>NC_080843.1:35164976-35789976 GCF_030435755.1 Ochotona princeps | reverse complement strand
TTTTCATGTGTGTTGTAGTTGCCCAAGCATTTGGATCATCTTCAGCTACTTTCTCAGATTCATTAGCAGGGAACTGGATTGGAAGTGGAGCAACCAGAACTTGATCTGATCTCAGATGTTTGCATTACAGGCAGTGCCTTAACCCACTGCTTTAAGGTGCTGGTCTTAGATCTATTTATTACCAAGAGCCTTAGTTCTTTTAAATTCCCTCTATGAAGTTATTATCTAGAGGAAGACTGGTTGTAAGATTAGCCAGACACACAGGGAAATGCCAAGGAGCCCTTTGTTCAAAAGTTATTAAGCATCTTAAGATGGAAACAGCAAAGCATTTAAAATCATGGAATGTTCTCTGCGTAGGAAGCACACTCATGGGACATCTGTGCACCTAGCACCCCCATGATAATGACTACTGTTCATGAAGGTCGTCTCGAAATCAGAAAGGCCATTGCACACAAGAAAATCCCTATTTTTAATATTTTAAACTCTGAGGCCAGCGCAGTAACCTAGCAGTTACAGTCCTTGTGTTGTATGCTCCAGGATCCCATATGGATGCTGGTTCTGCTGCTCCACTTTCCTTTCAGCTCCCTGTTTATGCCTGGAAAAGCAGCAGAGGATGGTCCAAAGCCTTGGGACCCTGCACCCATGTGGGACTCCTGGAAGAAGCTCCTGGCTTCAAAATTAAAGTTATTTCATTAGCATGTAGATTCAGCCAAAGGAACATTTGCATGGGGAGAGTAATAATTATTTCTGTCATTCCCCTACAAGTTTTCTTTTTTTTTTGGTACTCTTTCTCTCCCCAGCTCATCTGCAGAAAATTCCTAACAGGCTTTTCATCGCTGCAAAACAGTTTTCAACACCTAGACATAGAATATGCACCTTTACCTGGATTTGCAGTCACTATTTGAAGTGATGATTAAAGAATTTACTTATATTGATAAATTTATCGATAACACATTTTGAGTTGATAATACTCCCATGGCTGGATTGTTTATTCATCCCAACCCTAGTGGATACTCAGGTCATCTCTAGTATTTGATTCTTTTATATAAAGTTGTTATAATTACTATCCTGTTGAGAATATATTTTTCCTTATAATAATTCATTGTTTTAAAATTAACAATAATTGTACATGTGTATGGGCTGGAGTGTGACTTTTCAATGAATGTGTCTACAAGGCATACAGTAACCACAGTAGTCAACATTTGTGCTTCTATGATTAGGTTTGGAGGCTTGGATGATTTTTTGCTTTTAATTGTTCATACAATATATACTAGGTTAAGTTGAAGTTTGTCTCACTATGGTATGCAACAATAATGACTTGTTTTTTTGAAATAACTCTGATTTGGTACACATTATGTCAGTTCCCTCTAATTTCCTACCAGTCTCTGTAGTGATATATTTTTTTTTTGTTCAGTTTATGGCTTTTTAAGCTTCCATAAATAAGGGAGAACATGTAGCATTTGGTCTTTATGTGTCTGGCTTAGTTCACTTTACTATGACATCCTTTAGTACACACAGATTGGTGTAAATGAGAAAAAAATCAAATTTGAAGGGATAAATGATACTCTTGTATATATATAGTATTTTCCTCAACCATGCATTGGTGATATATACTTTGGTTGATATCTTCATTATTGTGAACAGTACAGTAACAAACATGATGCTTTACCTTTTTGACACAATAATTTCATGTCTTTGAACATAAATCCAGTAGTAGATTTGCGGTATGATATGCAGGATATGAAAGTTCGATTTTCAACTTGTTAGGAAATGTCTATAGTATTTCCTGCAGTGGTTATGCTAATGTGTATTCCCACTGGGTGTGTGTGTGTGTGTGTGTGTGTGTGTGTGTTTGCATGTGTATGAGTCAACCTTTTCCCACATCCTCACCAGCATTTGTTATTTTCTGTCTTTTCTCAATTTTATCATTTAAAACCCATTATGATAGAGATAATATCTTATTGTAGCTTTGATTTGCTTGTCCCTGAAGGTTAACATTGAACATTTATTTGTATATTTGCTGACCCTTTGCATTTCTGGTTTTGAGAACTGTTTATTCAGATAGTTTGCCTGTTTGTTTTTTTTAACTGCAATGATCTGTTTTTGTTGTTGACATTTTTGGATTTCTGATATATTTTGCATATTAAATATGTTTTAGATACAGAGTTTGCAAATATTTTCTCCCATTTTGCCAGATGTCTCTTCATTCTTGATCATTTCCTTCCCTATGAAGAAGCTTTTGAGTATTTTTTTTATTCCTGTTGTTCTTATGTAACTTTTATTTCCTATGCTTAGGGGCTTCTATTCTTGAAGTCATAACCTGTATCAATGGCTTGAAGAGCTTCCCTATTGTCTTCTAGAAATGTCAGAGTTCCAGAATTTTCATTTAGCTCTTTGATCAATTTTGAGTTGATTTTTATACTTTGTGAGGGGGTAGGGGATTAATTTAATTTGTCTACTTATATGCATCCAATTTTGCCAGTTTTATTTATTGAAAAGACTATCCTTTTTCAATATATGTTCATGGCTGCTTTGCCAAAAATCTTCCTGTGCAGTGGTAGCATGCTTTCAAATAATGTATTGTGAAAACTTCAGTTTTATTTTTCCAGCTCATGATTTTTCTGTAAATTTTGTGGTTTCATATGGAGTCTAGGATTTTATTAATGCTGTGATTGCAGCTGTTTAATGGCAATTGTATCAAATTTATACATTGACTTAGTTGTATAAATATGTTGACAATATTAATTCTCAGAATTCAGGAACAAGGACTATTTTTCCATTTTTGGTGTGTCCTTAATGTTTTTTCCCTCACTGGTGTCTTACAATTTTTTTTATAGAAATCTTTTTTAGTGCTTTGATTACATGTATTCCTACACATTTATTTGTTCTAGCTATTGTGAACCAGATTTCTTTCTTGACATTGCTTTCAACAATATCACTATTGGTGCATAAAAATGTCCTTTTCCCCTTGCTGATTTGATGTACTATGAGTTTACTTAATTGTTTTTCCAGTTCTAACAGATTTTTGGGTAGTATTAACAAATTTTTGGTAGAATTAATAAATTCTTAGGGTAATATTTAGTATTTCTTATGTATAATATGCCAACTGCAAACACGACTAGTTTTATTTTGGTATTCTTCATTTTTTTCTTTACACTGCAAATAATTACAGTAGTTTATAAGTATATAAACTACATAAAGTATATAAAGTACATAAAGTAGTAGTTAATAAGTACATAAACTTTGTAATTCTGAAGTATGTTCCTTTTATGCTTATTTTGTTGAGAGTTTTTATCATGAATCTTATTGTTAGGCTCAGAGGTACTTGGACTCACTTTTGGGATGGAAAGAGAATGAGAGAGAGAAGGAAAGTGAGAGAAACAGAGGTGGGGGGGCTCTTGGTCTAGGCAAAGAGCTTTTTAAACAGAATCTGAAGGATTGTTCCCTTGGCAGCAGATGGCCATTGACCTCTTTCACTTGGCAGGGTGACCCTGTGAAGAGAATGGCCATCTAGGGCATACAGTACTGGATTTTTGTAAATCTTACGGGAGGGGGACTCACGGAGGGATGAGGTCAGAGTAAACTCCTCACTCTATGCATGTGTATAACATGTAGCACAGGGAACTCATCATGGCAGGTGATGAGCTTTTGAACACTGAGATAAGTTCAAGGTGGTTTTAGCTCTGGAAGTGCATTGCAAGCATTCCTGGATGGGAGTGTCCATTTGAGAAGGCAGTGGCTTTAACAGGTTGATCATCATGGAATTACTTCTGCTCCACCCAGTGTTAACACCAAATACTTGTATCCAGTGAGATGATTATACAGTTCTTGTTGTTAATTCTGTTATGTGATTTATTCAACTTATTGATTTGTGAATATCGAACCATCCTGGCATGTCTGGCATAAATCTTAGTTGACTGTGACATATGCTTCTTTAGAGATTATGATGGTTTTAATGTAATTTAATTTTATTATTCACTTGGCAAATCTGTATGTTTCGAATAAGAACTTTATTCACATGTAAAATAGATATCAACTAAGCAGTCATATTGATTGCTTAGTTATTGCTTTGCATATTGTTCGTTAATTTCTGTCCAATTATTTACTTTTGTTTCCTAGTAGCTTTCTTCCATCATAAACTTGGTTTGTCTTATCTCATAACCTTTTGCTGTTTCTGCACATATGAAATGCCAGCTTCTTCTTGGTGTAGCTTTCATTGCAAAAGATATTTGTGCTTACATGGAATGCAGGGTGTCAGTTGGGTAGTTGACTCTGTTTTGGTTCTACGTGGCCCTGGAAGCATAACCTTTGAGTGACATCATCAACTGTAAAAAGTCATTACTTTCTGAGTGCCACAACTGTGTAGTTTTCAGCAATTCATAGAGATGAATGTTTCTGAAATAGAAAAGGGCTGTCATCAGGTGTGCATTTACAAGCCTTAAAATTGTGTGTCAAGGGCCTGGCTCAGTAGGCTAGTAGCTAAAGTCTTCACATTGCGTACCCTGGGATCTCATATGGGTACCATATTGTGTCCCAGCTGCTGTACTTCCCATCTAGCTCCCTGCATGTGGCCTTGGAAAGCAGTAGAGCACAGTCCAAAGCCTTGGGACCCAAAACCTGCATGGGAGACCTGAAAGAATCTCCTGGCTCCTGGTTTCTGATCAGTTCAGCTCCAGCTGTTGAGGCAACTTGGGGAGTGAAACAGCAGATGGAAGATCTTTCTGTTTCTCTCTTTCTCTGTAAACCTGCCTTTCCAATAAAAAATAAGTAAATCTTTTTTTAAATAATCAGGTGTCAATTATACTAGGATTTTTGATGCTGGTATACATATTCCAGTTTCTATGGGACAGAAAGTCTCTGCTTTTCCCACCAAGTAATACTGAGTGATGCTAGGATTTTTAGCATCCATAGCTGTAGCCCTAGAAAATATCATGTGAATGTGACATTCTTCAGGCCTTTCTTGGTGGAGGTGGGTGATGTTTATATCACAAAAAACCCATTCCCAGCACTGGCATATATGAAGGGGATATTGCACTTGTCATGTGGGGGGCAAATCCAGGTTATGCTGGGGGTTGTGCAATGGCAGGTGTGATTTTGGAGCAGATACCTTCTTTCCTTTGTTCTGCATGGTGAATTCAAATGACTTTGAGAAATGCAGTATTAGCAGTCAAAGCCCCAGAACTGCATGACTGTAAAGATGCCTCGCCCACATTATACAGAACAGCATAGGCTACTCTGGGGATTGTACATCAGCCGCTATAGTATTTAGCTACAGTAGAGACAGACTTTTCTGTTTCCACAGTCATGTACAGGTGTTTTTAGGACTTTAGGACCAATAGTACAAGTTCCATATGTGCAAGTGGCAGCAGAGATCTTACCTAAGTACCACTGTTTATGTGTAGATTATTTTGGATGCCACACATTAGCAAACATGTGTTTGGAACAATGGAGTGCAGTTTGAAATCATCACAGGCCCTATAGGGTGAACGTGGGTGATTCTTAAGTTAAACTTTTGCACTTCCAGTTCCAGAGTGACAGGACTCGGAGTATAACTTAATCAAACCCCACAGGAAGGTCACAATTTAAACTGAGGGTGCACAGCAGATACAGGCCCACAGTCCAGATATGCAGACAGGGTCTTCTGTAGGTGCTGGTGTAATATGCCTCTTGTTTTTATAGCATTGCGGGATGTAATCCTACCCTAGTTTCTGCATGGTGAATTTCAGTATACTGAGGATTGTGTCCTAACAGCAGTCAGCATGAACCAGATAGCACACACCAAATTTCTCAAGTATAGCTGATACTTCAGGGATTTTAGCAGCAACAGCCATGAGTTCTATAGCTGAAGGACACAAAAGGGACTTGCACCAACTCCAAAGAACACATAGCAGTGATGTTAGGGCTTGTGATTTGGCTTCCAAACCTGTGTTAAGATGTATAAAAGGGGACTTCCTTAGATCTGATTCTCTGGGTGTGTGTATCAGCTGTTGCTGATTCCAAACCCCATGAAATAGAAGGGAATCCCCATGGACTGTGCAGAGTGAGCAAGCCATGGCTTCAGGGCTTGCACTTAGTCATCCTGAAAGTGCAGAATATAGGATATTTTGTTTTTTGCCTTGTGAAGTGGTTGTGTGCACTGTGGCTGGTCTTCTGTGGGCAGTGGGGCTGTGGCTTTGCTGTGCTCTGTTTCCTTCTGCTGGTTTCCCCAAATATTGTGCTGTTTAAGGTTCTGCAACTCCTTGTTTTAAAAGGACTGTATTTTATATAAAAGCCAGAGGAAAATGTGGAAATACAAAGAGATAAAGCTTCCATCTGCTGATTTGTTACCCCAAAGTCTGCAACATCCAGGCCTGGGAGAGACAGAATTTAGGAGCCTGTAACTCCATCTGGGTCTCCAATATGGGTGGCAGGGATCCAGGTACTTGGTCAGTCATCTTCTGCATTTTCAGGTACATTAACAATCAGCTGGATCAGAAATGAAGGATCTGAAACTTGATTTGGAATTCTGATATGGAATGTCTGTGTTGCAAGTAATGTCTTAGTTTGCTTCACCACAATTCATTTGTCTCATTTTTTGAATGAGATTTTATGAGTCAATCTGCTAGAAACATAGTATTTCCTTTGTTGTTGTTCTTCTCTGTGATTGAAGCAAACAAAGGGCCTTCTCATTCAGCCATTTTGGATCTTTCAGAATACTATTTTTCTGGGCCTGGTGTGGTAGCCTAGCAGTTAAATCCTTGCCTTGCACACACCAGGATCCCATATGGGCAACAGTTATAATCCCGGCAACCCGGCTTCCCATCCAGCTCCCTGCTTGTGGCCTGGGAAAGCAGTAGAGGATGGCCCAAAGCCTTGGGACCCTGTCCCTGTGGGAGACCCAGAAGAGGCTCCTGGCTCCTGGCTTTGGATTGGCAGTTGTGACCACTTGGGGAGTGAATCAATGGAGGGAAGATCTTCCTCTCTGTCTCTCCTCCTCTTTCTATATCTGACTTTCCAATAAAAATAAAATAAATCTTTAAAAAAATATGAGTTTTCTTTTCTCAAATATCCTAAAAAGGAAAGACTGAGTCATTTAGTAATTATAATCACCTATTTATAAGGTGCTTCATTGTTTGTCTGTTGTTTGTTTTCCAATGGCTTATGCGCTAGAAGGTTGGTTCCCAGTGTGGTGAAACTGAGAGTTGTAGAAATTGAGGATGATGGAACCTTGTGGAAAACAATTACCACAAGTAAATCACCATCAGAAGGGATAAGTGCCCATCACATAGACGTGGGTGAAGTCTCAGGAGACTGGTTTAGTCACCTTCTCAAAGGGTTGGTCCAAAGTGAGGCTGACCTGTGTGACCTTTTCTGCACTTGCAACTGAGCCCTAGTCATGTGTTCTTATCACAGAATGCTGCTGCTTTGCTGACATAGAACAGAGTCTGCACCAGAGAACAGATTGATGAGCCTGCCCAATGTTGGGCTTTCATCTACAAAAACTGTGAGCCAAGGAGTTGTCATTGTGGAATACTGGGTTAAACCACCGCTTGGTACACCTGCATTTCATATCAGAGTGCTGCTTGAGTCCTACTTCCATTAAATCCAACAATCTGCTAATACATATGAGAAGAAGGAGATGATAGCCTAAATACTTAGGTTTCTGCCATATTGTGGGGAACCTAGATTAAGACATGAATCCTTATGTTTGACATGGCCTGAATTGGCTGTTGCAGAAGTTTGGCAGTGAGCCAGAGATGAAAGATCTCTCTCGCTCCTTCTCCCTCTCTCTCTTCCCTTCTCTCCTTTCTTATATGTCTCTCTCTCTTTCTTCCCCTACCCTATTGTCTCTTGATTGCTCTGCTTTTCATGTTCTTACTTTTTTGTCCATCTTGCCTATCTAGCTTTATACCAGAAACTTTATTGGGGAATTTTTAGATGAATATAGCGGAAATGGAACGAAGAGAAGTCCAATTTTATTTGTCAGTTAGAAGAAGGTGGAAAGTAATGGTTAAAATTGGATTTTTAAACATCAGTGGATATAATTTATTCCATCATGCTGGTTCCCTATTTGACTTCACTTCATTGCAGGTAATGGAGAATTAGTCACAATTGTTATTTTTAGCACTCCTTGATTTTGTCTGGAAATGGAAATTAAAGTATAAAAACAGGTAAAAAAAATAAAGACTCACAAAATATCCTCCAAAATGTTTTAAAAATCAGAACTTCTGATTGTTAGCTAGGAAATAGTAGGAGACTCATAAAAATATTGCTTAAAATAAAAATTTAGTTTGTTCTTTGGGGGGATATTATTCAGTTTAATTTAACCCATGATTGGAATGACTCACTGAAAAAATCTACATTTTCACACACCCTAAATTTAGCATCTTGTTTCTAAGTGGAGAGCAGGGGCACTCACTTCATTTATTCTATTGCAAATGCTTGGTACTGAAGGAGAGAGTTCTGAAGTTTGTAATGCTTATTTCCCTCTCCACTTATCCCTAAAATGTTAAACATTTACACAAATTATGTTTCCAAAGAAACTGCCGTAGTTGCATTTAAGAATGTGGTCAGTAGAATTTTAAAACCTAACCTGGAAAAAAAAAGAGAGAAGGAAGATTTGTATTTCCATTATATTTACAGGTTTCAAAAAGAAAAAAAAAAAGGTAAGGCTCTCTTGATAAGTTTTTAAATTCATGCACTGGCTATTAAAATGAAGGGCATTTGAAGTTTGAATTATGATGCATCAGTCACACTTGAAACCTCAGGCAATTAATATGCACAAACATAAAATTCCCTAAACAGTATTTTTGTCCGTAGTTCATTTATACATGCTTATAAAAATTACTCATGTTAAATCGCAGTTTATCAAGTCTCTGGTAACGAAACAAATCACTCTGTCATATTATACTTAAAGATGTCAATGTTTAATACTGACTACTTTAGATAAAAAGTATGGCCTTTAAGTGCAACTATCTCATGATGCCGGGGGTTTCAATGATTAGATGGATAGATATTTCACTTTATGAGGCAGTGTGCTAATTAACAAGTATCCATTTAATAAATGATTGCTTCCTACATTAGTGTTGTCTTCCAATGTCTGGAGACTTACAGCACATCTACTAATTGAAAACTATTCACTTATCATCATATAGGAAATTATCACCTCATACATGTACAACATATATGCACTTCAAGTAACAGTGCATTCCTTTATTCCATGATGAATCATGATTAGAAAAAAAGATTTCTTGGGGCTGGCCCTTTGGAGTGGTGGGAAGCTGCTCTCAACAGTGTTGCGATGGGTGCTTGTTTGAATGCTGCTCCACTTCTGATGGAGCTTCATGCTAATGCACCAGGGAAAGCAGCTGAGGATGGCCCAAGCGCTTGGCTCTCTGCCTGCATGTGAGACAGGGGGAAGAAGCTCCTGTAAATGAAAATCTCTCTGTTTGTGCTTGTTTATCTGTAACTCTGCTTTCCAAATACATTTTCATTAAAAAAACTGGTAAATATATCTTGACAATAGGATGCTGGACTCTACCATTGCCCATACCTGCAATGTCAGGAAACACTTAAATAGAAGAGTGATGGACTTATGACCATTTGAGGTACTATATTATTGTAATAATATTTTGTAATTGCAGTTATATGTAATAATTGTATTACTGTTGTAATAATATAGGGGGAGCCACTAGGGGAGGGTAGGAAAGAGGCAAGGAAAAATCCAGAGCCTAGGGAACTGTATCATAAAATGATAAAATACATGCATTTAAAAATGTGTATCTATTTTTATTAATTTGAAAGAGAAAGCAGAGAGAGAGAGAGAGAGAGAGAGAGAGAGAGAGAATCTTTAGTTTATTTGTTCATTTTCCACGTATCTGCAAAAGCCAGGCCTAAGCCAGGCTGAAGCCAGGAGTCCAGAACTGCATCTAAATCTCTTACATGGGTATTATGGACCCAAAAATTTGGTTCATCTTCTAGAAGTCAATGAGAATCTTAGTAGCCAGGACTGGGATGCTGCTATCCCAACTGACTATTTCACTGTCTGTCCTACAACACCCACACAACTTGTTTGATTTTCGTATGAATAATCATGTAGCAATCCTCTGTCATTAAAAACTGGTAGAAATAACCTCTGAATAAATAAAAGTAATGCATTTTACACAGATGTATTCACAGGAATTTATTTTGCTCATTCTTTTGTTTTTTCTGTTAAGATTTGAGTCTTCAGAGTGCTATGAAATTTTAATAATTTGAATAATATTCATTTCGTAGAAATACAGGAAATAATCTAGTTATTTTAATGGTTTTAGATGTTCAAATTTAATAATTGATAATTGTAAAAGATAATTAAGATAATTAAGATAATTAATATATTTGATAAGATTTTTTTTAAAAGTATGGCGTTGTATGGCAAAAAATGGATTATAAGGATTTTAAATTTATAGAAGCTTTACTTGTCAAGTTATTCACAGAAGGGCAACTTTCTAGTTTTATTCCATAATTATTACTCTGCCTAACTTCCCGGTCTCAGCTTTTTCTAGCACTTTTATATGGGATTGACTCATACTTTCCAATGAGTCCAGAGAAAGATTGGGCATGGGAACTGATTATACCTCATCTCCTCCAACTAAAAAGTGACTCTCTTTCATGAGTATTAGACTCCTTTTAAGAGAAAAAAAAAAAACTGAGGTTCAGGAGAAATATTCTGATGGATGCCAGTTTGCCTTGAGGGAAAGAAGGCAGTTAATTTGAAAGGAGCATCATGTTCAAACTGCAGAATGCTCCCGAGCCCTGTGTTTGCAGCTCTTAACTCTAACACTCATTCTTTCTGAACCTACAGATGTTTTTATTGTTTCTTTAGTTTCGACCATCCTTTCTATTTGACATTGTAGCCCCTCTGAGCCTCTTCTTGGATATTTACTTACTATTTTTCTACTTTAAAATTCTGATTTTTCTATCCACACATACTAGAACTTTTCCACAGTATGTTGTCATCTTGACTGAAACTCTGCCCTTTTCATTTGTGAATCACAGAATGTACTGCTGTCTCAAAATTCGGTGAGGCACTCCAACTTTCTCATTTCTGGGATGCATGCATAATTATAGTAACAGTTCATATGCTAATAGGTAGATCCAGTGTCATCTTCTCATTCTCTGCTTTTAAATGTATTCATTTGTGTTAAGTGGAAAATTTATTATATATATTGCAGAGCACATACTTATACTTACTTTGCTACGCCTGCTCCTGCCTGCAGTCCCTACCCACCTCCTCCTTAGTGTTGTTTTTACAATAGAATAATTTCATTTCACTTTGCACCCACAAGTTTAATATTCCATTAGGTAAAGACCTCAACATCTGGCCAGTAGAAAATAATAATAACAATAAAGAGCAAAATAATCAAAACCAAACCTAACCAAATCAAACCAAACCAGAACAAAATATTTTTATTCCTCAGGCATATATTAAATCCTAGAATGTCATTCTAACATCTATAGGTTGCACTTTTAGTTATCACAGATTAGAGGAAACATATGCTATTTGTCTTTTTGGGACTTAATTAAGCATAAGGGTTTCCAATTGCATTTATTTAGTTGCAAAAACACTGTTTCATTCTGAGTAATGTCTGAGTAGTCGTCCATTGTGTATGTTTTCGCTGATCTTCACGTCTTTGCTATTGTGAATTGGGTTGCTGTAAACACAGGAGTATAGACAGCTGTCTCACATGTTGATTTCATTTCATTTGGACAAATCCTAAGAGTAGAATGACTGGATGAGAAGAAGGTCTATTTTCAGACTTCTGAGGAATCTCCGAGTCAACTTTCACAATGATTGCACCAACAGTGGAATAGGGTGCCTCCCCCGAACCCCCATCCTTGTCAGCATTTATGCTTTTTTGATTTAAAGGTTGTACATTCTTTGATGACTTTGCAAATAACTTTTACCTTTATGTGACCAGTCACTGGGTCTAAAGCTTTTTAGTTTTTCCTTTCATCTGCTACTGCGAGAAATTTGTCCTTGGGTTTGTACTCTTTCTAAATTGATACTTTTGTTCCGCTGGAAATCAGAAATAACTTGTGACCATTACATCATATGTAATTTTTTTCCCACAAAGCATTTGAAAATAACTAGATTCGTTTAGGAGAGTTTTATGTTTTTGAAGTCAGGCACTACTCTAGAGTTCTACAGTAGATGATTACTAGAGAATATGGATTGCACTTCTATTTATTTGTTCATGACATGTTTTAAAAATACATTAGTCTTTTTAAACACTCAGACTTATTTTATTGAAAATCAATTTCCTAAGGCCAGGAGATTGGATATTACTATTAGGCATTTGCATAAGGACCAGATTTGTTAATTTATTAAAAGGAGGACAAATAATGTGATTACATATTGTTTATTAGTTCACCTATGTTTCTTTATACCAATAACTCCTAGAATTTACCTGTTTATTTATTTTTATTGAACATTATTTTTTGCTTTTATCACATTTAGATATTTTATAACTTTCAGCTGCTTCAGGATTTGTACATTGGACTTCTTGATGTAGTGCTCCGGGTGGCACTAGGCAAGATAGGTATTATGATTTACATCTAAATTGTTTTCACATCTCTTGAATCATATACCAGGAGATAAAAAACGTAAATACTTCTATTAAGGGTTCAGTAGAGTTTTGTCTCTTCAAAACTCGTGCAGCTATGTAAACTCTTCATGGTTGATTGGTTAGGGGTGGAGATGTGAAGTATCGATGGCCTCAGGGAGGTCTGGGGAAAGTCGCTGGATCACCAGGAACGTCTTCAGAGGGTGGTTCTCTAGAGAGGCTTGACTATTTCAGTTGAAATTTGGCCTAGATTCTCTCTCTCCTTCATAACACATTATGTGACTGTCACCACTGCACACCTCTTTCCCAACAACCAACCTGAACCAAACACTGTGCTAGGGAGCTGCCAATAATGTAAATTTGAACTGTAATATGAAATAACCCTTTTCTCTCCCAAATCAACCAGTCTCAGGTATTTTAGTTAAAATAATGAAAAGCAGAATAATGCAGCTTCTTTATCATTTGTTAAACGATTTGTTAATCATATCATTACACTGCATTCATCATAGAAATTTGTATTTCTCAATTGTAGTCTACAGTGATTATGAGCAATTTATTTCAATGCTCCATCTTCTAATGAAGTATGTATTTCTTTTCTTCTTTTGAAAATGTATTTCAAGAGGCCTTATAAGCAGGTTTTAGGAAGTGTTATTAATTCACTCTTTTTATATAGTCATACAGATACAATCTTTTTATGTTGACGTGATCATTCAGATTTCTGGGTTTGAGATTTCATGGAGAAGTGCATGTGTGCATTTAAGAGTTCAATAAAAACTACAGTTAGTGAGATAAACCAGGGAGATATTTTTAGCAAGTCCTTATACTGAAAGATGTTCAGTAAAGGTGGATTATGTAGTCTTATCAACCATTTCATAGGAGAAACAGTTGAATCAGGAATGAAATCTTACAATCCTTACACAATCCTTACACAAGCACTGCTTGTGGTTGAAAATCACATTTAGGAAGCTCCACCCTCTGAATCTAAATGCATTTAATTCATCAGTGCTTGTCACTGCTTGCACATTTTGTGCATTTTCATTAACATTCAGTTTGTAACTGGCTGCAGTGACCAGTCTATATTCATGCACTGTTGGTTGTCTTCAAGACAAAATGTGCAGGCCAAATCACATGGACATTACTGCCCCAGCACACTGTTGGCAATAGAATGGGAACTCTGCCACTGCCCAGCCATCACTGACACACACCCCCTTTCATATTTTGGGGATCATCCCGCACACAACAATGCCAATAGATATGAAACACACATACACACACACACACGCACACACTATGTATTCTTATTCAGATATATGTCATTTGGCCTTTGTCTTAGCATCTCCCTCATTTGGGATGCTCTTGAAATCTTTTTTTCTTACCAAAATTGTAACAAAAAAGGGACAGGAAAACCTAAAGAGAATACAGGGATGTTCAGCATTATTGTGCTTTCATGATTTTGAGTTAGACTGTTTATTTCGTCACAAAGCTGATCCTATGGCCAGCTAAACTTCCCTTCCTCTCCCTGAGGATAACAGAATCCTCTGAGCTTTACTCTCCAAACTATTCAGGCCTTTGTAGGCTGTTCAATTATAATTGTTTTTAGATTGTTTGGACACAAACAACACAAACTTCCAAATAATGGGGGCATGGAACAATATGCAGCAAATGGCAATCAATAGGCATTCTTTAATGAACCAAGCTAACACATGGGCAATGTATTGTTATTGAGATAGGATAATGGCGAAAGACCAAAGGCCTGTTAATTTTTCTTTCAACTGACATCCCAAAGTCTTTGGCAAATTGGTAATTTCTTCTGTATTTTGAGCCAATAGACCAATAATGAACCTATAAAGCTGATTTAACTAATAATTTCAAGAAAACCATAAGATTGAGGAAATGATAAAATGTTTTCTCACATTGAAATTTTATAAAATATGTATTTTGTAGCAAGAAAATATTCTCCCTTGGGCTATTATTACAACCAAGTGATCTTGTATGAATTAAGCAAGAGAAAAGCTTATTTAGTTTGGTATGCTTGGAAGTTATCCAAACCAATTTATAAGTGTCACTCATCCTTTTGTTAATCCACATTACTGACAGGCTTTGAAAAAAAAATATAGACATTTCATCATCAGGTCACCTGTGGGCCATATGTGAACTAATTGGAAAGGTGGCTTACTGTGAGTGAGATATTAAAGCATAAATAATAGCTTCAAATTTCAAAAGATTCTTATTTATATCTTCTTAGTCATTCCATGCCAAGAGATCATTATATGACCTTTAAAAACAGTACTTTGTCACTCGGCATATCAGTTATAGTGATCAAAATATAGAGTACAATAAAGTAAACAGCAATCCCAGTTTCCCATTGTTTCCTCTTTTATGATTAAAGAGGAATGGAATGTACAAAACTACTATGTTGAGAGTCAAGTGGGGGATAGATGATTACCTTTGTTTAAGCCCTGTGCAGAAATGCTGGACAGCTTACTGAGGAATATTTACTAGTTATAAGTTTTCCTTGCAAAGACTGAATAACTTAAGAGTCTATGCACTAGCCTTTCATGAACTTCATTATTGGACAGGAGGTATTTTGACTATTCACTATTTTTTGTCATGATTTACTTTGCTGGTTTCTTTGGCTGAAAATGAAATGTGTCTGCAAAGATTCTCCTTGAGCAATAATGAGTTTTTTGAAATGTTGTTTTAATAAAAATAACTATCTCTTGTGTGCAAAACTCAATGTTCAAAACCACACACAATATTCATTTATTCATTCAAAAACATTTATGACATGACTTATATGCCTACTGTGTAATACTGCCTCGGATATGAAACCCTAATAACTTGGAAAATGTATTCATTGTAATCTGTCAAGATCAAAATTCAATTAAAGGGAATAAGGTAATTTGAAGAGTATTAAATGCTGATAAATATTACAGAGGAAGATAAAACAACAAAGGTGGGTAGTACTGGAGGGTTTACTTTTTAAATCTAGTGGTCACAGAATGTTTCTACAAAAAGAATGGAGTCAATAGAGTTAGTAACAGGATGAAGAACATGGCAATCAAAGAACAAAGCCGCCTTCTTGGTTATGTATGATGGGTTTTTAATACTTTGAAATATGGGTAGCAGTCTATATAAAAGATAAGAAATGAGTGCATTTAGTGTGTGAAAATTGGGTATCATAAATTATGGACATACCTGTGACTTCCAAAGTTTTTCAATACGGAAAATGCTAATTACATACATTGTGAGGTACATATAAATTTATCAAGGCTCCATTTCCTTGTTGCATTTCTGTCCAGTACCTTTTGTTGATCAGAATTTAGAAATCTAGCATTTTCTATACGTTCTTATGATCTCTGTTAAGTATTAAAATAATAGTTTGTTTTGCTGAATAAAAGGAGTATATAAAATCATTACTCATAACTTACACCTCAGTTAATTTTGGTTCTAAATGCACATGTCACTTTGATTTGAAGATTATCTTTTATGGGAATTTCTGTGTTGTTGACAACTACTAAACTCAGTTTTATTAATGAGCACTGCCTTATATCTAACTTGGTGCTTTGTGAGGATATAAAAATATTACTAAAAGAACTATTGAGAGCAATTTCAGAAAAACCTTAAAGGCAAAATGGATTGTGCTCATAGATGGTTTCCATAGTTATAATTTGTAATACCTGGATTCACATTGGTTTCTTTGCCCCAAATTATATGGACATTTACACTGGAATTTTGTTAGAACCACTTTACTGGATATTAATGAAATAATTTATTGGCATAATTATTGGGAAGAATTGTAACTCCTTTGGAGAAAATGAATTCTTGATTTTTGTAGAAGTGAATATCTACCATAGCAATATTTTTGACATCTGAATTGCTTCCAAAACACATCCTAAAATGGTAATTTGGGTTTATCAATATTTTTGCCCTAAAGCTTTTGAAGTCTCCAGCTTCACATTGGGGGAATTCACTCTCATTGTTTTGTAATCTTTCCTCCAATTCTTAGTTTTCATTTTAGTTTATTGAATCTCGTAGATGATACTATGTCCATCCTTCTGCCAAAACAGAAAATGCAGACGTCATCTGTGTTTCCACAATCCGTATTACCACCTTCAAATCAATCCATACTGTGGATTGATCCAATAATAACGTGTTCAAATTTTATGTAATAAATATCCCTACACTCGTCCATTATCAATATCACTAACTTTTGTGAACCCTTTGTATTCTTATTTGGATTATAACATAAAAGTGTTAGCCATTAGTGTTTAATTTGGTTTCCTTACTCCTTTACCTGAACACAAAAGTAAACAAGCAAACAGACTGGACTCTGATTTAGAAGTGGACGCTCTCAAGGAAGACAGCCCACGGCTCTTGGCGGTCTGCTCCTGGCTTTTTTCTTTGGCCTACTTCATTCTCTTGGCCAGAAGTTTCACGTATTCTGCACCCTCTTATTCTTGTTAGCCCGCTGTTTCTTCTGAGCAATGCGCCGATGTTTGTGCTGGAGAACTTGTGGTGTTACAAGACGCTGCATCTTAGGTGCTTTGGCCCTTGGTTTCTTACCTTCTTTGTTTAGGGGCTTTCTCACAACATTACTGGCGTACATCAACTTCTTTAGGCGGATTGAAAAGTTTGCGGATTCTGCTGACGCTGTTAGGTCCCAGGCAACGAGGCTGCGTGGTATCAGTCAGTCCCGGAATATCTTTGTCTCTCTCTCTCTCTTTCTTTTTTTTTTCTTTTACTAAAATCAAGTTTTTTCAGTACCTTATGCAGTACTTATGGATAGGATTACAAAATATCAACTTAAGGCCTAAGTTGTAAACACTCTCCTTAGTGTTGAACATTTGCTGGAGAGTTCTTTTAGGTCACATAATACGAAGTAAGTTAGAAAGAAGTTCAACTTTTTTTGAAGATTTATTTTATTTTTATCGGAAAAAGTCAGATATACAGAGAGGAGGAGAGACAGAGAGGCGCTGTTTCGTGTCCTGGTGGCCCCGCTTCCCATCCAGCTCCCTGCTTGTGGCCTGGGAAAGCAGTTGAGGACGGCCCAAAGCCTTAGGATGCTGCACCCGTTTAGGATAACCAGAAGAGCTCCTGGCTCCTGGCTTCTGGCTTCGTATCAGCGCAGCACCGGCCATTGCGGTCACTTGGGGAGTGAATCATTGGACGGAAGATTTTCCTCTCTGTGGTATCAGCCAGTCCCGGAATTTCTCTCTCTCTCTCTCTCTCTCTCTCTCTCTCTCTCTCTCTCGTTTTCCTTTTACTATAACCAAGTTGAGAACACTCAAGTTGGCATTGACAATGCAGCCCCGTACTGATTTGCGCTTTCTTTCCTCAGTTCTCCTGGGTCAGTAACAGGAGTGCCCCATGCTCAGTAGTAGGCGAACCCAGCCATGGGTCGAGACACCTTGCTTCATGGGGAAGCTTTGTTTATCATTTCCACCACGGATCCGGACCACGTAGCCCTTCCACTCCTCACCCAGAGCGTCGGCAGCTACTTCAGTTGCCATGCACTTCTCAACAGAAAGTTCGAAGTTTATGCTCATCGTCCACTTGGATGAGCTTTTGGCAGCCAGTGGCTGGGAAGGAGATGTTCAGCTTCATCTTGAAGCTGCTGATCCTCCGCGAGGCACCACAGCAACGAGCTAGATTCTTATTTTAAAAGCAGATCTGTTTGTTCCTTACATTATTAATGCTAGCCAGTTTGCTCATTGATGTGAGCATTTGGTGAATGAAAACCAATGGAAGAAAGAACATAGTGTGTCAGAGAAAAGACTTCCCAGGTACCCCATTTAGAAACAGCGTTGTTCACTTGAGACCCATAAATCATATGAATGGCAGGGACCTGGCTTTTGTTAAGAGATGGTCAGAATTGAGAGCTAATGAATTTTAAAAGTGGGGTTTTCTTGCCATACTAAGGAGTTGGGATTTTGTATTAAAAGCCCCAGGTGAGCATTGATGGCTTTTATTAGAGTTACTGTGGATTTTAAAAGTCTGGGATTCAATTTTTCTTTAGTTTGCTAACAAAATTCTCTATTGCTCTACTTGCACATACAAGCCAAATCCAATAACTTCAATTCAACCAATATGAAATATGGCTTGAAACATACTGCAATAAATGCGGATGACATTTTTTCATAGTTACATTTCCTCAGATTGTTTCTCCCACATCTTTGAAGTAATCATAGAATTTCCAGCTTTGGCTAAGAAGGAATGAAAATGCTTAATGACTAGAAAGAAAAAAGGAAGATATTCTCGGAAATGAACAACTGAATCGCCAATTAAAATTACTTTCAAACTATGTTAATTTGGAAATGTAATACAATGTACAGAAATGACTGATAGGATATGTTTCACCAAACTTGTTACTTAGGATTTGCCTTAGCTTTATGTAGCCAACTTCTAAAACAGATAGTGTTGAACTTATGTATTTAAAACAGCAATTATTTTAAAAAATATAGCTGAAGGATTTACAATTAAAGCTATTATAGTTACTAAATTATGTGTGTATTTTAGGTTCATCTATATAATAGTAAGTCATAATCTCAAAACATGCTAACTGAAAGTATCACATAAAATGAAAAATCAGACATCTGCTTTCCCTTTTAAATAATGTTTCTCAAATTTTAAAATCAAATTGTAAATTTTTGTTTATATTGTAAAAAGAAAATTGAAAAAAATGACTTTCCTCTTCAAATCACATTTTGAAACTGGTATCTTGGAAAAAAAAAGGACAAATAACTTCATGTAACAGAAGTTACCTCAGTAAAATATGCTGATACAGCTAAACCAAGGGGAAGCAGTAGAACTGAGGGAGCAGGTTGTCAGAATGACCTAGATGGGGATGAGAAACAGCTGAACTCCACATTCCAACTTCTTATGCACATGTGTTATCCTAGGTTTCTTCTGTGCATGACTGAGCATCATTTGGGAAATAGTCTGTGTGACTAGTTGGGGAGCGAGCGAGCGAGCGAGCGAGAGAGAGAGAGAAAGGGGCTGAATGAGAAGAAAGGGTGCTTCAATGTGGGAGAGCTCAGAAATTCTACACTGCTGAAAGATATCCTCTCTTAGGAAATTTTGGTAAACTGCTTATAGGAATGAGAGCAGTACATTCTCATATGCTATAGTGAAAAATATGTCAATTATTAGACATGAGGTAAATAAGGTTTGTAGTCTGACTTAGTGTCGAACACTAGAAAAAGTTAAGATTTGAGTCTTGATTCAACTACCTAGATGTATATCAAGTAATTGCTTGATTTTATAGTGTTCTATTTATTTATCCATGAATTTGGGATATTTACGCCTCTCTCAGCTTATGGGTGTAGATTGAATGGTTATTGTGAACAGGATATGTAGGGTCTCTGACACAATAGGCTCATGTCGTTGTGGTAGAAACACAGTATTTAAGTTGCTGAACCTCATGAAACATCTTTTTCTAGTTTTTAAAAAAAATTTTCATGTTGTTGTCTATAATGGCTACATTAATTTACATTCTTACCAAGGGCATGTAAGCAGTCTCCTCTCTCCACATACTGACCAACATTTATTACTCTCTGCTTTTTGGATTTTAGCCATTCTGACAAGGGTAAAATGATCTCTTGTTTTGGATTTTGTTTTAATTTCCCTGCTGTCTAGTGATATTGAGCAATTTTTTCCCATAAACTTTGGGAGGGTTATGGCATTTATTATTCTCAGAACTATCTATTGAAGTCCTTTGCCTTTTTCTCAGTTGGTTTTTTTTTTTTAATTTTACTATTGAGTTTTTAAAGCTGCTGATATATTCTGAATATTAATGTTTTGTCAAATTGGTGATTTTTTATATGGTGAGAGGTATAAATTTAATTTCATTCACGTATACATACTTATATATATTTATATTAAAATTATATTTATTTATTTTATGTGTTTGAGAAACAAAGAGAAGAATGAGAAGAGATTTTCCATTTCCAAACTCCTTTTTCCAGTGTCAGCAGCAGCTAATACTGGGCCAAGCAGAAGTCAGGTGCTCAGAGCTCAATTTGAGTTTTCCATGTGAGTGTAAGGAACCCACATAACTGAGCCATCAAATGCTGCCTGCTAGCGTGTGCATTCGTCAGAAGCTGGCATTGGGAGTTACCACAGAACTTGAACCGAGGGACTCTGCAATGCAGAAGTGGCATTCCAATCTGTATTCTCACCTCCAGAAATATGTCTGGTTATTAGTTCTCTTGGTCACTCCATATTGCCTTGAAAGTTCCCATTACATTCCTATTTAGGTGATCTCCTCACACACTTGTATTTTAAATCAATTCTGATTTTACCTGACGTGCACTTCTGATCTTTCATCATTCTTTCTTTCCAGTTAATCTGTTCTAAGCCTGTCTATCTCTATTAGCTTATTTAGGATCCCTTCTTTTCTACAGTATCATTGCCTTTATTTAAAACTTCGTATCCTCTATGTATATTGTCTGCATTGAGTGATTTAGTGGACATTATGCTGTCTTTTTTTTCTTCACTGATGTTTCACATTCCAATTCAAACCATCTAAATCTCTGGGCTGCCTCTGTGAGTTCCTTTGCCCTTTTCATAGAACTTTACAGAGTCATGAAGAAACAGCATACATTTAGTACATTTTGACTGTAATATAACACAATTCACCATAATTTTGCTAGCATCTTCATTTGGCTATTATTCATCAAGTCAAGTGTCTCTGATACCAAGTTAGATTTGAAATAAAATTTATTTCACTACATTTAATATATGTTGCATTCAGTTTGTGTAAGATAAGCTATGCAGAAGGAAATCCTTAAGAAATCTTGAGTTTTATTTGGAAATACTTTCCAGATTTAAATGTATAATTCTTATTAACTTAAATAATTGTAGTTGTATAGGACAATTTTGTATAGTAAAATGACTCCTAAAGATATGGCTAGAATCAGAAAAATTGAACTCTATTCCCTTTGCTCTTTTGGGTATCATATGTCCAGTTTTTCTGAGACACACCTCAGATTGAAAAACAGAAAACAACAAAAAAAAAAGAGTGGTGTATTTCACCTGACAAAAAGCCAAGTTAATATATGGTGCCCAAATAATCCTAGTTCATTACTGAGTCACAATATTACAATTAGCCCAAGTGGGACTTAGATGTCCTACAGGAAAAACTCATGAATGTTGGAAATCACTCTGGTAAAAATCTCCATTGGTCATAGGATGGAATTTTAGTTTAAACCAAAAAAATCATCTTAGATTATAATTAATAACATCCCTTAAAATATGAATTCTAACAGCTATTTTAAGTTAAAATCATGTTTTAATAATTACCCTTCTGAACTTCTAGGACCCATCAAATATTACTGAAACTTTTGTTCTTTTTGAGGTTTTTAAAGAATCAATGTTAAGCTATAAAAAATTAAAACATTCTTTTTGTCAATGCCTGATAGTGAAGTTATAATTTTAAAAATGTATTTAATTTATAATGGATATATTTTATACATTTCTCAATCCCTCTTATATATTTGAGCATTTTTAGACCTTTGTAAGTTTCATCAGTATTTTTGGAAGCCTGTCCTGGAATATGACTTAGGATGTCCTCAAGACTTTATATTTCTGTGTACTAATGGGCAATTAAATGATGAAGCTGTGAAATTATGCCAACCCTGTGTTCAAAATAAAATCTCTCTAAAATCACTTATTTAATAGATGAAAGTAATAAACAAGACCTACTAACATGTTACCACATATGTAGTCCATGAAGAACCATGTACTGGAACCCTGTTTCTCAGATAATAATTCATACTTTATCATTTTTCAAATTCTCATTCATTTATTTGATAAAGAGGGCAAGAGCAATAGTGCTGCAGCAGTGTTCCTAGGCAATGTTAGGGCCTAATCCAGGACCTAGAGAATCAACCCCAGTCTACCATGAGGAAGAAATGAGCTAAATTACTTAGGCCGTATCAAACCCAGCTACTCCGGTATGGGATCTGGTGCCATAAATGGTGCCTTAAACACTTTACCAAATAATTATGCACTTTGACACTTCTGAACATCAAAGTTAGCTAACTTTGAACTTAAAGTTGAGATAATATTTCTGCCTCTTAATTTATCATATAAGCTGTCCTCATTTGTAATTTGTAAATTTACCAAGCAGTTGTGGATGAATGAAATCTGATATGGTAATTCAAGAGGAATTAAAATGAAGTTTCTGACTCACATCATGAGGAAAAGGGAGACAGAAAGGATATAGAAGGGAGCAGAGAGATACTTTAATTTATAGAATTTGTATCTTCAATCCTATTGCATAGGGAAGGAAAAATATAATCTAGATCACTTATGTGATGTCGTCTTTCCTTTCCCTAGAGTGATGATTAAATCCTAGGAGCTTTGTACAACCGAGGCCATGAGTGTCTGCTCCCTGAAGTAAGTGACATATGTGACTGTGAATGGCCCAGATATTCACCCAGTCATTCCTTATGTGGTATTATTGTCTCTCTGAGAATCTAACCCAGCTGTTCCTAAACAGACTTTTCTCATTCCCCATGTCTCTACTACATACCTGGCTATTAAACCAAAGAAAATTGATAAGGCTCCTCACAACACCATTCAGTTTTCCATTCTCATTAGTTACTTTCTTCCAAAGCTTCTTTTCCTTCAGACACAACTAACATAACCTCCCTAGAGGGTGTAAACATTTGGATGTAAATCAAGAGACCAAGAGATTCATTCCTGTATTCTATCATGCCACATCCCTTTCTCTTTAAGTGGAAGAAACTCCAAATAATATCTCCTTCCTGGAAGATAAAGTAGGGGTGGACTTTGTACAGAAATAAGGAAATAGGTTGAAATATTATGGTACAAGGATTTAATTAAAACTTTCAGAAAAATAATGCTTAAAGGTCACCTACATGCATACTGGAGGTAAAGAAGAGCTCACAAAAAGATGTATTTTACTTGGCGTTTGAATGACAGTCTTGCATATCCGCTGTTGAAATGCAGCTCACAAGGAGAAATGTAAAAACTGCTTTTACTTTCTGTACGACAAGCCTATGCATGATGATAACGATGTGAAACAAAATCTTGCTGCCCTGGTGGAGTGGCAGGAAGGGAGAGTAGGATAAAGAGGCGGTGTCCAAGCATTAAGTGGCTGAACTCAGGAGTTAATGTGAACAAGAAAAGAATGGAGTGATGCTTATAGAAAACTGTGGACTGATTACATGAATCTCAGCTGGCATTTCTGAAGAAAAAGAAGTGTGTTTGAGTATGTGATACCCATCCTTAAACCATGTGCTGAATGTTCCTTTAATTCCTGGGATATCTAGATTTGTACTCTTGAATAGTCTTAAGGTTATAAACTTTCATGCTCAGTAGTGTATAATGTCATATCAGTTTAGTATAATTGTACCAAGCCACGTATTTTGCAATCACTAATAGCTAAACTCAAGAGTATATTATGACTGAGCTCCATAAACTGAATGATGAAGGACATTTGTTTTGTGGGAAGAAGCATAACTGCAGGAATCTTGGCTTAAACTTTACTTTTGTCCAAAATCTCTTGGTGCTTTTAGAGTTTCATTTCCAGAGAAGGGAACTGCCAGAATGAACGTGAAAGACTGACTTAGTAGCTGTCATATGGTAGATACCAAGATTTCAGAGGTTTTTACAAAATTAGCTTTCAGAGTCAAACAATTCTTCATTTTATTATTTCTGGAATTTATTTTTAAACTCTTCTCTGGCTTCATGGTATGGATAATATAGGATCCGGAAGATAGGATGAGAATGAAAGGTGTTTGGTTGTTGTTTTTGCGGAAATTATTAGTTTCCTTCATTTTCCCTACATACATATGTTTCTGCTGGCATATTTTATGCTGATATACTTTGATGTTGATAAGTTTAGATTAATAAGCATTACAGAAACAGAAACTTATTCATTATTATATATTCGTGCATACTTTTGAAAATTAATACAAAATATTGACATTTTATTGCATAAAAGTATCCTCTGTGCCACAATGCTAAGACTGCATGAGTTTGGGGTCATTTTTATGAGAGAAACATATATTAAATAACAGACAATATAATTTCACTCTTAAGATATGGCATATAATGCGTTTATTTGTTTATCTTTGTCTGTTAGAAAGGCAGAGTTACAGACAGAAAAAAAGAGAAAGAGAAATCTTGTATTGACTTGCCTATATGTCAAAGGTCTGCTACTACCAGACAGAGTTGGACCAGGCTGAAGTTAGGGAACTGGTACTTCATACAAGTCAGCCCCAAAGATTGGCAGGAGCGCAAACATTTGAGCCATCATGAACTGCCTCCCATGATACATTAGCAAAAATAAATAAACAAATGGAAGGAAGGAAGGTGGTGTAAAGGGAAATGAAACTGGCACTCTGATATGGAACGTGGATTTGCCAGGTGGTGACTTAACATACTCTGCCATATTGCCTGGCCTAAAAGTCTTTAAAATCTAAAAAGAAGTATCATCATAATATTGTTACCTTAAATGAGTGAATTTCACTATATATGGAACTTTTTGCCCTCCAAATATATTCTTGAGTTCTTGGGTGGGACAGGCAGAGCAAAAGCAACTTGTCCAATTGTATCTCCATAGCATTCTGAATGAAATAGGTCTTCTCTTCCCATGCCATAGACCAGGAAATCTCTTGTGAAGTAAAATGACATTCTCAAGGCCACAGGCAGCACATTCAACAGTCAAATTCAGAAATCTGTGAATCAGAATCTAGCAAAACCTGTTCTAATTCAATCTGCAATTAATTAGATATTATCACAGTTGTTTTTAAATTATTGATTCTATTTTACATGTAAATTGAAAATCAAATAAGGACACATGTATTAACTTTGTTCAGTGATGGCTAAGAAATCCCATAGCTGTGTGCACTATCTTTAATAAATGCACTTTCTTGTATGACTTTCTGGAAGTGAATCTAAGAGACTCTTCAAAGGAATAAAGAGTGACTTTGGAGAATTAGAGCAGGCAAAGCAAAGGGTTTCTGAGAATTATAGCAGAGAAGTAAGACAATGTAGGCTACTTTAGTTAATTATATCATTATTTTAGTCAAGAAACTCACCATTTGAATTTAAATTTTGTAATTATGCAAAATGCAATGATATAATCTCCAGCTTTCAATAAAGACCACGTTTATAATCTTTGAATAATTTATTTTTATGAATGTGCCAAGGAAGTATCAGTCTGCTTCTTTTTGGATTAAAGAATTTTATTCATCATTACTATTAACTTTGTAATTATGAATTTCTCTTCCCTCCCCACTTAGTCATGTAGTGATCACCAAAAAAACAACAAAGATTAAAGGTAAATTAATTAGACAAATAATTTAGTAAACTAATCTGTAGATTTTTAAATCACAGTACTCTCCAAGCAGTTCTATTTACCTAGAAATATTATTACCCACTATAAAGTATAAGAATGACAGCATTTTGGACTTTGTAAATTAAATTGTGTGATTTATGTATTTTTTCTAAGAATTTGAATGACATTCAAATGAATTAGCTACTTTATGTTTCTCTAATCCTTCTTAGAAAATAAATGGAATATGCTACTTTAATACTTTCACCAAAACCTTTTAAATATATGCTCCAATCATTTGTTAATTGGATTGCATATTTTTCTAGTCCTTTCAGAATCACAATTTGGTAAAAAAAAAAATCCAAACTGACATTTATTTTTGAAGGTAGCATTAAAGTTTTAAATCATACAGCAACTCAGAATCATATTGGTGAAATGTTCACTGTGTAAGATAACTTATGCTAATGAATTATTTTTGATATGAATGTTCTAATAAAATTTATAAAGAGAAGCTTAAGTAAATCCATCTGTATTACCTGTCATTGAAACACAATATGGTTCAGGGTCATTTGCATTTGTCAGTTTGCATTATATTCATAAATATTTAGATTACTCAGCTATAAAGAAATGCAAATATGCTTTTTAAAGTGATATTACATTTCCATAGAAGCATAGCAATTAAACTGTATGAGAAAGAGGTATTAAAATCTTGTGAAAACAGTGAATGACTAAATTGTAAGTTTCACCTTTATGTCATGGAAAGCAGACCTTTGCTCAAAACTGGAAATCCAGGTCACTTTGTTACCTGCAAGGGAGAAAGGATTGTGCATGGAAGGTCTTCACTGAAAGGATTGCCTGGCCACTTTCATCTCGACTGGAAATGCCCTTTCAAGTGACAGGTTACATTAACGTCAGCTTTGAAACAGCAAAAATTGAGAACACTGGGGATTTATCTGCTTATTTCTTTGGATTTTAAGTAACCATAGGCAACATTCCAGTACTAAGAAATAAGACTTTAAAATAAGAAAAAACTGAGAAGATCTAAAACAGGCAGGAGTGTCACTTCACTTATATAAAACAGATTGTTTCAGAAAACAGTATAAACTTTTGAATATTTATTAATATAAAAGAGCAGATTAGTATATTTCATAAACCTAACTGTATGAATTAACTGTTCTTTCCTTCTATCTCTCCCTTCACATCTTTCCCTTCTTCTTTTTTCCTTAACTTTTTCAAAAACATAATTTCAATCCATTCTAGAATCACAGGCTTAAATGCCGCTAACTATAATATTCTGCAAGGGAAAACAGAAATATCTCGACTTTTCAGGAGTATAAACAAATAGTAAAAACATCAATCAATCCAAAAAATCTATCTCTTTTCTATACAATTTTCTGTATTTGTCTTAGCTGCCAAATATCAGAGAAAAGCTGTGATTATTTTTTGAGATTGTCTTATTTCAATAAGCATAATAGTTTCCAGCTGTACTGATGTTGTTTCAAAAGCCAGGATTTCTTGGGATTTTGACATCTGATAAAATCATATGCAAAATATAAACAACAAAATGATTTTAAATTGAATGGAATTTTTATAGATTTTTTTAGTATAAACAAGTATTTCCTAGTATTTATGTAATTGTATATGAAATAAATGATAGTTATTTCAAGATGGAAATTTAATATATTCATTATTTACCAATATTTTTTAATGCCTGTTCCCAATCTGAAAGTTCTTAATATATAGCTTTAGGCTGTGAACTGATTTTCATACCCTTCAAATTTCACTATATTCTGAATTACAATGCATTCTTATTCAAAGATGAAGAGTCTTTGGGAAATAATTAGGTTTAGATGAGCTCCTAGGTGATTTGTCTCTGTGATTGAATCAGTGCCTTTAAAAAAGGAAGGGGTGGAAGTTCTCCCTCTGCCACACGAGGACACCAAACTAGGTGCCTGTTCTCGAGCTACAAAGATTTTGCACTAACATTCTCTGGTACTGTGATAAAATAACTTCTTGTGAAGGCACCTAGTCTATGGTGTTTAAATTTGGCAACCCAAGCTCACTGACTCTGTCATACAGGTTGATTAACAAAGATGATAGAACCATTTAACTAGTGTTAGCATTTTTAAAACATCAAAAATTAACTTGTTCTTTTAAAAACTATAATAGTCACTAAACACAATATGTTTCAATTTACAAAAGTAAATCCATCACACCTCAGGGAGCCATGAAACGCAGTTAGGGCCTATTTCGTCATTTTAATTTTAGAACCTAAATAATATTTTATATAATTTTAATGAAAAATTATATGTTCAAGAGGATGTTATTAGAAATAGGGTACCAGAACTAAATAAAAGATAACGTACATAAATATAAAGCTATACAAACATATCTTTTTAAAGGAATATTTATTTTACTTGGAAAGTCAGAATTACAGAGATAGAAGGCAGAGATATCATCCATTTATTGGTTCACTCACCTAATGGCTGCAAATGTCAGAGCTGGTATGGGCCCAAAGCCAGGAGCTTCTTCCAGATCTCCCACATAGATGCAGGGGTCGGTCCTAAGACATAGGCTGTCCTCTGATTTCCCAAGCAAAAGTAACGAACTGGACTGGAAGTAGAACAGCCAGGACCTCAGTCAACACCCACATGAGTGCTGATGGCAACACTATGCCAGACTGCCAACCCCTATGCAAAGAATTCTAAAACCAAATAATAAGCTACCTATAATTAAAATTATAACTGCTAGATAGAATAATTTTAAGCTGTGCCTCTTAACATTAGCCCAGTTTTTATGACGGAAGTAAATCCCAGTGCATAGTGACAGAATGACTTTGACCTGCTTATCTATGAAAAGTTTTTGAATGCTTAAAATTATTTTAGGTATTATTATTTCATCTGAAATTAGGGAGGCAGAGAGACAGAGCGCAGATCTTTCAACTCCTAGTTGACTACCCAAGTGCCTGCCAAGGTTAGGGTTTGCGTAGATGGAAGCCAGGAACTCAGAGATATATTTAGGCCTCAAAATGTATTATCGGAATCCAGTACTCCAGTCTCTGCCATTCCCCAGAAGAAGCTGGATTGTAATCTGTGTAGCTTGAAGCAAATACTTCTATATGGGATTCCAGGGTCCTAGCAGTGTCAGAAGTGCTATGCTAACACTAAGAGTTCACCAAGTATGTGATCACTGTTGAACCCCTATCTTACTAAATTGTAGACTTCACTGGGACAGGACTTTGTGAACTGATCTCTGCACGTCTTCTGTATTCAGCATGATGCATACTGCAAAAATCTGCAGAAATGAAGGATCCACTGACTTAGTGTAGGAGAAAACTGTCCATATCAGGGAAATGGTGCAACTTGAAAAAGGAAACAATCAGATATGGGGCATGTCAGCTGTGAGATGACACCACCAGTCTTAGATGACTAGATGACTGTATATATTTATCAATATATATGCATGTATGTACATGTATAGATATATATTACATATGTGTGTTTATATGTATTGTGTATATATGTATATATAATAGATGATTTTAAAAATCAATAACAGACATTGATTCATACCTAATTAAAGAAGAGGTGAAATTATTTTCTGTGTAAGTTTAACTATACTTTTATGCAAAATACAGACAATTGCAACTAGCTATAGATCATTTTGTCCCTACTATATCAGAGTGTGCAGATGTTAATATTGAAATAAACTATTTAGGAACCTTGAGATAGCCAAAATTTAAAGTTATATTGATTTATTATTCTCTTTGTATCTTTCACCACTGGCTTTTGTTCTTCTTGGCACCAAATGTTGGCTGCATGTAAAACGTACCTATATCTGTGTGTATCAACTTTCTTCAAGTTTTGCCTATCTTTAAAAATGTGTGTCTTTGTAAGATTTTTTGTGGTCTTGGTCCTGTTAGGACAAGTTAAATTATTTTTTCTTCACCCCATTGTTTTATTTTATTACATTAATCAATCAATGCAGTCACAAAATCTTTTACTGATGGTGCATGAAAATGTCATCTTTCTCTCTGTAATGTGGGGCATATATTTCCAAGTTAGGGAAATCATGGCATTTGGACCTGCTTTAATTATACAGTATATACAATTGTCAATAAATTTCATCTGGATACTCTGCTTTTATGTTTCTTTTCTTTTTTTTTTTTTTTTCTAAAATTTAGTTCACTCGAAAATCAGAGTTATAGGGAGAGAGGAAGAAGTAGAAAGAGCACCTGCTGGCTCACTGCATAAACGTCCACAATGAGCAGAATTGGGCTGTCTGAAGGAACCAGGAGCCAGGAGCCAGAAGCCAGGAATCAGCAGCTTCCTCTGGATCTCCATGGCTGAAGGGGGCCCAAGTTCTTGTGCCATCCTGCACTGCTTTCCCAGGCACCAGCAGGGAGCTGGATCAGAAGTGAAATAGCAGGGAAGTGAACATATTCCCATATGGTCTACCAGCTCCACAGCAGTAGCTTTACCTGTTACCTGCCTCTGACACTGTGTCTTGATAATGCTTGCCCAAAGTTACTCAGGTCATGTTGGTTTTCTGTACTACTGACAATATAATCTAATCTATCTTCAAAGAAATGAGTGACACAAGCAAATCAGCTTTTGGTTGCAATGAGTTGAAGACTAATTTGTAAAACTTAAAAACAGTGGCTTTCACATCAAATGGAAAAGAAAGAGCAATATTCCAACTATTGCTCATACTATTTAAACATAAATGATATAACCTTCAACAATGTGTATTTTTAGGAGACAGTTATAGAGCTTAAAAAATTAAGGGAGTTTGGGCCGTGTGGCATGGCCTAGTGGCTAAAGTCCTCGCCTTGAACGCGCCAGGATCCCATATGGGCGCCGGTTCTAATCCCGGCAGCTCCACTTCCCATCCAGCGGAAAGCAGTCGAGGATGGCCCAGAGCACTGGGACTCTGCACCCGCCTGGGAGACCCGGAAGAGGTTCCAGGTTTCAGGCTTTGGATCGGTGCAGCACTGACTGTTGCGCTTACTTGGGGAGTGAATCATCAGACAGAAGGTCTTCCTCTCTGTCTCTCCTCCTCTCTGTATATCTGAATTTGTAATAAAAATAAATAAATCTTAAAAAAATTAAGGGAGTTTCCTTAGATACCTGATATTTACATTTCTGTAAAAAAAGTATTTTTTTCTTTTTTTTTAAGTTTTATTTTTTTTAAATTGCATTTCATTTTTTTAATTAATTATATTACATTATGTGATACATTTTTTATGCACTGGGATTCCCCCCCCCCCCCCCGCTCCTCCCCACACCCTCCCCCCAGGGCAGATTGCTCCACCTTGTTGCATTTCCATAGTTCAAATTCAGTTGACATTCTTTCATTGGAGGTATTTGCCAAGCATAAAGTCCAGCATTTTATTGTCCTGGTAAGTTCAATGGTTTCTTGGTGAGACCATCTCTGGTCTGAAGATAGAGCCGGCAGAGTATCATCCCAATCAATTAAAAGCCCCAACATAATATTTCCAACCATTTACAACATTGTGGTATTAATCGACATGGTATTGATTAACCAGTATGTTAATAGGAAAATGCAGGTTCTCAACCACAACCTGTGACTTCTTCATAGACATTTCAATTTTGGTTTATATTCAACCGTGTTCTATACACCTTAAAATGGCTTAGATTGCTATTCAGCTGTCTCATGCCTATTTTAATTTTAGTCTTTAGCAATTTATAGCATTGAAGCACGTTTTCGCTGAACCTGGCTGTTTTCCAGGTGGTCTAACTCTATAATTTTAACAGGATATATGTCAACAGTTTAGGTGAGCATGTTTAGGAGGGGTGTGCAGAGAAATCTTCCATACCCCAGTGAGGAGTAACTAATCTTTGTGTCCCACCCAGTGAGTTATAAGTGCATCCCTGCTGACCATTTCTTGTCTGTTTCTAAGCTTTCCTTGTTGTTCTCTGTCTATCTATTCTAGTTTTGTTTGTTTGTTTGTTTTGAGGGGTTTCTGGAGCGCTCCTGATGGTTATTACGAGAGAGGGTGGGGACCCAAAATTGGAAGCAGACAAGGACCAGAGAAAGCGCCTCTCCCTAGTCCCGAAGGAAGTTTACTGTTCTTCTGTTTCTGCGGACCGCTCAGGGATCCTGGTTGTTGTTCCAATGACCTTGGATCCTGCAAGGCAGGATTTGGGCTTCTTCCATCCCATGTGGTAGATCCAATTGGGGGTGGTTGACCTCAAAGTTCTTGGTCTCCGAAGGCACTCCATTTCCCCGTGGTCTCCTTGGCAGTAGGGATGTAGTCTTCAGTGCTCATACTGATAGTCCTTGGTGAGGATCTAGGAGTCTTCTGGTTTGGGATAAAAGCCTCCTCCTATCTGCCTGCTCCACTCTGGGGACCCCTCCCTGCTCTATGCGCATGACCTCCTGTTAAGAGGTTGTTAGGATTGCTCCTGATTCCCCTATTTGCCTTTGTAGTTTTGCTATTGTCTAATGCTAATTCGAGCCTGTTGTCTATGAGTTACCAGTTATGATCCTGATAGGTTATATTTCCCATCTTCCTCACACCTTCTAGGGTGATGTAAGATTTCTCTGCTCTCCCTCCCCATTTCCAAGTATCATGGGGTCTTACAAGTACATTAGGTTTTACAATTCTTTGATGTAGATCATAAGCAATCTGCCTCAAATCATTGTAATAAAAATAAATAAATAAGTAAATCAAAAAATTAAGGGAGTTTCCTTAGATACCTGATATTTACATTTTTGTAAAAAAAAGTATTAATGTTATGCTTTCAGGAAGGAATTGAGGCAGGCATTGTGGTGTAGCATGTTCAGTTGCTGCTTGGAATGCCAGAATCAGTTGGGGGACAGGGTTTGAGTCCCAGCTGGTTGCATTTTTCAGTCAAGCTTCCAGCTAATGGTCGTGGAAGGAAGCACATGATGGCCCAAGTACTTGGGTTCCTGTCTACTGCTTGGGAAACATGGATGGATTCCTTTGTCCCTGGCCTCCACCTGGCCCAGTCTCTGCTTTCTGGCCATCTGGAGGGAGAAACAGCAAGTGGAATATCCTCCTTCTTTCTCTTTGTGTCTCTTCCTGTCTTTTTTACACTCTTTCAAATAAATCTTTTAAAAGCAGTAAATAAAAGTAGAAAAATAAATTGATAATTGCTTTCCAAAGGAATTATGATTCTGTTCAGTTACTATTCTGGAAGCTGAAAATATCAGAAATCAATCAGAATGAGAGATTTCTTAAATATATTCACTGGAAAAGTGAATTTTATGAAGCGTAAACATATCATTAAAGTCTTGACTTTTATTTAGTGCACATTATTAATGACTATTTAAACATAATATCATGACCATGATAATTCAGTCATTGTTTTGCACATTCTACAGTGTTTGCAAAATTATTATTTTTTTTATCTTGGTTGCATATTGATGAGAAAAGCATGATTTATGGTGATGAATAAAAATGTAATAATACTTGCAAAGAAAATTAGATAAGTTAACTCTAAACTATTGCCTTTGTCTTTGTGTTATCATTATCAATTTCTTGGGCTATGTTTTGCATGGATCATAAAATAATTCATGACTACTAGTGGAGAAAATATATAGAAATGGCTCCTGTCTATTCTCTAACTTAACTATTATAGATTGTGAGACAAACGTTGTCATAACACAGATGCTTATCTAAGTAGAAAGAACATGTATCTGTAATTATCTTTGTAGTCATATATTAGCCCTTAAAGTAGATTTAATTTCAGTTTACCTCTGTATTATCTTTTCTTTGTTTTTTTTTAATATATCATTAGGAAGATGTAATTTGATTAAGCTGGGAATCTAAATGCCAAAACTTTTTAAGAATCATTTAAATTAAATATGGAGAAAATTAATCTTCAAATTTTCTTTCCATTCAACATATTCCCTTAGTCTTTCTTTTACTTGACACCCTCTTTTCTTATTCTCTGGAAGGCGTTGTTCTGTATAGTCCAAAGACCAAGTTGGTATGAACATGAATTCTAACTACTTCTCTTATTTGCTATATGTCTTTCAAGAAATTGTTGAATTTGTTATTTTATTCCCAAAGTAATGAGTTAATAACAGCAGTTGGCACTTTCTATACAGGCATCAAATTTGTCTTTTCTCTTCTCTCATATTTTATCATAGAGTGAAGGTCAAAATAACCATTATCACTGTCATAACACTGTTCTTAATAATGCAGAAGTACAAATGAAAAATCTTAAAATGCCTAAAAATTGATTTAAAAACTACATTTCGGTAGAGACATTGTCTTACATATTAGGGATTTCTTTCTCCCAAAAATATAGTGTTTCATTATTTTACTATGAATTATTTTCTGTATCATTAGGTTTATTTCTAAAATTTAATAATGAAATCCTGATTTCTAAAGTTTGGAGACTTTTAAGTTTCTTTTATATTGAGAGTATCCTTAACCTTGGTTTATTCATTTTATGTATTAATGTTGCAAGAATATTCCAGTTTCAGTTCATTAGTTGTTTTAATGAAAGCCAATTAGTATCTTTAGAGGATTAATCGATGGAGTTTCTAAAAACTCGAGAGTAAATAAAATCACATATAGTATCATATATTGAAAATTGAAATTATACTGGGACATGTTTCATTAATTTTAATGAACTCATGTATAAATACAAAAATTATTGATGATGCACATATTTATTTATACCTTATTCATATTAGATAATTTTATTTGGTTTTGTGTTTAATACTGAATTTGATTTGCTATATTTAGAAAATTTAGCACTTAGCAGTTGTAGAAATAGACATCAAACTTTTGAATAATATAGTTCTTTTAGGAATTGTTGTCAAAGAATAGACATTTTTTTCAATAAAACAGTGATTTATTTGAGTCCTGGTACACACACTTAACTTCAGTGTCTACTTGAACAAACCACAGTTTATGCTATCTTCTGAAGTTACTGTAAGAAGTAGAAATAATGTGTGCAAAGTCCCTAGCCTAGTAGATGCTATAATGTTTTGATGGTGGTGAATGCAAGCTCTTTCAAAAGTACAGCACAAAGAAATGCATATCAATTATATGATGCTCTAACTGCTGAGTTTACTGTTCTAAAATGAATGTGAAAGGCAGGGTGCTTTATATAGAAACTGTGCTAGAATAAATAAATAGCAATTAACATATAAATAAGAGTTTTCTTCAGAGACATTACGAATTATCAATATTTATTACATAATATGGTCCATGAAGTAAAAGATGTGAAAAGACCTAAAACCAATATATATGCTATAAGATTTTGGAAGTTTTACTCACCTTGTTCTGAAATTTTGCTGTTCTATATGCACTTTAAACTGAAAATATTATGACAATTTATGGGATTGTCAAATTTTGTATCTCTGCATTTAAATTACAGATTTATTTCTAGAGGTGTTTGCCTTTAATGTGAAAATTACCATATGGTATATCATTTCTACATTGAATACTATTACTAAATTGCCTTGGAGCAGTGCTACTAGAGATAATACAGAATGCAAGTCAATTGAAATGAGTCACCACTCAAGACATTATTAAAATATACTGATAAACCTGAACAGGAAAAATTGGAAAATTAAATATTAAAATGGATGAAAGTGTTACTGTGTAAGAGTGAAACTGACATCTTGGATTTTGATTATTATTTACAGCCCATTTCAGAATTTCTAGTTTTTGCTTGCTGAACTCTTTTTGCAGTAGCTAATTAAGATTGTTATTATAAAGCAATTTAAAGTTTAATAATTAAAAATTTCACAAGAATTATAGAAAGAGGAAAAAAGGTGGAGGGAGGAAGGAATGGAAAAGCAAAACATCTTTATATTCTTAGGATTCCATCTATGAGGTGCATGAAATATATTCTCCTTACATTAATTTAAAAAACAAATGAATTGATGGATTAAAAATGAATAACAGGTTAATAACAAGCTATTGTGAAAAATTATGCCAGCATATTGTGTGTTTCATGAATTATAAACACTTGTAAAAGTACTTTCTGAAAAGAGTTGAGGGAGAAATAATGATACTTACATTTGTCTCATGACAAATCTGGTCAAATTATTTGTTGCACTTTAAAATTATTGTTCTATGCTCCAACTCCCATTCCTCCTTTCCTATATCCTGCAGCCCCTACTTCTTTCCCCCATATTATTGCAACAGTATAGTCCTTCAGCAACAGTCACAAGTTCATCATCCTTCCATTCAAGTGTATCATGGCATTGTAGCTATAGACAATGTTGGAAAATCTGGTATTATACTGTCAAGTTATATTTCAAAATTTCACTAGAAGTCCTCTTTTTATTTCGGAGTAGAGATATATGCTACAACATATCTTTACTTCCTGATACTGTATCATAATTTACAAATTAGAAACATAAAAAATTAACCCATTATGAAAAGAGGACTAGTTAACTAATGAATTATCAATGACTGAAGACAAAATAACAGTAATAATAGTATAAATTAATTGTGTGTAATTATAAAGCAAAGCAGATAGAAAAATACACATTCCAAATAGAAATTACCCTGACAAAAAAACAATCTAAAAAATACATTTAAATGATCTTGGAGTAAACCATACATCTTTTATGTATACCATAGTGATTTGTTTGTAATAATACTTCAGTTAAAAAAAAAAAAACCTTCTGTGTTTAGCTACAATAAACAGGGACTGAGTTTTCTTGTTTTCCTTAAGCAACTAAAAAAAAAACCATAAGTTTTGAAATAATGTTTTGCGTGTTGCTCAGGCTCAAGATTCCTGAGAGAAGGTAAACAAATGATGTGGGGGCTATAATTGCCCTGATATATTGCTTAGGTTTTCTCCAAAGCTGTATAGTGGTGGTGAGCCCACACCCCATGTACAGGGTGCCTGGAGGACATAGAGCTGGCAGTCAGGGGGAGTGAAATGCATCATATTTTTAGTACGGTAGGGCAAATGACCACACAATTGGTGCTTTAAAACAATTTCAATTTCAGTGAGCCATGACCTGAGTCCTTGCTCAGTGCCTCTCAAGACCATAACTCAGGTGACAGCAGAGGTACATTCCCGTCTAGCTCAACTGAAGAAAGCTCAGCTTCTGAGCTGGTGGTCCAGGTTGTGTGCCTTACCTATTTCCCCAGGATCCTCATTTCCTGGGGGCCACTGGATATCCTGGTCAGCCTGTTTCCTGCAATGGGCTGGACTCCATAGTCGGATGACAACATGGTTAATAACTTCTTTAGCATCAGTAGAATCTCTTAGGCATGATAAGTTAGAGTCATCTATGGCATAGCCATCAAAAGATGATATATCATCATCTTTGCCATACTCTGCCAGTGCAGAAGCATGCTAGGAACTATGCCAGTACTCTGGAGCAAAAGATTATACAAATGTAGCACTCACTTGGGGGCTTTCCTTGGCATATGATATGCCACAAAAATTGTCAGGGGAGAGTGCCAGCAAAAGAAGCCAGTACACAGAGGACTGTATAGAATGAGAGATCGCTAAGCCCCCAATGAGTTCTTCAGAAAGATATTGATCAGCATATCCTTGTGAAGAATCTACGTGAGGCTAAAGAGAAAATGTGATCTCTAGAACTTAAATGGGGTTAAGAATAATCATGTTCCCATCAGCCAGAAAATGGAGCCCTGGGTTCATTACTCAGACTATTGCTTCTGACAAGGGAAAATTATTTCCAAATTAAAAGTCGCTGGGGTATTCCTTAATGAATCTTAAAAACAACTTTAGGGCCTGGCGCCAGGATACCATATGGGCGCTGGTTTGTGTCCCAGCTGCTCCATTTCGCTTCCAGCTCCTTCCTTGTGGGTCCACTTGGGACCCTGGACCCGTGTGGGAGACCCAGAGGAGGCTCCTGGCTTCTGGCTGCAGATCAGCTCAGCCCCAGTTGTTACAATTCCCTGGGGAGTGAACCAGTGAATGCAAGATTTTTCTTCTCTATCTCTCCTGCTCTCCACAAATCTGACTTTCCAATAAAAATAAATGAATCATTAAAAAAAGTCAAAAATGTCAAATGTTTTCAACAATTGGGAACCAGCATGTTACAGATCTCTGTCTTCCAAACACACAAAAATAAATGAGCAGAAAGTAAGAAAATAACATTTAGGGCCCGGCACCGTGGCCTAGCAGCTAAAGTCCTCAACTTGAAAGCGCCTGGATCCCATGTAGGCACCAGTTCTAATCCCAGCAACCCCACTTCCCATCCAGCTCCCTGCTTGTGGCCTGGGAAAGTAGTCGAGGACGGTCCAAAGCCTTGGGACCCTGCACCCGTTTAGGATACCCAGAAGAGCTCCTGGCTTTATATCAGCACAGCCCCGGCCATTGCGGTCACTTGGGGAGTGAATCATCGGACAGAAGATCTTCCTCTCTGTCTCTCTTCTTCTCTGTATATCTGCCTTTCCAATAAAAACAAATAAATCTTTAAAAAAGAAAAGAAAAATAGCATTCAAATGACAAAAATACTATTTCATTTTTATATACACAATCACTAGTAATTTGTAGTTTTCTACTGTTTGCTTTATCAAAACTCTAAATAATGTATTATATATTAAAATAAAAATTCCTTTTTGCCTTTTATGCTATGAAAGAAGTTGAACTATTTCCTAATACCTATTTATTTTCTACTAAGAATGTTGAATGAGAAACCTGCTTGGAAGAATGACTTCATTTTTTTCATGTGAAATAATTGCAAAAACTATTACAGGGAGACTGTTTACCTTCGCTTTTATTGCCAATATCTACAACTGAAAATTCAAGATAATGTTAAGGATAATCTCTACTAAAATGTCATTCTTCTTTAAAATTAAATTACACCACAAACTCAAATAACTCAAATTTCATATCAGAGATCATTCATTTTAGATATTTTCTATATAGCATGTATTCTGTATGTAGACACTTATTGATTACGATATATTATATTCATCTTGCCCATAGACTCATGCATGATTAATTGGCTTGTCACCCTGAAGTAGAAAGATCTTGTTTTAGGACTCTCGAATCAATATGAGAATTAAAAATAAATCATAGAAAATTGCAAAGAAAATATCAGCAGTCAATATTTCCTTCGCTGAAGATTTAGTACAATCTTTTGTCATATTTGCCTTGAGCCTTCTTTCTTCCTCATTTTATTTTCTTTTTAAATTTTATTTCTCCTGTATTTGCTGAAGTATAATCAACAGATAATACTGCTGTTTGTGTGGTATACAATATTGTATTCTGACGTATCTATACATGTGAAATTATTGTCACAGCCAAGCTAATTAACACACTTACCACTTTACATAGTTAAATTATGTAAGTGCCTCCTCAGTGGAGCATGTGTTTTCAAAAGCCCTTTTTGTTGTAGAGAACAGCCCTTGATGGACCCTGAGTCCACTTGATCTTGACTTTCCAGCCTGCAGAACCCAAAGAACGAAATTCTGCTGCTTATGAATTGCCTGGTCTGGTTTTTTGTCATAGCAGCACAGAGGACTGAGACAATGCCAGAGTGTTATGAATCTGATTCAATATGCCTGCCGTTCAAGCTCCAGAATCTATCCACTCTAGCCAAACCGTTGTTGTCTTTGCCCAGAGGACTCCCATTGTCTCCATCTCCCACGTTTAGCAACCACCATTTTTACCCTCCATGTTTGGTATTTTTAATTCTATCTAAAAGTACAATCTTGGGATATTTATATACCTTATGTCACTTAAGGTCATCCTGGATTGTCTATGCCTTCCTAAATTAAAGGGGTCCTTAATTTTTGAGCCAGAATATTTTTTCATATGCTTGTGCATACATATCCTCTTTATCCATGAATCCTGTGATGGGCATCTGGGCTGATTCCATATCTTGTCTAATGTAAATAATGCTATAGTGAACACAAAAGTACATTTATATCCTTGACAGAATGACATACTGACATAATGATTTCACTTTCTTTGCACATAAACTTTTCTTGGAATTGAAAGGTTAATCATATGGTAGTTCTATTTAAAATTCTTTTTTGGTGATTTCATACCAGTTCCTGAGCAGTTGAAGGCAGGAGTCAGGAGCTTCTTCTGTCTCTTCCGTGTGGCTATCCTTGTCTGGTGTATTAGGTCATGGACATAGATGGAAGTGGAGAAGCCAGGACTGGAACTGGTGCCCGTATAGGAAGCTGGAGCCACAGGTGGGGGGCTAGACTATTGCAGTACTGTGCTGGCCCCATTATATTTGCATTTTTCTTTCAATTTTGAACATATTTTCATGTAATTTATTTATTTAATCATAGTTAAAATATTACAGGTTTGGTAATGCTCATTTTATCTGCATTCAAAGAGAAATTCAGAAATGCTGAACAAGTTATTTAAAATATGCACAGCACCCTGTAAGTAGTTCAGCAGGGTTTTCATCTCTCAGCATCGTTATTCAAATGCCTCATTACTAGAAATTCTAAAATTTTTCCTAGAATAACATCTCATAGAATATTAGCTTATTCTGATTTGAATTTTATAATTGTTTTTGATCAAAATGTTCAATAAAATGGTTTAATAATAAAATAGAGATATAAATGTAGCATGTGCTATGCTATTAAAAACTATGCAATGGTGATGGCATGGTAGGCTAAGCCTCTGCCTGTGATGCCAGTATCCCAGATGGATGACGTTTTGTGTTCTAGTTTCACCATTTCTGATCCATTCCTAGCCTATGGCCTGGGAAAGCAGCAGGTGATGGCTCAATTCCTTGGGTCCCTACATCCACATAGGAGAATCATAAGAGCCAGGTTCCAGGTTTTAGATTGGCTCAGCTTTGGCATTTGGAGAATGAACCATAGGATGGACAATTTCTCTCTCTCTCTCTTTCTCTGTAAGTATAGCTTTCAAACAACAATAAATATGTGAATTTTGTTTACATTAATGAAGGAGTATTTAACAGAACAGAACACAATGGTAGTTTTACCACTGTTGGCACAGCCATCTAAATTTATTCCCATAACGTACCTTCAAAATAAAATGCTTGGAGTATGAAAGTGATGATGAGCAAAGGAGCAATCTGCAAATATTAATATATGCTCTAAGGTGATATGGCTTTTCCCAAACAAGTCAAATAAAAGAGAAAGTATGAAATCTATTGAAACAATGTCTTAGAAAATTTCCGATTATCTAGAAATGCTAGTATTTGTTTTTTATTAATTACATTGCATTATGTGACACAGTTTTATAGGTGCTGGGATTCCCCCCACCCCTCCCAAACCCTTCTCCCCATGGTGGATTCCTCCACCTTGTTGCATTACCACAGTTCAAGTTCAGTTGAGATTCTTTCATTGCAAGCATATACCAAGCATAGAGTCCAGCATCTTATTGTCCAGATAAGTTCAACGGCTTCTTGGGGAGATCATCTCTGGTCTGAAGGTAGGGCCGGCGGAGTATCATCCCGATCAATTAAAAGCCCCAACATGACATCAGCAACAATTTATAACATTATGGAATTAATTGACATAGTATTGAGTAACCAATATGTTAAAAAAAAAATGCAAGTTCTGAACCACATCCTATGACTTCTTCATTGACATTTCAATTTTAGTTTATATACAACCGGGTTCTATACACCTTAAAATGGCTATAGTGCTATTCAGCTGTCTCGTGTCAATTTTCATTATAGTATTTAGCATAGAAATGCTAGTATTAACTCTGAATTTGTCATTTTTAGATAAGAGCTCCCTCAGATAAAAGGTGATCTGCGTTCTAATTACTGTTGAGGCACATATGTAGAGATATGAAAAAAATCAAAGTTTAAAATTGTTTTCTGAGTTGTAATTTTCAGAAAAATTGTAACACATGGCAGAAAGGATTCCCTTCATATGGGTAAATAATTTTGAAACATTTTTAATGCAAGAATATGACATATACCTAGTACATATGAATGCAAAATAGTAAACACAATGATATTTATCCTCAAGAAGTAAGGTGCACAATATAAAAAATATCAAAAGCTTTGAAAAGAAGGAAAGGATTATAGGCATTTAGTTAAGTAATGGTGAGGTGAGGAATTCAACATAAGCCTTGGAGATGTTTCTTACAAATAATTTGCAATTTCCATAGGGTGTTTGAGAGACAAGGTTGTATTCTCAGTAAAGAAAATGACATTAATAACTCCTGAAAAGGTGATTAATCAACAATATGTGTAAGCTTTTGAAAGATAGTAGGATATGTTGTCAAATGTGGAGATATGGATGAAAAGGCAGCATTCACAATGTATTTGTGTTCTGTGAGTCACAGTTACCACATTAACCACCTAGCAGTATTTGGCTGATCTGCTCTGAGCGTGCTTGCAACTGAAAGCCATAGTCTCTCTATGTATAGTGTATTGATCAAGACATAACCATACAGTGATATCTGCAAAAAATGAGGTAAAGTGATAAGATAAATTCTCAATTTGTAAGATATCAGTTAAGGATCACTGTGGTTGACAAGAGGTGCAGTAATAGGATTCAATTTTTTTTTTTGTTTTTGTTTTTAATGGAAAGGACACCCTGTGCTGAATTTTAAAGTGAGAATACAATGTGTGCCCGCCAACATACAGGAAACATATAGGATAACATCAGACACAGGAAACAGTAAGTCACAGACAGCAGGGCATGAGATGATGGGTATATTTGAGGAATTATCAGGAGATTAAAATATGACTGGATGATAAAGGGCTCTGAAGACATGGAAAAGGAATAATTAAAGCTGTGGACACATGTGTGAGTGACTGGTGGATTTTCATATTATGTTAAGGACAATAGACAAATAAAACCCATATAAATGATATTTTAATCACATGGAGTCTTAACCAGGTTATTCTGGTGCCTGTGGGAAAGATGGGGTTCAGGAATCTACAAACCAGATGCAAGAAATCAGTGAGGAAAGTGTTTCAAAACTCATGATTACCTGAGCAAAGGCAAGAGGGCTTTAGAAGTGCTCACAGGAAAGACATGTCTTGAGACAAAAATTATTACCAACATAAACTATTCTTCGTGAAACTATTGATGTATAAACAAAGTGTCTGGGGCTGGCATGTTAGTCCAGTGGCTAAAATCCTTGCCTTGCAAGTACTGGGATCCCATATGGATGCTGATTCGTGTCCCAGTTGCTCCACTTCCCTTCAAGATCCCTGTATGTGGCCTGGGAAAACGCTGGAGGATGGCACAAAGTCTTAGGACCCTGCACCTGCATGAGAGACACGAAAGAGGCTCTTGGCTCATGGCTTTAGATTAGCTCAGCTCTGGCCATTGCAAATGCCCGGGGAGTGAACCTTCAGATGGAAGATCTTTCTCTCTGTCTCTCCTCTTCTCTGTATATCTGACTTTCCAATGGAAAAAAAAAAAAGTGTTTGAGTTCTAGAAAGCTACAATTTGGTTGAGAATTACTAAGCAAACAATGATATGCACCATACCTGATGTGGAACATCTGATGATGTTGCTGGTAGCCAAATGTGAGTAATTTGGTTGAACAATGGAAAATCCTGAATTTCTGTAAGGCACCAGGATTCAGGTGAAGTTTCTGAGCAGTGAGAATCATTGATAGCTGATTGATGGAAAAGAAATCAAGGATCTTTAAAAAGGAAGGACTGGAAGAGAACAGAACCAAGGGACCAGTCCAGGAGATATCAACTAGGCAAAAAAGGTACTATTTTACTGTAATATAATGACTTGAGTGTAGAAGGTAGAGTATGAAAAGCTATTTTGAAAATAAAATATACTGAGCTAAATGACTAATATACCATGTGGGTAGGAAGAAGGAAAAAAATTATGGGATCTTTATTTGTGAAAGTGGATGGAAGTGATGATGCTTTTAACTAAGACGAAAATTGAGAAATATCAGCATCGAGAGTTACGAAAAGTGTTACTTGGGATATTTTGAGCTTGAAATACTTTACAGAAATAGAAAAATGACTCATAATTTCAAAGTAAAATTTCCTAATTTACAATCCTTTAAATAAGTAAATCATAAGTCATTTCTTCTGCTTTTTTCTTTCATAAAAATATTATTGTAACTAGAATTCTTCCTACAGATACAGTCATATCCCACATTTATCATACACTGATACTCCTCTGCACATTCCTTAATCAGTCTTGAGCTTTTATTTAAAGAAAGAAAAGTTCATTGAATGGGTGTGACATTAAAGATTCTTCCACTAAATGAAATTTATGTTAATATATAAGTAACTCATATCAAAACTCAAGAGATGGTAATGACTGCTTTCCTGTTACGTAGGATATTGTTAAGGATGTGTGTGTGCGTGTGTGTGTGTTTGTGTGTAGAAAATACCGTTGAAAGCTTTCAGTAGTTGCATTGCAACTACCACTTTTGATGAAATTGTCTCAGGTCATGGCCAACAAAAGCAAGTCAATACAAAATGGGTTCCTGGAGAAAAGGGAGAAGTTATCAACTTAAGGATATTTGTCTATACAAATAAAAGTAAATAGTGGCTGCATAGGAAAAATCTTTATGGGATTTATTGCTGTCAGTGAATAATTATATACAAGGCTATGCTATACCTTTATTAGCAGTCAATTTAATTCAACATAAATTCCTGAGATGCTCTTTTATCATTCCACCAGTAGAGACTTACAGATACTTGTAAAAGTGACTCTGAATATTTTTTAATATACTTTTAAAGATGTTTGTAATTACGTGACATACAGACAAGGAAAAAGATTAAATGTTCCTCAGAAAAGCACCACCTCTATTAAAAAGATTTAGACCAACACTGAGAGACACATCTTGCATTGGGATCAACTTAAAATAGATCTAACCTACTTAGTCTGCTGAGCATTATAAAACAAACACCTCTGGATCATTTGCCAGCTTTGCTCCATGTCCTGTGCTCTTAGTATGGCAGTAGATCTTTTCAGCCCTCCCAACTTCTTTGTGTAATTATAAAGTTTTACCAAGTTAGTAGAATTATGTCAATGCATGTGTGAAACATACAGTGCCGCGTGGAGTACATATCTAATCTGAGGCACAGTATCCTATTTTTATAACCTCCTAAGTTTGCTGATTTACAGTTTCTTAAAGAGGAAGTAAAGAGACAAGTTAATGGTCAGTTTTTTTCTTTCTTTTTTTTTTTATCTTAGGAGGTTTATTTCAGTGGGGCAGGAATGGGGTGGAGGTGGTGGAGAGAAAAAAGGGGGGAAAGGGAAGGGGGGAAGGAGGCCTGAAGGAGAAGAGAGAGAAGAGAGAGAGAGAGAGAGAGGGAGAGCGAGCAAGCGAGCAAGCAAGCGCTGTTGGAGAGGCGAGGAGGAAAAGGGGAAGGGGAGAGGGGTTGGCACCTGGGGGCCTTTTTGTCTGCAAGGTGTGGGGTGGAGGGTGGGAGGGACTGAGGGCAGGCCCCAGGGGATTGGTGCCTGCAGGTGAACGCCTGTAGGATGATTGGTGAGTGAGCAGGTTGGGGAAGGGGCTGGAAGATTGGGGGTGGGATTCTCAGGTGGAATGCCAGGTTACATCTGATTGGTGGGTGGCTAGACTGGCGAATTTCATGAGCTGTGAGGAAGAGGAAATGGCCCCCGGCATGCCATGCCCTGTTATTCTTCTTTACTGGAAATCTGTGTGTGTTGGGCAGGGAGAGAGTATTTTTTTTCACCTCAGCAAGTTGAAAGGAGGAGACCTCATGGAGTTTAGGGTTATGTTTAAGAACTGTAGCCCTTGGGACCAGGTTGGTGACTGTCCAGAGACCCCTCTCCTATGCTCCACCCCCAGGCCACCAAAGCCAGCCTGTCCTCCGGGTAATTTGAATTTAATCATTCCATCAAGATTTAATGTTTCATCAAATTATGTTTCAAATTTCCAATAGCAGTAAGTCCTTAAAATATATCATTTTACAAAGCTCAGTTTGTTCAAAATGATTGAAACTTTCTATTCCTTATATTAATTTTGGGACACAAAACCCTTTTCTGAATCTTGATTCCAGTTCTCAATTTGCCCTCAACTTTTCCTTTGTAACACCTACTTTCCAGATCTTTTGCAAGTATTTTGTGTTTACTGAACATCATATCTGCTGTTTTCGTATATTCTCTTTGCTTTATTGTCCATTTCTCCTTCACACACAATAGTTTTGTCCCAGTGATACCTTGTGTGTGTGTGTGCACAAACATGGTTATCTTCATTCATTTTAGTTTCTCTTTTGCTATATGGAATTTTAAAAACCACAGAATTTATTATGTGATATAAATATTACCCAAGAGTTTATAATCTCATTTTTAAAGATATGGTGAAAACCTATTGCCCTATTATAATTACATAGGAAAAGTTATTCTGTTTGACTGCAATAGAGATGCATACCTAGTAGACATTAAAACGCATAAAAACAAGAAAGCAAACATTCCTTTTTTGAATGATATGCTATTGCTCTGGATTTCTTTCTGTTCATTTGATGCTGATTTCAGTGAAAAATAAAACATTTCTGGAGCAGGAGAAAAGCCAAATCAAACAAAACTAAATTAAGTAATGCTAGGGAACTATTTACCAGACATTGCTATTTTGTTAATAATATGGTAACTGACTTCAAACTTATGCTGTTTAAATAAGTTTAAATGATTTTAGAATGTAATAAAAATGTATTTCCAATAGATCAACTTCACTTGCAGACATAATTTGCTAATTAATTCTCCTCTGTCCAATGCCGTCAGATTTCTTTCTCTCCCTCTCTTCCTCATAATTATCTAACCATTTCTTATATATATGTATGCATATATATTAGATTCTGTTTTTTTTGCATTTTCAAAAATCTTTATGAGATATAATTCACATACTAGAAAATTCACCCAAAGTGTAATTATCTCCACAACTGAATTTTAGAATATTTTATCACCCAGCAAATTCATTAGCTACTACCAGCCATTTTCTTCTCACCTACTTCAGTCCCATAAAACTACTAAATTATTTCTGTCTCTAGGATTATACCCATTTTAGGCATTTTATCACAAAGCGTATCACATAGCATGTGATCTTTTATAACTATGTTTTTTAATTTCTATACTTTATAGTTTCATCCATGTTGTAACATGCAATTAGTAATTAATTATGTTTCATCATTGCATAATATTCCATTGTGGACTGAATCACAGTTTGTTTGCTAATTAGTTGATAGACATTTGGATGGTTTCTACTTTTCAGCTCTCTTTCAGATTACTATGAGCATTGCTGTACATTTTTTTTGTTTCAACACTTGTTTTCGATTCTTTTGACTGTAAATTCAATAGTAGGCCATATGGTAGCTCTATGTTTAAACACTTGAAAAATCATCAAACTCTTACAAAGTGGCACCATCATTTTACATTTCTTTTTGAAAGTCAGAATTACAAAGAAAAAGAGAGAAGTCTTCCTTCTGTTGTTTTGTTCCACGGATGTCTGCATTGAACAGGTTAATACTTAAACATATAGTAGTTAACTATTGTATAGTCAACTGAAGTAATTTTTAACATTGAATTATTGAATTTAGCATGCAAAAGAAAAACATTTCGAGCAAGTTGCGTTCATTAACTGAACAAGTGAATGCAAAGAACAATGATTGTTTTAAGTAGGCTGTAGTGATGAATATAGTCTTTTTAACATGAAATATTTCATTCCCTCTAGAATCATTCAAAAATATCTTTAATAGTTATACATTTCTTATATTTGCTAATATACCTATTGTGTATTTCAACAGAAATACAGATTTTACATTATGAAACTTAAAATGACTTTCTGCCTATAGCAATGAAACAACACTGAGGAAATTTTTAGGTTTTTAAATGAAATTAAATTCTGTTTTAGAGAAAATGGGGAATTTGCATTGAGAATGTTACATTATTCAGAGAATTGGGAAGTGCCTTTCTCCTAATGCTTTTTGCGATCGTGTTTAATTTTATGGGTCAGGTAGGATGCCAGGCATCTTTGTTAAAACTACTCACTTAGTCCTGTGTGCAGGATTGTTGAGGCCCTATCCATAAACCGATATAGAAAATTTTTTTGGCACTGATTCACTCCTCAAGTGACCACAATAACCAGGGCTGAACTGATCTGAAAGCAAGAGCCAGGAGATTCTTCCAAGTCTCCCAAACAGGTACAGGGTCGCAAATGCTTTGGACCTTCCTCAACTAATTTCCCAGGCCACATGCAGGGATCTAGAAGGGAAATAAAGCAGCCTGGATACAAACTGGCACCAAGTGGATCATGGTGGAAGCAAGATGAAGATTTAGCCACTAGGCTATTGTGCTAGGCCCAGTGTATTTATTTTTGATACATTGTCCAATAAGAAATGGACATGAGGCCTGGCGCGGTGGCCTAGCAGTTCAAGTCCTTGCCTTGAACGTGCCAGGATCCCATATGGGCACCAGTTCCAGTCCCAGCGGCTCCACTTCCTATCCAACTCCCTGCTTGTGACCTGGGAAAGCAGCTGAGGATGACCCAAACCCTTGGGACCCTGCACCCACATGGGGGACCTGGAGGAAGTTCCTGGTTCCTGACTTTGGATCGGCACAGCACCGGCCGTTGTGGTCACCTGGGGAGTGAATGATTAGACAGAAGATCTTCCTCTCTGTCTCCCCTCTCTGTACATCTGCCTTTCCAATAAAAAAAAATGGACAGGAAAATATGTAATTGAAGATTCTGCACGTTTCCAATTTTCTTTTCAGTTATTATGCAATCATTCCTACTCTTAAATCCTTTCTCATTTGTTTTGAAATTCAAATGTTAGGTGAATAGTTTTCGAATGGACATTTTATATTAATCTATTAACTTGATAGCTTTAGTGAAATATAATCAATGCACAAGAACCTCCTCGTGGTGTTGGTGTATAATTAATAGGTATGCATTTGTCCATCCAACTATCTTCACAATCTAGGTGTAAATTTGCATTACTTTTGGAAAATTCTGAAGAGTTCTGTTAAACAAACATCTCCTATTCTTAAAAAGAACAGCTATTTTTACTCTAAGGGTTGTATTTTCTGCCGTTGAGCTCTAGTTCAGAAGCCTTTAGAAGACCTTAGTTATCCTACGATGTAATAAAAACAAAGAAGTCTAATAATTTTCACAACTTAGTACAGAAAACACAACTTGAGGAAATAGCCTACACCATGAAAAACAAGGAATGCCTTTAGTCAGAATGCCTGGGCTCAAAACGCACCCTTGTCATAGGTGATCTTGGGAAAAGTGTTTAACTTATAAACCCTTGGGGAATACTCAGAGAAGTAATGATTGCATCTATTTTACAAAGTATGAAGAAAATTCTAAAGAATGTATGTAGAAATTATGGCATCTAGTCATTGTAAAGTAAATTGAAACTTTAACAGTGTTCCGTGTTTATTTTTATTTAAGAGGCAGACTAGGCTAGCAGTCTGGGTGAATGGATTGTTGTCACTTGAGACACTGATGACCAAGTGTCGTTTTGAGTCCCATATGTTTCATTCTCATCCATGAGCCCAGGAAGGTAATGGATGATGGCTAAACTGCTTCAACGATGGCCACACATGTGGGAGACCTGAATGAAATTCTTGGTTCCTACTTCTGGCCTGGCCTATTGCTGGCTGTTACAGCCATGTGAGATATGAAGTACCAGATGGAAGATTCATGTTTAGCCTCTCTTTCCTTTCTGATCTCTCTCTCTCTCTCTATCTTCTCTCCCCAGCCTCTCACTCTGCTACTCAAACAAATAAATAAGCATTTAAGAATAATAAAGGCACACACACACACACACACACACACACACACACACACACGTGCATGCAGGGTGGGAGATCTTCCATCTTCTGATTTACTTCCTGTTTGATTGCAGTAGCCTGGACTGTGTCAGGTTGAAGCCTGGAGTTCAGAAATCCATTCTTGTCTCACATGTAGGTGGCAGAATTGAAGCACTTAAGCCATCATTTTCTGAGCACTGCAATGCACATTGACAAAAAGCTAGAATGGAAAGCAGAACAGGGACTCAAAGACAGACATCCCAGTATGGAATGCCAGCATCCCTGGTGGCATTATAACCATGCTCCAGACATCCACTCCTGAAGCTGTTTTTATTCATGAATTCTTATTTGGATAGAACCACGAGAAAATGAAAACATGATTTTTAAAGGGCATGAAATGTCAGAGTCAGTACTTCTTGGCAGGAGCATGTGTCAGGCATCAGAGCATGACAGGGAAATCCCTTCAAACCTTGTTTCTTTTGCATCATTAAACCTACAGTTCTTTGCTAGTGTGTAACTCTACTTATCTTTTGGCTGCTGAAGTTTTTTTCTGTAAAAAACAATGTTTACATCATTTAGATAAATGCCGTGTGGTTCTTTGAGCTAATCCATTCTTATATGTTATGGTTTTCCTTTACTAAACATATTAAACATTTTCTACTTGACAGTGATTTATGTGTCTCAGCTTTTCAGATTTCCTGCTGCTGGCATTGAAGCCTCTCAAAACATAACACTTGGATGTCTCTAGTCTCCACAAACACGTCTACACTAAAGGGGTGTTCTTGCAAAGTGAGATAAATTCAGACCAAAGAAGTTATTTCTTATTTCTTAGGCACACTGATTTCCTGCGGTCGCATGCTCTCCAACACAATTTATAAAGGAAGCACACAGAATGGTTTTTCCAAATGTCATACCAACCATTGTTAGCACCAAGCATGTGGTATGACATGTATAGTTTAACATTTTAAATTTCTAGATGGGTGAATAGTTCACTTTAATGAACTTAATATTTGCTGTAGTTGTGTGGCATTCAGTTAGCCACGTAAATTATTCGAATGTATTCCCCTTGTCCCTCACCCCTTGTTTAAATGGTCTGTCATCATTTATCCTCATTCTTTAATCCTACAGAGAATTCATTGTCATAAATGTTACCATTTATCTGGTTCTTCAGTTCTGCCATTGTGAATAGCATAAACTATTTACTTCCAAAAAAGATAAGACATCTGTTTTTATACAAAATGTAAAGAGGATTGCTAGTTTAGCTCTATAGATGTAGTTCTAATTATACTAAAATTGGAATTTATTTTATTAGTAGCTAATAATTTAACTTATTAGTACATTTACAATTTAAAGAACATGTACAAGGATCAGGAGATAGATGCAGATTTTTGTAGCACCCAATGATTAGTCTTGAAGTTTCCTGCAAACACTTCCTTTTGCCTTCCCTTCTACAGCATGAATCTTTGAAGGACTCTGTATTTACTTATTTTCTGTATGATAGAAATTTTAAATAAATTATTACTATTATTTTTTAAGGTTTGTTTCTTTTTATTGGAAAGTCATATATACAAAGAGGAGAAGAGAAAGAGTTGCACTCCCCAAGTGGCCGCAAAGGCCAGAGCCGAGCCGATTAGAAGCTGGGAGCCAGGAGCTCTTCTGGGTCTCACACACGGATGCAGAGTCCCAAGGCTTTGGGCCATCTTTGACTGCTTTCCCAGGCCACAAGCAGGGAGCTGGATGGGAAGAGGGGCCACCAGGACACGAAACAGTACCCATATGCAATCCCGGCATGTGTAAGGCGAGGACCTCAGCCACTAGGCTATTGCACTGGGTCCTAGTCAAATTATTTTAAGTGCCCTGCAATTTTTGCACATTTCCTGGGGCCTCTAAAATATGTCTATGCATGTGCATGATATCAGGTGACTAAATCAATCAATTAGCATCTTCATTATTTTCATGCTCAGAGATAGCACCTTCATGCAGTATACAACAAGTATTATGAATTAGAATTACCTCAAGGTGATTTGGAAATCCTTAATTTTCCAATATATTTTATTGATACTAATTTTGAAGTTTGAGTTTAAGAAGTCATTGTGCATGTGTGGATATACACATAAATAGCTTTTCTTTGCACAATCATTTTTTCTACTAGTCATCTATGTTTCATGTAGCTCATTTCAACTCACTAACAGCGGCAATTTCACTGTTAAGTTCCATCATATTATCATTTCACAAGCTACTTGCCCATCCCACTGTGATGATCTTCTTTATTTAAATAAGATTCATTTATTTATTGATGCAGAAATGTGGAGTAATGCAAAGATTTAAGGATGGGGAGACCCTAGGATAGAGACCTTCTGTTTCTGGTTCACTTCCCAAATGGCTGTAGCATAGTAGGGAGGTGGATTGGAAGCAGAGCTAAAATGCTAATCCCATTGTGATAGTTATTTAAACAGCTTTCCAGCACTGCTATAAACATTCCTCTTATATATCATAAATGTTCATATGTCTAATTATGTCAGTACATTCAACTCTTCTTATTTGCTTTGCTAATCTCTTTATTCCTTGCTTAGACATCTGTTTAACGAGATAAAACATACTTATTTAATAAAGTTGTTATGGGATCTTTGTTCCTTTTGAATGAGCTTTAATTTTTTTGTTTTAAAGTTACGTTTGTTCTATAAGTTAAATAAAATATAAAGTGGCTAATAATTTGTTAAATACTGTAAAATTATTGACAGTGATGATGTTTGTTCCCATGTATGTCTTTGTATATGGATATATACTTTGGGGTATAATTTCTATATTATGGCATCTAAACACTTTATACTGTGACCTAATTTTCTCCAAGGGTAGGATCTTTTAGTTATGTCAAAAGCAGCATTTTCACCCAGTTAAACAAGATTTGTTGAAAGAGTTCTGGTTGTATATAGAAGCAATCTGAAATTGTTGATCAAGAAGAGCTCCACAATCCCAGGGTTGCTCTAGAGTTACTTTATGAAACCAGATTTATATTTATTGAAACTGAGTTGAAGTTAACAATAAACAAACCCTAGAAATAGGTTTCCTTTTCTTCATGGCAGCTTCACTTTCTTTTATCACATAACGACTGAGCTTTCATTTTTTCTACACATCTAGCTGTGAACATGGCTTCATATTTGTTCTGATTCTGTTATGTCTGTTGGTAAACCATCTGTAATAGCTCAAAGCCTATTTTGTACCCCTTTCCTATCAGAATACACTGCTAGCTTATTTTATTTAATACCTTTCCAGCAAGTACAAATACATAGAAAATCTAATAGCAATACCAATGTTTAAATAACTATGAATAGATGGGTATAGTTAACAATATTGTCAACAGTGCAGCTCAAATTTGTTGAAACAGTTGAGATTTCTGGACAATAATTTACTGAACATCCTATTTATTCCTCCATAAAGGGGAAGACATTCACCATTGACATTTTAATTCCATTTCTGTATTGTTGATACATATTATGTATCTATCCACATATTTAGACATAATGCATAAATGTGTGCATGAATCTGTACACACAACACATATATACTTGTACATAATCTTACTGACCAGATTATTTTAAACAAGTAGTAAAAACAATGTTTGAAGTTTTTGGATTTGCCCATGCATTTGATAATGACTTTAAAAAAATCAGCTCACAAAATGTTTCTGTCTTAGAGAACATTTATTTTACTGCACTGAAGGAATCTGTTTGCAGTAGAAGTTTGCTTCTCACTCTCAGTCATCACCTGTATCAGCAGGATTGTCAGCTTCCTTACTTGTTCCAAATTTCTCTGCATGGCCAAGCACTAGCTAGGTCATTTGTCACAGAACATAAAGGAGACAACTTGCCACTTTGAAGTGGAAAATTTGAATCTACCAGCCTGTCAGTAATTCTTGCTATAATTCTGCATAATCATGCAGATCAGCATGTGCAAAACGTACAACAACTTGGAGTTAGTTTTCCTTTTAAGCCCATAAATTTTTATGAGAGGTATATGTTCTTATCAGAGAAATGTAGGGGAAAAATCCTCTTAAAAATGAACATGTTTTCCTTCCCAGTGAAAACACTATGTTTGAAAAAGATTTTATTTTGAAGGCTATCTATTCAGTAAAGATTCTATTCCAACTTGAGATCATGTGTTGGGCTTTTGAGAAAGCTGGCACTGTCAGATTCCAGGACAGATGTACTATTGGGTCTGACCTCATCGTCAACCAAAGTCAGAAAGTACATAAAAGCAGGCGTTCATAGCCGTTAACACTTGATGCTTCACTTGATTTTATCTGCTACAAACAATGTTTCCTTTAAAAAATGATTTCAGTACATATAAAATCAGATTTAGCCTACTTGCAGTTTTTTCTGTCATATTTTAAATGGAATATGCACAACAGACTTAAGGGACATCCTTTACAATATATAAAACAGTGTGATATCATTAGTTTCTCAAAAATAATATATAGCCTTTCTGTACTTTTAAAGTATTAGTACCTAATTTGAATATATATATATATATATATATATATATATATATATATATATATATATATAGGAAAGGAAAGGGAAGATTTATGGAAATAGAGACAGAAAGATCTTTCACCTACTGGTTCAGTCCCCACATGACCTCAGGGACCTGAGCTGAAGTGATCCAAAGGCAGGAGCTTCTTGTGGGTCTCCCACATAGGCATTGGGTCCCAAGGCTTTGGGTCATCCTCTGCTGCTTTCCCAGGCCACAAGTAGGGAGCTAGCTGCTTGGGAAGTGGAGCAGATGGGACATGAACTGGCCCCCACATAAGACTCTGGCGCTTGGAGGTAGAGGGTAGAGCTGAGATGTTGGCTTCATTGCACCACAGTTGAGAAATCTTTTTAAAGTCTGTTGGTTGACCAGGTCTATGTCAGTGTATCCACAGACTTGGACATTTGCTCTTTGCTGCAAAACCTGGCCAAGAGGGTTGTTTACCTGTTCCACTTTCCGTCTTTTAATGAGTTACTCGATGACCTCTATTGACTGCCATGTGATTCATGTGCATCTGGGTGTGTTCACCATGACATGGGCATCAGCATGCCCATCAGCATGTCCAGTCCTGATTACATGTACTCCCATGTTGAACCATGTATCTTGTGATTTATTCTTTTTAAAGGCAGTGTTTTCACACACATTCTTCATGGATCCTTTGTCATTTTATGGAATAAAAATAAAAGAATAATAGTTAACATAAACCAACTTAGAGCTCTGTATACTTTTTTTATTTTGGTGTAATAGAGTCCTTTGCCTCTATGCCAGATATCTCTTGTCTTCTTCCAGTATACATGTAACAGAAACTAAAGGACTTGTATCAATTAAATAGAGCAAAAATCTCAGATTCTATGTTGTTCTTGATAATACATCATTTCATCAGTGAAATGAACTATCACGACAGTTGGTGGTATAGACAAATAATATTGCTGCAGATTAGACAGTAAAACAGGACTGGGGCATTAACATGGCTGAAAGGTGGGAGTATAAATGAGCACAGGTCACCTGGATAGCTGAAAAAATCCTGATGGCCTTAACCAGCATGTAGACAATAAAATCACTTGCCAAACCAATGCTTGCATTTCTTGTGCCAGAGGATTTGCTGATTGCTCCAGAGAAACATCTATTCTTGGACTAGCTGATGTAAGTATGACAATCATCAATTGTGCACAGGTATATAAGTCAGGTTCAATGGGAATGTGCTAGTTATGATCAACTTTACAGTTTCTCATTTCTGGTATTGTTCTGGTCACTGTAATTCTTCCAGGATTCTTAAATTGTTTATGGTTCCTATTTTAGTATATGGAGATATTCTTTTTCAGATTTATGCTTGATCCTTCCTACTGTAAACATTTTCCAATATTGTGCTCACTTCACTTTTAGGCCTTCTTCTGTAAAATTTATTCAGATTTTCATTCTTTCTTTCCACCTTAATAACCATCATTTCATAAGTCCAGAAACTAAAGATAGATTTTGTTAAATTTATGAAAAATATACTCTTTTTAGTAAAATTGGGATAACTGTGAAATGTCTTTGGGAGACCACGGAATGAAGTACTTGAGCCAAATGAATCACTTTGCTTCCTGTTTTCTGCATTTGATGGTGAATTGCTCTGCCTTTTGTGGTATATTCCCATCATTATAGCTCAGAAACCATTTACAGTAATGTCAAACATATACGATTAATTGACCCTGTTGTTAATCACTCTGGAAACATACACACACCCGTTTGAGGAAGGTGAAGAGTAACACTGATGATATAAAATTTACAACCTTTTCTACTTGATGAAATAACTCTGGATCTAACAAATACCTCATATTTTTTTTTCTGAAAAGTCTCTCCACTGTGGAAGTTAGATTTTGTTCAATTGAATCCAATGCTCCAAATTATACAAACCATATAAGCCCCTTTTAAATAGGTTGCTCATGTATTTCAATTCTGGGGACAAGATGCTGACTGACTAATGCCAAAGGTTTCATCACTTAGATCATATGATGGCTGCTTTGGCTCTATAGCCTAGTGTTCCAATCTCTCCTACCTTGTCTTACCATTAGCTGCTTCCTCCTCAAAGGAGGGTGTCATTTATGTGGGATTCAGATAGCCCAGTTCAACAGAAAACCTGTAATGGTTATATAGCTCATAATACAGTTTGTACATAATAAAAGCTATGGTATCCTTGCAAACTCCTTAAATGTTTGGAATTCCTTTGAAAATAATATAAGCATCATTAGATGCTCATTATGCAAGTGAAATAAGACAAGCACAGAAAGACAAGCACTGCATGATCTCATTTCTATGTGGATTCTCAAGAAGTTGGCCTCATAGATATTAGAGGTGTAGTGGTAGTTATCAAAGTCTGGGAAGAATACGGGTAAGAGAAAGGTGAGGAAAGTTTGATAAGCAGATAGGAGTGAGAAGTTCATGTGTTCCAGTGTATGATAAGGTACTAATGTACTCCATGCTTCCAAAATTAATAAATAAGAAGTGATTTTAAGTGATTTCAGCATGAAAAAGTGATAAATGCTGTAAGAGTTATATATGCTTATTCGTATTTTACATCATACAATATATACCTGCACATGGAAATAACATGCTATCTTAAAAAATATAAAAGTTGCATTTATCAGTTAGAAGTAAAAAAAAAATCCATAGGAAATTCCATTTGAGGGACCCAGTGAAAGCTTAAGTCTTCGCCTTGTATGCTCATAGATCCCATATGGGTACTGGCGTGTGTCCCAGCTGCCCCACTTCCCATCCAGCACCCTGCTTGTGGATTGAGAAAGCAATAGAGGACAGCCCAAAACCTTGGGACCCTGCACCTGAGTGGGAGCTCCTAGCTCCTGACTTTAGAAAAAAAAATTCCATTTTGGGACATAGGAGAAGGTTGAAAAAAAGCAGACAATGTAGCATGATAAGGAGACATTGACTTCTGAACCAAGTATTCTTAGATCTTTCAGTGATAGGCTTTCATCCTTTGATGCCACTTTTTTATGTCAGTTCATCACATGGTAAATATTTAGGTTGTTTTCATTACTCAGCTATTGAGAATTATGTTGCCATAAGCACAGAAGTACAGATGTTTCTTCAGTAGAATGATAACTTTCTTTGACTAGTTACTGGGTATTAGGATTGTTGAATTATGTAGTAGCTTTATTTTTTTAAGATTATTCATTTTTATTTGAGAAACATACTTTACCAAGAGAGAAGAGCTAGAGAGAAAAAGTCTTCCATCTGCTGCTTTACTCCCTAAATGACCACAACAGTCAGCTGAGCTGATCCAAACCTGAGATCCAGGGACCTCTTCTGGTTCTTTCTTGTGAATATAGGGTCCCAAGGATTTAAGTCATCCTTCACTACTTTCCCAGGCCATAGAAAGGAAGCTGTATCAGAAGTGGAGCAGCTGGAACATAAACCAGTGCCATATAGAACGTCGACAACACAGGGTAGAAAATCAGCCTATTGAGCCACTGCTGGCCCCTCTTCGTAAGTCTCATGTCATTAACTTTTCCTAAGCCAATTTCTGTTGTTTTTTGCTTAATATGACCAATTCAGTGAGTCCTAACAAAGCATGTGATCATACTTTGAAATTTGTGTTATCCTTGAGATCAACCAAATGAATTTACATTCAAAAATCGTATCTTGAAATAGTTACTGCTGGGTAATAGACTACCAAACATGGTTTAATTATAATGAAGATATGCTAAGTTTGTCAGTGTCTAAAACATGATATTCCATGAGCTCTGGTACTGAGCAAACTCACTTGATAGAAAATATTTTTTCTTCTTCTTCTTAAAGTTGACTCCAGACAGAAGTTAGATGATCTTGTAAAGATTCAAATATGATGTCACTTGCTATTTTGAGGATGTGAGTTACTTCCTCTGGATACAAAATACATTCTAAATTTGTGATCAGTATGTGGTTCTTATTTTAATTGATACTCCCTGGCTCTAGGAATCAGGGGAAAACATTGAGTGGTTTCACTGTATTATTACTCAGTAATCTGTTAAACAAACTTTTGCCTCCATTAATTGTGAATTTAGGCTATTTTGATCTAGGCATTTTAGTTCAAAAGGGAGGAATGCTTTGACCAGTGGTCACATCACTGTTTCCAATAAACTTGAAGTTGAAATTTCCTCTTAGCAACTTTGTGTTTCTCTTTGTAGTGAATCAATAGACAAAGGGACCTATTATGATTCTGTAGTGAATAATTTTAAGTATATTGGGAAATTTTCCTACTAGTGTATAATTGGGTTAGGGGAGCTGCCTATGATGTAGATGGTTGTTTGGAGGCTGCTTACTACTTCTATAATACTTGATAACAGGCAATGGGTTACTGTTGTTATTTCTAAGTATGAGTTCTATTGAATCAGACCATTCCAAAAAGAGGGTTTGGGCCACCCCATCTTGCAAAGCAGCATAGAAAAGCACTTTCATAAAGCAAGCTATGAAGTAGATAAGGATAGTTCTAGAAAGCAGCAGTGAACACATAAACAGATGCAGAACTGAGGACTATAAAAATATTTCTACTTTTTCTGCTACAAATATATTTATAAATAAATTGTCATCTTTTATTCTCCAATTCCCCTAAATTCTAACCAGTTATTTTGATTTCTTATCTCAAAATATAAAAGTCTCGAAAGTCAGTGTGAATTAACAAAAAATGAATAGTACCATATTGGATACAGAAATGTTATATGCTTTTCAGCATAGTGTATTTTTGGTTATGTAAGTGATTGTTGTATAATTTTAGATGGAAGCATACTTTACAGTTATCTTTATTGTGTAAGACTTGAAAATTACGAAAGTTCAGCATAACCTGCCTCATTCTATGGTAGACCCCACAGGTCGTCTCTGTTCTGTTGCCTCAGGAAGTAATATGCGACACCTTGGCCTAGATCCCCCTTTTCCCCCAGTTCCAAGGATATTTCTTTCTGTTTCCCTGTGCCGTTAACTAGGTACAGGTATGGTTCTAATACTTCTACTTGAATAACAGAAAGAGAGGAAAAACCAAGGGGGCTGGGGGAGAGATTTTCCATCTTCTGCTTCATTCCCCAGATGATCTCAATGGCTACGGCTGGGCAAAGCTAAAGCCACTAATCAGGAGCTTTATTGGAGTCTCCCTCTTGAGTGCATGAGCCCAGGTGTTTGGACCATCTTCCTTCGATTGCTTTCCCAAAAGCACCAACAGTGAGCTGCAATGAAAGTGGAGCGGCTGGGCACTCCAGCTGTTGCTCCACTGGAGTGTATAAGGTAGTTCCTTAACACATTATGCCACATTGTTAGCCCATGTTGTAAGGTTTTATTTTGTTCTGTACATTCCGTTGTATTGTTGCAGACTGATGGCTAGGCTGCCAGAACATGATTTTGAGCCTAAGTTAGATAAGTTACAACCTTGTACAAACTGTTTAATCAATTCTTACAGTTATGTTGAGAGTAATCTTTGTAACAATTCCCTTTCCTTGTGTCACACATAGGACTTTTGTTTCTCTGAGCAAACCTTAATACAGACAGGAAACATTGTTTGTTTATGTTTGTATATTCAGTACTTAATAAAACACACAGTAGCAATAAATCTTCATTAAAACATCAATGAGTATTCATATTGGTGCTGTTTAATAACTGCCGCTGAACTTATCCTTCTCAAAAGTTCCTATTTGCATTTATGTTCTACTTTTCTTTTTTTTAAAGATTTATTTATTTTTATTGGAAAGGCAGATACACACAGAGGAGGAGAGATAGAGAGGAAGATCTTCCTCCAATGTTTCACTCCCCAAGTGAGCCGCAACGGCTGGAGCTGAGCCAATCCAAAGCCAGGAGTCAGGAGCTCTCCCGGGTCTCCCACGTGGGTGCAGGGTCCCAAGGTTTTGGGCCATCCTCAACTGCTTTCCCAGGCCACAAGCAGGGGGCTGGATGGGAAGCGGGGCCGTCAGGATTAGAACCGATGCCCATATGGGATCATGGCGTGTGCAAGGTGAGGACTTTAACCACTACACTATCACGCCGGGCCCTGTTCTACTTTTCTTACTTATTTCATTTTAAAGGACCCTCTTACTCGCATTGGCCATGTTCTTCTGTCGGTTCTAAGGAGTAATTCAAGAGGAAGACATAGGAAAAAATTAAAAAAAAAAAGATTTGTTTAGAGCAAAGGTGCATACTCAAAAAGTAAGTGAAAGCAAACTTGAAAGCGATTGAGTTGCAACCAGTAACATTCAGGTGATAGTTTTTTCCTCTGGAGGCATAGTGGATGCTGTCTGGATTGATAATCAATTGAATATTTAAAGAAGGTGTAGTTTTGAATGAGCCTTAGTATACTTTTTTGGAAATCTCAAAAGTATCATGGCATCAGGTGGTGATGGGAGCTAGAGTATCCACCATGATAATATCATTATAATGATCTAAACCGCATCACAGAACTAGCTTGCTATAGCTGGTTTTTCAACATAACAAAATTTGTGATTTCCTTTACAGAGGAGACATGATTGTTTGGGCAGTACATGGAAGTCGAGTTTGATCAGTGGTCAGAATGGTGGGTGTGGGGGTATGGTGGGGAATTGAGCACTACATGCAAAGGGAAGTGTACAATGCACAGAAAGGAGGTCTGGGCAATGCAAGGTATGGAGGATTGGATGATCAGGCTTGCTGACCACATTAGCAAGCCTGGCTGTTATGCAAACTGGCCACAGTTGGTACACCTAACAGTTGAGGCTTCCACGAGGGTTCTTAGAACTGTATTGCTGTGGATCATGTAGGGCAACAAAGTGGTGCTGCCAAACTTGAGCTCCACTAGCTGTTGCTACCTCCCTAGTTACATTAATTATGCATTAATAGACATACACCATTAGGCTTATCTCTAGATGATTCTTCATGTCCTATGCTTTTTCCAGAGAGAGAGGAGTTGGGTGGATGGAACAAAACATTACAATACTGAAGAAAGGTGATCACACAAATATGTGATGGGCTATTTCAGAAGTTTATCTACAATAAATTTCAAGGTTATTCAAAATCAAAAGTATTAATATAATTTGAGGCAATAAGCCAAAATATAGGGATAAGAGATCAAACTGAAAGTAAAATGATAATATTGTTTGAGAATGCTATTTTAAATGTAAAAGCTCCATACACATATGACACACATAGTTTTTTAATTCACTAGAGGATTTTTAAACAAATTTCTTCTCAGAAATCTTTGTATCATTTTGTCAAATGAACTTTAAATATGTGTTATTATTATGCAGACACAATAAAACCTAAAGACTAGGAAACAATAAACAAATGTTTTTTCAGTCATTCTATTGTTCAAATGTTTTCTACTCTTCTTTTACATGTATGTTGAAATCCTAATCCCTAAGTGATGGTATCAGGAGGTCATTTCGTTATGAGCATAGAGACTCCCTGAATGAGAATCTGTGCCTTTGAAACTTGGATCTGAGAGAGCATCCCAACACCTTCAACTAGGTGTGTACACAGCATAAGGCAGAAGGCAATTCTTCCCAGACATCAATTTGACAAAAATCCTGACTTGAATATCTCAGCTTGCAGAACTGTGAAACAAAACCATTATTGTTTCAGTCACTGATCTGTGATAGCTTGTTACAGCAGCGAGAATGATAATATGTCCTGGTTTCCTAGAGGAAAGAAACAATGGGCTATGGGAGTCAACATTTGGAAGGATTTTAGGACTATTTAACCATCGTTGACCACTAACCAACTGACTGACTTTAAGAGAGGCATCTAATTAGTTCTTGGCCTTTTGGTAAGATCAAGTGAAAGAAGGATCTGTTTGAGAGAGGTATCTGTTCCCAAAATCAGTAATGTTATCAGCAAAGCTAGGTGGGTTCTTTCCTCACCTTAGCATAGAAATATAAAGCCAGGAATCGGTTGCAGAGAAATGTTATTTGCAAATGACCAGGTGAATGGACAAAAAGAACATAAGGAAAACATTTCTGGAAGAGATCCTGAAAGACAGATTTTTACATATAAAAATGGAGAGACAGAGAGAGAGGTCTTCTCTCTGCTGGTTTACTCCCCAAATGGCCCCAATGCCCCAAGATGAGCTGATCTGAACCTGGAAGCCAGGAGCTTCTTCCTAGTCTCCACATAGGTGCAGCATTCCAACCCTTGAGTAATTGTCCACCGCTTTCCCAGGCCATAAACAGAGTTCTGTATCAGAACTGTAACATCTCAGGCATGATAAGAGAGCCATTTGGATGCTGGTGCTTGCAAGGGGAAGAATAGCCTGTTACACTACCATGTTGACCCTATCTGTTGGTCTTGAGCATATGTTGGAAAGTATTGTCAAGTATGTAATGCTAAGAATGAGAAGTGAAGCCCCCTATGCAATGTCTTATGAAGTATTTTTCTATTTCACTTGAAGTTGTTAATCTTTTACTTCTTTAAGCATTTCTTAATACTCTTTCTGAGATTTGGAAATTTAGGCATGAGGTTTACTAACAAACTCTTATACCTAGTTATTCAAATAATTTCCTTTCATATATATTTTTGCATTAGCCATGTTTCCTAACAACTATCATATAAATTATTTCTGTAATTTCTCTAAAACAACTGAGCTTTCATCTAAATGTCAACAATTATTTTCTTTCTTTGCAGTAATTCAAATTTTGACTTCATTCCAGGATTATGTTTTGGAATATCCTTTCATCTTCCAAAACCTGAAGATACCACATGTTCTTCTTAATAATGTCATTTTTATGGCCACATTCAGAGTTACTGTCATTTGCCAAGATGATTTATTTGTGGCTGTTTACACTTTCGTCTTTTAAGTTAAGGTGTAGATATCAGCTTGCACTCAATCACTGGTTATACTCTGTCAATTATCTTTCATCATTACAGTTTACTGGTCTGAATGTCACAAATGTGAGAGACAATGCAATCATTGTTTGCAGTTTCATTTGCCACTGGGACATGCTGCTTCATTTTGTTTAAAGTTCATAATCTTCATCAAATGGAAAAGCCTATGTAGTCATGTTAAAACTAAATAGAAGTTAAAAGTACACTAAGAATCATTATTTTATAAATGCAAGGTGGTGAAAAGTTATGACATGCCAACATATGAGGTGAACTGAAAATTCCCACCTCCCTATGTTCCTTATCTTCTCAGAAAGTATCTTTTGCAAATATGACATTATTCATTATATAATGCTTCCTTTTAAACATAACTGCTGACACTTCTGTACTTGTTCAGCATTGCATAATTCAGTTATGACCTTATTAACTCAGAAATGAAATGAGTTAGATGCAGTACACTGATGTTTACATTACCTAGGAAACTAAATGGTGCAAAATGTTATGTAAATCTAAATTTTCACTGCCAACTTTAGCATGTGAAATCAGAAGCCTGCAATGTGATATGGAGGGTAAAACTGTTGCTTGTGATACTGGCATCCCACATGGGTATGTTGGTTCAAAAGCCAGTTGCTCCACTGTGCTTCTGTGGCTGAGAAAGCAGAGAAAGGTGACCCAGGAGTCTTGGCTATAGAACCCATGTGGGAGATCTGGATGAAGCTTCTGAACCCATGTGAGATTGAGATGAATACCTGGCTTCGCTGGCCCAGTTCCAACCATTGTGGCTTTTTGTGAAGTTAATCAGTGGACAGAAGACTCTCTCTTCTTTCTTTCTTTCTGAGTCCCCCTCTCCCTGCCTCTTTCTATGTTACTAATACTTTCAAATAATAAACCTTTTTTGAAAAAATGGGATATGAGCTAGGCATTTAATCAAATTCTAGAAATAGTACATTTGAAAATTTAGAATACTGATAGCTTGGGGTTAGGGAATGTGGAGGGAAATAAGATTGAAGGAGGCAGGGTAATAAGTACCAAAACACAGTTGGATAGTGTTGTAGAATACAATGGAATATTTGGTTTGCAGTAAGGTAATATACACTCTATAAAAAGCCAGAAGAGGAGCCAGCATTGTGGTGTAGCAGACAAAGCTATTGGCTGCAACACTGAAATCCAATGTGGGTGCTGCATTGAGTCCTACCTGCTCTGCTTAGAATCCAGGCTCCTGAAAATACACTCATAAAAGGACCAAGATGCTTGGGCCCTTGACACCCATATCAGAAACCCAAAATAAGCTCCTAGATCCTGGCTTCGACCTGCCTAGCTCAGGCCATTGTGGCCATCTTGGGAGTGAATGACTGAGTAAACTGACTCTATCTCTGAATCTTCCTCTCTCTGTGACTCTGCCTTTCAAATAATTAAACATATATGTTTTAAACAACATAAAGGAAGTGGAAGAGAGGACATAGTAGAAAATGGTTAAAGCAAATGAAAATTAATTATATGAAAGGCTATTCCCCTGACTTTATGAGTTTACATATATATATATATAATATATATATATATGACATTATCCCTTTCTATTTAAATATGTAAAGTGAGCAAATTTCACATAATTCACTACCCAGATTTAGATTTAGAAGCATAGTGATACTTTCCCATCTTCCCCATCCCTCCTGCCAATTTTTCTCAATCATCCTTCTTCCTTCTTTCTTTTTTTTTAATTTTTACTATGACATACTTTCATTTCACTTACCCATCACTGATTTAACACTCCATTAGGTAAGAATATCAACATATAGTGAGTAGAAAAAGTTGTTGAAAATCGATTTCTCAGGAGTATACATAAAGGCTGTAAACATTAAATCCAAGATGACAATCTTGCTCATAGAGATTGCATTATTTTATACTCTGTATTATTACAGCTAAGAGAATATATATGATATTGGTCTTCTTGCAACATGCTGTGTCACAAAGCATAATGGTTTCTGATTGCATCTATTTAGTTGCAAGGTTTCATTCTTGTTTTTATGGCTGAGTAGCAGTCCATACATATATCATATTTTCCTTTTTCAGTCATCAGTTAATGGGCATCTGGGTTGATTCTGTATATTAGCTATGATGAACTGAGCTGCTATAAACATAGGGGACAGAAAATATTCTCATATGGTGATTTCATTTTGTTTGGATAAATTTCCAGAAGTGGGATGGTTGGGTCATGTTAATAGATCTATTTCCAGGTATCTGAGGACTCTCCATAGAGAAATCCACAATGATTGCACTGGTTTTTATATCCACCAACAGTGAATTGGGGAGCATTTCTTCCCATATCTCATCAATATTCCTTGCTTTATAATTTTTGTGTGATAGCCATTGTAATTGGCTAACGTTAAACTCATCATGGCATTTCATTTGCATTTTCCTGATGGCTACTGAACCTGAGAATTTGTTTTTTCATGTGTATGTGGTCATTTGGATTTCATCTTTCGGATAATGCCTGCTCATGTGTCATTTCACTTCCTAACTGGAATGTTTTTTTGTTATCTGTTGAGTTTTTTGAACTTGTTATAGATCCTCGCTGTGACTTCTCTGTCAGTTGCATAGTTTGCAAATATTTTCTCCCAGTCTGCTTGCTGATTCTTCACGTTGTTGATGATTTCTTTTAGAGAGCAGAAGCTTCTCAGCTTGATGTAATCCCATTTGTTTATTTTTGCCTTAATTGCCTTTATTTCTGGAGTATTTTCTAAGAAGTCTTTGTCTTCACCTATGCATCGCAAATTGACCCTGATTTTTTTGTCTCTAGTAATTTTATGATGCTGTTAAATTTATAGGTATCAGATAATAGATTTATATCCTTGATCAACTGAGAGCTGATTTTTGCATAGACTATAACAGGGTAGAGTTCTTGTTAGATACTGCTGTACGCATAGATTCAATTTTCTGAGCACCATTTGTTGAAGAGATTATTTTCTTTCTAAATTGATTTTGATTTGCTTCTCAAAAAATTAGTTGCCTGTAGATATGTGGGTTCATTTGTGGGATTCAAATTCTGTTCCATTTACCTTCATGTCTGTATCTGTACCAATATCAGGTTATTTAGATCATAACTTCCCAGCATGATGTCTTGAGGTGTGTTATTGTGATGCCTCCGGTTTTCTTTTTGTTGCTTGTGATGATTGTATCTACAGAGGAAGGGTTAGGGAATTTTAGCATTATTTATCCAGAGTTGAGAAAAATGGCGTAGATATTTTGGTTTGGATCACCATGAATCTCTAGGTTGCTTTTGGTAGTATGCAAAATATGAGATCAATAGATTCATAGGCAAACATGCATGTTCAGTCAGCTAAAGGGACTGAACAATAGAGACTGTTATATCAAGATGTGAAGATATAATGCAGTATACACCTCTACTTTCAAATCAACGATGATATCCTGTGGGAGGTTAAGCAGTTGGGTCAGATGACATGGGAGTGTGACGAGCTTAGTTCCTCACTTAATAAGGCTTCGAGGAGTTTCTGGCTCCATGGAAAGGCCTAGCAGAATATTTCTAATCACTTCGTTGCTGCCTCACCCCATTATATGGATACTCGATCACCTCTCTGATATTTCATGGAATTCTAAGGGTGTTACATTTCTGCAAAGGTGAAATGATTTCTGTAACCGGTTTAATACCAGAAACTGATTTTTATCAATTAAGTTATGGTAACTTTAGTAACTTAAAACAATGAGACACAGCTAAAACATACATTAACAAAATTGAGCCTATATCCCAAATGCCTTAATGTGTCTTGTTGTGTATTCTAAGATGTGTGATGTTCTCCATAAAAAATGGTTTGATAATATCTTGGAATAGATGGCAATCATGGAGGTACAAAGAGGCTTTTTACTGTGCAGCCTTAAACTGTTACAGCACATGAAATGACACATTTTGGTTTCTCACAATGGAAAGCAGAAAGTATATGAGGCATCTTCTAAAGGGAGACAAATGTTGTGAGCCCTTAGATGAAAATGGCTTAAAACTTCTACCTTATATTGACACTTACATCCAGGGAAAGAAAATAGTTTGAAAAGATAATAATTTTTTTTTTTTTTTTGGAAAGGCACCCCATTCATAGAAAGGCTGAGTTGCGTTGCCCTGATCCTTTTCACAGCCTTTAAACAAAAGAACAAAAAACAATTGAATCACTACCAGGTGAAAGTGATGGTAATTAGTATATGACTGATTATATAGATTTAATAAAGAATCTATGATATATGCCTTTATAAATCCCTTTTATTTATGACCTTACTTTTTAATTCTGCATTCTTGATATTTTAAGTAATACTAGTTTAGTTTAGTGAAAATTGATTGTGGTTATAACTAAACCACCTGTAGTTGATTCCCAAATGGCCACAACATCTGGAACTAAGCCATTATAAACCGGGAGCCAGGAGCCTATATTGGGTCTTCTATTGAGTGTAGGGTCCTAAAACTTTGGGCCATCCTCTCCTGTTTTCCCAGGCTACTAACAGGGAACTGGATGGGAATTGGAACAGCTAGGATATGAATCAGCACCCATATGGATCCTAGTGCTTACAAGGTGAGGACTTAGTCATTGAGCTACCTAATTAGGCTCTAGATTTCCTAATTTCTATTTTGTACTTTTGACATCATGTGGAACATTTCTCACAATTCCAGATTCAGAGGAAAAAATGATAAGGCCCAGCATGATGTCTTGCATGTGCCAGGATCCCATGTGGGTGACTATTCCTGTCCCAGCTGCCCCATTTCCCATCCTGCTCCCTGCTTGTAACCTGGGAAAGCGCTAGAGGACAGCCCATCTCCTGCCATTGTAGTCACTTGGAGAGTGGACCACACATGAAAGATCTTTCTCTTTCTCTCTCTCTCCTTTGATCTCATCTGCCTTCCAATGAAAATAATAAATCTGAAAAAAATAAGGGAAAGAACATTTAAACAAAATTTTGTTTGTTTGAAGGATGGAGTAACAGAGAAAGTGAACAACAGCAAGAGAGATTTTTGCTGTCCAAATGCCATCAAAAGCTACAGCTGAACCAGTTCAATATCAGGACCCAGAGCCCTGCAGGTCCCCTACAGGGCCCAATAACAGGCTTCTTGTGCTGCTATCCAGGCACATTGTTGGGAGGCTAGATCAGAACTAGAATAGCCAGAACTAGTACTGTCATTCCAATGTGAGACGATAGCATAGCAAGTTGTAGATTACTGTGCTATAAAACACAAGCCAGCCCAGCAAACCTTTGGGTGGAATATGTAGTTGGAGCTACACATTCCTATTTATATAGTATCTATTAATTCATAAATACATTACATAACATGCATGATTCAGTGATGTTTCTCAAAAACTTGGAATACCATTTAGAAAAGGACTATTTTCTCATAAAATTTAGTTTGTTACTGTTAAAATAAGGTTGTTGTCAGGACTTTGAAAGCAGCTCTTGGTTTGCTTTTGCTAATGTTATTTGCTTATTTTTTTTTCTACTATAGACTGTTCCTTGTTTTCCCATTGTGTTTCTTATAATTTATTTATTTGTGTTGAGGATTTTTGTTTTGTTAATTCTGCATCAAGGCATCAAACCCTTGTGAAACACTGGCTCCTAATGTTAATAAAATGTTTCTTGAAAACTTTAACACATTTAATTATTTATTTTATGTATTTATTTGAAAGGCAGTGTTACAGATAAAGACAGGCCAAACAGATTAAGGGGCCTTCGATCTGCTGATTCACTCCCACAGATGTCCTAATGACCAGAGCTGCGCTCATCTGCAGCCAGGAGCTAGGATTCTGGGTCTTCCATGAGATTGCAGGTGGCCAAACACTTAGACCACCCTCTAATACTTTCCATACGTTCCCAGGCACTTTAATAGGTTTTACCCACTATGCCAAGCTCTGTCTCCAAAACAATGTATGTAAATGAAACGCTGTTTAAAGCCTTTTTATTGAATATTAAGCTGCTAACAAAACTTATATCCTGAGTCTTTCTAGGATGGAGAATTCACTAAAAGCAACCTCACTGTGCCAGCACAGCAACGTGCTCAGCTAATCACAAGCATGAAGAATATCTTGAAATTCTCCCATGCAGATTTATACTTGATTTGTTTTGATGAATCATTCTCATTGTCCTTTCCAATTCTGATTTTAAGCACTCGGTGATCTGTGAATCAATATTATGAATACTAAAGCTTTGCTTCCCCTGCACACCAAGGCAGTTAGGAGAATATGGTCTAAAAATTTAAAGATTTGAAAGTATTTAATCTGCTTCTAGAAAGTGACTTTGAAAATAAGTAAAATCTATCATAGATAGTTGTGTTCTTACCCTACTCCACTGATATTCATTACTAGGTATCATGATTATAGGGGAGCAGCATAGGTGATCTGCATTTGTGAGTGAAAGAACACAATAATGGTCTGTGGAAGTTGATCTTATTTAGAGTCTGTAACTTATTTCATGCCTTTAGTGGCATCAACCTATAAAAATGATGTCACTAACTGACATTAACCCTGTTATTTCATTTACTCATTAACTTATACAGCTTTTTGATTAGTGAGGTTTTCCCAACATACAAAGAAAATTGTAAGACATTCAGAAAATCATGTGTAAAATATGTGGTACAGTTGCATGGAGTTTAAGAATTAATAATTTGGCAGTAAAATATGGAGAAATATTGCAATGTAAAGGAAATGTATAGTTTATGAAAAACACGTGAAAGTCTTTCAAAAAGCTAAAATGTAGAATTATTATAGGACTCTACTACTAGTGAGTGTATTTATCCATTGGTAACATACACCAAAGCTGCATTGTGCAATCAAGGTGTCCATCAACTGACATGTTGATAAAGAAAATATGGCATATAGACAGATAATTATAAATGCAGATACATACAATGGAGTATTATTTAGCTATTAGAGATGAAATTCTGTCATGTGTGACAACATGGATGCAAATGTAATCATTATTTCAAGGAATAGTCTAGAATCAGAAAGATATCTACTTCTTTTCACTCATGTGAAAGCTAAAAATGATGATTTATAAAACTGGATGATCACTGGAGACTACACAGAATGGAAAGGGGTAAGAGAGGGTGATTGCAAAGCAGGCATGGGAACTGAATATAGTTCAGAAAATCTTATTAAATATTTTAAGAACTAAAAGTGAGGAATTTGAAGCTTTTCAATACACAGAAACAATACATATTTAAAGAGAAGAAATTGATTATTGTATCCTGTAAACATGTTTCAAATTATAACGTTATACCCCATAAATATTTATAATTGCTAAGTGTCAGTTGGAAATGAAAGCATAGAGCAACAGAATTCTCTGGAGCTTGATGATTCAAAGATGGACCAAATTCTCTTACCTGAGGAAGTGATGTGCAAGATTAGAGATGAATAGAGATTAATTTAAAGAGGATAAAGAAAATAGGCTCCCATCTACTAAGAAGAGAATTCATTTATAGGGTCTTGGATGTAAGGAAGCTTCAGAGGTGGAAAATAATTAGCAGGACTAAAGAAGATAATATGAGCATAGTATTGATAGACTCTGTGATCAGGTGGATGTCAGTCTAGGAGGAACATCATGCTTCAAGTAAAGAACTTTTGTCGAATTGCTTATTGGTCACTATCAGGCCACTGCATTGTAGCATATGAGGCAGTGACCTCATCACATTCTGATTCTTAAGGGATCATTTTAGCTGTTTCTGCAATATAGATACTCATCTGCACTTAAATCCTAATGTCCCTTGTTCATATATTTTTGTGTTTCATTTTTTTCTTATCCCCAACAAAATATACCCATTGGTATTGTCGAGAGATAACATTGTTTTGCCATTTTATTGAAGCCTCACTTTGAAGAATAGAAGGTCATGCATTTTAATCTTGAGATGATGAAGCATGACTCAATCAGAAAGAATCGCATGTACTTTTTTAAGGACAAAGCTGGCTCTACATGATGTTGCCTTGACATTTGATTCACTGCTATTTTTCTTCCTTTGGCTATTATTGATATTTCAAACATTTTACAGATTTGTTCTTTGTAATAACATCCTGTCCATCAGTTAGTTTCAGAGCAGAAATTTGTATATATGGCTCCTACTGAAATCAATGTCAGTTCTGGGAAACAATCCAGGAGCAAACTTGGCTTAGAATGCATAGTGCTTTGTAGAGGTGGCTTCATTTAAACTTTAAGTTTGATACACACGGACTATTCTTGGAATTGATTTACTGAAGACAACCATATGGCTAAAATATAATACTGATAGCAGTATTATGCTATATTTACATTTCCAGTATATGATATGTTCATAAATAGTTCATTCAACTTTAATATTTTAAAGTTATAAAAATATATGTATATGCATATACATATATATATAAACAATACACGTGTAAGAATGTATCGTTCATGGAAGAAATCATAGCACAAGTTAAAACATAAGCAAGTGATTTAAAATAAGGCTTGTGGTATATAGTTTAGAAAGAACATAGAGGAATGTCTTCAGTTTTAAATGTCTAGCCTTAAACAGAAAACTTTTTTAAAATGACAGTAACAAACACAAGTTAATGAAATAGAAGAAAAAAACAGTCAGTATTGATGTTTTGATTAGGTTGATATGTTTACCCTGAATGGGCATCATATGAAATACACATGTGAATATATCTAAGCATGCCGTGGTTCTCTGTAAACACATGCAATTTCTTTTTTTTTATTAATTATTTTGCATTATGTGACAGTTTCATAGGCTCTGAGAATCCTCCCACCCCTCCCCACGCCCCTCCCCCCTGGTGGATTCCTCCACCTTGATGCAGTATTACAGTTCAAATTCAATCAAGATTCTTTCCTTGCAAACGTATAGCAAGCATAGAGTCCAGCTACTTATTGTCCAGATGGGTTGAACAGTTTCTTGGGGAGACCATTTCTGGTCCGAAGTTAGAGCTGGTAGAATATCATCCCAGTCAATTAAGAGTCCCAATATAACATCAACAGCAATTTGCAACATTATGGAATTGACATGGTTTTGAGTAACCAGTATGTAAAAAAAAAAAAAAAGCAAGTTCTTAACCACAACCTCTGATTAGCTCATTGACATTTCAATTTTAGTTTATATACAGGACCGGCTGCTATATACCTTAAAATGGCTGTAAGGTACCATTCAGCTGTCTCGTGTCTATTTCATTTTAGTATTTAGCCATTTGTTGTGTTGAAGTATAATTTTGCTGATCTTGGCAGATTTTAGGATAATCTAGACTGGCTTATAACTCTAACAAGACATTTGTGGACAATTAAGGTGCAGAACATTTTTTTGGGGGGGGCATGCAGGAAAATCCTCAACACCATGGTGAGGAGTGACTAATCTTTGTGTCCCACCCAGCGAGGCATGAGCCAATCCATGCCAGCTCTTTCCTGTCAGATTCCAAGCTCTACTTTTTGTTGTTTGTCTATTTATTTTAGTTTTTTTTTAGTTTGTATGATTGTTTGTTTGCTATGAGGGGTTTTCGGAGCGATCCCGATGGTCATTGTGAGGGAGAGTTGGGGTCCAGAGTTGGAGCCAGGCTCGGACCAGAGAAAGCTCTCCTCCCTGGTCCTGAAGGACGTTTATTGTTCTTCTGTTTCTGCGGACCACTCAGTGCTTCTGGTTGTCTTTCTGATGAGGTTGGTTTCTGCACGGTAGTGTTTGGACTTCTTCCATCCCCTGTGGAAGCTCCGGTTGGGGATGGGTGACCTCAGAGTACTTGGCCTCCGAGGGCATCCAATTCCCTGAAACACATGCAATTTCAACACGTGCTAAAAGTTTTTAAAAGCCATTAAAATAAAAGAGAAGGAAAACATGAAATGGAAATAATTATTAAAATTGAATGAATGAATAAAAATATTGAAGCAAAGAAAATTTCATGTCAGATTGAACAAAGAAGAGTTTTACAAAGTTTCAGTGAAAGATTCCTGTACTCATCAAAGTTTTTTTGGAGAGAGTCGAGAGAAATAGCTCCCACTTTATTTGGAAAGCTGAAAATGTAGCATTTCTAAGGCTGAAAAAATGTACATTACTATAGAAGTACAAGACAAATATATTTATTAATATAGATTGAAATATTCTTAGAAATTGGAGGAGTGAATTTGGTTTTATAAAAACAATGCTTTCTACTAAACAAGTTGGTTTGTCCAAGAAATTTAGAAAAACTTAGACATTATGAAAGACATATTAAAATTAACTATAGTGGTATACATGAGATCATTCCTTTTGAGATTAGGAACTGGAGAAAATTTTTTATTGCCATTTCTGCTTATCATTATATAGGTGATGCTTAATTCTGGACACTGGAATTAGAAAAAAATAAACAAAATGAATATACTATCCTTTGGATTCTCCCTGGCCCGGAGCCTTTCTAACTAGCACAGACACAAACACAGACAGCTGAGTGGAATGGCTCCTGGGGGAAAGGCCGGCTCAGTGGGCATTCCAGTTTTCCTTGGCCTGGAAGATTTTTGACTGCCAAGGGTGCATTTACCTGGGCCATGTGGCTCCCTGTAGGAAGGCCTTGGCAGCCTGGGTACCAAAGGTACTGAGCGATGCCCCTTGGGCCGTCTGGTGGTATGCTCTGGGGATTTGGGGGTCTGGATTTGTAGGGGAACAGGGGGATTACACAGGTAATAGTGAGTGATGGTCTGTAGGTTTATACTTAGGTGAAGAGTTACAGCTGAGGGACTTCCATGGGTAAGGCCATGACACATGTATGTAAGGAGGGGGCTGAGACCAAATGGTTTGGAGGTGAGAACAAGAGGGCTTTTAAGGGTCAGACAGAAATGCAAGCACACGTGGGAGACCTGAACTGGGGTAGTTAGCATTGACCAGCACCAAGCACCACCCAATGGCACACACTAAAGCAAAGGTCTGGGCCTATCAGTGAGAATCGAAACAGGGGACAGTGATGTTAGGACAGGCTATGATAATAGCTAGCATGTGAGAGAAGTAGGTCTGATAGCAGAATCTGTGGGGGATATGTGGGCTCACCCTTATGGAACTGCAAACTCTGCTGGCATGCCCAAGAATTGTGGATGGGAACAGGCCTGGCTGGGAAGCTAATGGGATGCCCCAGCTGGGTTGACATTCACACTGGTGAGGACATGAGCAGGACTGGGGCAGCAAGCTGGCCTGTGCTTGGCTATAACCTCCCCCAGCATGGGTGTGGGATGGATCTGAGGAGTGACAGATTGAGCTAGACTCCAGCACTCACTGGTACTCATGAAAGCCAGGTTAGGTGTATAATGTGCTGGGCTAGATCTTGACTCCCTCTGAACCATGCAAAAGCTGTGTATGGGTGCAGACCAGGTGTGGCTGGGCTGCAACACCTAACAGTAAGAACCAGAAGGGGTGTGGGCTAATTGAGCAAGACCATTGTTCCTGTCAGGAAAAGAGGTGGACAAAGTCAGATTGGGTCAAGACCCACAGGTATGCATGATGTTTGCCACTTGGAGGAGACCTGAGAGAGGAGCTTGGGAAATTCTTTTGTCGGGATGCAGTCCCTATAGGTGAGTGCTAGCATCAAAGCAAGAAACAGCCGAGATCATGCCAGGATAACAGTACCTTCTGACGCACATGTGGATCAGTTCTGGGGACAGACCAGTTTGGGAGATCTGAGAATCAAGACAGGGTCCAAGAGCAGCCAGATCGGGCTGCAACACAAGCCAGTTCACATTAGGGCTGATGAGACAGTGATCACTCTGGGTTGGGATAGGCCCAGGTCCAGAAGGAACTGGAACAGGGGCAGGCTAGACTGGGTCAGGCTGTGCAACACCATTGTGGATGATGAGGTGAGGCAAGCCATGGCAGCCTGAGATCAGTGGGTGCCAGTTTAATGAACGCTGGGGCAAGGGGAGCCAGTGCTTGGGGCACCTGGCCAGGGTCTCTTGGCCTGCCTGAGAAGTGGATGCCAGGTTTGTGAGCCCCAGGAGAAGGGGCATCTAGCAGGGCTTGGGTCACCTGGCCTAGGTCCTTGGGCTTGCCTGCAAGAACATGTCTGTCTCAGTGAGAAAGGTGGAGCAGTAGACACAGACCCTGATGCAAATGCAGAATATTACTCCAGCCAAGCAATGACAGCAAAAAATCTTGGTGAATGGAGACTTGAGGTTCACTATGTCAGCCATTGGACATTGGGAGCGCTGCATCATCCTTGGATTGGTTAAATCCACAGCATTTCAGAACTATCACACCACTTGGGCAAAACCCTTGGAACATGCTCCACATTGGGACCCTGGGTTGGTATCAGGTGGCAGTTCCTCATCCCTGGGTACTGGAGCATTTGGGAGATTAGATGTGGCTTCTCCCTTTATTTCTTCCCTTCTCCCAGAAATAAGAAGAAGAAATACCAACTTTGGAAACAGTGAGTTCACCCACTATTCCTTAAACCTTGATCATTCCCTCCTTGATCATCCATGTAATCATTATAAAAAGTAAAGCAATTAAAAATATACTATCATTGTTTATAGCAACATCTTTTAAGACTATCCAAAAATGTAACAGGTTTAATATAACCATTTTCAAGATTCCTGAAAACTAAATAAATAGCCAATTATCAACTATATTTGTAAATGTGGTAAAATATCAATAGTAATATGAAGATACTTCTACAAATTCTAAAAAAAAATTAACAGATAAGTTTATTTTTTGCAAAAACATTTGGAAATGCGTGCATTGTTTTACCTAGTGGTTAGGCTCAGAGGTGATTGAGAATGAGAAACTTTTAGTTCAGGCAAAGAATTTTACCAGTCAGAGGAGAGAGTCTGACAGACCACTCCCTGGTAGGACATGGTCCAGGACCACTTTCATGTGGCAAAGTGACCACATGAGAAAGATGTCTTCCCAGGTTATACTGCACTGGGCTTTCATACATCTTGGGTCTGGGAGATGTGAGAAGGTAGCAACTCCTCGGTTTGCACATGCATGTGATGTGTAGTGCAGGGTACTCATGGTGGGTGTTGATCCTCTGTACAGAGACAAGGTTAGGGTGATTCTGCATTCCCAACATTCCTGGATGAGTGTGTCAGCTTCATTTTCTTCACTTCAGCTGCGTGGTGGAGTCACCTTTGCTCTCCCCAACCTGACAGTAATACAAACTTTTATTAGCTTGTGGAAGTCTTCTCATATGTATGAATTTCAAGGAGTCTAGAACAGCTAAATGGTAAAAGGTAAAAATAAATCCAAGTTCTCTTAAAGAAGAACTTAGAAATAATAAGAAAATTTACCATGTGTCAGTGTTTATCATAAAGCTTTAGTGAGATGAGTGTGCTGGGAATGCAGTTGAATAGGTAATTTAGAGGATATATATTCACATATATAACTTAGCATACGCCAAAAACTCACTGTAGTTGGAAAGGAACTATTTGTGTGTGTGTGTTGGATACTGGGTTTTTCTAGGCACAAAAAAGGAAAAAATACCACCCCTCTTGTGTGCCATTCAGGATATATACCCCTAAATTATTCAAGTCATTAATTCCAGAGTCAGAGAATTGTAGCTATTAGAAGTTAGTGTATTATAATGTATTCAGAGACTTTTCAGAAAGGATTTTCTTAAACAAGACATAAATCCCTATTATAAAGGCAAATATGGGAAAATTTGATTACATTATACTTCAAATTCTTATTTATGGACTAAGGCTTTATAAAATAGAATGAAAAGTAAAATAACCAATTTGTGACATATGGCTTAAAATTATTATATTCACATGTATAAGGAATTATTATAAATTAATAGCATATAATATTACATGACAAATGCTATCAAAAGTTCTAGAAACTCAATTTATATAAAATGTTTAAAACAGGAAAATCACTTATGCAAAGCATTAGTGGAGTGCAAATGAAAGTCACATTGAAATGACAGATTGTATAATCATAGACATGGAAAAAAAACCCACAAGTCTGATCACTTCAGGACTTGGAAGGAATATATATATATAGAAAGCGAAACAGTTACATGCTGCTAAAGCAAGGTGGTGACAGTGGCAGTGTTGTTTTTATATTTTCCGAAATTGTTACTCTTACTAGTAACAATTAGTGTAAAAATAGCAATGGTAGTTGTGACAATCCCAAATTCACATATTGAAATTCTAACTGGCTCAGTGATGACATTAGAAGCATGGATTCTGGAGGGCTGATTAAGGCTGAGTAGTGGAATCCATATGAACACAGGTCTATAAACAAGAGTCTAGAGATGCCTCTCATCTTCCACCCTATAAGGATAGAATCGGAAGACTCCTGGAATGGAACTGGAGGCAGAGAAAACATTAAATCTGCTAGCAAATTGAAAAATTCTGTTGTTTACAAGCTGATGTTTACAAAGCTGTGTTTTTTTTTTTTTTTTTTTTGACAAGCTGATGGTATTTTGTTAGCATCTGGGCTAAGACATATACAAAGTGAATTAGAGGAAAAAATGCTGTTTCCTTGAGAGTAACGGGTAAGTAGCGTCTATTCCCCATATAGAGTAGAAAACTGAACACAATGGAGAAATGAAATGTGTAAACCTGTAAGCATGTGGTTAAAGTGAATTCGCTGGAAGACATTATTGTCAGTGTAGGGGCTTGTGTAGACTGGCACGTAGAGTGAGCAGAACTGTGATTTAGACAAATAGGTACAAAAATCTAGAGTGGGGCAAGAGAAAAAGATGTGCACAAACAAGAATGTTTATCATATTTAACTGTGTATTTAAACTAGCATAAGAACTTGCTGCGTTGGCATAGACAGTGTGAGGGCGAGTGAAGAAGTGCCAGTAGGACAGGGTTATTGGCAATATTGGGGTCAGAGAAGTGGTCATCGATACAGACAGAGGAAAAAATAAAGGGAATGGAAAGGAAGGGATATCTGACACTGACGCCAAAAGACCTCTGCTGCTGTTGCAGAGTTCATTGTCTTGACTGGCTGAGGACAGTGAAGTGGTCTTTTCTTCTATTTGCTTCTTCTCAGATCCCAGAGGTTTCAGTAGACAGGGGCACAGTCTTGCTACAGCATGTGGGGAAACAAGGAAAAACAACTGTGCTGAGAGTGGAGGAACACGGGGTGGGTAAGGTTTGAGTTGAGGCTGTTTCTATCTTGCTTAAGGCAGAGATGTTGTTCACTTTGTTACGGGATCAAAGCTATTTAGTTGGACCACATAGAAAACACTGGAGGGAGAGAAATTATGAAATGCATTAGTAGTGAACCTGGAAAAGGAATAGTCTTCAGATGCCCCACAACACAGGTGGCATCTAGGCATACTCCTCAGAACTTTTGAAGAATTTTGTCCCAGCATACGAAGGATTTTCTATTGTTTGTGTGCAAGAGAGAGTATATGTGTTCAGTGTTTTCTAAGACTAAGCAATTTTAGTTTTTCCCTCAACTAGCAACAATGGAAAATGCAATTTACCAAGGTAAAATGAGCAATCTGTTACTTCAAAATTTTTTTTCTCCTGTATATCCAGTCTGTCTATATGATCTTTATTACCCAGCAACAATGTGTCAGAAACTGGCTCACTAGCAGACCATAGCTTGCACTTTTTTTCTGTATCTATCTGATATTCATTGAACAACATCTTTCCGTTGAGCTAATTGAAAATAGTGGAGGACATTGCATTTAGATCTGCCTTTCAGTTTTAATGCTCACAGTTTCCTTTTGATTTGGGGAAAATAATTTAATCTGCATAGACTCTAGCCCCCTATGATAGATATCTATTATGCCAATTCATGAGGGAAGCAACTCAGCACATTTCGAAGTCAAATAGTATGATATTTTGACTTTGTCACTGATATTCATCAGCATATCAAAAAATGTTCTAAATCCCATCTTTCTCATCTGACAAGGTGTTAACGAATGACACACAGCAGAATCTTTGTTAGCATTAAATGTGTGAATGGAAGTCAAAATATGTAGCGCAAAGTTCTCATAGTAATGAACTTTTATAAACAAACTTGAGTTAATAAATTTTCATCCAGGAGAGCATGAAAAATCAAATAAGACGATAATGAGTGTCTTAAGGAGATATCCAATTATTATATGAGATGATTTATAATTATATTCCATAAAAAGCATTCATCTTCATATCTTATATAATTTAGAGAACACAGCTCAGTCACAGTTGTTGAAAACATGAAGTAACATCTAATTATAGTGTGATAGTGCAGATGTCACAATATTTTGTCCTGTTAAATATTGAGAAAAAATCTTCCTCATTTAAATCATAAGCAAGTGTTAAAGTATTTTAAAGGGTTCATTATATAGAGTGCATGGCAAACAAGTAAATTTTGAAATATCTCCATTTTACTCTATAGTAGCTTTCTGTGTAATAAAACCTCCTGGCCTACTGTCTTCATAAGAAGGAAAATCCATTAAATTAATAAATTATTTTTCACAGTGGCTTGAGTTTTTTTTTTTAAGGAGGATGATAAAGAAATAAGAATTTGCAATGACGTGAAAAATTCATATCTTACATGCATCCTACCTTCTTACAAATGTGGTTGGCTATTTTAACATAGCAAAGGCTAAAATGAATTTAACCTGAAGTTTCCCTTTTATTGCTTGGTATAAAATTAATAAGATTCATAATGTAGGAAATTATTCATATGAATCAGTAACACTCAAATGCTCACACACCAATTGGAAACAAGTTGGATGGATTTAAACATTGATGAATAAAGATTCTCTGGAGACTTATTGTCTATTCAAACCTGATGAGAAAGATTAATTAAGGATTCATTTCTGTCATATTTTTGTGAGCTCCTGCCAAACGTCTATGGCGAAATATACAGTATAATGATATCTTGGTTTGAAAATCACATAATTAACAGGTTAAGCTTACTCCTTCTTTAGATTATTTGAAAGTTTAATTATTTAAGTAAAGTGCAGTTAAAACAATATTTAAATGTGTTCTAAAGTGATTTCATAAAAAAAAGACCAATGATATCAAATTTATGAGTATCTTGATTTCTAATGAAATCTGAAACTCAGATTTCCTTTAATATTTTTTCTCAGTGTTGTAAAATAGAAATTTTCTAAGATTGATTTTAATGATTACTACTTATAATTTTCCCAAGGTATTCTATCAGCAATCAAATAAATTGCTTGAATATCAGCTGTTATGTAAGATTAGATGGGATTATATATGGAAGAGTTAAAATTCAAACACAATTATTCTAAACATCCACACAAATGAGGAAAATGTCGATTGTGTTTTTTGACACAAGAAATAATGTAAGCTGAATAGAAAGATAGCAAATATATGATAAGTATTATGAATGAGGTAATCAATTGTGTTATAAAAATACTATGAAACTATGGTCAGGATATTTATATTTACTTTAAAAAGTCATACTGGTTTACCATAATTCAAAGGACTTATGCTGAAGTAAGATGAAATACAACCCAAATACAAAAGTTAATTGGACAACATCTGATGCAAGACAAAAGCATGTTACTTTGGTACAAAAAAGTAACATTGCCACAGAAGGCTTCTAATAGTACAAGAACAATGGCATTATGTTCCTTATTAAAATTAACTTTAATCAAACCCGCAAAATATATAGTTCTATATACATATATTCAAACATTTTAATGTCCCTATGATCTTGTGATGATTATTACATACATTAATTAGTTATACTGATGAAGAAAAATAACAATATTATTATTGATTACTTATGAAGTTATAGGAGCAATTTGATAGGTTACTCAAGTACTAACTTGGTTTTTCCTTAAAATTTATTTTAACATGTAAGTATGGCTTAACATTGCATATTCTTTACTCTGTAGTGCAATTATCAGAATTCTGTAAGTTTTCTGACTATTTGGAGTAGAAAATAATCCAAACCTCCATTTTAAATATCTTCCCGCCATAATTTTAATTCTGTTGAAATCAACCTTTTTTTTTTTTTAAAGATTTTATTATTATTATTGGAAAGCCAGATATACAGAGAGGAGGAGAGACAGAGAGGAAGATCTTCCATCCGATGATTCACTCCCCAAGTGAGCCACAACGGGCGGATGCGCGCCGATCTGAAGCCGGGAACCTGGAACCTCTTCCGGGTCTCCCACGCGGGTGCAGTGTCCCAATGCATTGGGCCGTCCTCAACTGCTTTCCCAGGCCACAAGCAGGGAGCTGGATGGGAAGTGGAGCTGCCGGGAGTAGAACCGGCACCCATATGGGATCCCGGGGCTTTCAAGGCGAGGACTTTAGCCACTAGGCCACGCCGCCGGGCCCAAATCAACCTTTTTCCTTGTAATTTGACGATCATCATTTTTATGATGATACTTCTATATTAACTGAGCTTGTACTATTAATATGTACAACAGTCCACTCCTGCACTTTTTTCAGCAGGAAACATATATTCCCAGATTCCCATTGGTACCTTAAGACACAGGTAGCATGGAATCCTCCATATGGTGTTTATGATATATTTACCAATGACCGTGTCCAACTCATGAAAATGTAACTTCCAAATAATTTGCAGTTGATTTAATTTAAATGCATTTATTTATATGCTCCTTCAACAAATTCTATTGAGAACATTCTATATGGCAGGCATTGTGTTTTTTTAGACAGTGCACATTCATAAAACACTAACAATTCAAACAAAATCTCTGTTGTACTATCTGCCAGAAATTGACCTCATTTCCTGGGGATAGTAAGAATAAGTAAGTTAGGGTTCTAGGATTGTAAAATTTAGCTTAGGTGTTAAAAATGCTGAAGTTCAAGTGACGAATGTTCTAAAATCATAAATCTGACCTTCAGATGTCTAATTATGTCATAAAAGGAGAGCCATATTCTTCACAGTGATTGATTAAAGAAATAAAAAAGTAAGAAATTAAGTACCCAATACACTGCAATATGGATGAACAATTGTGCATTGAAATTGGACCTCAGCAAAAATAGGTAATACTATGATTGCGACCAAAAGAAGTAAGTTTTAATGCATTTTTTATCGATTTTTGTTAAATTTTTGAACATGGCTTTAGATGCTTTTCAAAATTTTATTAAGGCTATTCCAATACATTTTAAATTATTGTTGAAATGGTTTCTTAAAATGTATAAAATAGACTAACAGAATCCAAAGCTTAAAAGAAACTTGTGCGATTCATGTGTGAATTGTGAAAATTTATTAATTAGGTCTTAAGTATAATTAACACAAGTTTCTCTAAAGTTGTTTCAATCCAAGCAAAATATATTTAGAAGAGTATAAGGAAAGTGAAAATGAATATGAAATTGCTATATTCCTCAAAATGACTCAAAATGGCAATACCAGTTCTAAAACTGGTAAAGAACTTGAGAAGTCAAACCAGGGCTATGAACTGTGATGTGTTCCTGGGAACAAATGCAGTATGGCTAATGGAAATATTGCTCAGGACAAGTGGCTTTGAATGCAAAGAAGTATTTGATTCAGTATTCTATAGGGAATATAAAGAAAAATGTGACATGCGATTTTTTTTATATTTTATTTTTTTTATTCATTGATTACATTGTATTATGTGATACAGTTTCATTGGAACTGGGAATCACACCACCCCTCCCCCCGCCCTCCCCCCTTGTGGAATATTCCACCTTGTTCCATATCCACTGATCAAGTACAGTTGAGATTCCCTCTTTGCAAGCATAAACTAAACATAGAGTCCAACATCTTATAGTCCAATCTAGTTCCTCAGCTTCCTGGGGAGACCGTGTCCGTTCCGAGGGCAGAACCATCAGATTATCAACCCGATCAATTAAAGGCTCCAACATACCCTCAGCAACAATTAACTTCGTTGTGTAACTAATAGTTATAGTATTGAGTAACCAGTATGTTAAAAACAATTGCAATTTCTTAACCATCTTCTGTGATCACCTCATTGTCAATTCAGTTTTAGTTTATACACAACATATAACATAATATACATAAAATAACATGTTTTAGATAACTTCATATCCTCTTAAATTAACGCAAACATGTGGTATCTGACCTTTTGGGATTGGCTTATTTCCCTTAGCATTATGGCTTCCAGTTTGGCCCATTTGGCCACAAAGAACTGCATTTTGTTTTTTTTAATAGCTGAGTAGTATTCCATGGAGTAGATGAACCATAGCTTTCTTATCCAGTCTTCTAATGATGGGCATTTCGGTTGTTTCCATGTTTTTGCAATTACTGATTGTGCTGCTATGAGCATAGGAGTGCATGTTGGCTTCTCATAAAACAGGTGTTTTGGGTATATTCCTAGGAGTGCTATTGCTGGATCATACGGTATGTTGAATTTGAGTTGTTTGAATGTTCTCCATACTGATTTCCATAGAGGCTGTACCAACCTGCAGCCCCACCAGCAGTGGAGTAGGGTTCCTTTTTCCCCACAACCTCGCCAACAAGTGTTGTTGGTGCTTTTATTCATGTGGGCCAGTCTTACTGGCGTTAGGTGGTACCTCATTGATGTTTTAATTTGGATTTCCCTTATTGCCAGGGAGCTTGAGCATTTTTTCATATGTTTATTTGCCATTTGGGTTTGTTCTTTTGTGAAGTGTCTGCCCATTTCTCGTGCCCATTTCTTGAGTGGCTTGTTTGTTTTGACATTTTGGTTGTTTTGTAGTTCTTTGTATATTCTGGAAATTAGCCCTCTGTCACCTATGTCGTGCGCGAAGATCTTCTCCCATTCTGTGGGTTGCTTTTTTACTTTGTTGATTGTTTCCTTCACTGTACAGAAGCTTCTTAGCTTGATGAGGTCCCATTTGTTTACTCTGGTTTTGATTGCTAATGCTTTTGGTGTCCTTTTTAGGAAGTCAGGACCTACCCCTAGATCTTGTAGAGTATTTCCGACATTTTCTTCCAAAAGTTTGAAGGTTTCTGAATGTAGGTTTAGATCTTTTATCCATTTGTATTTGATCTTAGTGTATGGTGAGAGATGTGGGTCTATCTTTTTGCTTCTGCAGGTTATCAACCAGTTGTCCCAATAGCATTTATTGAACAGACCTTCCCATTTGCCTGGGTTGTCATTTGTCTTTTTGTCAAAGATTATTTGGCTGTATTTGTGTGGGTTCCCATCTGGTGTTTCTATTCTGATCCATTGATCTTCTTCTCTAATTTTTTGCCAGTACCAGGCTGTTTTGATAACCACTGTGACATGCGATTTTAAGCTATGTTATTTAACTGGTCAAAGAAAAGGTTTTTTTGTGTGTGTTTATGCTTACAGCCCGGTATTTTGTTGGAAGCTGTTATTTTCACTGTGTGTCATACTCTCCACATTATACAATTAAGTAATAACAGTATTTATGATGTATCTCTACTGTACTCCACTGCTGAAATGTGATGCTATGACTAAATAGTTGTAGTTGAATTTTGCATGTGGGTGATTACAGATATTAATATAATGAAAAAGTGTTTTTAGGGCCCACTTATTTCTTAGGAGCCATTTAGAATTCTAGCAGCATCCATTTTCTGTCAGTTTGTAAATAATAAATGACAAATAGCTACAGTTTTAAATTTCATCATTGAGCAATTGAAATTTACTGTGACCACAGTCCTCACCTTGCATGTGCAGGGATCCCATATGGCTGCTGGTTCTAATCCTGGCGGCCCTGGTTCCCATCCAGCTCCCTGCTTGTAGCCTGGAAAAGCAGTCAAGGAAAGCCCAAAGCCTTGGGACCCTGCACCTGTGTGGGAGTCCTGGAAGAGACTCCTGGCTCCTGGCTTTGGATCAGTGCAGCTCCAGCCATCGTGGCCATTTGGCGAGTGAGTCATCAGACAGAAAATCTTATAAATAATTTTATTTAACAGTTAAATAAGAAAAGGAAATAAGAGAAAACTGATCAAAGAATGGTGTGACAAAAGTATTGGTGTGTTTCACAAGCAGGACATAAGGATAACATAATGATAACCATTGCTTTTTGAAACTGTACATTTATTTGTCCCTTTGAATTGAGTCCCCCAAACAATTGAAAATTACCATTTTGATTTTCCTTTTGATTTTATGAAACTGCTAAAATGGACTGATATTTTTCTTTTGTAGATTTGTAGTAAACATAATCTTGAATAATTAGTCCTTAAAAGTCCTGAATTGTAATCCATATGTATATATATATATCCATAGTTCTGTGAAACCAAAGATAATTTTGAAAGAGAATATCAAGGGTATGCCAAGTAGACTGTAACTAATCTCTTACTTTACTCTTGAGGAGTCTAGCAGATACATTTTCTGGATTGCAGAAAAGAAGGGGAAACTGACATATTCCTCTGGCTTCTAATACAAAATGTAATAGCTCATAATTTAGATTTTATTGAATAAGTGAGAGAGCATGCACAAACAAGTTTTTATTTGGAATTGACTGATTTGAAATTTTAAGTATCTAAAAGCGATGTAATACTTGTGAGATTTTCTCATGCTAATTAAAAAAATATATTTAAAAACTGGGCAAAACAATGTTGAATATACTAATTCAAAGCAATAATAATAGAATGATTTTCTATTTGCACACTCCAGAATTGAAACTGTTTAACAAGCTCATTTTAATGAATGAAATATGGAGATAAAATTAAATATAAATATATTTTCTCTAATTTTAGTAGTGAGAGCTCATGGACTTCATAATCCAAGGCTTTAGCATTTGAAACTTTATAGTAGGAGTATTCTGTTCACTGGTTATGCAATCCTGGATAAATCTTCATAAGTTTAGTTTTTTGAAACTCAAAATAGTATTGTAAAATCTCCATCAAGGCAAGCTCAGTTGAAATAACAGTGGTGAATGGACGTGTTTATAAACGTACCAATAGCCTCTCATAAATTTGTAGTTTCTTTCCTCCCCGTTTTTCTGCTTCCTTTGAGAATTTGCATCTGAAATAAGAGAATATTAATATAATACAGTATAAAACGTTATGAAAACATTTAATGATTAAATTAACTAGTGTAAGGGTACAGTGTTGTCTTCTAAAGACCACCGATATTCACTCAACTGGAATCTGCAGAATGCGTACCAATTTGTTAGGTTCAGATTTTCAAGAAGGGACGAATCTAGAAAGTAGTCTAATGTGGAAGGATACTTTTTTTTTGAGTAAATTAATGGTGTACATAAAGTCAAATGCAAGTGGGTAGGATCTCAGGCAACATTATTGTCAGAAACTACAGTGGTGTGAATGTGTCTTAATATAGCAGATGACCATGGTGCTGTTGATCAGCCTCAGACATTAACTTCACTTATGAGAAATGATAACTATATCAGCTCTTTGGTACCTTTTAAATTAATGAAATGCACTGAAGTTTAGAGGTGCCAATAGTTTGTTCCAGAAATTTCACACTACCCATGTATTCCTCATGCACAAAAATGTAAGAATAATTCCCTATGACAATTGAAAAATTAGTCTTAAAATCTTTTGTTCTGTGTCAGTGTATTCTGATTCTCTCTGTGATTCATTATATTGAATAAGATACTAAAAATTATATGGCCAACAATTTTCATCTATTTTGGTGGAAAAGAAATAATCTTAACTAAGGATGATTACTTGCTGAAAATGTAACAGTTCAATTCAGGAGTATTGAAATTCTGTTCCATTACAATTGAACTAATCAGGAATTACTAAAATCATTAAAATTGTTTAAATGATAAAAATCGAAAAGAAAATGTCAATTTGCCAACAGATAATTTAATCCACGTTCTGGGTAAATGTTTAGAATTAGTGCTTATTTTTATTTGAAGCAGTTTATCATTTTCTTAAAAGAAATGGTTCCTTTAAAAAAAGAGAGATTTATATACTTATTTATTAAAGAGGTAGAGTTACAGAAGTGGAGAGAGAGAGAGAGAGAGAGAGAGAGAGAGAGAGTGAGTTTCCATGTAGTGGTTCACTCCCCAAAGACTGAAAAGGCCAGTACTGGGCTGCAGGAAGCCAGAAGCAAGAGCTGTCAGGTTTCTATGTGAGTGAAGAGGCCCAAGCACTTGTGCTTTCACCTGCTGTTTTCCCAGGCACATCAGCAGTGCGGGCATCACAGACAGTGGCTGAACCCGACAGCCTCAAGCAGTTCTTGCTCCTGTATGTATATTATAATATACATGTATGTTCTTACTCCTGTATGTACATTATAATCGTTTTGGAAGCTTTTAAAATTCTCAGTGCTGAGGTACGAAATCTAGGGATTCTGTTTGGTATAGACTGGGGCATGGTCATCATTTGTTTCATTAACTACCTGGATGATTCTTATGTAGGAATCAGTACTGAGAACCACTTTGCTAAAGCTTCTGTGAACATTCTTTGAAATTGGGAGTTGCTTGGCCTTTTCGGTATAATTGGTCTATTCATGATTCTGACAGCATTTTCACACAACATTGTATTTATTTAGGCATCAGTGTCTTTGATGTTGATTTCGAAATGTCTCAAAAGCAGCCACAATCACTCCTTATTGGATACTTAGCATCTACCAGAAAGCTTGGGTTAACATGGGACCTCATTGAATAAGCATCAAAGAATGTGATGATGTGTGAAGGTGTGTGAGTGATAATTCATAAAGACCCTTGCATATTTTAAGTCAGTAATATTATAAATTATGCAACTAAAGAAGGTAGTATTATAAGGAAAAACATTTGATTTTGTTTCCTTCAATGCTTTTGATTATTAACTTACTTCGATTTATCATATGGAAATTGGACCTAAGTCTTATGGTTTACTTTCTAATAAAAGTTGTAAGGAGATTATACCACTAAATCAAATATTCTCCTTACATAAGAAAAAGCTAACAGGCATTCAGATGTTTGACTAGGTTTTACTCCCCAATTAACTGCTAGGCTCGTAAAGTTAATCTCATCAAGGGCTTAGGTGGTAAGCTTAAGCTCCTATCTATGTTAAGGATAAATCAATCCGACTACAGATCTGCAGCATTCTAAAGCAAATATGAAAATTGTACACATTTAAGCAGATGCACAAAATGCAAATATGTACCATTCTAACTCTGAGCCCAAGGCTCCTGATTGCCTCCCACGAAAACATAGCCAAATGACTTTTTTTTCCCTAAGCCAAACTGCATGCAACTTTTTTAAAGCTCCTTTTCATAAACATTCATATGGTATTTCAAGTCAGGATATGTGCAGACAAGAGTTAACAGTACACAACAACTTTCACCTCCCTTAATAATGAACTATCACATACAGAAAGTCACTATAAAACCCAATGAATAATGAATATTGGGTGATTTCCAGTGACAGGGTCATGGAAGTTTTAGGCAGGCGTGGGGACTGAGACCTGGTGGTTTGGAGGGAAGTACCCAGGAGACAATTACGGTTAGTCAGATACACCAACCCAATTCGGAATACAGAAATGGCCTGTTTGCCTAGAACATCACTGATCGTCACACACCAGCCCACACCAATGCTATGGATGGGGGCTTCTTTGGCAGTGATGGGTACCATTACCCAACTGTTTGGTGGAGTGGTGGAGTGGTCACATCTGGCAGGGTCAAGACTCTATCCAGCACGCGAGAGAACTTGGTCTGGGGGTAGACTCTATAGGGTTGTGTGGGCCCAACCCTGTGGAAATACAAGTTCCCCTGGTTAGCTCGCAAGCTGGGGTTGGGATGGACTAAGCTAGATGTGATCATGCCACCTGCCATCACACATGGGTGCAGGAACCCAAAACAGTCAGTGCAGGTCAAGGCAGCAGCACCTGAAAGTGCATCCTTTAACAGGATGTGGGGTGGGCTGTGCTGCCACTGGAAGGGGACAGAATGGGCAGGGCTGAGCAAACCTTAACTCACAAGAAACAACAGAAATCAGGTTGGAGCACAGGTCATGCCAAGTAGGTCCTTGCACCTACTGATCTGCATAAGACAGGGATGCTAAGCCACAGCATCTAAGGGGACAGGACAAGAGAGGGGCTCTATCTAAGGCTGGGAATAGGCCCAGTTGGGCAGCTAAGGGGATACTCTAGCTGGGTTGAGTTTCCCACAAATGAGTGCATGGGCTGTAAATGGGGCTGCATTCCGATCAGGATACAAGTGTAATCCCACTTGGCACAAGTGTGGACTGGGAATGGAAGCACCAAGCTGGGCCAGACCCCAACAGCATCTGGTGCTCTGCAGGACCAGGGGAAATGTATGACAGACTAGGCTAGGTCTCAGCCCTTACTGAACCATGTGTAAGCCATATGGGGGTATGGAAGAGCCATGGCTGGGTTGAAACATCCAACAATAAGAACCAGATTGGGTTGAAGAACAGTCAGGAAACACCACTGTTCCTGCTAGGACAGGAGGTGAACTGAACAGGGCTGGCTCATGGACCCACTGGTATGTGCGAAACCTGGCACTGGGAGAGTTTCTGATGGAGGAGCCTGGGCAACTCCTCTGGCAGGACACAGTCCCTGCAGGTAAGCGCAAGAAGCACAATAGGAAACAGCCCAGAACAGGCTATGGAAATTATCCCACTGGTATACACATGGCATGGATTGGGGGCAGACCAGGCTGAACCTGTTCACATCACCCGCTGGTGAGTCCGAGCACCAGAACAGAGTGTGGGTCGAGCCAGGTTCGGTTGCAACACATACTAGTACACAATAAGGAATGCCAAGGTGAGATGAGCCGTACCAGATGTGGTTGCAGCGCCCAAACAGCACATGTGATAATCAGGGGGAGGAGGCAAAGCTGACGGGGGAATGTGGGCTCCACTGCTGGACAACTACTTCCATTGGAAAGCGTGAGTTGGGATGGGGGCAGATCAAAATAGGCAGGGCTGTTACACCTGTGGGCCTCATGTGGGCTAGATAAGGGAAGGACCACGGTGGGCTGACTGTTCCGACTGGTGCAAGCAAAAACCAGAGTGGGTGAGGGTTGGTTGGGCTAGCTGCAGTACCAGCTGGCAGAGGCTGGCACTTGGAGCTAATTCTGTCAAGTCAAATGCCAGAACTACCTGGAGAGTGCATAATCTGGGAGTGAGTGTGGCCTAGAAGGGAAATAGTGGGCACCTCCTTCGGGGCTACCACTCTCATTGGACAGCACGAACACCAGGACAGGGGCAGGGGTAGCTGTACAGAAGGGCACCTGCCAGTAGGTGTGTGGGCTGGATAGTAGGTTGGTTGGGTTGGAGCTGGGCTTCAATACCCATCGACACGTGCAAGAGCTAAACAGGATGTGGGATAGACTTGACAAGCCTGCAGTGCATACTGGCAAGCATGGGAACCAGGGTAGGGGGCAGAACTGGTGGGGGTTATGGGGAGTCGCCCCAACCAGGCTGCAGCACCAACCGGTTTGTGTGAGGACTGAGTATGAAGTGGGCAGGATCGAACTGGACTACAACACCCGTTGGTTCACGAGGAAGACAGGACTGGAAACAGAACGAACCCAGCAATCCCAACGACCAGCATGAGCATAAGCTGATTGGTGTGACGGACGGTGTCGGACTCTGTACTAGCAAAATCGCACAAGAATCAGGCCTGGGATCATCTCAGATGAAGTTTCTTTGGAGATCCCTCCAACTGAACTGCTGATCTTAGAATCCCAACCATGAAGAGACTGTCAGCCAGTGGATTCTGAATAGGATTCATTGCGATTGGAACTGCGAGGTTGGCAGCAATCCAGAACTGATGAACTATATCAAAACTGTATGAGCAGGACCCTCAGAGCGCGCCTCCCGTTGGGGATCTGGGATGGGTGGGAGGTTGGGTGGGGCTTTTCCCTTTGTTTTTTTCCCTGACCCCAGATACAGGGTAAAATGATATTGATGTGGAAACAATGGTATTACCCACTTTACCTGTAGCCCTTGACACTTTGTTCCCTAATCAACTAAGTAAGATTATTATGGGGGGAGGGTGGGGGGGAAGAATCCCAGATTCTATGTAATTACAACACAATGTAGTTAACGAATAAATTTAATAAAAAAATAAATTAAAAAAATAATAATAAAATTTAAAAAAACAGTAAAAAGAAAACCCAATGAAGTCTTCATCTAATGCTCTGAGAATAAGGATTAATGTTTCTCATCTGGCATGTTGTTTAACAGCTTGTCATAAACCAACCCTGACTTTCAGAAAATGTATTGAAAATGTTAGAATGACCAGTCTGAAGATCCACAACCTAAAAGGAACCATTGCTCTTTGAGGGACACTGTCTCAGTGGTGAAGCCCAGATTTCCTGTCATGCAGGTAACAAATGTTTGGTGTCAGGTCTCAACAAGTCTCTGAGTTTAAGGAAAATAAGTCTAATGGATGTAAATAGGGGAGAGGAAGAAGATAAAAAAAATCAAACTTAGTTTTTTCATGCCATAAAGTTGTTTGCCCTGATGGCTGTTTCAAAGACAGAGAATCCCTTCTGGGAACCAAGAGGATATCTCTCTCAAAACTACAACGGAAACAGATTTCCCCCACATCAATCCAGCTTCAGACCTTGTAATAGTTATCTTTGACTTTTCCCCCCAAACAATAATGAAATGTTCTGTGTGTTAACACTTAATAAGTAAGTCAAATTTCATATTTTTTAAAACTTGATCAAACATTGTATTTCAAACTGTACTGTCACCAGACCTGCAGTTATATAAAAAGGTGCACACACTTCACTTGGCATCTATAGTCCAGGCAGCTCTCTGTGCTTAGTTTGTTTGGCATTTCCTTTTTCTGCAGGATTATTTCCATCCTTGCCAGCATCAGCTTTTCTGTTTTTCCCTTTCGGTATCTTTTCTCTAGTTTTTTGCAGGAGCCTTTTAAAGCTTTGGTTCTGGCTTTAGAGAAGCTGAGAAGCCCAAGGATCTGCTCTGTGGATTTTCCTTCACCTTGGCCTTGCTTCCTTTAGTATCACCATCAGGCTTTTTCTTGGGCATGGTGGTAGGCACTAGGTGAAGAGATGTAGCACTGGATTTTGTCCATTCAAGGGGTTATTCTCATCTCTTGCTTACACTGCTCTAACATGGCCAGAGTTTGTCTTAGTCTAGGAGAAAGAGCACCCTGTGCAGAACAAATTAGCAATGAATTGGAACATTTTCTGAGTTGAGGATATGTATTTATCATATAAGAAGTTTCTTGCTAAGACATTGGTACCTGTTTTAGCAATCAATTTTTTTAAAAAAAAAGATTTATTCATTTTTATTACAAAGAGTCAGATATACAGAGAGGAGGAGAGACAGAGAGGAAGATCTACCATCCGATGATTCACTCCCCAAGTGAGCCACAACGGCCAGTGCACGCCAGTCCAATGCCGGGAACCAGGAACCTCTTCCTGGTCTCCCACGCGGGTGCAGGGTTCCAATGCATTGGGCCGTCCTCAACTGCTTTCCCAGGCCGCAAGCAGGGAGCTGGATGGGAAGTGGAGCTGCCGGGATTAGAACTGGTGCCCATATGGGATTCTGGGGCGTTCAAGGTGAGGACTTTTAGCTGCTAGGCCACGCCCCCGGGCCCATTCAATCAATTTCTTTTTTTAAAGATTTATTTATTTTTATTGTAAAGATTTGCAGAAAGAAGAAGAAACAGAGAGAAAGATCTTCCATCCGCTGGTTCACAGTGACCAAATCAGAGTTGAACCTAACCAAAGCCATGAGCCATTAGCCTCTTCTGGGTCTCCCACATGGCTGCAGGGTTCCAAGGCTTTGTGCCATCCTCTACTGCTTTCCCAGGCCAAAGCAGGGATCTGGATGGAAAGTGGAGCAGACAGGACACAAACAGGTACCCATATAGGATCCTGGTAATGCAAGGGGTAAGGATTTAGCCACTGAGCCATTGTGTCAGGCCCTTGGCAATCAGCTTTTTACTGTTCAATCAGATTGTCCAATGTTTGAATAATTAGAGTTTTCTGTGCCCTAACATTCTATAAGAGATAAAGCAGTAGCAATATAAATGAATATTTCTATACTGATTCATGTCTCCTTAGCTCATGTTTTATAAATATATGGATGTAAGACTTTTAATTGATCCAGTTTCTGACACATCACTTATATGGACATTACTTATATGCAAGGTTTTACTGTTGAGAGATTAAAAAAATAAAATGAAAGTCATTGTGCAATAATACCATGAAGGGAGTCTTAGAACAAGGGTTCAACTGTGGAACTCAACAGGAAGCTTCAAAATAATCACTGAAAAATATGTTTTAGAAAAGTAAAGGCAATTGATATGCCCCTCAAAGTATTTTCCAATGAACTCCAAACATTTTCGAGATCTACAAATTATGTTATCCTAGGGTAGTCATCGAATGCCATTAAGGCACTACTTCTCCTTGACATTGACACCAGTAAGCTAGTTGCTATCCAACAGCAAAAAGACGTGCTTTTAAATTTTGGAGCATAAAAACCTGCATTTGAATCACATAAAATATATTTTGTGAAGATTCATGAATCTTGTGCACACTGAATCAGAATTTCTAGCAAAAGAACTCTCGAATCTACATTTTAAAAGTTCCCATAGGAGATTGTTCTGTCTGATAAACTGCTGGCTGGAAGATGAGTTTTCCAGCCAGCAGTAGTACACATGATGTTATAATAGGAATTAGGAGATCTGGGCTTCAATATTAGTTTATCCCCTAACTAACCCTCTTACAAAGCAAATCCAGTGTCATATTTGTCTTAGTTATTTCCATTTATTACCCACAAGTAGCACTCAGTAATGCTTCTTAAGTTAAAGTCAATAAAACATTGGTCAGATCACACAATCATTGTATTTCTATTTGTTTGACTACGTTATTGTAATGCATTTGTACCTCCAGCTCTCCAAGATTGATAGTCTTTCCATAGAAAAGAGGCAGATTGAGCATCAGATATAGTTATCCCTGGTTTATGATGTTGCTACAGCTCATAGGCTGCTTGTGACACATTTAAAGAAGTTGTTTCTCTTAAATTCTCTGAATTTGTATGGGGTTCAATGCTGCTAACACTAAAAAGTAAGAAAAGTTGTTTTCTTCCCCAAATTTAACATTTCGTTTTGGTTAGCATGTAATAGTTGTGCAATTTGAGGGGTACAGTGCAATACTGCCATTGACTTATACAACATACACCACCCAAGCCAGGGAAACCCGTCATCTATTGTCTATTTTCCCCTTGTGTTTGCAACTACTAGCTCCTCTCCTCTATCTCCATATAGTATGTTTTAATAAACTTTGGTCAGTTTGCTGTGCTATGGAAGAGTTGAACTTGATTTTGTCACACTGTGTTTTGGTATCTATTACCTGCTACCTGTATATTCCAAATGTTGCTATGTTGGATGGGGCTCACCTGCACATTGAGATAATAGCAAGGGGGAGAATTCATTGTGGTTTTACGTGGAAGTGTAAGCACTTAAGCACAGAGTCTTTAGCAGAAAGAATGTGGAACAGTCATTTACTACAAGAAAAAGAAATCAGTGTTAAGCCTCTGACAAGTCAAGTGTCACAGCGTTAAATCATCATAATAATCCACAGCAGCTGAAATGCACTAGTCCTTCTCTTCTCCTCAACGCGGGAGAAACTTCTGAAGTTGGTGTGAACAAGTCATGAAGAACTACAGAATTTTTTAAGGAATTGATATCATTGTGATTCCAATTTTTCATTTTATTCTAAAAACTTGTAAACACATTCTGGATGCTAGTTTGTGAAAAGCACTCTGATTTTGGGGGGCCAAGAAATTGTGTCTATCATTGTTTCCAACCTCAGGGTGATTCTATTCTATATTGGAAAGCTGTCAGTATTTTTTTCTTCAATGTATAATAAAACTGATTTAATTGATATGAAATATAGCTATGGGACTTAGTGGGGGGAATATTTGGCAAGTTCTTACACAATAAGAGCCTTATTAAAGCCCCTTTGAGAACAAGCATCTATTTTTTAAAATGAAGGTAAAAGAAATAATAGTTAACAAAAGTGAAAACATAGTGAAAATGCAGGGTGTTTAGAAATAGGAGTAGTGTGGGATGGAATTAGAATACAGTGCATAAAGGCAGGTTAAAAGCAATATCCTGGAAAGATGTTTCTGAATAAGAACACACATGTTTTAAATGCAAATGATTTTTACTGAAATTTTTGGAGTAGATAAAACTTTACATGTTTTGGGCATTTACAGTTTGTGAAAATGCTGTGTGATTTTATTTATATTGCCTATTCCTTATTTATGGTATGCAAATACTCAATTAAGTATCCTGTCTGTTTGATTATTTATTTATTTGAAAGAGTTGCAGAGAGAGAGAGAGAGGTAGAGACACACACGAAAGAGAAAGATCTTCCATCTAACTGCCAGGAGCTTCATCCAGGTTTCCAACCATTGCAGGAAACTAAGAACTTGGGTCATCTGCTGTTGCTTTTCTTGTAGGTCATTAGAAGGGTTCTGGATCAGAACTGTAAAAGCCAAGACAGGAATCAGTACCCACACAGGATGCTGGTATTACATGTGGCAAATTTATTGCCATCCCACAACATAAGCTCCACAATTTAATTTTAGCAAAAACTAGAATTAATGTGTTAATGTGTGCTGTGAAAGAAAGAATACCAATGAAATGCAGGTCTGTTTTGGAAAGAATAACATAAATAGAAAGGAAAAATATTAATTGTCTGTGAAACCAAATTACCAGCCATCCATGTATGTAGAATTGTGAATCTGAGAGTTGTATTTCAAGATAAAGCTCATACAAGTAAAAATGTAAAGAGGCAAAATTTGAATATTTAAGATAATATTAGGGCATTGGTTTAGAATAGCTGAAATATTAGAAACACTTAGTTTGGACATTAAAAGAATAACTGGGGCCCGGCGGCGTGGCCTAGCAGCTAAAGTCCTCGCCTTGAAAGCCCCGGGATCCCATATGGGCGCCGGTTCTAATCCCGGCAGCTCCACTTTCCATCCAGCTCCCTGCCTGTGGGCTGGGAAAGCAGTCGAGGACGGCCCAAGGCTTTGGGACGCTGCACCTGCGTGGGAGACCTGCAGAAGAAGTTCCTGGTTCCTGGCTTTGGACTGGCATGCACCGGCCCGTTGTGGCTCACTTGGGGAGTGAATCATCGGATGGAAGATCTTCCTCTCTGTCTCTTCTCTCTGTATATCCGGCTTTCCAATAATAATAAAAATCTTAAAAAAAAAAAAAAGAATAACTGAGAACAGTTATAAATCTTTTCTCTGAAAAAGAGAGAACAAGAGGAGCCATCTTCCACAAATGCCACCATCAGTCATGATGAGGCAGCATTTCTGTCATATAGCAATGAGCACTGTTTAAAATGAACATTAATATGGATAAATAGGATTAGAAGTGTTTTCTCCTGTTATACTAACTTGAAATAAGTGTGTGATCTGATTATTAAAGGTTTACAAAGTAAAGTCAAACTAGAAAGATTGAGAGCTTGTTTAAAACTGGGCGGTTTGGGGCTTTGTCTTCATTATTACAACATGGACAAACTGTCTCATCTTCTGTAACCTAAACTTTCTCATGTATCAAGTAGATTTTTGTAGCACCTGATATAGGTGTTGTTTAGAGCAACATTATTATATATAAAATAATGGGCTGGTGAACACATTAATGTATTCTTGAAAAAAATGTTGTTTGAAAAAGTTAAAGAACATTTTGTAAGGGTGGAAATGCATGCATTTAAAAACAAATGTGAAAAACTCATATTTTGTACATTAGGTGAAATATATTAAAAATATAGTTCCAAATTTTGAATCAAAATAGAATACTGGGTGTGGACATATAACCTAGCTGGCTCAACTTCTGGCACAATTTTCTGTTAGTGCAAACCTTTGCAATCAGTGGTGATGTGACTCTCGAATACTTACATGGAAGACCTGGACTGCGTTTTCACCTTTGAGCTTCAACCCCCAGTGTTTGGAGATGCTCGAATGAATAAAAATATAAATAAATACAAAAGGATTTCTCCTAACAAATTCCTTTTATGTCTCCAAAGGTAACTGTTATCGATCACGTTATGACCTTTTAAAGTATCTCTCTTTCATATCTCATAGCTGGATAAACCCAAACCCTGTGTTCTTTGACGTTTTTATCAAGGCTGTCAACAATGGGATTGTCCCACTATAAACAACAGCTAAATGGATAGGCTAAAGTAACTCCTTCTCTTACTATCAGTCTGTACCTTGAATAATCATTCTTGATAGGTATTGATCAAGCTTTTCAAGTGCAGGTATTTAAAGATCCTATCTCCTTTAAACAGAATGTTTTCTTTTCATAATAAAAGATAAGTATGTAGTGGTAAGATTTCACCTATGGTATGAAATTCATAAAAAAAAATTAAATTTTGTGTAGCAATGATGGCTTTCCACTAGAGTTATGATTCCATTTGGGATTCCTGCTGTAAATGGTAAACCATTCAAGTGCTGCAGCTATCAACTGAATTATGTCATTATAGTTGTGTGTTGATTATCTATTATTTATTCCATTTCCACGCTTTAAGTGTATATTGAAATATATGCTGGCACTATTTTCTTGTAAATAGAAATCTATAAATTATCCACTATTGCAAATTTCAGAAAAAAATATTGTTTCACTAAATTGATGGAACTCATAAATAAAGCTTATATAAATATCATTTTAAAGCTATATCGTGTTTTTTAGTACAGCTTTCTTAACTCCCTTTTATCATGTGATTTTGAAGAAATGTCTTTTTCCCAAGGATTAAATAACTGAGCTGTGAAATTAGTTGTTGTTGACTATATATATCAAATGAAAGTAGAATGGGCTGAGAGAAAGGAAAGTAACTTTCCTGTGACTTGTGAGCCAAGTTTCTGGGAAACGCTTAGTGAGAAATAGTAAATTAAAACTATTGGAAGGAAATGCCTTTTATGTAACTCATAATTAACCCTTGGAGCCCTGCCATAATATTTTAGGAAGGCAAATGATTTTTAAAAATTCAACATGAAATTAGATACTATATCTGAATAAGAATTTCATTTGCAGTTAATCTACCTCTAGAAAAGTTACAGAGGTTATCAATAATTATATTTTAAATCATCACAAGCTAATGCTAGAGCAATGATGTTCTTTGAGCTACAGCATCAGAGGCTTAGTTAAGTATTTCGGAGATCGGATGAATTGCAGTCTCACAAAATCCTCATAAATTTTGATATTCTGAAATGTAAAAAACTGTTGGAAAAATTACCAGATTAAATGTTACATTTTTATCTTTATGGATCTTAAAATGAAATTTTGTTCTATTTTCTCTTAATCTTACTCTCCTTCATAAATTTTAATGTGGAGTGTGGCATATAGCCACAACAATTTAGCTACCACTTGTGAGTAAATTTATCAATTTTCCAATCCCATGCTTAAAATAAATCTATTGTCAGTACCGTATGAGGATTCAAGCCAGTGTTTTCTTTTTATTATTTGTTTTATATTTTATACTATGAAATATTTCAAAACCAACTGAAAGATTAAAAGATACTATAATGAAACTCAGGGTAACTGTTGTCAGTATCCAGTGGTTATTAACATGTTGTCTTATCTTGATGGGATTTTTATGTTGGATTCTCTGCATATTTTGCTTTTACTGCGATATTTATACTATCTTATTCCCTCCTCCATTTATTTTTCTTTAAATTTACTTGTATAAAGTGAACAAATTTCTTGTATTTTCCATTACAGATTTAGGAGCCAGAATACTTTCCATCTAACCCTCTTCCCACCCACGCTCCCACACTTTCTCCTTCTCCATAAAAACCAAAAACAAACAGAGCAAAACAAAACAACAAATGAAAATATCCTTTAACCATGACAATCTGTGGATTTCCTTAAAATTCACAGACCTACTCCTTTATTAGATAAAGAATTCAACAAATAAAAAAGTTACACAAGATTGCAACAAATACTGCAGTTGAAGGCTAAGCCTAATATGTCATAGGCATGGCCCCAGTGAGAGTTTCTGTTTTGTATTATTTATTTGTTTATTTGTTTTTATTGGAAAGGTAGATTTTACAGAGAGAAGGAAAGAAAGCAAGAAAGATGTTATGTTCACTTGTTCACTCCCCAAGTCGTCACAATGGCCAGAGCTGAGCAGGAGCCAGAGCTTGTTCCAGGTCTCCCACATGGATGTAGGTTCCCAAGGCTTTGGGTCATCCTCTACTGCTTTCCTAGGCCACAAACAGGGAGCTGGATGGGAAGAGAAATAGCCAGGACACGAACCAGTGCCCATACAGTATCCTGGCACATGCAAGGTGAGGATTTAGCCACCAATCCATCTTATCAGGCCCAATTATTTTGTCTCAAATTAAAGTATCCACTAGTGTTAAAGGAGACATGTATATCGAATAATCCAGAGTCTGTTCTCCATAGTCAGTGAGCATCTTGTTTTTAAAGAAATACAAAATTGTTGAGCCAGAAACTAAATACTGTGTTGAGGAATTTTATGCTCATTTATATTTGGATTTAGTTCTAGATATAGAAGTCTGAAAATTCAAAACCTAATCATTGCTGCTATGCATGCCTCAAGCTATGGTGTCACTGCTTTTTTGATAACTGAGTACCATCAATCATCTACATTTTCCTAAGTCAGCACAGCTGAATAGCTTTTAGGCTTTTTGTTAGAAGAAAGCAATTTCACTCTGGAAATTGGAGTTGTTATTATTTGTCATATCTTATTGGGCTTTGGATGGTGTGTGATAAAGTTGTTAAGAAGAGGGTTGTAAGCCTCAAGTACACGAACACACCTTTAAGACAACTTTGTGAAGCAAATTAAATTTAGTCAGTTGACTATTAAAAACTTTGAATAATGTTCTATGCAAAAGAAATTAATAAAGAAGAAAGAAAAGCTACCATTATCATACATATTATGTGGACTTCTATATTAGTCTTATTAAACTCCTGTTTGGGGCAAGCACTACCTGCATTGTCAGCATCCTTTACGTGTTACAGTCCTGGCTGCTCCAGTTCTCATTAAGCTTCCCACTATTATGCCTGGGAAAGCAGTACATGATAGTCCATGTCATTGCATCTATACGCTAATAGAAGACCCAGATAAAACTCTTGCCCTCTCACTGTAGCTTTACTATTCAGATAAATGAAATAAGTTTTTATAAAGGTAACTAGTAATGGAAAAAAATATTTTCATTATTTACAATCATTTTAAGAGTTGGAGAGAGAGATTTCATCCACTATTTTACTTCACTAAATGTTCCCTAAGATCTGGGCTCAGCCAGATTAAAGTCAGAAGCCTAGAATAGGAATTCACTTTAGAGGTCTGCTATATTGTAACACAGATCCAACAGCTTGAATCATCATCTGCCTGAATGTGAAGCCAGGTCTCAAGCCCAGGCACACATATGGGATGCAGGTGTACCAAGCAGTATTTTTTAACATCTGGACAAAGGTTTATCCTTTGTGATTTTGCTCAACATTTGATACCAGCAAAGTCAGATGCCTATACATGGAGAGTACAATTATGTTGGCTCATATAATACTCCTTGCCTTTGAAATGAATGGAGACTAATACTCTTGTTAGTCTGAATTGAGGAAAGTAATGGTTTGATTTATGTTTTATATGTACACATTGCATATAGACAATTACATTTGACACTTCATGCTACAACCTGTGTTGCTTCACATCCTGCACTTACATGAACTATTTTCTCTCTGTCATAGTTTTGAGAATTAACTATGTTTTGCATTATTTTATATCTCCTTAAAAGTCTACCTCTACATTTTACTCCATATATGATGAATAATTAATAAGTTATTTTGAGATTTACTTCAAAAGAACTTACTGTACCTATACCAAAGCATTCTTTGATAAACTGGATTTTATACTTTTGAAGCCCCTGAAATACATATTTCTTAAATATTGCCTTGACTGACAGTGAATAACCACCTGGTTGATTTACAGTGCATTTACTATTATTCTCACCCACCTCTGTCCTATCTACTTTGTGAAGTAAGTGAATCTATCATCCACTGTCATGAATAAACAGATGCAGGCATTGCAATTACACATTATTTCAGAATTAGAAGGAACCCCTAGTCACTATGAAGGAGCTCTGGGCTTGCACTGATGTATGTTTCAGCTTCTAACCACCATCTGGTTTAGAAGCAGCCAAGAATCTGTATCTCAAGTTCAAGTCAGCAGAGCTTTTTAGAGGCCATGCTGGCATCCAAAATGATCATTTGGCCAGGGATTGTGTCCCGGTGCACTTCTTACCTTTATATTGTACACTAAATCTTCTTCTAAGATTAGCAGTAGCTATTTCTCTTTTGCAATTTCAAATTCTGAGTAACTTCTGATATTGGTCAAAATTGAAATGACCCTGAATGAGCATGGACCTTTCACACTTCCTGCTGTAATCTAACCTGATGCGTTCTCCATAAAGAAACGAAGTAGAACTGGCCTGGTCATAAGCATCTGGTGCAAAAGCAATAGATTTGGTGTGTTATTTGACAAGTCAAGATGAAAGTCAACATACTTTTATTCAATTTAACCTCTTTCAAGTTTTTGGCATTGTAACTAGTTAAGAGTAGATTTAAGACCTATTAAATTCTCATTAGCAATGGCTCTTGTTTATAGCCATGAGGTCCTCTACGTCATTTCTTACTAAATATTAAAACATATTTACAAAGAGAAAGGTGCGTCTGCATTATTTAGAAGAAGAAAACAGAAGAGTAGAACTTAATTGGTATCACAACCAGGTCAGAGGCTAATTATGATTTCAGTTCCATGTAACTTTACCTTCTCATTTCTTGAGTTAGTAATTGTTTCTGGCCATACCATGGCTGTAAAGAATAAAGCACTTTCAGAAATGTGAGCAGCTTAGTACCCTTATTAAACTCAGGCAGTCTACACAATTAATAATTCAAAGTAATTCTGTCTATACTAGTTTTCAGAAGGTTTGTTATAAAGTAAGGTAATATCAATCTGTTTGCCAAAGGACAATCTCTGAAAGAACTCAAATGTCAGTTAGTTCATTCTTACCTTAGAAACCAATTTATAAACTTGCATGTGGCATCACAATTATTAATTATTAAAATTGTGTGAATTCTTATATGCTATCAGGAGCGATGAAGCTAGACAGTAGCACAAACAGGCATCTTGTTGCCACCGAATCTATAATTCTTTGTAAAAAATTGTGCCAAAATGAAGCCATTAGAGAAAAGCTTGAGATAATTCCGTAAGAAAACTATCACTGTTAATTTTTGTGACATATATTTAACCATATATGCATATCAATGTCTATATTTAAATATTTATTATAAACACATGCTTGAATTCTATAATTAAATGATATAAAGCATATAAAGACAGTAAACGGTCAGTTGATTTGGGTTCATGTCTTCTAAGTTTTAACTCTCCTATCTTAAGTACTCATCCAAAGGTTGCTTTTTGCCCTTTTGGGAGGAAATTCTCTCTATTGTATGTTGAAATTTGAATGCTTATTTTACATTTTAACTATTTTCTTCCCATATCTAGAATACTGAGAACTGTGACTGAACAAATTACCAATATATATATTGGTAAATATATACACTATACAAATTGGTATATTAGCCCAAACATATATATATATGGTTTGGGCTAGCAAAAGAGAATTATCATTACAAAAGCGATATTTAAATTAGGAAAATTGTAAATAATTGAAATTTACACAAGTTTTATAGAAAGACTAAAATCAATAAACCTTCTGTTTCATTTCAGTTTTTATTGGACTTATTTAAAGCTTTAATGTCAACATTAAGCTATTGTATGACCATACGCACATCAATGTGATGATGATGATCTACTTTTCATTTCCTTATCCGCATAATTCAACTGACAAATAATATTATATTTGATGTGGTGATAATACTATGCATAACATTCTTCATATACTTGCATTTGCTAAAAGTCATGGAATTTCGTGTTTGAAGGAAACATCAGTGGTTATTTACTTTAACTCATGTGCAAACTGTAATTTTATAAATTCAATTTACAGTGTTTTCATTGACTGAGGTGAAGGTTTAAAGATCAATAATTATTTTGCTTATTTAATGTCATAGTTTTTCACTTGAACAAGGATATATATGTGACTTACATTGCATCATTTTGTTCAATTTAGATTGGCAGCTCATAAGTACAGCAGAATTCTAAGGAGCTTGATCGCTGGCTGCTTGGAAAACCACAAAATGGATAGATGAATATTTGGCAAGCTGGATTCAGCTCATAAATAAGAAAAAGGTAAGTACAAGAATAATAGTAAAGATTTGGTGACAACGAATGTTTAGTTGCAGTGGGTTAAAAAAAAAGATACCTTCAAAACACAAGATGGTGAGAAATGTAGGAAAACAATTAAAATCCTGTTATTTGCCTCAAAGGTCACTGGGGATTTTTAATGAAAGCTGGAAGTGACTGAAGACATATTTTATTGTACTCGTATTGTTTGCAACAAAGAGAAAAAAATCAATTTTGTTTTCCATATGTCTGGCTTAAATTTTGGCAGGGAAACAACAGTACCCTCCAAATGGTTCTTAAAAGTTCTAATTCCATTATTTTAGACAGCTATTATGTGCTTAGGCAAACGTTATATAAAACAGTATGTAATATAAAAATTGTAAGTTTTCTAAATATCTAAAGTATATTAGATGGTCAAAAAGTTGATCTTCCTGCCCCCTCATTCTCCTGCCCTGATGAAAAGTCTCAATGGGGTTTTGTGTAGCCACATCCCTTTGGGAGAAGGCTTGAGGTCTCTCTATGGTGTAAACATTGGCTTTATAGTAATGTTACTTTGAAGTTTTGTTTTACAAGAACATAGTGAACTTGTTATTTGCTCCACAATATCTATCTTTCAGTAAAATATTTCTCCATCCAAAAATAATAAAAAAAAAGTAAAGTTTTCATTGGAACGTTTGTCTATCTTTGATTTTTTTAACTGTAAGTTTTGTGTATTTTCAAAGACATGAACTATCAGAGATAGAAAATGTTTAACCTAAAATATCAGATGACAAAATAAATCCCTGTGGCGAGCATTGTCATACTTCAGGTCAAGCCATCATTTGTGATGCCTTCATTCCTTTTTGATGTGCTGGTTTGAGTCCATCTGATCCAGCTTCCCGTTAATAGATCCTGGGGAAGCAGCCAAGTACTTGAGAACCGGTTCACTCTGTGGGAGAACAGAATGCAGCACCATCCTCATTGGTTCAGCCCGGCCCAATTCTGTCTGTTGCAGGGATTTGGTAGTGAGCCAGAAGATAAAAGAACAAACTCTATTTTTTGGTGTGTGTGTGTGTGTGTGTGATTTTGTGTTTGAAGCTGATAAATTAATTATGATAATGAACCTTGATAATTGCAAAGGGGAAAATTTGATGTATGACCAAAGAGTAAAATCTACCAGGCATGCCAGATAGACTTTTACTTGTCCTTGAATTTTTTTCATGTGTGTAGTCATGCTTTATGTTTTTACAGCAAGACATTATTCCTTATTTTTCACAGACCTCATGTTTAATAAATGTATGTATGTATTTGTATATAAACACACACACACACGGAGAAAAAGAGAGGGAGAAATTTTTAGCCTATTAAAAATGTTTGGGACCAGATGAGTTTCACATTTTGAAGATTTTTATTTGGTTTGATTTTGTAGTGTTTTCATATACATAAGTTGTCTTGTGGGTTGGGGGAGAGTCCCAAGTATCAGAATTATACTGATGTGTATTTCCTAAAGCCTTATGCACAGTTTGACGGTAATCTTAATTAGTTTAAATGTGCCTATGTTGTGACTGAGCAATATGTACAACAGCATTACTTCTGTTGAAAACAAGAAAAATGATATTTTGCCCAATATCAATCTGTTTTTATTAAATCATATTTTTGCAACTTAAACAATTTGCAATTGCAATTTTGTTTAACTTGAATAAAAGTATAATTAAAATATTTTTGTATAAAACAACATAGACATGTATAATCAATGTTCATGATCTGTAACTAATTATTCATGTTAATTTTGGATCTACATTAAATTAGTTATTTTTAAAGATTTACTTATTTTTATTGGACAGGCAGATTTACAGATGGAAGAAGAGACAGAGAGAAAGATCTTCCATCTGCTGGTTCACTAACCAATAGCCTACCCTGGCCAGAGTTGAGTGGATTCAAATCCAAGAACCAGGAGCTTCTTTCAGGTCTCCCACAAAGGTGCAGGGTACCAAAATTTGGGGCCATCCTCTACTGCTTTCCTAGGCCATAAACAGGGAGCTGGATGGGAAGTGGAGCAGCAAAGACACGAACTGGTGCCCACAAAGCATCCTGGTACATGGAATATGAGGATTTAGTCACTGAGCTACTCCACCTGGCCCAATCTAAATAAAATTGTGTAAGATTTAAAAATTAGCTACTCATAAATAAATTTCATTGTGATTCTCTGGTAGATATTTGCAATTAACAAAATAATAAATTCTCAAATATCTAGTGAACTTTTAGCTAACTTGTTCTCATTGGGTATTGCCTGTTTACTATGGTTCTAATAATAAATTTAGGACAATCAGTTATTTTTGTAACATCTCAAAACAATTACGCCAAATATTCACAGATTCGTAAATCCTGAAGTGTATGATTTGAGGGGGGAGGTAGGGCAAAGGTAACATTAGACAAAAAACATGAACATTTTAGAATAAATAATTTCTGATGATGTATCATTTCTCACATTTTACAATGAAATATTATCTTCTTTTGTAGATTTCTTGGAAGCACACTCACTTTAACACATTTAACCCATTTAAGCCATTAATCATCTACTTCACTGATGAAGTGATACTAAAATATCATTATAATAAAATATTTGTATATAGAATAAATTATTGTATTATACTATAATACTATTACAAAATAATAGATTAAATGTCAGGAATTTGTAAATTGTCACTGTCCTGCAGTGATGGACTTGGTGCACGGAGCTGATAATAACACGTATGGACCCTGACTGATGGCCAAAGCCAAAGTTTATTAGTGGCATCAGACTTTATACACTGAGGGTCATATGGGATAAGGGTGGAGGTTTTGAGCTCATCAACAAAACCCATCAACTGTTCCTTTGCTTTTGTTTGGAACTCCTGTTGTTTTTTGTATTCCACCAAGTGTTCTCATACACATGCTTTCCACTCAACTGTTCTTACACAAATGATATCCTATCCGGTATACAAAAGGTAGCCATTCGGTCGTTCTCATGCAAATATTATCCAATCAACTGTAATCCTGTGCTCCCTGACCTTCTAGGGTCACAATGTCCTCCTACAGTAAATGACTGCAACAACAGGGATTCAACCAGGTGGAAGCCAGGAGCCAGGAAGCTCATCTAGGTTTCCTACCTGGATGAAAGAAACTCAAGCACTTGGGTCATCTTCTGCTGCTTTTGTAGGCATTTTAGTAGGGAGCTGGAGCAATGCAGTGCGTTTGTGTCTTCAGTCAGAACTCTGATATATGATGCCAGTGTTGTAAGTGGCAGTTTAACTTTTGCCACAATGCCATCCCTGTTGAAGATGTTTTTGAACTATCTCTAATTCATAGTGCAAGTGACTCAACTAACTTTAAAAGTATTCTTTGAACATTCTTTATAAGACAATAATTATCAGTGAAATATATTTTTGTAGAAAAATGTACAAGTTCCAGGCTTTAATGTTTCTCTTATAGTGTGGATATTTTTTTCTGTTTTATTATCTTGGAATATTCTAATGGTCTAATTTAAAATTTCACATTTTCTTATCACTAGACTATGTTCTTAGATACTTTTATAAACCCTTACTGCATGCATACTTCTGATTATTGATTATTACAATGGTAATATCACAACCAATTTTCTTAAAAAGCCTTAGATATCAGACCTTTCAAGTATCTCTTTGGAGCCGTCTCTTCCTAAGCCATGATATTGATTGCCTAATTAGGTGCAGTTATTTTGTGATTGAGACATTATACCATAAACCACAGAAATCATTCAAAAATTTAACAATCCAAATTGCATTAACTGCAATCTGGCACATTAACCTTGCATAATTTCATGAATGGTGATAGAATGGCACAAGACTTTTAGGTCAGAAATGAAGGATAGTTTATTACTCACAACAGTTACAAGAGACAGAATGTTATAATTTTTTTTTAAACCTTTAAGCCTCTAATTTCCACAGGTAAACATTAAAAGATATCTTTCTCTCTCTGTCTCTATGCCCCGCCCCCCAGCCCTGCACACATACTAGTTGCATTATAGGAGAACAGGGAGAAACTGTGGACTTCAGGAACTGAGAGAATGCCTACATTGTGCCCTGGAGTAAGCAATAGTATTTGGGATTTTCCAGGGAAACAGAATCCCAAAAATTTATAGAGAAATATGGGTGGAGAATTCTGATGGGTATTTGCTTACACAACCGAGGACATAAAGACACCTCAATTGAAATCACCAAAAAAGTGGTTAAAGAAAACCCAATGGGGCATCCAGTCCAGTCTGAAGTTAGGGCAGTCTGTTGCCGCTGAGATAAGCCCTGGAATCCAAGGTTCCTTGGACAAGGTGCTTTGACGAGGGAGACATATGTCTGTTGAGAGACATATGTTCACTCTTCCTCTGCATTTGGTTGTATTTAAACTTTCAGTGGAGTGAACAATACTCGCCCACTTTGGTGACAGCAAATCTTAACTAGAGATGCATCTAGAAATACATGTTGCCACACATCCTTTTGCACAGTTGACAAATGAAATCAACCATCACGGCAACATTATCTTTATTAGATTTAACAATATGGATCCCCTCTCTTTGCTTAGGAAAGCAAAGGTCTTTAAGTATAGCTACCTTTTCCTTATGAGGGAGAAAAGATTTTTGTGTCTTGGTGTCCTTATACTGTGCAGACATCCTTATAAAGAGAGATAATGGGAAGCACAATTATGTTCTTGAAACTGCATAAATGACATACTTGAAGGATGTTTCCTTTCTATAAATAAATAAATAAAGTGGATGTTCCCTGAAACCCACATGATAGATTGAAGTTTCTGGCTCCCAGCTTTGCCCTGACCCTGTCATATCTCTGTCCACATTTGGAGCTGAAAGATTCTGTCCAAATTTGCTCATTGAAACTGAAAGTTTCCGTCTCTCCATCATGCTTCTCTCCCTCTGTAGCTCCCTGTCACCATATCAAATAAAATATTTAAATATACATGCTAAAAATTGGGAAGGAATGGCAATGATCACATCTCTTCATCAGATGAACAAGTTTGTACAAAGCCCTGGAGAATTGCATCTCAGCAGTAAAGTGTCCAAGAGAGATTGGCTCAGGCATACAGAGTAAATTTTAGGGAGCTATTGTTAATGCTCATTTATTCTGCCTCAACCAGTATCAAATCAGATAATATTTTTTCACTTATTGATATAGTATATTCAAGCATTGAATACCTGTTATAGTACATGCAACCTTTATCACAAAATGTGAAATGGTGCCTAGTTTTCGCAAGTTTATGCTAGACATTATTGTAACACCAACCTCATTTTTTTTTTATTAAATGGCTTATTATTTCCTTGGGGAGGTACAATATCCATATACCAGACAAACTAAAGAAGCAGCAGTATATTTATTGAGATACGAGATTATGGCTATAGAATTAATATTGATTTATTTTGTAAACAATTTAACATGTATTGCTTCATTTTCTAAGTATGATTCACTCATTGCCATAATTTAGCAATTTTATAGTTCCAAATTTATATCATCTCTGAAATAACCATGAATCATACACTTGTGAGCATCATATAAAAAGAACAGCTATATTTTTCTGAGTGATACCGTTGCGAATAAGGCATTTTTGTTTTTACCACTTGAAATCTGTCATTTCTGTTTGTAGAAGAAGTAAAGGTAAAAAATGTGGCTATTGGGACCAGCAACAAGGGCATCCTTTTTGGATGCTGATGTGAGTCCTGGCTGCTTCACTTCAGATTCAGCTCTCTGCTTATCTGTCTGGGAAATCAATGCCATGGTCCATGCACTTGGACACCTGCACCCTGGTGGGAGACACAGTTGGGGTTCTGAGACCCTGGCATTGGCTTCTCCCAGCCCTAACTGTTGGAACCATTTGGTGAGTGAATCAGTGAATGGAAAATAGAAAGTAAATAACTTTTTTCTTTTTTTAGTGATTGTTGGGTATTTTGGCGTGGTGGACAAAGCTGCCTTCTGTGGTGATGGTATCACATATGGGCATTGGTTAAAGTCATAGCTGCTCAATTTCTGAACCAGCTCCCTGTTAATGTGATGATCCAAGTACTTGGGTCCTTGTCACCCATACGGGAGACCTGGAGGCAGCTCCTTGCTCCTGATTTAAGCCTAGCCCAGCTCTGGTCTTGACAGCCAGTTGGGGAGTAAACCAGTGGATGAAAGATGTTTCTCTCTACCTCTCCTTTCTCTGTAATTTTTAACTTTTCCTTTTCTTTATAATGTGGTTATTTTCCAGGGACAGCTCAGTTCACCAAAATTAAGACAGAATTTGAATATAAGCTTTTTAAAAAAATTATAACATAACAAGTACTTTCTTATTTTAAGATATCATAATATGCCATTATTTACAACATTGCAGATTTCAAAAGAAACAAAATTTGCTCAAATTAGTGCTACACTGTTGTTTTCCATCACAGATTTTCTTCAACAAATGAGAAGATTAAATACAATACAACTAATGAGAAATACATTCAAAATACTGTTTCTGTTTGTGGCTAGCTGAATCACATTTTGTTTCCTTCTTTTCATTGCATGGGTATTGTTTTTGTTTGCATTTTATTTCATTTAAAGAGAGACAGAGATTCCCATATACTGCCTCATTCCCCAAGTGCCCATGAAAGCCATGGCCAGGACACGTTGAAGTCAGGAACCCAGAATTCTGTCTGTCTCCAATGTGGATGCTAGGAATCCAAGTACTGACACTCTCAAATGACTTCCAAATGTATTAGCAGGAAAGCAGAATCAGAAAGGGAGGCCATATATAACCTAGGCATTATGATATAGGATGTGGTATCACAACCTGTGTCTTAGTTAATGAATCAAATGTCTGTCCAGTATTAATATTAACCTACAAAGTACAATGACACTTTTTATAGTATATTAAATATTTTTCTAGTTAATAGTTTGCATTTCAATTTTATATTGCTTTTTATACTCAAGACAAAAAAATCTGTTGGGTTTTCCAATGATTATGCAAAATATTTTCCATATTTTCTTTCTCATGTACGTACTTTTGTTTTAATTTCATTTCTCTACTTGTCTGTTTGTTTATTCATGTTAGTTCTGTACTTTTCTGGTGCTTGGACTATATTTTGTTGGCAAGGAATACAGAAGACTACAATTGTGAGACCTGGAAGGATCCCATCGACCAAGCCAATGAACAAATGAGAAAACAAAGGAAAATACACATCATTGATGTCACAACATAATGCCTCCGTTCTTCATCTTACAGGTACTCTAAATGTTTAGTTTTCATGGTGGGTGAGAATTTAGGAATAGTTTGAGGGATGTTGCTTATGAATATTAATATTGGAGTTCTAGGTCCAGAAAACCTTGACTAAATGTACAAATTGCACAATTTCTCTGGTATTTAATAATATTTGCTAGTTATATAATGCTTATATCTCACTCTTTCCTTCATACTTTGAGAATTTATCTCTGCAGGCCTGGCTATGTTATGCTACTGTAGGATGTTATGAAGTTAATTATAGACCCCTGCTTTAGAGAAAGTCTGTGAGTATGAACAACCCAAGGAAATGTGGCCTATTTTGGGGTCTCCTGAGGCTTGGTGATTCACCAGAGTATAGACATGTTTTTGTCCTTCTGCTCTCCCCGGTAATTCGCATGTTATGTTTCTTTTCTGAGTGGATAGGAAGTAATAGAAATTCTCTGTCATGTTGCTTCAGAGAACACAGGAATTAACTTCAACTTTTTTTGCATTTTTTTCTTTCTGGTTTAACTTGCATATTTATTGGTACTTTCTCAAAACCTCAGAGCCACTTCCTGTCAACCTCATTACTATAATCAAAAATAAAGACCACCCTGAGTTTATTGCAGTCACTTCCCTGCAAAGTTATTTAGAGATAGTTCATGACTTCTTTGCATTCTCAAAAGGATTTGTATTCCCAGAAGCCAAGCAATATACCTCAGAAATGTGATATCTTTGATGTTAGAAAGAGTTCTTGAAAGTCAGGAGTGTCAGACAGAGCCACCTCCTAGGACTACTTAATTTTAAGTTGCTACAATATACCTTGCATCACATATGATGAAATGCAGCAATAGAAAGGGAAGCATATGATAAATACAATATATTGATTAGCCATCTGTCAACATTTTATTTGATATGTCTAAGTTAACAATTAACTAACATTTCACATAAATACCTTAACTAACAGCTCACATATATACCTTGTTAAAATGATGTGTTGTAAAGTATTATGGAGTGTTTTTCTTAAATAGTCAGATAAGTGCAACTTAATCCCAAGAGAGTTTTTAGAGAATTTGTGGAAGAGACAAAGTATATTTTTTTGAGAGGAAGAGGAGGAGAGGAGAGGGAAAAGGAAGAGGGAGAGGGAAAGAGGAAGGTTAACATGGAGAGGGAACGAGGGAGGGAGAAGAGAGAAGCTAGAGAGAGGATGATCGGGAGGGAAAGAGGAAGAGGGGAAAGGAATAGAGGGATGGGAGATGGAGAGAAGGAGAGAGGAGAAAGAGAGTAAAGAGAGAAAAAAGAGAAACAGAACAAGAGATTCTTTAGGTACTGATTGAATCACCAAAGGCCTACAATTGCCAGGACTGGGTCAAACCTAGGCAAGGAGTAAGAGTTCCATCCATTTTTTCCACGCGAATGACAGAGGCACAAATACTTTAATTTACTTCTTCCCTACTCGCTTTATCAGGCAACTGGATTGGGAATCAAACAGGCAGGACTGGATTTGGCGCTCTAATATGGGACAGAGTTGTCCCAAGCAGATTACCTGCTGTGCAACTCTGACTCCTATCATCATTCTTTTGGCGATAACATCTGACCTTGACCATCTATGCAGCAACTTTGCCTAGAACAGCAATGAAATTATGACATGTTAAATCACTTTATCTTTTTATAATTGAAACTAATGACACCATGCAAATTTTGTGTATTTGTGTGATATGTTGAGAATTTGCTTCTGAAGATGGGCTTATTACCTTATAATAAACAAGTTCCTCAACCTTCTTTAGCTAGGTTTATTAATTTTGAAAAGGCGTCTAGATGGATGGACCTCAGGATATTCACAGTCATGTTGTTTCTTATATTTGTGCTTTAAGAATGTGTCCCTAAACACTATAATTGAGCTTTGCCTTCTTTTCTTTATGTTTTACATAAATGTGGTCATTGAGAATATATTATTTTTTGCTTGTCTGACTTAATATTGCATTTGTTAGAGTCTTCCATATAGGAGGTATTTAAAAATTCATGCATTCAGGGAAGAATTTGAGATTATTTATTGATTTTAATTGTCAGTCCCTGAATTATTTTTGTCAGGCTAATTTTCATATCACTTAATTTATTGAAAATTATGCTGCTGTTTAATATAAAAGAAAGAAGAGGAGAAGGGAAGAGTACGTCAAACAAAAAGTAAAGTGAAGGAAGGGAAATAGATGATAAAAGAAAGGAAAAGAGGGAAACTGACTTATAATCACAAAGGTGTATGTATGTGTGTGTATGTGTGTGTGTGTATGTGTGTGTATATATACATATATATATATAAAATAGAGCACCATGGAAATCTCTTTCATTTGTGAGAGTTTGATTATCAGTATGTGTGTGTGTGTGTGTGTGTGTGTGAATGTGTGTGTGTACTTGGTACTTGAGATTTGGAGTTGCCTATGATTTCTCCATAGGTTCTATAGCCTGTGACCTCACTTAAATCACAAGACTATCTGTCGGCGTTGTTTATGTTGTGACAAAAGGTACATAAGGAAGCTGAACACATTAAGTAATTCAGGAAGCATACATGTTGATTTTATTTAATGTTTCATTAACCAAAACAGTTTATATACTGCAAGTTTTAATGTTTCATTTTCATTAATGTTCATTCAAAATACTGTCTAGAAACAAGGTGTAATTTTTTCTTCGATCCATGAGTTATCTGACATCTGTTTGAATATATTGGAACTTCATTTTGTCTTATTAATTTCTAACTGTGGCCAAAGAAGCACTTCACATGATTTCCCTTTCTTTCCTCCTAAACCTGTGAAGCTGTTAAATCTTCTGTCAACCCCTGCTGTCTCCATCTTTCAGACGTTTCTCTCTTCCATTTTCAGGGTAAGGTAGCTCTCATTCCACAGTGTGTCTCTCTTGGTTAATCTTTCTCCTTTTTAGTTCTTACTTATTTATCACCCTGATTTTTGTTGATGTGTCTCATATACATAAATTTATTAAAAAACAGAAGAGTTTGTCCAACAAAATTAGCATTTTATAACTGAACAGTACAGCCCTTAGTATATGGAGATTTATTCTTAATACATAAGGGAAAAATAATCTTTAAATGTCTCTGTTGGGCCTGGAGCGGTAGCGTAGTGGCTGAAGTCCTCGCCTTGAACACACTGGGATCCCATACGGTCACCAGTTCTAATCCCAGCAGCCCCGCTTCCCATCCAGCTCCCTGCTTGTGTCATGGGAAAGCAGTTGAGGACAACCCAAAGTCAGAAATACAGATATAAGGAGAGACAGAGAGGAAGATCTCCCATCCACTGATTCACTCCCCAAGTGACCACAACGGCTGGTGCTGAGCCAATCCGAAGCCAGAAGCCAAGAGCTCTTCTAGGTCTCCCACATGGGTACACGGTCCCAAGGCTTTGGGCTGTCTTTGCCTGCTTTCCCAGGCCACAAGCAGGGAGCTGGATGGGAAGTGTAGCTGCTGAGGTTAGAACCGGTACTCATATGGGATCCCAGAGCGCATTCAATGTGAGGACTTAAGCCACTAGGCCACCACACCGGGCCCGTGGTGCTAATCTTGCCAGAACCTGCTAGGCATTAGATTTGAGGCCACCCAGACATATTTTGACTCACAGAATGCAAAATTCGGCGTTTTCTTCCCTCTGGGATCAGTGCAATCCACTATACTAGCAGTTCTCCCCCAGCTCAGTGTATATGCAGCTCCCTTTTGTCCCTCCAGTGTCAAATCCTTTGCCACACTGTACAAAATGGCATCTTATGTGCCACTTGTGGAAACTGGATCTGCTAGACGTTAGGTCTGGGCTATCCAGACCTATTTTGGGTGGAACATGTATTTTGCCTCTTTGGTGCAATGTGATGAACCAGAAATGTGTTAGTTATTCGCTCAGTTCATGCACAGTCCTGTGCCACAGCCTTTGTGTCCACGTACAAAACAGTGCCTGAATAGGCTCTGCTGGGTGTCTGGGCTGTAATATGCCCTCTTTAATTCACCCTGCCTAGTGATTCTCTTCCTGTTTAAACATTTCCTTACCCTATTCTACCATTCTGAACCTCTCTTGATGGCATTGATAGAGCCACAACATGAATTCAGGGCCAAACTCTGTACCTATCTGCTTTTAGCATTCAGTATTAATATTGATTAACATTGACATTTTTCATTTCTTCTATAAATGAAACATGAAATAATTTAAAACATAGATGTCTTACCAGATCATAACCTTTTTTCTACCAGTGTTGAATTCATTGGAGTGAATGTTTTGAAATGAGCTATATTACCTCAGTAGCCACAATCACAGTTCTCTGATAATAATTTTTGAAATTTTTGAAGCAATCATTGTCCTCAAAAGCTGATCAATTGGTAGGGAAACTGCAGTAATTCCCACTGCTCTCACACATGAGTGTGAGTTAAGTGAGGCCACCACATCCACTGGCACATACAAGAGCCAGATTAAGTGTGGGCCAACTGGGCTTTGTCATAGCATCCATTAGCAAGTGCCATACCTGGGTGCAGGTCGTATCAGGCTGGATTGCAGTACCTCCTGATCTGGGACTTAGAGTGGGCCAAGTGGCATAACTATGACATGCCTCTGCTGGGCCACTGCTTCCATGGGTAAGCATGAGAGCCAGGACTGGGGTGGGCTGGCTAGGAAAAGGCAACAATATTCATTGGCTGGGTCTGGTAGTAGACTGGGGTGAACTAAGCTGCAGCACTCATGGATGTGTATGAGAGTTGGATGGGATGTAGCATGGGCTAGACTACACTGCTATACATGTCTGCATATGCAATAACTTGGGCTAGTTGTGGGCTTGGTAGGGGTTATTAGGCATATCACTGACTAGGCTGCAGTTGCTACTGGTATGCATAAGGTTTGAGTTTGTGATGGGTTGGGTTGAGCTAGGCCATAACACCTGTCAGCTTGCATAGAAGATAGGGCTGGGGACAGAACTGACTGAGCAATGCACTCACCAGTAAGTGTGTAGTGTATGTAAGTGGCAGAATGAACTGGACCCAATACTGGCTGGCGCACTCAAGAGTCAGAACGGGGATCACCCCAGGCAAGGTTTTTAGGAGACTGCCCAACTGGATTGCTGGATTCAAACTCGGGACACACAAGGAAAATCACAGAGTATGTGGCCCAACCTTGGAATACAAATATTGGAACCGAGCCTACTCAGTTGCTGATGGTTGCACAGTGACAGCATTCCAAGGTGCACATGGGACACGTGACAGCCAGATTCTCTAGGCCACAGAGTACACTAAATTCCTAGTCAGAGGATGGAAAGCAAAAGAGGTTGAATAACTCTCCTGGACAAACTTTGCAGCAAGTATCTGAGTCTGTGGATGCACTAAGTTGGACTTGGTCAGTCAATGAACCTTGGGAAGATTTTCTCAACCCTGGAGCAAAGAAACCAATCAGCACTATCAAAGCTACTCAAATAACACCCTCTTCCCTGCACTGGGGTCTCTAAGATGACATTAAATAACTGTTCCCCCATCCCTGCTTGCTGATGTAGTTTGACAACACAGATTGTCCCCGCCCCTTACTTTGTATACACAGGAGTAAAGGACAAAATTAGAAACATTTTTCCTATTCTCCTTCCAACATCCTTCAGCCTTGTGTATCTTAACCAATGACCCATAAGGGCATACATCCTTTTAAACTATGAAAATAACAGTAAAAAGCCAATTTTTTTAAAAAGCTGATTAATAATTATGGGGAATTGCAATTCCATATTTGTATATATGATTTTATTAGAAAGTAATGTGAAGACAAGACATATATAATGTATATTTTTTTTGAACATGCACATAAAACACCTTATACTGTTATTAGAACATTTAAATGCATAAAATCTAACTGCATCAAATTGGAAGGATAAGTTCCATGTATATACAATGCATTGCTTTCTTATTCTGTGATGTCCACCACACAGATCTCTATTTTTTAGAGTGAAATTAAATTGAACACAGTAATACAATGACTGTTAGAATAAAAAATAATTTAAAATACCTAAGTAAAATATACTTAAGCAAAAATCTCTGAATTTGCCAGAAAATAATGATCAACAGTCTTCAGTTTTTGTTGTATATCATCAGCAGTGTGGGAGATCTTGACCTTTTCACAGTACAGGCCACCTCCAAACCAACGGAATCAAAAACTCTACCAGAAGGTCTGAACATTGAGGTTTAAAAAAATCCCATTAAATTACCTTATCGTACATAGAATACGAAGAATCACCTCAAAATTATTTGAGAGAATACCTAATTATATCATTCAAGCAGAAACTGCACTCAAGTACAATTTAACCTGACAAACTCACAATTTATGTAGTCATTATTCACTAAATATACATTTGTAAAAGACCTGCTGATAGGTGAGTACTTTCAAGATGTTGACAATTAGTGATAAATGCTTGGGTTTTAGCCCCAAAGACCTTGCAGACATAAAAGTATAATAATTGTCCTATTTGGCCTTAAATTACTATTCATACAAACTAGCACAAGTAGTTAGAAAAGCAATTTCATTTTAATTCTTTGGGTTTTGATATGTTCAATTTTTTAAAACAGTCTTAAAACTTTACCTCAATAATTTTCTTCATTAATTTCTTCAAACTTTCAAGTACCCAGCACACTTTTATAATAGTCCTACATAAGGAACTGAACTCAAATGAAGTAAAATATTTTATCTTACTAACTTTTCTCTCTAAATGCATGACTTCAAAATCTTATTTGAAAACTCTGTAGAATCCAATAATCATACTACATTTCTCTGGGAAAACTGTGCGTTTTTTTTAATATCTCTTAGAATTAATAAATGAGTTTAGTCATGTTACAAGGTTCAGAATCAATAAACAAAACTCACTTATATTTCTAAATATTGTCAATGAGCAGTATACAAAATAAAATCACTAAAAAAACCAATTCCATGAAAACAGCATCAAACAGACCAAAGCATACAAGTGTAAGTTCATTGATTTTATGAAGATTTTTATTTAGGGCCCATTGCAATAGTCTAATGGCTAAAGTCCTTGCCTTACATGTGCTGGGATCCCATATGGGTGCTGGTTCATATCCCTACTGCTCAACATCCCCTCCAGCTCCCTGCTTGTCCCCAGGGAAAGCAGTAGAGGATGGTTTGCAGTCTTGAGACCCTGCACCTATGCAGGAGACCCGAAAGAAGCTCCTGGCTCCTGGCTCTGGATCAGCTCAGCTCCGACCATTGTGACCACTTGGGGAGTGAACCAGAGGATGGATGATCTTTCTCTCTGTTTCTCCTTCTCTCTGAAAATCTGCCTTTCCAATAAAAATAATAGTAAATAAATATTTTTAAATATTTTTATTTATTTGAAAGCCAATCTGAGACACAGAGAAAAGGAAATAGATATCCTATCTCATGATTCACTCCTGAAATGGCTATAATTACGGAGACCAGGCAAGACTGAGGAAAACAAGCTCAGAATTGCAGTTTGGATTGTCAGCTGCTTTCCCAAGGAGCTGAATAGGAAGTAGGGAAATCAGGTCTCAAAGCAACACCCCTGTGGTGTATAAACATTCTGAAAGGGAACTTATTCTGTGTGTTCAATGTCCGGCACCAAATCTCAATTTAATCAAAAATTGGCAGGTATATAAAATACTGGTTAAGATACTTGTTAACATATCCAGCATTTGAGTACTAGGGTTCAAATCCTGATTGAACCTTCTAATGTTGACTCTGGGAGACAGCAAATACGTTCAACTAATTGGTTTTCTGACAGCCACACTGGATACTAGATTAAGTTTCCAGCTCCTAACTTCAACCATAGACCATCCTAAGTTATCACTAGTGGGGCAGCAATTGAGACTACCATCTGTTTTTCTCAAAAGTAACATCAAAAAGATAAATTTAACAAGGGAGTACAGAGCTTACACTCTGAAAAAAAATAATTAAAAAATTGGAAGTGCAGAAAATTCAAATACAGCTATTGTATCCCATATGTATTGGCCAGAGGACTCAGTAATATTAAGGTATGATAATGTCATTAAAAATTCCCCTGTGGGACTATCATTTACCATCTCTCCTCACAAAACCTACTACATATCTAGTTCGTACTTTGAGCTTTCCCTGGACTACTTTCCACTGAGAAGAATCACTCCAGGTGGTATTCCCTTGTACCCTCAGCATTATCCTCCATTACCTTTGCAGATTTGTCTTCAGTGTGACATCTGTGTAATTGAGTGTTGCAGGTTCTTGGACAAATCATGAAAATCAGTGTCAAATTATTACATAGTTATAACTAAGCTTGTGTTTTTTTTTTAATCTGTGTCTTTTAATACTACGGCTGATATGCTAAAAAGTGTTTGCGTAACTCTAGTTTGTGGAAGATTTCCCCTGGATCTGTGCCTGATCCCTGGTGGTGTGGCTCACTGCTTACCTGCCCATGATCTGAGGCACAGCTTCCAGCCTTCCATGTGGAGCTTGACCTCTGATATGACTGGAAGGTCTAGAGAAATAGACAAAGACACGCCTTCTAGCCATTTACAGTATCATTGTTGGGTTGGGAGACTGTCCAGAGATGCACCCCCATGCTTCCCTTTCCCTAGCCTTTATAACCTTATGTTTTGTGCCCAATAAATCATGATCCCCATCAGATTGTCCCTAGTCGTTCTTGTGGCCGAAGTATACTGTTGCCTCATCCCTCAGTGGCCTCGGAGTCTACTGGCAGGAGTAAACACCCAGGACTAGTTTAGTGCCCATCATTAAACTTCAGATCTCTACATCCAATTGTCAATTCAGCATCAAAGATTTCATGTTACCTATGACTTCTTATTCCATTTCCAAACTTTTTTTCCCAGTCTTAGTGTGTGTCAGTCTTATCATTCTGTTCAAATCTAATGTCATGTCTTTGTAACTGCTTTCTCTTACTAAATATTTCTGACACCATCAATTTACTATTTCCTCTGGTGCTACCATCCAAGTAGAGATCACTACCAACTCTCATTTGGATTATTGCAATAGTTGTAGGTCACACCCTTACTCTGCTCTATCAGGTGACAAATAAGATATAGGAAATTGGATTTTTGTAAAAAAAAAAAAAAGATGTATTTATTTTTATTGGAAGAGCAGATGTACAGAAAGAAGGATAGACAGAGAGAAAGATCTTCCATCTGCTAATTCACTTTATAAATGCCAGCACTGGCCATGCTGAGCTGATCAGGAGCCAGGAGCCAGGAGCCAGGATCCCCTTCAGGGTCTCCCCTTGTGCTCTAGTCTCAAGGCTTTGGACCCGCCATCCTCTACTGCTTTTCCAGGCCACAAGCAAGGAGCTAGTTGGGAAGTGGGGCAGTAGGGCACGAAATGGCACCATGTGGGATGCTGCTGCTTGTAGGATGAGGATTAGGCAGCTGAGCAATTGCCCTGACCAAGAAATTGGAATTTTAATGATCAGGATATTTGTTTCACTTAGATCTACTATTTCAATGCAAAGTTGCTATTCTCAGTGTGCTGTAATTTCCTGTTTTATCACCCTTCTCAGCATTGACAGAAAAGAATCATTTAGTCTCCTGTGGTGCAGCAGCAAGCATTCTCAAGCTTGGCATGATTTGGGAAGATGTTTGAAGATCTACTTGATTTGTGTTTAATATTTTATCCAATATCTTGCAGTCACTGCAAATTGTTTCATCACTTTCAGAAATACCTGGAACTAGTTGGCACATGTATTTGAAAATTTTATTCAAGAAAAGCCAGCATTTCTGCCTTCCCAAGCCTACTTACTGAATATCATGCTACATCTAAAACATATTTCTGTTATTTCCTGGGTTTGTCCTTTGGTTTCATCCACTTTTATAAGAAAAAAAAATTATGTAGTTGGATCTTTGGAGAAACAGAGATCCTTTCAAGCAGGTTATTTTGCAGGAAAATCGCCTTATTTTAAGTTCTTATTTTTCTTTGAATGTTTCTTATAATTTTTTATTTATTTATTTTTAAAGTTAGAGGTAGATATATCTTTCATATTAGTCGCCAAATGCACATAACAGCCAGAGGTACGTCAGTTGTGGACACATTCATGGAACTCAGTCGGTGTCTCCCAATTGAATGACCGGGACTCAACTACTTGAGACATCACCTGCAGCCTTCCTCTGTTAGGAGAGTTAAATGAAAAATAAAGGAGCCAGGATTCAATCTGATGTGGGATGCAGCATCTTAACTGCTGACTCCCCACGAACTCTTCAAAGTGCCTCACAAAAGTTTTCTTTGTTGGCTCTTTTCAATTAGCCCTTGGTATTTTAATGAACATAGCATTTTGGTCCTGCATTTCTTGTTGTTGTTGTTGGTGGTGTTGGTGTTGTTTGTATATCTATATCTATATACATATGTATTATTTCTCTAGGTTGTTTTATTCAGTTCATGGATTTAAATCTGATTTAAATGGATAACTCAAGTATTTATATGCAACCTTCAGTGTCCCTTGAAATCCAGACTAGATCATCTACTTACATATTCAGACAACAAAGCAGAGCATTCTAATTTCAACATGCATTATTCAGTACTGTTCACTTTGCCACTGGGCATGTGTTCCCAAAGTTTTCTGTTGGATACCTGAAACCACAGGTAACACTAAACCCTGTCTATACTATATTTTTTCCTATATATTCATATTCATATTAAGGCTTAATGCACAAATTAGGTGCTGTAAGAAAACAGTATTTTAAAGAGATAAACATTAATGACTACTAATAACAACAGTATAATAAAATTTTATACTTTATTGCCATTATTAAATAAAATATGTCTATTTGAACATAAGTATTGTGATATTACCATGGTCAAGGTGATAATCAAGATAGCTACTAAATGGCTAATGGACAGGTAATACATACAGCATGAGCACATTGTTCAAAGGTGTGAGTTACATCAGAAGTAGAATGGACCAGGACTGAGTGAGAAAGTGTGAGATTCCATCACAATTCTAATATTTTCAGACCACAGTTAACTTCAGATAAGTGAAGCCACACAAATTGAAATTGAAGGTGAAGGAGGACTACTGTATTCATATCAGCCTTTCTTCAACTTCAAATTGTTCCATAAATCTTTTCTCAGCAGAGTTTATGACATCGTTGCACATTAATCCTTTGCTCTAAATCCCTCTTATTGCTTCTTATCATGCTTATAATAAAAACTAAAATCTAACAGGTTCCTCATTATGCTTATTAATCTAGGCACTGCCTTTTTTCTCTTATGCTGTTATTTCCACTACAAATAGCCTTCATTATTTCCTCGGACACCCAAGATCTGTTGCTACATGGCCAGGGGACCTTAGGGCTTTCCTTTTTTCTTTTTCTTTCTTTCTTTCTTTCTTTCTTTTTTTTTTTTTTTTTGTTCTTGCCCATGGTGTACTGATACTGTGCTTATCACCAACACTTTCAACTGACTTTTGGTACAAATGTCTTTGATAGATCTCTACTCCATGTCAATTTTTTTTTTATTTTCTTCATATTATTTTTCATTTTTGTCCCCTTGCCTACCTGTTAACCAGCACAGTCTTGTAGTTTGTTTTTCAAAAACAAAGTCTTTTCCTTTAAATTTATGATTAGAATGAAAGAAAGAAGTAAAAAATATATACTACAATGAAGGAGGGCACACATAGAGTTTTGGTGTTGTGTTCCTTCACAGCCTGGTGTCAACAATAAGCTAGTTGTTAATGTCGAATTTCATTTTATTTCATTTTATTTTATTTTATTTTATTTTATAATTTAACACACTAGCCTATCTAACTGAAATGCTAGCATATATAAAGAGTATTCGAACAGTAGAACATGTGAATGTGTCATGTCATAGATTCAGGAACTTTTTAAAGATTTATTTATTTTTATTGAAAAATCAGCTAAACAGAGAGGAGAGAGACATAGAGGAAGATCTTCGCTCCACTGATTCACTCCCTAAGTGGCTGCAATGGCCAGAGCTGAGCCAATCCGAAGCTAGGAGCCAGGAGCCTCTTCTGGGTCTCCCATGTGGGTACAGGGTCCCAAGGCTTTGGGTTGTCCTTGACTGCTTTCCCAGGACACAGGCAGGGAACTGGATGGAAATTGAGGCCCAGTGAGATTAGAACCACCACTCACATGGGATACATGCAAAGCAAGGACTTTAGCCACTAGGCAACTGAACTGGGCCCCTAGGGATTTTTTTAAGCATAAAGTAATGACAAAATTCAAGCTTGCTATGGATTCATAAGTGCCCCACATTATAAAAATCAAAAGAAAGCAACTGGTTTTATGTGTGTTCTTGGTGTTTTTCCTTCTGAAAGAAGACAGAAAAATGTTAGGATATTGGAAGTGTGAATTCTGCACTCTGGGTACGTCTTTTCATATGGGAAGAATAACCACTATTTGGACATAGAGACACATTAATATAACTTTCTACTAGGTAACTTTGGTCTCAGTTCAGAGATTAACGCTAAGAAACTTTACTGTGTCTTTTTAGTAAACTTTTATGTAGTCTCCATGTGTAAATTTGGTTTTTTTGTTCAAAATTATTTTAAATGTATTTCTATCCACCTTAATTTGATAATTATCCTTATTTTATCTTACATACATAGATTGTGCTTTACATAAAGATTTTTAAAAATGTTTTAGTTATTTTTCTTCTTTTAAAAATTACTTGCTTATTTGAAACTCAAAGTTTACAGGAGGGAAAGAGAGGTCTTTCATATGCCAGTTCATTCCCTAAATGGTATCAGCTGCCGGAACTGGGGTGATCCAAAGCTGAGAGCAAGAGGTTCCTGTGGGTCTCCCACCTGGGTACAGGGCTCAGGGTTTGGGGCCACTATCTGTTGCTATCACCAACACATTAGCAAGAAGTTAGTTTGGAAAAGAAACAGCTTCAACTTGAACCAGCAGTCATATGGGCTGCAGGCACCGCAAGCATAGGATTGGCATGCTATGACACCATGCTGGCCCTGATATATTTTCTACTTAATACTGTACACTGTATTGTGGTTGTATGTAGAAATCAAATAATGTGGAATTCTATAAATATTCTTCCTTTAGCTGTTCCCATGGCTGAAGTTTTTCCTATATGCATAGAAGAATTATATCTTACTGTCTTTCATTCTTCACAGAAGTATTTTTTTTTAATTTTCCTATTTGCTGAAGACTTAATAAAGTTTTATGCGGCTTCTGCAAAGTAGAATTCTTACACATTTATAATGTGTATTAACCTTTACTCTAGAGTAAAGGTTAATAAATTGATGAGAGGAAGATATTTAATGCAGTAGTCAAGATGCCACATGCAGAGTGCTCATTTCATTTACAGTGCTTGGATTTCAATCCCAGCTGTTCTTTCAAATTCAGCTTCCAACTAATATCTGGGGGTCAGCAGGTGATGGCTCAAGAACTTGAGTCTCTGTAGGACACTCATATAAAAGATACAGAGACACTACCAGGCTCTGGGGTTTTGTCTGTTGCAGGTATTAGTGTAGTTAAAATTAGCAAATGATAGCACTCTTTTTTCATGTCATCTCCTTCTCTTTCTGCCGTTTTCAAATAAAAATTTAGAGAACAGGAAATGAGTTTTTGCATCCAAGTAATCTATCAGTATAAATTACTTATTTCCCTGCTTATTATTATTGGAAAGGCAGATTTACAGAGAAAAGGAGAGACAGGGAGAAAAATGGCCGTTAGTGCTGGAGCTCATCTGAAGTGAGGAGCCAGGAGATTCTTCTGGATCTCCCAGGCAGGTGCAAGGTCCAAGTCTTTGGATTATCTTCTGCAGCTTTCCCAGGCTATAAACAGAGAGCTGGATAGGAAATGGAGCAGCCGGGACAATAACAGGCACGCATATGGCATCCTGGTACTTGCAGAGGGAGGATTAGCCATATACATATAATGAGCCATTGCTCTTAAAATCAAAGAACTTCATGAACTATTTACAATGTTTAACAAAATATCTCCATCTTTCAAAGAGATGGATGTGCATATCAGATTTTTACATTATTTAGCAACATATGTATTGTGAAGATAAGTATTAGGAAAAATGCTTTTTAGTCATTCCTAATTAATACACCTTGGCCTCTAATTTAGTACCCTTTCCAAACACTTGACACATGTTTTTCAAATGGGTGAGGCCAGATTATTTTTAAGATTTATTTATTTACTCTTGTTGGAAAGGCAGATTTACAGAGAGAAGGAAAAACGGAAAGATCACTCATCTGCTGGTTCACTCCTCAAGTGGCCTCAATGTCCAAAACTGAGCCTGTCCAAAGCCAGGAGCCAGGAGCTTATCCTACATCTCCTGTGCAGGTGCAGGGTCCCAAGGCTTTGAGCCATCCTCTGCTGCTTTCCCAGGCCACAAGCAGGGAGCTGGATGGGAAATGGAGCATCTGGTGTCCATATAGAATCCTGGTAGATGCAAGGTAAGGATTTAGCCACTAAGCTACACTGCTGAGCCAAGGCCAAATTGTTAATGTCACAAACAGGTACTTAGCAGACAAAAATAAGAAACATACTGTGTCCAATATGCACAATGAGGCCTTCATAAATCTTATGATTAAAGCTTTATCTAATACTTGTATTGTTAATTTACCAACATTCATTTTAAGAATTACTGTACATAATTTTCTTATACAGGGAGAGAATTTGTGCTTCTGTAGGAAATTTTATAAAAGTCTAGTATATATATCCCTTTCTTTTGTTCTCAGAAAACTTGAGTAAGTCTGAGTTATTTTTGTTTACCAAATGCCAGATGTCTGATGATAATAATTTCTGTCACTTAAATACTTTTGATTGATTTTAGTTACATTTATCCTTATTCATATATGCTTAATTTGCTTGTCACTTAGTATTCTAGGAAAATTGGTTAGGCTTAAATTTTCAGTATTTACAAATACGTATTTGTCACAAATTAGTCATTAACTTTAAAAAGAAAACAACATAACAGATAACTGGTTTTTAGAAACTATTTCAGATGTCATTTCCTGCCAATGAGAAAATAAGACTTCAAAAGTGCTGTATTAATCACCAAGCGCCTGCTCAGAAATTGGCCCAGATTTTTTTAACAGTGATTCCAAGAATATTCAAGTACATTATGTCAAAGTATAAAGCAGCAAGTAATAAAATTGAAATACGATTTACACAAATGCCTATTAAATGGTAGAGTCTAAAGACTTATACACAGAGAACTTATTTAAAGAGTTAGAAGAGAGATTATTATAAAAATATAAGGTGCTAAACATGTTGTCACTACAGTTCTGTGACAGAACTATCTGGCCTAAGACTGTAAGATAAAAATATTGTGAAGTAGTGTTTCAAATGTGTTCGCACTGTATTTCTTGTTAAGGATCAGTAAAAATATGGATTAAAAAATCTTTCAGCGAGTAAATACTTCAAACCATCCAAATATTAGTAAATAGATCAATTGTTTTACATAGCAGAATGAAGATATTTCTTAAATAAATTAATCATTACCTTCAACAAATTTACCGCCCATTTGATTTTTGTTTTTTTTTTTTATTTCTTTCTAAAATGTATTTGTTTTATGATACAATTCCATGGGGTCGGGGATTTCTGCTCCCCACTCTTCAAAACCCCTCCTCCCACTGCTCCCCTCTGTGTTATTACAATAGTACAGTCCTTCAAAAACAGTCATAAAAACATCTTTCTGCTATTTAAGCGTATTCTGACAGTGTAGGTATAGACAATACAGCTTATTTGAAATAGTTCATTTTTATTTCGTGAAAAAATTGTGCTTAAAAATTCCAGACATTTTGGGTCCGGTGTGGTAGCCTGATGGCTGGGGTCCTTGCTTTGCATGTGCCGGGATCCTATGCGGATGCCAGTTCTTATCCTGGCTGCTCCACTTCCCTTCCAGTTCCCTGCCTGTGGCCTGGAAAAGCAGTAGAGGACAGGCCGAAGGCTTGGGACCCTGTACCCATGTATCAGACCCAAAAGAAGTTCTTGGCTCTTTACTTCAGGTTGAGGAGTGAGCCAGCAGAGGGAGATCTTTCTCTTTTTCTCTGCTTCTCTGTGATACTGACTTTCTAACAGAAAAAAATCCAGGCATTTTATCTGAGGGTTTTGTTTTTGAATTTGTTATTTAAATATTAAATTTCCTTGGTAGCTTGTTTAGTGGATTATTATTTAATGTAAGCTAAGGGAAGTACGTGACCAATGGTTACCTTGAGGAGTGATGATGACTGACATTAAAAGAATTAAAAGTCAGGTCTCTTAATTGATATTATTAAATATTAAGTATCAATATAACAGTTTAATAAAAAGGCATCAGTCCATTTGATGTAAAACTGGAACAATGATTTATTTTTCATGAATAAATGGGAAGAAGGAGCACAGTTTAAACTTCATGGCATTTATTGAATTTATGGCAATTATAAAATTATTACAGAATCATTTCTAACAATCGTTTTACAAAATAATTACTAATGAATATGGAAAGACAGAAATTCAAACTCTATGAAAATAGAGCATTTGAAGTATAAACTATTTAAGAGACAGGTAAGGAAATCCACAATTAGTGTCTTCTAAGTTCAATTGCAGAGTATCAAAGAGATGATGTCAAACTCAAGGTCGGCCTGGGGATCTACCTCTGAGGATGACTTGTAACAGAAAAGTATCAAGGCTTTTCATCAACACGAGTCAGTCCTTTCCTGATGCCATTGAGCAGCATTTTCCCTAACTGGTCAGCTGCCACTGCTGGTGCATCTGCTGGTTAGGAAGGAGTGCTGAGTGCCTCTCTGGTATCTCTGTCTTCTGTAGTACAGTCTGAAACCTACTGAGAAAACATTCAGTAGCAAATCACATCAATCTTTCACAGACCATAACCTACTGGCAACATTGCTGAGATACTGAACAAGCACAGATTTCCATCAGGAAATATGAACAGAAAGCGTATTCTCGCAATAAATGTTGCTGTTAAAATGCACGTGGCAACTATTTCTCTTGACATTCAGCAATGGTGAGTTCAGAATAGATTTAGACTAACCAAGAGTAAACACTGTAGATTTTGTTCATCACATTAAAGCAGATGTATTTGTAAATACTCTATCCCAGGGACATTCTTAGGGACAGTTTGTGTAGTTTTCTTTCGTCTAATTTTAACACCTTTATAACATGTTACTTGTTGTTGTCATGTAGCCCTTAATCCTGAAGAGATAAAAAAACTTATAGGAGAAGTTACTATTTTTACTACATTTTACAAATGTACTTATTGAGTTATATGATTTTCACAGTGGTTATTATGGCAATGTTGAGAACTGGATAATCTCCTGAAGAGTATAAATGAGCAGCAGTTTCAGATATAGTGGATTTAAAATCCATCACCATTTTTGTATCAAGGCAGGACCTCACACAGACTGCTCAAGGCCAATGACTTGGTTGGCATAATTCTAAAAGCAGGTTTGGGGGACATAAATCCCTCTGATGGTTCCCTTAGGACAAACATTTCCATAAACCTTGGTTGAACTTTTAGCACAAGAGGCTTCCGCCACCTTGTCTAAGTTAATTCTACCCAATTGCATAACGGGTAAAACACAGGGAATATTTAATATTGAAAAATTAAGTATACAGCAAGTAAAACCTAAACATAAAGCACAAAAAATAACAATCTTTACATTGTTTAATATTGCTTATGGATATAAAATGCAGAGCACTAATTAATATTCCAGAAATAAAATTCAATAGCATTTTAAAGAAAACTCCAATACATATCAATAGATTAAAAACTTGAGTGTCAAAAATGTTGCTAATGTTTAATAATGTGTTCTTCAAAATAGACATTAAATTGGAAATATGAAATCACTTTCTTAAGATAATTATAGAAAATAAACTTAAAATATAGTATGACTTTATATTTTCCATGTTTGTAAATGGGCTCACTTGTTTATCAAATAGCTACTACATTTCCAGTCTTTTCATATTTTTAGAATTTATGTAAAAATGAAAAAAATTAGTCTTTACCTTTTCATGTAAATTGTTGAATATTAGGTTCATTAAGCGAACAATTCTTGAGTCAATTAGAATTATAAATTTTGCAAGACTATGCCGTTGAATCATGAAACATTGCTTGAGGAGTTTCTCCAAATTTTAATTATTTTAAGAACAAAATTCCTTTTGAAAAAATGCATTAAAATGTGCAGTTTTGAAATAATAATAGAAAACAGCTCTTTCAAGTCTCTGAATTCCATGTTTCTGTTGATACATTGAACTCTTAAGAAATAAATTAAGCTTATTGCAAAGGATATTTTGATACTGTGCTTTATATGTACCAGTTAGCTCCAATTTATGACGATGTTACAAGCCTTTTGTGAACTCTTTCTTCTTAATTTTATCTCCATATTAGATTATAGATTTCTTGAATAAACAATCAATCATTCACTGCTGCATTAAACAGAAAGAATTCATTTGTGAAAGTTTCTTTTGTTCAGTAAGATTCTGTGTGCTACATACAGTGTTAAGGTGTGTTTCATTGTTGTTCAAGTACCACTACAGTACTAAAAATGATGCCAAGTTTGTGTAAAAAAACCATGATCATTTCAGAGATGGTATATGTGTAAATTTTTGAATCTTAGAAAATTTAATGAAATATGTTTGACCTCTGGATACTTCGTAAGATTTTAAGCTAAAATCCTGTGATCTTGCCTTGAACTCTGAAGTTCTGTCAAACCCAATCTATGCCTTTCAGAAGCACTGAAGTATCAGGACAAGGTAACGTGTGTAATTTTGTCTTCAGGTAAATCTTGCGTGTCCTGAATATTTCCTCCACATTCCCCAGTTCCCAAATTCTAATTCCAACATTCCATTTTTTTCTAGCCTATATCTAAGCATTATATTTCCTCAATAGTCTCTTTATCTTATATTGTTCTTTGGCTTGAGTTAGTTTTACATTACTCTATTTTCTCCTGCTTTTTAAATAAATATTTTTTTAGACCAAAAGTCTATTCTGTTTGTAGGACGTTTATATTTTCCTGTACACATACACCAGTCTTCAAAAAGCTATTTTATTGTACCTCATTGGGACTAAATAGAACTAACTACATGACTTTAAATAACCCTCAAAATAAGGGTATCGAAGAGTTTAAACTGAGGAGTGTTCATGAAACAAGCGTTTGGTTTGAGGCATCATTCTGATATATACATTTGACAAAAGGCATTTTAAGTATAAAGAATTTTTGAAGACTTAAGATCTATCAGAAAATCACGAGGTCTCTGCAGTTTTTCATTATCGAGACAGTATCACTAGTCCAGAGGATAAATGCTAAGGAACAAAAATACAGAAATATAATTTTATATTTTTAAAATAGAAGTAGTATTTTAAACTGAGATATATATTTTTTGCTGTACTCTTTTGTGTCACTATCCATTTCGGTATTTTTCATTTTTGTGTATCATTCACTAAACAGAGAAACAGAAACATCTTCCTTTGAATCTTCCTACCAAATCAAATCTTCATGTATCTACAGAATTTATCCTCCCTGTAGACGCCAGCCGGTACTCAGATATCTCATTGCCTGATCTCCACTGACAATCTTACTTGCAGCATTTGAATCTCACTCCCTTATTATTGCATAAGGGAACAGTCAATCAGTATTGCTCTGTACTGATTCTGTCTCTTGCTAGTGCCAGTGGGTGCTGGGACTAGCCCAGTGTGGCCCATCCTTCACCTAGCGCACATGCATGCCATTTGGTGCCGCAGATTGCCCAGCCCAGTCAACCACAAGCCTCAGCTCCCATTATCACCAGTGGGAGCTGCAACCTAGCAGGATGAACCTACATTTGCCTATAAAATCTATCCCCAGATTCAGTTCTCACTTTCTGGTGATTGCTAAAGCTCAGTCTGATGTGGTCCACCCTCACCCTGACACTTGCAGATGATAACTGCAGCTTAGACAGCCAGGCATGCCCCCTGGCCCCAGATTGCACATGTATCAGCAAACAGGCAATGCTACTTGGTCTAACCCAGGTCTCCTGTATGAGAAGGTGTCTTGGCCTGAACCAGCCATGATCTCCAGTTTGCACCTCTAAACAGTCCTATTTCAGTTCCCTTGCCTACCTGCGAATGCAATTGTTTGGTCTGTGGAAGCCCCCAAAAGTTGCGTGTCATCTGTCAAGAATGCCCTTTACAACCTCAACTCTAATATGCCCCCAGACTCCTTCCCCAAGGAAACTGTAGCACCCTGCCACGCAGCAGCGGACAGCATATCTGGAGACCTGGGTGGCATGTGCTAGCCAGACATCCCCAGTCTCTCATCACATAACACTGCATTGGTGACACACAGAGTTTCCCTCGTATTACACAGATTTGGCATTAACTAGGACCAAAATACCCATTAAATATTGGCTGCCCTTCTTTTTTTTTAATTTATGTATTTTTATTGGAAAGGCAGATATACAGAGAGGAGGAGAGACAGAGAGGAAAGTCTTCCATCAGATGGTTCACTCCCCAAATGGCCACAATGGCTGGAGCTGAGCTTATCTTACGCCAGGAATTTCTTCCAGGTCTCCCATGTGGGTGCAGGGTCCCAAGGTTTTGGGCTGTCCTCGACTGCTTTCTCAGGCCACAGGCAGGGAGCTGGTTGGGAAGCGGGGCTGCCAGGATTAGAACCGGCGCCCATATGAGATCCCGGCGCTTTCAAGGCAAGGATTTACGCCACTATGCTATCGCACCGGACCCATTGGCTGCTTTTCTTACAGCAGTAGAACACTTGCCTCGGTATAGTCCCCTACAGCTGTGCTGTCCATAATTTTTAAAACCCTCCCATCTCCAGTCAGTTTCCAACTGAAAATTTTCCACAGAGAAAATAGGTAGCTAACTGCTAAAATAAGCTTCCGTCAGTCAACTCTACATTTTTCTTGCAACCAACTTGTGTCAGATCTTTCCTCCCATCTTCATTACCTATACATCACCTCTGCATAACATGCTCTCCCGAATTATATTAGAAATAAACTTTAATTGGACTTTATTTCTTCAAATAGTTATTATATATGTGTATATATATTTTATAATAATATTTCTTCCTCTCTATAGGATCCTTAGGACCCTTTTTGAGAGAGGAAGGAGGAAAGGAAACTTCCTTCAATCACTGATGCCTTTTTCAACTTTGCTGTCTTTCCTCTCCCTCAAAATACAATTTCTTACAGGGATTTGTCTGTTCTCACTCACGTTTAATGAACTCTACATTCTACTGCATTTTGCCTCCCTGGCTCCACTACACTGAAGTTCCTCTTGTTCATGCCATAATGCCCTCTTTATTGTTAGGTCATTCCAGTATTTTAGAATATCTTAGCAGTTTTACTTATCCAATTCATTTGAGTATTACCTCAGACTTTAAATATCATCTATAATTGTTGAATGAGAAACCAATATTCTAAAATTCAGTTTGATCAAAATCACAAGATTATGGCTTTCGATTCCAGAGTTAAACTTGAATGGAAGGTTTCTGACTCAGGATTGTTTTATAAGCTATAATTAATTGTAAATCTCTATTTGGAAATCCATGGAGAAGTAAGATTCTATATCCATGGTGTTTTAATAGCACAGGCCAGGATCTGGTATTAGTAATGTAACATGTTTCAGAAATTTTGGGGGAAAACAAGAAAAGCTAATAAAAGTTTCCCTGATGGATATCCAAGTAAAAGTAATATTGTACACACTTGAAAGCAATATAAATTGGACCCAGCAAAAGTGTAATAGAAAATAGTGCAGGCATAAAATATCTCCTGTAGTTAAGACGAAAGTGGATGGAAGAATATTCGGTCTGTGTCTTTCCTGTCTCTGCAAATCTGCCTTTTCAATAAATAAAAATAAATCTTTTCTTTTTCAAAGTTTCCATTAGCTGATGACTTTGACTTTTCACTTCCCTTTCTTTCCTGCTTCTCCTCTGCCCTCTCTTTGTCTTCTACCACTCCTTTTCCCTCCCTTCTCTCATCTCTTCTCCCTCTCCCATTCTTTATTTTTTTTCTTATAACTGTCTCTGTTTTTCTTCAGGCACATTGAGTTTTCAGGTAAGCACTTGCCACAGAAAAATAAGAGCCACCAGGGCAGCACTAAGCTAAATCACCCCTATGATACTAGGACACAAAGTCTTTAGGCGTTTTATGACTTATCCTTTTTTTTTTCTTTGTTAAGAATGACTTATTTTTACCAGAAAGTGAAAACTATAGTGAGGGAGAGCGGGAGGACGAGTAATAAAGAGAGGGAGAGGAAGAATTGGAGGGGGAGAGAGAGAGAGAGCTCTTCTTTCTGCTGGCTCATTCCCCAAATGGCTGCCACGGCCAGAGCTGGGCTAGTCTGATGTTGAGAGTCGGATTCTTCTGGGTCTCCTCGTGGATGAAGGTGTCCAATGCTTTGGGTTTATATTGCACTTCTTTCCCAAGCTTGTGGAAGGGAGATAGATCAGAAGTAAAAGATCCAGAAAACAAGCTGGATGGGATTAAAAATTCTGCTCCAGTTTAGTGTGGAATATTTATCATCAAGGTAATAATCTGGAATAAACATTTAATCCAGGGGTTGAGACATCCACATATGTATTGGAATAATCAGGCTCAACTTTTGGCTCGTGACTTCTGATTCCAGCTTCCTGCTAGTGTGGAGTTTGGGAGGCTGTAGTGATGGCTCAAGTAAGTGGGTTCCTGTCACTGACATGGTGGGACTGGACTGAATTCCTTATTTCTTGCTTTACTTTCCACATTTGCTGGGCCATTGCAGGATTTTGGGCATGAATCAATGCATGGGAATGTTCTCGTTCTGTGTCTTTCTCCACATCTTAATTAATGAAAACTTGTAATAAATTAATAAGTGAAAGATCATTTCTGCATTTGAAGTGATGATGCTGTGAAGTGGGAAATTGCTGGGGACTTAGTGACAATTTAGGTAGATCTTTGACAAAAACAGATATAATGTGCTTATGTGATAATTACCTAATAAATTTTATGCCAGTGGTTACATAATGTGTTTCTAAAAGATTTTTTTTATTTGAGAAACAGAGTTTTGCAGAGAGAAGGAGAGGCAGAGATAGAGATCTTCTGTCCACTGGTTCACACACCAAAGGGTGGCCATGGCCAGAGCTGAGTTAATCCAAAGGCGGGAGCCAGCTTCCATGTGGATACTGAGGTCCAAGGGCTTCTGTCATCTTCTACTCTTTCCCAGGACCTAAGGAGAGAGTTATATCAGAAGTGGAGCAGCTGAGACATGAACCCTCTCTTATATGGGATGTTGGGGATTGTAAGAGGAGGATTTAGCCATTGAGAAGTTGCACAAACCCCCAAGGTAGTAGATTTTTGCATTAATATTTTGAAACTTGAAGTTTTTTTCTTGTGGCTATCTTTTGGATGTATAATGAAAGCAAATATAAAAGAATAATGCACATTTTCAATTTGATACATATTGGTCAATAACGGAAATTTGTTTTCCAATGCCCACTTTTAACAGCAAGCTGCTTGTTTCCTGTTTCAATAGCACAGTTTCTTTGAAATCATGTGTCTTTACAATACCTATAATTGTCAAGAGGATAATAAAATTATGTCACAAAATAATTTCTTTATGTGAATTTTCCAAAAGCAGAAACTATTCACAATCCTCTTCTGTGTCCGTTCAGTTTGGTTAATAAAGGATGGCAGGAATAGCTGTTTAAGCATGTCCGCTGTCTTGTGACTTAATTTTAATCGTGAAATGCATCAGTCCATCTCCCTGAAGCAGTCTGACAGGTATGAGAAAGAGTTGACAAGCCCTACATTTTAAAAGAAATGCACTATTAGCAGCACAGATAAGAAAGAGAAGCCAAAATAAAGATGGCATGCATTCCTGGCAGCGTGTCTCAAAAGGAATGGCCAGAAAAACAAATGGAAGAACCATTCGGATATAATTAGACAGCAGGAGGCAGGGAAGAGAAAGAGAAAGTGTGTAAAACAAGGAGCAGATGATGCCTCTGTAATCCACATTCCCCAAATCTTCCAGCTTCTCCTTCCTGCTTATTCTGTTGTAACAATGCGTGTGAACACTCACTGAAATGCACTCAGCCTTGAGATTATTCATAATTTGAAATTGAAGCCAGCTGCACACAAAAATATTGTAAACCACATGCTTGAGCTTTTTTTTTTTTTTTTTTTTGGGCTTTGTTCATCCTCTATTAAGACATTTATCTTATTAAACTGTGGTTTTATTTGCAGCATGCTTAACTTAACTCTGAGCCGAAAAGAACTGTTCCAATGGGAAATTTGAAAGAGATCTGTGTATTCTACATAGTAGATGCTTAATGAAGATTTTAAATAAATTCACAAATTTCTTTTAATCTCTTCATACATTTCTGTTTCATTTCTCATCGAAACAATTGAAACCAATGCCTGTACCTTTTCTTCATTCTACCAGCCTTAGTGCTAGATACTGAGGATACAATACTTGACCCTGGAAATTTCTGTGTTCTTTATGCCTTTACATGGTTTGAAGCAGAAAAGATTGTAAGAGTTGATTCAAATGTAGTATTTGAATACTTGCATAGCATGTACAAGTATCATGCTACCACACTAACAGAGTAACCAGTGGTTCTAAAATCTGCTTCAGGGTCACATCCATTTTTATTTGGTAAAAATGTGCTGCATATGCACATATCAAATTTCTTAAAAAGTATCCTCAAGTAAACCCAATATTTTTCTTTTTTCTTTTTTTCCAATTCTGTGAAATAAGAGCATAAATTGCAAACACCACCACAATATTCAATGCCAAAACTTATAATCACTGGTAATTCTGTTTTCATTTACTTGGATCTCACAATTAGAATATGTTTTTTTCTGTTTTTCTTCTATATTGCCTCCCCCCCCCTTATATTCTTCTTACTAGAAATATTTCATATTGGAAGTGGAAAAAGATTTTTAGCTTCTGGTAAATGTGCCCCTTTAAGTAATGATATCTGCTATCAAATTTCTGCTACAAATTCCCTCACTACTGCTTGAATAAGCATGTTCTGTCTATCAGCAGATGAAACCTTTGTGGAATAATGGTACTGATCATACCCATTCTGGCCTCAGACTGAGATCAATAGTTTCCCACTCACCTCCAAGACTATTATCATTGCCTTTTGAGGTCAAGATATAATGAGAATCAAGTAGTATTTGGACTACTTGACATATCTGAATTTATTCACTCATTGGACACGTATTTTTGTGGTGTTTTTGTTATATACCAGACAATACTCTAGATTCTGCAGTAATAGTTTCGAAGAGAAAGGGGAAGAGGAGGAAGCTGGGGAGGAGGAGAGAGAGGAGTAGAAAGGAAACAGATGAGTTCAACATACTGTGTTCAATTATTTTTATATTTCACTAACTTTCCTGGAGTAAAATAAAGGGTTACAATAAAATCCCTAGATTAATTTAAAACACAGACCAACTAGAAGCCAATGTTACATACATGTTTTCTCCAGTGCTAGTGTATTTGCAGGTTACCTGAGGATCTTATTACATGTATGTAAAGCTATAATAGATTTGGGGCAAGCCCTACATGCCTCATGCATATGGCCAAGCTGCTGCTCTTGTTGATCTACATACCACATACTGCATAGCAAGGCTCTGGAATTCCTGCATTTCTAACCATCTCAGGATTATAGATGATCTTAAGTTAGCCATACACTCTATTCATTTGTGTGAAAACATGCTGTGTTCCTCAACCACAGAAGACTAAAAAAACACTCAAAGAAGACTCTCCAACATTGCAGGCTTTTCAGATATGCTTGACAACAATCTCTGCTGTGATGTGTTTCTATCCCCTATGAAAGTCCTAAGTTGAAATCCTAAATGCCAAGGCGTTGCCTTAGAAGTTAGGCCTTTTGAGAAAACCTTTTACAACTGTTCTGTCTCTCCTTCAGTCTTGTGAGGATACAGATAATACTGTGATGACACAGCTAGATATGCCAGTTATGAGAAAGCAGGTTCTCACCAGATACCAAATCTATCAATGTTTTGATCTTAGACTTGCCTGTCTGAGAAACTCTTGAGAAATAAGTTACAGCTGCTATAAGTTACCGAGTTTATGATGTTTTGTTATGGTAACAGTAGACTAACACTTCATATCCTGATCCAAGCACTGCAGTTACTGATATTGATCTTCAAGGTCTGGAAGGAACACCAACATTGGGTACTCTGCTATTGTTTGAACAACAACTGTACCTAGGGAAAGAGAAGACATGGGAGGCCAATGTTCTCATTGTACAATCCAACTCTCATAGCTAAGTGAGTACCCTAAACAGAGGTGGCTTCTCTACCTAGTGGGGAGAATTTATGAATGAGAAAGAAATACTTTTTCTTGAAAAGTTTAGAGGTCATTTATATATAAGATATTTAGCTCCACAAGTTATCCTGATTTCTTTCTAAAATAAATTCTGAACTGTCACTAAAGATGTCCCTTTGATTTCCACAACTACCTTCAACTCAATTCTTTCTTTATTGACTTTGGACATTTTATTCTTGAAAAAAAAGATGCTTTATTGTTTAGGAATCATTGACTTAAGCCAATGTCCTCATTTTCTTTTCTTAGAGTCAAACTTAGAACAAAAACCCTAGTGTCATCAAAAATGACTGACAGATAAAAAAAAAAGGAAATGCACATGTTTAAGAAACCTGTCTTCCTGTAAAATGAGAAACAATATGACTTTGCATTTTAGTCTTTCAGCCAGAATACTGATATGATTCCAAACATTTGACTGCACTAGCAAAATGATACCAATTTACTTGTAGAAAATGTATTCTATAATCCTGTTCTATGCATTCTGTATTGGATGTGCTGATAGTAAATACCCAATATAAAGGCAGCACATATTAAATCAATGATTCTAATGAATTTCATCTTTTACTGTGAAATTATTATATAGAGTGAATCAGCTTTTGAAATGGAAGTAGAGTTACAAGAAAAGTGGAATGAGAATGTATTAAATTTGAAAACTCCTCACAGTGCTTATTTTCAGAGAATTACATTTTGTAAGTCACTTCAAATGATCCATTGACTAAGGTGATTGACTATTTTCTCTTGTATCTGCAATAACATAATATACCGCGTGTGTGTGTGTGTGTGTGTGTGTGTTTATCAGCAGCTTTTTAGATATGCAATCACAGAACACCCACCCCAATTTTCTCAATTAAAAATATCAGTCATTCTGTTCATCTTTTCCCAGATTGGGTCTGAGATGAAATCAACACTTCAGTGATATTTATTTTAGCTTTAATCAATCAACAAAGTATTTTATAGAAATAAAAATAGCTCTGGTATTCTGTTTATTTCTGTGATTTTGATAGTGAAAGTCAAGTGAACACAGAATCTAAATGGATTGTTACAGTGTCTAGAACTCAGTCATCTCAAATAAGTAATTTTATTTATCATTTATGTCTGTTGATTATTCTGTTAGATTTTTTCCTTAGTTAACAAATAATTAGCTGTGCCTACATTTTAATATAATATATTGCTTAATTTTTTTTGCCATTAATGGGTACATAGTATGTTTTCCAGAATAGAGTAATAGCTTGCTATTATGGTAACAAATACATGGATTTAGTAAATCGAAAATAACCTCTATGTTAATTAGCAATTCTGTAGTCAAAAGTCTAGTCAAAGTAAGGCTCAGCTAGTTCCTTGATAGTTCAAAGTTCAGGGCTCAGTTTAGCTGTGTTTCTTTCTAGAACTTTTGTGGGTGAATTCATTTCCCAGCTCATTCAAGTATTTGGTAAGTTCAGTATCATTTGGTTGCAAAACTCAGAAGCCCCTTATCTGGTGGATTTTCCTCTAATCACTTAGCTCCCAATCAAGAGTCCTGATAGGAATGCAAACTATTTGACTTCACTTAAAAAATGATGTCATTTTACTAATACAAAATGCAGTCCTATGGATTATGTATTAGATAGTGAATTCCCCATATTAAAAAAAATCAATGCATACTAAATCAGTGATTTTTAACTAACTTCTACTGGGAATTTTTTGTTTAAAGTGAAGTTGTTTTTGAATTGAAAGTACAGTTGGTACCTCCTTAAGGCTGAATAAGCTGTTTAAAGCTTATATGCCAATTGCATTGGCTTGTAATTTCCTTTTTTTCCTGTACCATAACATAGTCACAGTTCCATGGAGCAACGCATGACCATTTTGAGGGGTTATTTTGCATGGCATTTGGGTTGATAAATAGGATATGATTATATTGGGCACAATTTATGAAGCTCCAACCGTATGTCTGTGGAGGATCAAGGAAACTGAAAGGGGGAAGAAACATTTTTGTCTTAGAAATTCTCAGAAATTCTGAATCCAAGATACAAATATTTTGTATGTTTTCAGAAAGTTTACCTTTGTTTTTCAATATGTGATTTCATTACTCAGATCTTTAAGAAGCCATCTTCAATCAGGCTGATTAATGTTCCCTACTAAATGTTTTGATTGGAGATGTCATTATGTCATGGCCCTACAAACATTGTATCCTGCATCATACGTAAAATGGAAAAAAAAAAAAAGAAAAGAAAACAAAATGGAGTTACTTTTCTTCACTTACTTTGAATTTGGTCTCCTATTTGACAGACTCTTGTATGCAAACAGACTCAGTTATTCTTCAGATATCTGCTCATTCATGAACTATGAGTATTTAGATGTGAGAAGAGAAAATTGTATATTCTATAGTGCTTTTGCAGGAAAATCTTTTGTGGGACTAGTTTGAGAAATCAGCATTATGTAGGGTAATTGGCTTTGCTATATTTGAATGCTTAGATATTCAATGTAAGTATTTTAAAAATAAAGTGAGTACAGGTTACTGAAATTCTCCTTCTTGTAGTGAATTTTTTAACTGTCGCTGACTAGAAAGGCTGTAAATCAAATGAAACATTTTACTGTTGAGAAAATGATGGAAAGCATCATAAATGGGAAACTGTCTCATCATAAAGCAAAAGTGTTTTCTAGCACCTGGTTTATGGTTTCATTAACCATGTTCAGTTGACTTTGAAAATGTTGAAGATTTTATAATTTAAATAAAATCTGATGAAAACAAGTTTTCCATTTTAGTAAGGCATTAGGGTAAGGAACATGGGGAACTATATGGATGATGCTTTGAAAGAGAGAAAAAACTTTAAAATAGTTTTCTTCATTTCTAGGATCTTAAAATGTTTTCTTCTTGTTTATATCACTACTAGTACAAAATGTATTTTTCTATGAATAGTTTAGTTTTGCCTTCTCTAGATATTATTTTTCTTCACAATGAATGTATTAGTGATAATTTTATATATTAACCTTTAAAATTTTCCACATCCTGCATTTTACCAGATTCCGTAACATTGAAAAATGATGTTCCCATAGTGTAATTTGAGCATTTACATATCAACTCCCAAGTCCATTTTACACTCCATTAAATCCAAGCTTTGTGTTACTTTTAAAAACTGAACTAAAACAATGAATTTAAAAGGACTTAAAGTATATTTGCAAAATAAACATCAGAGCTATTTTTCAAATAAGGGGTAGGATAACATACAAGCAGAATTGATGAATGCAATCATTATATTGTAATTATCCTGAAGTGTGAAGGTATATTTCAGACAAAGTAATTTGTTCACAGTCCCCACTGCATATACTTATTTGATCTCTAAAATAAAATTGTAGTTGAGGTTATAGGGAATTCTAAGTTTCTAAATGAGCACAATAAATGCTTGTACTAAAAGATTTTTAAATGTGATCATTGTATTCACAGAAAACTTAATTCCTATTTTGTAATTAAAATATAAGATTGTCTTCTGCCAGTAATTTTTATGTTGTTCTTTACTTGCGTCTAGTATGTAGTACACATTTCTAGTAGTACTTTGTTCTGCCCTATGAGCGGTCCTCTCCAAAGGGATTTTGAGCAATAGGCCAAGAGGAGAAGGAAGAAGGGACATATGAATTCTTTTGGATGAAGGTTTAAATTGATGTTGTCAAACTGGAGAAGAATCATTTTGAGAAAGTAGGAACACTTTCTCTCTGTTTAAGACATTGACTTAATTGCACAAGGAATAGGTGATTAGTAAATATGCTGTATAAATAAACCATTGATATGGATGGTGTTTCTCTTTGTTAAAGCCTCAGGATATTATACTTTGAATTATGAGTAAAACCATGATTTCATGTTTGCGTTTTTTGGATTTGCATAATTTTGTGATTTTGTGCTTGACATCACTCATCATGGATTTTCTCATGTTCACATCATTATTTCTAACCCTGGTCATTGTCATTTTCTTTATATTTATAATATATTTGCTGATATCTTTTTTTCCCTTTCCAATGTTTTCTCGTTATCTAGTGACAGCTGTATTTTCCTTTTGTTTTTTTGAGTTTTGTTCCTTTGCCACCGTATTTTGATTGTCAAATCAATTCTGTCTTTTGTAGCCATATTTTAATCTACCTTTCTAATATCTATATATGTGTATATATATATAATGATATACAAATGAATTAGGTGTAGGTGAACATTTACTTGCATATTACAAATCATGCTTATTCTTTCTATTTTATCCAAGATAGATAAAACTTTTCTTGAGAATCCTTATTTAATCTTTAATACTCCAAAGGGCTTTTTTTTCTGTTTTCTTTACAATTATAATGCTTAGGTATAAAGTCATAATTTTTCTCTTTCTGAGGTAAATTCTTATTTAAAAACTATACCTACTTACATTGAAAATATAGGATCGTAAGTAACTTTAGTAATTTATATTGCTCTCATTTTTAGATGAGAATTACAATTCAAGAATTTATTTTAATAACAAATATTATCTTTGGAAGTATCTTTAATAGAGGACATTGCTAACCTGTTTTCAAATAATTTTCTTCTGCTAGATTCCATCAAATCTGTAGACAAATTCTTTGATAACTGTTCTCTAAAAAACAAAACAAAGTATAAAAAGAAAGAAAAAAACTTCCCTTGAGAAAGGATGAAACATCAGCTAACATTCAAATTACACATTTCTTTAAAAGATTTATTTATTTCTATTGGAAAGGCAAATTTACGGAGAAGAGAGACAGAAAGTGGTTCTATACACTGATTCACTCCCCAAATGGCTGCAATGCCCATAGCTGAGCTGATCTAAAGTTAGGAGTCAGGATCTTCTTCCGGATCTCTCATGTAGGTGGAGGGTCCCGAAGCTTTATATCATCCTCTACTGCTTTCCTGGGCCACAGGCAGGGAGCAGGCTGGGAAGTGGAGCAGCCTGAACACTAATCAGTGCCCAGATGCAATTCTGGCACTTGCAGGAGGAGGATTAGTCAATTGAGCCATTGTGCCAGGGCAAAATTAGATACATCCCTAAAATACATATTTCCTTGTCAGTTTGTAGAGAAAAATAGAAAATCTCTCCTTCAACAAAATACATAGGCAATAGAAGAAGAAAAACCAATAATCAGAGAGAAAGAGGAATATTAACAATGAAAGGAAGATTGTAAGGGAGAAAAATGCAGCGAGTTCTAGGGTGTACACTGTGGTGTACACTGTGGTGCACCCAGGACAGCCACTGCCTGCAGTGCTACTCTCTCATATGGGTACCAGTTCAAGTCTGGCAACTCCATTTCTGATCCAGCTCCACGGCAATCTGCCTGAAAAGGTAGCAGAAGATGACCTAAGTATATGTACTCTCTCTCTCTCCTTACTTTCAAATAAACAAATCTTTAATAATAATAATAATAATAATAATAATAATAATAATAATAAGACTAGACCAGAAGAGTGGGACAGAATGTAGTGATCATGTGGCACGCAGTATGAGATAGCACTTGGTTTGTAACTGGGCAATCTCTTATCTAAGTTACAGTCATTCAGTTCAAAAGTTGGAATTACATAATTATCTCCTCAGGGAATGAGGCTAATAACCAGAGGTAGACTAACATAAAACATATTCATTAGCATTCTCTTATGTATCTGTGAAACCAAAACAGGAATGTGCAACAGAACAGAGAAGTCAATCTGTCCCTCTTGCTCCGTGAGTCAGAATTTCCCTGGGTGTTATTTTAATTTTTATTTTTTAATCCATAAAGAAAAAAGTAGGAACATTTACAACTCTGGTATTATAACCAGATTATTAATGTGAGTGAAGTATATTTTTGCATTTTAGCAAGATTCATAACTTTTTCTTGTGCCATAAGATAACCAAACATTCTTTTTATCATGTGATGTACTGTTAGAAAAATTTGAGGTATTTGATGTGTTACCAATCAGCCTACAGAAACCAGAGATTTTCTGTGCCATTGATGAAGTTTAATTCAGGCAGGCAGAAAATATTTGCGCCTTTTATTTTTCCCAGCATCTACTTGAATATTTTCCTTATAAGTTATTTGAAAGCTTTGATGGTATTTATAAAATTGAACTCCCTCAGGGTGCATAAAGTCAAGTGGGACAATGGGCAGTTATAAAGTCGGGTTATTTCTGCTGTTGAATTTATTCCCTCATTATAGCAAATCTGACATGGCTGTCTTTTTTTTTTTTTTTCTTGTGTCTAGTTGAGCAAGTCATTTAAATGAATAGTCAAAGACAAATCCTTCAAATCATAGATGATTTTCTTTCATTTTATTTCTATGTCAACCCTTTTTATCCAAATGCTTACCTATATCCCTACACTCTGGAGCATATAAGGGCTTAGAATTCCCCTTTCCCAATAAAGACAAGCAAGAAAAATCAACTCAGACCCTTCTCTGCAAGGCACACACAATTCTCTAACATTCTCAGTCCCTTCAAGCTATAGACCACAGGTTTGTAAAAACATTGTCCATTACTGTTACAATTGGTTCGTGCATAAAATACGTAGATAATTCCTGTCATTTTTCCTTTGTTCAAACTTTGTCCTATTTTGTGAGTACTAGGCAGTTCATTCAATTTTGATTTGATCATTGCTTGGAGTATTTTTCTTAATTGGTTTGAGAAGAACAGAGAGAGAGAAAGAAAGAGAGAGAGGGAGAGAGAGAGAGAGACAATGTGTGTGTTCTGTTCTCTTAAGGGTTCTCACTCACCGAACAGGAATAATATTCGGGGGTATGAAGCCCAGCACCAGTTCTCAGTCCATGTCCCTACATGGTCTGCATGGCAGGAGCACAACCAGAGACAGGACAACTGCCTCCCAGGGAGTGCAAACCAAGAGCCTGAACCAAGGACTGAACACAGGCACTCTAATGTGGGATGTGTAAGCCATAACCGTTAGTTAAATGCCTGTTCCCATGTGGAGTGAACTTGATAACAGTGTATGAATCAATTGGTAGGACAAGCTCACGGTACACTACTAAATTTCAATAATTTAAATAAAATAAGCTAGCATTTGTGCAATGTTTCATTTGTGTAAAATGTGCATGGATTATCTAATTAAAATTTCAAAATTACACCATATTATAAAGAAAGTCCATAATTTCATACGGTTGTGTCATGGAAGGGAAATTAATTGGCAGAGAAAAAAGGCAAAAGGAGCTTAAACTGAGACTATATACTGGTTATGAAAATTATACCAGGAAATATACTTACTATTAAATTTTTCATTTTTTAAAAAATTAAAACTTTCACTTTAGAAATAAGATAGGTGTATAAGGTGTTAACTTCACTCAAAAGTAATGTTAAACCTCAAAACTGGTGTACTTTTTAGTTCTAACTACACATTTCACCAATTCTGACTTCCTGCATTTTGTGCAAAACTACTTACTACAGTTACATGTTTGTTTCCTGGTTATCACACAATGCTTGACATCAGATTTATGCTTTAAATTGCTTTGTCCACTCGATGTTGTGCTGTACATTTTTTCTTAAATTTTCAGTGTGATTCCTCTGCTTATATTTATTTTTAGCTCATCTACCAGCAAAACATCGTCATTGCCTTTAATAAAGTATTCTTCATAAAGTTAGTCTTTTTTTTTAAACTGGGTAGAGAGCATTTAATTAAAATCCAGAATAGTTCTTAGAAGACATTTACAAAGTGAAGATATGCATTACAAAAGAATGTCTAAAATTGTAAAGTTAATCTTATAGCAGATTGGTACATGAACTTGTAGCAATGCTTGTTAAACTGAATAGAATAGACAATCATAAAGAAGAAATAAACGGAGTAAATTAGTGTCTTTATAATTCCATCTGTGGCATAAAACCCAGCATTAGAGAAGGGGGTGGTTGCTTCATTTCTAATTTAATGTCAGTAAATGAGCTCCCTATTTTTCTTTTTCTTTTTTTTTTTTTTTTACATTTGTAAAATAGGCTCAAATGTAATTGGGACCATGGACTTTCTGTTTCTTACATGTAGTTTAATTCCCTGGCATTGCATATTTGTTTATCTGCTGTATATAATTTGCTTCCTATATTATGTATTTCAGGTTGAAGTCCCACCTTTCACTTAAAGTCTCATTGAAACTTCTAACCATTGTTCATTATCTTTCTTTCATATAATTCCCATGTACAAAATGTTCTTTAAAACTATAAATTCCTCGGTGAAAATGATTAAAATTTCTTTGAACTTTGGGATAAACATGTAGTTCCCAAGTATAGCACGTTTCCTTTCATTATTTGCTGTGTACGTACCTCTCCAAGGCAGGAGTTAACAAAATCTTGTTCCTCTTTACACTTTCTGCCAAAAAAAAAAAACTATAACTGTGATAACTGAAGCATGGCATGGTCACTTTTCCGTACGTGCCTTAAACAAGATTTCTTCTACAATAAATGCCTTTGCTTCTCCTCTATCCATTTTCACTCATTAACCTTCTCTGTACTAGACTCAAACGAAAGATAATATATACTGAGAATGGCTCAAAATAGGTAGAGATCACTTCTTTTGGGAGGCTTTCTGTCTTTTCACAAGATTGAGTTATATCATGTTCACATGGCATCCAACAAAAAGGTATTTATTATATATAACATTTGAAAATTGAAAATTTTTTTTTTGCTTTAAAAATTTTATTAAAGAATTCTGTCCTGTTCTTAAATGCCTAGTAGTTATATGACTATTCAAATATATATGATATGAGCAACTTTTTAAAACTTTACCACATGGCACTTATTGTCTTGATATTAATAAATAAAGTCTTAAATGTCCCTTAATTTTCTGCTATACTCTTAAAGGAAGACATTCCCAATGTAGGAGCTTAAAAGTATTATTATTTTAAGAACAATTACACACAAAAATTATACATAAAAAACTATGTATTCACACATGTATTATCTGTATTATCCAAAAATATATCCCAAAATTAATAGGATCAAGACAGTAGATACAGAGATGGAGAAAATTTTATATTGGATATTTTGTGCTAAGAAATTATTTTAAGCAAATGATATTTTTCTTTTGGTTTGGATCTATCTACTTTTAAGTTAATTCCCTTTCTTTCAGTACACATTTGTTAATTCCTTGCATGTAAAGGCAAAGCATTAAGACGCTATCACTCCAGTCCACAATATGGCAGTTTGTAGCAACTGACTGCTATTTTTACAGTGAAAACAACATATTTTACAGGGAAGAAAATGGTAGACTGCTTCGGTCTCTTGCTCCACAAACCAAGGCCTCCCTTTGGAGTTGAGCCCATGTGTTCAGTGATGCACTTCCATTGCTTTTTCCATTGTCTGCCAAGGATTAGAATGCCACAAAGGTGATTCTGGAGCCAGAGACTCCGGAGGAGAGTGCAGCTCAGCCTCTCTTTCACTGTGGTCTGTCTAGATACTTTTGAGTACAAATTAGAATCCTTGTGAGTTATCTCACTGCTACTCACTGAGCTTCACACAGCAGCCTTCCCTAAACTGCTTCTTGTGAATTGTTTTTCATAGTGAAACCAAGCGTGATAATTTCACAAAACACATGAAGAGCATCCCAAACAACAATTTGCAATTTTATTTTGTTACATACACCAGTGCTGCAAAAAACAAAAACAAACTAAAAATAAGCATTTACTTCTTTGTTTCATAAAAGCAAAACTGGTTGGAGAACATTTTTTGAATAGGATCAGGACTTTTATTCTAAAGAGTCCATAGATGCTTTATTTTCCCTTCTGTAGCTAAAATTATTGATTTTAAATTACTTAGTTCAAAATAATGAATAATTTTCTGTGCAGTATCAAAGCAGATTTGGTAATGTAGACATCAGAGCACTCTCTTCTTCATTAAATTAGGCGAAGAGAACTCACTGGTTCTCAAACTGTTAAAAGGACTTAGGCTTTTTAATGAATGGAACATTTATTTCTGTGCCAGCTCAAGTAGCAGCACTGACATGATTAGCATACATTTTGGCAAATGTTCCAGCACAAGGTGTTAGTAAAAAGGAGCTTTTATCTTTAAGCTTAATTCACTTTAACTTTTCTTGTTATTAATGTTTTTAGTGTGAATAAGATGTTTTTGTCAAGGAAATCCTGCTACAAGAAGTTATTCAGAAATACATCTTTTTATTAACGGTAGATGATTCTCATGCTGGAGATGAAGTTACTGTCTCAGAACACATTGGCCTTCTTCAAATTTAGAAATGAATGGAATATTTTGTTATTTATGCAGATGCAAAACTTGTTGCCCTGACAGAGGATTTGTTTTTTTAATGACAGTTCTTCACATATCACATATGATTTTTTTCCTTGAAAAAAAAAAGGAACATGAGGAACAAAATTTGACTAGTAATAGATGGTATCCTCCATCACTATACATCCATAATGAATGAAAAATTTGAGGGGGTTATACTCCAATCTTTTAATCAGGTGCATCATATAAAAGAACTTTCTTGTAACACGTATTGATGCTTCATCTTCTTCTTATTATATTTATTGAGCAAAGCAAGAAAAATAATATGAATCGGAAAGGTTTGGGGTGATTGCATTGAATTCTCTGCTTTTTCAGTATGATTTTATCTAAAAATTTTTTGAATCCCATTATAATACAGTTAACAGGTTTGCCATAAGAATGTGATAAATGAAAGTTTTTGGTTGACAATAAATAAATCTAAAATAAATTAATATGCATATGCATGTGCATGGATGCAAATTTGCATATGAATTTATAACAAACTTACAATCAATTTACTTTCTACTACATGTCTTTAACCACATATAGTCAAAAACTTATCCAATGTCTTACTGACTAATGAATTGGTTTAATCTAAATGTTAGCACAGTAATATTATGATTCATTTGCATTTTACCCTTAAAAGCAATGAATACTAATAAACAGACACTTTAGTGAAAGAGCAAGTGCCTGTTCAAATTGAAAAATGGTAAAAATGAGAAATAAATTATGAAAATATATAATTTTAATTTGTAGACATATAAACACTTTTGGTATAACAAAGACATGATGCCAAAAAGTAAAATGATCCAGTTTAACCTAACATTTACATTCCTTGATTATACAGACAACTTCGCTGTAGTTCTCGTACAAAATAAAATTTCCAGCTTACACAATGAAGTAAAACTGAGAAATCACTGAATAATAGCTTTCTTCACTGCAAAAATTCAGTAAAAGCTCGGTTATTTAAAGAATCTACTGCTGGGCTTACAAATAAACTCTTGGACTTATTCCAAAGCCAAAGAAAGGAAGAAAGAAACAGTAGCCAACAAACATCAACAACAATAAAAAGATAAATATAATTTCCATATAAAATGTTCAACTGAAACAATCAATATTGTACATTGGTTTCTGGTATAATCCGCTTTTAATGTAACTTTTATTTTCTGGTGTGACAGATGAAAATATACTCAAGTTACAGCACTACTGACAAGTCATGGAAGCATTATAATAGTACCATGAACGTCTAGTATTCAGTAACAAAGGACTGAAGCATTACTTTGCTTCTGGCTGTTTTTCTTGGGCACAATTTCTAATTACATTTTCTGTAGGGAAATATATAAATATTTCTCCTGCTGTAACAGCCAGTGCAGTGGTAAAGCAAATGGAAAGCAATTTGTGTACACAAAAACTGAAATACTTTTCAGCAGGTCAAGTTTGTAACACATGGCGATGCTTTTATTCTTGCTAAAAATGAATTGCACTTCTTTTTAATGCCTTCTCTTGCAAACAATACATGATGTCCTGATGAGGTACAAACATTTTATACATAAGTGCATTTCTTTTCTTTCTTATATATTTATGTAGATCAAAATTCAATTTACTTTTAAGTTCCTATTTATTTAATGTTAAAAACAATGTATTTAAAATATACTCTTTCATTTATTTCATGTACAACAACTGTCATGTACAATACCTTAGCTCCCTGCAAAGGAGCAGCTGATGCCCTCTTGTGGTGAAAGGACGTTTTAGTTTCTCTCTCTCTCTTTTTTTTTTTTTTTTTTTTGTCTTTAAAGTGCTCTTTTCTTATCTTATTCCCAGGTTTTATCCGTCATCTGCTTGGTTTATAAAAGCTGCAAACCATGTCCAAGCTTTTTTTAGTATTCATTACAGCATTTCTATAGCTGTTAGTATTAATTTTCATTTAAAAACACTGTACACATCATATAACCTCTGGATTTGATTTTAAAAATCTGAAAACAGCTATTTACAATATACCACAAGTTATAAATTAGTTGTCCTTCACTGGAGCTGCCATCCACACACTCTTATCCAGGGGAAGAAGAGTCTCCAGAGTCAATTAAATCAGCTTCCATTGTTATTCCACAATGAAACATCAAATGTTGGAAATATCCATTGGTTTCCTCTCCCTCATATGCAAGTCAATTTTTCCTTTTAGTGGAATTTGTACTTCCAAATTGTCATCTTCCCTGTGAGGCTTTTTCTCTTTCCTTAAGCAGATATATATGCCCATGCCTGTCACAAGTGTGATGGAACCCAGGCTTATCACTGACAGAGCTACTAGGGTGGGCACACAGGACACCAATTCTACCTTCCTGTGTGTCGGTTCTATGGAAATTTGTGGTTCTTTCTCCTCTATATTAATTTCTGGTTCCTTTCTTAACAGACTCTCAATGTAGCTCTCGTTACTGACAGTGTCGTTGACAAACAGGTTTACCATGACTGTGGAGTGGAGAGGCTCAGGGTAGCCATGGTCACTCACTTTCACTAACAAGCGATGGAGTCCGTAATCCGTCTGTAGCAAGGCCTCTTCCAAAGTGATGTTGCCAGTTTTAGGGTCAATCCGAAAGGACTCAGGCCTGGGTCCTCTTCTGCCTATGATGCTGTAAGCTATGACAGCATTCATGCCTGTGTCTTTATCAACAGCATAGACCTCTGTTACTGGGGAGCCAGGCAGAGTAGACGGCAGTACCAGCAGATAGGACATATTAGATTGAGGAAATAAAACAAGAGGAGGATTGTCATTGATATCTAGAAGGAGAATGGTGATTTTTGTAGTGGAGGAGAGGGCAGGCTCACCCCCATCAACAGCTTCAACCCATAAGGTATAGGAGCTTTGCTGCTCTCGGTCCAAAGAGACTTTTGCTCTCAACATACCCTTCCCTGTATCGATAACAAAAATATCACTCTGGTTGACCACTGAGAGGGCCACCCATCCATTTCGCCCAGCATCTGCATCTGTTACACTAATCACCCCAATCTCACCATATCCTGGAAAATTTTCAGGCACGAAAAAGCTGAAGTCCTTGTTAATAAACCTAGGGCTATTGTCGTTTTTATCCAACACTGTGAGAGCCACAGTGGCTACAGACTCCTTGGGAGGCTTTCCACAGTCTACAGCTCTGACCGTGTACCTATATTTTTCTTTCTCTTCTCGGTCCAGCTGAGTTGAAACTGTCAGAATTCCTGTGACATTGTCTAAGGAAAAATATGATGGAGCGTCAGGTCCAAGAAAATACAAAACTTGCCCTCTCTCGCCACTGTCAGCATCGGTAGCATACAGCTTAGTCAAAAAGGCGTTGGGTGGGTTGTTTTCTTCAATGGTTAGTTCTATCAAGGGTTGAAGGAAAACAGGAGCATTGTCATTGTCATCTAACAGCTGCACTTTAATGATTCTCTTGGCATGAAATCCTTCAGAATTCCAGGCCACAACAGCTATTTCATAGAACCGCTGGAGCTCATAGTCCATAGGTTTGGTAGTCTCTAGCAAATATTCATTATTGTATGGTTTGTAGGGTGATAATCTAAACGGTCCTTCACCATCCAGGTAGCAGTTGACCTTTTGTTTACCTTCTGGATCTCTGATGGTGAAAAATGCAACTGGAGTGTTGATGGGTTCCAGTTCTTTCAAGTAGACAACACCATCTATCTCATTTGCTATGTAACGAGGAACAATTTCAGGTGGCCTGAGAGTGACTTTGATAATGGATACAAGAGCAGTGATCACAGCAGGGATACAGCCTGGTCCATTAGCAAGAATGGTGAGCTTGTGTGTTTGTAGAACGCCTCCCCCAATCTTACTAAAAAGCTTTATGACTCCGGTGGTTTCATCCAGGTGGAATAAATCCTTGGATGCTTGTGGAACTTTCTGGCTGTAAGAGTAGGTGATCTGGGCATTGGTCCCCAAGTCTCTATCTACAGCCTGGACAGCTGCAATAGGGGTACCAACTGTAGCATTCCCATAGATGGTAACATTAATTTGTGAGTCCATGAAGAGAGGGCAATTATCATTAACGTCACTAATGCCGATGGTGAGGGTGGCACTGCCCATCAGTGGTGGTGACCCACCATCCTCTGCAATGATGATGCTCACATAATGATCTTGGGTTTCTCTGTCCAAAGAGCCCATGACAATTAAGTAGGGGGTGCGCTCCCCATTCTCATTCTCCTCAACATCCAGGGTGAACATGCCATGGTAGTCCAGTAAGCGATAGGTTTGTACCCCATTCATCCCTATGTCTGGGTCCACAGCTGGGTGCTCTATGGCCAGCCGGGTGTTCACAGGTGCATTTTCAGGGACCCAGACAGATATTTGGGAGACAGGAAACTTAGGGGCATTGTCATTGATGTCCCTGATAGCGATTTTCACCTTCACAAACCTAAAGTATTCCTGAGGCAGGACCAGCACATCCAGAAGTAAAAGGCAGGAATCAGAAGAAGGAGAGGAAAAGATGGAAACGCTGCCACCCCAGGCAGCCTCTCCACCTCCTTCAAGACACAGGGCCTCCCTGTCGATCTCTTGGGCAGAAGTGTGCAGCTCCCCTGAGCGGTTGTCTAGAGTCACATACTGGCCGCTCAGTCCCCCAGAGGCCAGGCTGAAAGAGAGCGGCGGATTCCACTCAGCTCTGGTGCGATCAGACTGTTGGGAACGCTGATCCTGTCTGCCTGCAGCCCGGGGCACCAGCCGCAGGTCCTCAGCCAGGCTGCCGATGAGCACTCCGGCAGGCAGTCCCTCGTTCAGGCTGTACAGAAGCTCCGTGGCGCGACTGTAACTCGCAAGGCAATTGAAGGGTCCGACGAAGAGGAGAAACAGAAATAGATGCTAGATGGGGGGAGTAGGGAAGGCTCGTTACATGGAAGTGAAAAGACAGGGATTAGAGTTAGACAGCAGACACCCCCTGGGTCCTGAGGGCTCCGCTTTCTAATCCCACCAGTGAAATTTGGATCGGAAAGGAGGGCAGAGGAAGCTCGTTGTAAAAGAGATGTGTGGGGCAACATTGTCTTCCAAACTTAATTTTTCAGTTTCTTTTTCTTCCTCCCTCTTATATCTGCCCCCGTTGCCTCCTGTCATCCCCTCATTATCCCCTTCCCACTCCCCAGCAGGTGACATTCATATCACAAACCGTAACACCTCCCCTCCCCTGGAACACGCGCTGGAGTGGAGAGGGCTCCAACTGGGACTGCGCAGCACGACCCAGGAACCTCCGGTGCAAGTGTGGGGCGGAAGCGGGCTGGTATAAAGCCCGGCCGTGCGGGCGATTATTTCTCCCTAGAATAATTCCGTTATTGGGGTCCTGAAAAATGACCCGAGTCTAATGCCTTGCTAGGACACCAATAACTGCCTTAACAATAGCAATCATCATAACACGAAAAACGTAGCTCCCTTCCCATACCGCTCCTTACTTCAGGTGGTAAAAAGTAAATTTCATTTTAGCACACATCTAAAAAAACAAACAAAAAACACTGTCTCCAACTTTTCCAATCCCCTACTAATCGCCAAGAAGGGGAAGCAAAGTAAACGCGAAAAAATAATCACGCAAAAACAATTTGTTAACTGCAGGAGGCAGTTCTAGCCAGACGCAGGCAGCAGGAAATCGTGTCTGAACCCCTGTGCCCATAGCGGATGGAGCGCGCCCACGGTCCCCTCCTCCTCATCTGACATTTCTGAATCAGAAACTTCCCCTCACCCCTCCTCCACCACCCAAGGACTTGCCTACCCCTACCAGCCAAAATTAAAATGTATTACTCCAAACTCCCTTTCCCTCCCTTTCACCTCCCGTCTCCTTTCCATAAGTTTGGATTCGGGCAAAAGATGGGAAAACCATATAGGAGTGGGAATATCGCTCCCCAGTACCGCAACTTGCAGGGTCGTGCTGGGGCAGCTGCATCCCAGCCCTTACCGGCAAATTCCTGTGGTCGGCGCTGCTTCTGGGACGGTGTAGACGCCCCATATCCAGGCGAAGGTGCCAGGTCGCCGGGCGCCAGCTCACTGCCAGGGTTCGCAGGCTGGGAGCATTCCCTCGGCCGCGCATTCCCAGGGAGGCTGCAGTCAGCGCGCTCCTGCAGGGAGGGCGGCAGAAGACACTCCCTCTCCGCTCATGCAAATCGCTAGGGAACTTCAGCCAATAGTCACCAGCTCCTCAATTAAGTCCGGGTACTCAAGGGAGGTAGAAAATCCAGGGGGCAGAAGGGCGCATTCTTGTTTTCCTGCCCCTGACTTGGGTGCGTGCAGACCCCGCCAGGCCAGCCGTTATGTGGGGCTTGCCTGGAAGACTGCAGCAAGTCACCCCTGGTCGGACACCTGAGCGCGTGCCCGCCGGCCTTGCTCCGTGGTACACCAGTCAGAGCTCAAGTCCACAGGTTGCTAGCAAGAGAGGGAGACTTAAATAAACGAACCGGCATCTGTGTCTTGCAAGAGCAAGACGTCGGCTCCACGGAGCAATCCCAGGTGCAGCCACAAATGCTTGCTTTGCCATGGGTTCCTCAGAGACTCGGATCCAGCAGCTTTGCACTGAAATAGAAAAGACTCTTTTCTCAGCGGAGGGAAGAATCTCAACTTCTCCGTCAGGCGGTGTGTTCCAGAAAAACAACTGCATGAGTCAGGTGAAGGTTTCCGCATGCTTGGGCTTTGGAGCTTCACTGCTGGCAGTGACAGAGCTTTGCTAGTTTTTCTAGTTGCAAACACAAGTGGCTGATGAGAGCCTTGTGCTCTCATTTCAAAGGCAGTGGCAGCTCCTGGCCTTGGGAAAGCGCCAGAGAGACAAGTGGACAGAAATGGGCAGGAACACAGGTGATTACTCCTTCAAGCGATGTTAATATCTTTTGTCTAGGGTTGCATTTTAGGTGAGATTAGAGGACTTGGAGGAAGCCTTGAGGGAAAGAAAGAAAGAAAGAGAGAGAGAGAGAGAGAGAGAGAGAGAGAGAAAGAAAGAAAGAAAAGGGAAGAGAAAGAAAGAGAGAACCAAGAAGAATAAGAAAATAAAACTTGGCTGCTTTTAAAGTGACTACTTTTTCTCCCTCTTACCACTCTACCAATCATCTATGGGAAAAGGGTTCTTTAGAAAGCAAACTAAGAAGCCTGGTGCACAATGCTTGTGTGTCCCCTCTGGCTCTGGCACTGAAAAGCCATGCAGTCACTAGTCATCAGTGTCTGGACTTGTTTAATCATTTGGCTTTTCCTGATGTTCCCTCCACCCCTCCCCCCCATGTCCTGAACATACAACCTTTCCACTGAGGAGCAGTATTTGGGCCTAGATGAGGAAACCATCTTTCTATGTAGTGAGAGAAATAACAGACTTCTCTGTTTTCCTTTAGAAACCACTTAGCATGTCTTCTATGGCATGCTAAGTGGAATGTAAATTGTTTGGCTGAGCTAATTGTTTGCTCCTGACCTTTCTTTCTCCCCCATTTCCAACTATCCTAGAGACAGAGTCCTAAATATTGACAAGACACTGCATCAAAACACCTGGTGCCTGACAGATTGTTGCCACACAGTTTGTGCTGCATGTAGAGTTTGCAAGTGAAACTGTAATACAAATCTGGCTGATAGTTGTAAACCAGGCTTATGAAGCCAGCTCCTTTAAGTTATTTGCCATGAAACTAGAATGATGCTGAGATAATAAACCATACACAAACATACCCATGCGTGAGGACACCCATGCGAGTCAGCAAAACACAGTGGCGAAAGTATGATTTGTTGGTGTTCTTCAGTTGCCAGTTCTGACCTGCAGCTGAACTTTTACCATGATTAGCAAATATTTACTTTGATATTTGCATTGTAGCTAAAATCTACTCGATCCCAAAAGTCAATACTATGCTTCTTCTGAAACGTACTTAATTTATGTCTTCAGGCAACATTCATAGCTTCCAGAAGTTGGAGACCTGTAGCCAGAAGAAGGCAGTCTATCGGTGGTCAGAAGACATGCAAAAGGAATTCTACATCAATACAAGTAGTTATCAAGTGCAGTGAGCTGTTCATGCTTCTCACATCTCATGCCCTGTCCAGTAGGTTAAGGTTGTCTGCCCTTCCCCCCACTCCATGCTTTGTGAAACTACAGGAAGTTCTTGTCTTTTGTTTAGAAGGACTTTGCAAGGGAACTATTACATGAGCAGATAGTCCAGCTGAAGTTACATCTTCTCTTGGCATTTATATTTTCAATTGCTGCTAATTTTCCCTCTATTCTAGGTCTCTTTTCCCACTGTGCAGTGAACAATTTTAGTACAGGTGCATTTGTAACTCCTAATCATGACTTTTAGCTCCTACCTATCAATATTATTTTTGCTCTTCTCCTTTGTTATGTTAAAAAAATCATCTTAATTTATCCAGTTATTGATGCCTAGAGTGTTTCTAAGAGTATTTCTTTCTTAGAAAAAAATGGTATTTATTTTTATTGCAAAGTCAAGATATCAGAGAAGAGGAAAGACAGAAAGGAAGATCTTCCATCTGATAATTTACTCCCCAACTGATGCAAGGGCTGGAGCTGCACCGATCCGAAGCCAGGAACCAGGAGCCTCCTCTGGGTCTCCCACATGGGTTCAGGGTCCCAAGGCCTTGGGCTATTGCCAACTGCCTTCCCAGGCCACAGCAGGGAGATGGGGAATAGGACTGTTGGGATTAGAACTGATGCTATATGGGATACGGCGCATTCATGGTGAGAACTTTAGTCACTATGCCACTGTGCTGGGCCCTCTAAGAGTATTTGTAAGAGGCGAGTTGAAGCACAGTAGTTGAGTACTTCATGTCAATAATGTTGGGAATGAAATTATGTTCACCTTGGCCTTAAGTTATTATGCTGTTGCAAGTTTTTCACATGCAAGTTTCTCATCAAGACTGTGAGACCTTTGCACAGTGCCGGGTAATACCTTTATATGTCACCTGCTGAACTTTTATTAAACTACTTATTATTCTATTTTCTTTGAAATGATAATGCTGAGATTTCATGGAGGTTGCTACTATAATTGGGCCTAAATACTTTTAAAAAAATCAAATGCCACTCTTTACTTTCCATCTATCCTTTTTCTAAACCTTATGAAAGGATTCCTAAATTCCTGTTTCTCATGACACCAACCCTATGACCTACCATCAAACATCACATATTTCTTTCTAAAGATGACTTAAGAGAGTGGCCATGCTATTTCTCTCTTGAAAGTAATACGCATGGACTTCTCACACGTCTTAGTTGTTACCGGCTGCTTTCCAGGTGTTTTTAAAAATTGATATTGAAGAATAGTTATATTGCATACCTCCTAAGTGATTTTTGTTTGTTTGTTTGTTTGTTTAGAAGAGGAAAGCAACATTATACAATAAGTGAGCTCAGACCATTCTTTGGGTTGTTGCTAAATTCTTGTGTGATTATATACAATTCATCCCCATAGGGTTCTTTTTCAATTCCCTGAGAAAACACTTCTCAAACTACATGCATATGTACATCCCAAATGGCTTACCTAATATTAATTATTAACAAACAGTGCGTGCCAATACACTGATTAATTTCATTATTCTTTTGATCACTAAAATTTAATAATATTATTATTTAGTGTAAGTCTTCTTAAGCTTGTAACTTGTCAAAAACATGTACATGCTTATATGTATACATTAAGTACCATCTTCAAACTCTATACATTTAGTAAACATATTCTCCAACATTTTAGTGTTTTGAAGTACTATTCACATTTTGTTTGTCCTTAACAAGTAATTATAGGCATACCAGTTCAAGTATTTTAATATTAATGTAGTTGCCATGAACTTTTGTTTTGTATATATATCATGTGTATATAAACTTGTTCCATGATTCTTCTAGAAATCATTTCTTTAACTTTCACTTTATTTGAAAAGCAGAGAGAGAGAGAGATTGAGAGAGAGAGAGAGAGAAGGAATTTTAGCCTCTTTTTCACTCCATAAGTGCCAGAACAGCCAGGGGTAGTCCAGGCTAAAACTAGGAGCCTAGAACTCAATCCAGTTTTCCCAAATGGGTATCAGGGACTCAAGTTTTTGAGCCTTCATCTGCCTTACAGCATAGATATTAGTAGGAAATTATATTAAAAATTGGGAAACAAGGATTTGAACTAGGATTCTCCAATAGGGGACTCAGATATCCCAAGTAGTTTTAAACACTGTACCAAATATCCACCCTTGGACCAAGCAACCAGACTCAACCAGTGCCTCTATGGGATGTTGAAAATGCAGGTAGACTCTTCACCTACTGTGTCATGGCATAGTCGCCAAGAGAGAGATCTACAATCATGAGTTTACTTCCCAAATGTTCACAATGGCTAGGTTTAAGCCAGACTGTACCCAGGAGCCAGGAGTTTCATCCAGGTCTCTCATGTGGGTGGCAAGGATACAGCTCCTTGGGTCATCTGCCGCTCTCCCTGTGACATTAGCAAGGGCCTGCATCTGAAGTGGAGCAGCTGGAAACCAAGGTGGCATTCACGAGCTAATGGCATCACAGGTATCATTTGGATGCAGATAAATGTTCTTTCATTGAGAGCTAATTATGCTTTGAACATGCTATTAGGTATTTCACATGTGTCATTTGCTTAATTCACATAGCAAGCTTATTTTATTTTCACTCATGTATTTTTTAATGCTGGAGATATATTCTGAGAAATGTGTGGCTTAGGCAGTCTTATTACTATGAAATCATCATGGAGCGTACTTACACAAACTTCTATGTATGTGAGTGGTGTTTTAGAGCCTACTCTTCTCCCAGAGTTGCTCTGCCACATTGATCTGATTTTCTCTTCCACACTCACAGCAGTTTTATAATATAGTTTTATTACAACAATTTCACTGACATATATTATATGATTTCTAATGTCCATGGTGAATGGGTCCCAATCTATTGATTCTAAAGTATGAGAAATCAGTATATTGGGTCTTTTACTAAAGAATTTGAGAAGCTAATTTAGTAAATAAGTATACATTTATACTACTTTGTTAAGAAGGTGTAAATAAGCTAATTTATTATAGCACATGTGCAGTAAATACAAAAAAAATAGTGTAAATACCCATTTGCTATCCTGTGCAATTCATAATTGGGGCTTTTATGAATAACAATATGATCTAGTTAGTATTTTTTATGTTTCGGAAAGATGGATAAATAGATTTCCCATTTCTCCTATTTCCTCGTATAGTCTGTCAGGAAGGGATATGAGAGAGTGAAATGGTGCTTTTATTTCAGAACTCAATTAGCATCCCTTTATAGGGATAAATATAACTGGATGAAGTCATTAGAAAATCCCAGGCCCATTTTTAGATAACATTTTCAACTTTCTCTCCTTATCCTCAACATAAATTTATAAAGCCATTTTCTACTCATTTGAATTTCACATTCTCTGGCCACACTTCTGGTGGAGGTGATAATGAGTGGTGAAATTATCAAAGGGAAGGTGGTGGGACCGCAGAGAAGAAGAAATGAAGGCCAAGAGAAATCCACAAAGTGGATCAGCAGTTGCTGAATGCTGAGCAGTAACTAAATGCAGTTTATTGATGATGTTTTTGCCTCACTCCCTGGAGTCAGTTCCTGAGAGACTTGAAAGAAGAAAGAAAAACCGACTGCGTAGAGAATAAAGCAATTGTAAACCCTAAAAATTAGCATAAAAATTAGGTCAGGGCCAAAACAAGTCCACTGCAGGAGAGAAAAGATTCTAAATTTCATTTTGAGGCACTGATCCTGTATTACATATGAGAAGTTTCATGAAAATATATGCTTAGGTCATGTTTCCAAACAGATCTCCAGATTTTTTGCATGGCTTTCTAGAATCTCTTTCATCTTGTTCTGTGATTTTAAGTTAGAATTCTTAGTAATTGTGTGACTACTCTGATTTCAGCGTGTGTGACAAATCTTGCTGCTCATGTGAAAAGTCCACATTTTCATGGAGATACAGGTTTGATCTCTAGATACTTTTTTCTGGACTTATTCTTAGGAAGACAGTGGAAGTTCAATTTCATTTCCTGTCATTAAGACACCTATTACTGAACATTGAATATCTGCTATGTGCACCATGGTCATTATCTCTATTCTCCACAAGAATGATGACCCCACTTCACAGGTAAGGAATTCGAGTTTTAGTAAGATGTTTGAGGCTTTGCAACTAGAAGTGGCTTTTACAACTGACTAAGAACAAATTTTGAGATCACTTTTTTATGCTGTTAGGGGACCTATTTTCTCTATATTGAGGATTTTCTAAAAGGGACAGTTTATCTAAGAGTCACAATTTGATATATTCATTATATGGAATGTATAGAATTAGTAATAGAATCATATCAAAAATACTATATATCTAAAAAATATTTTATAATTACTGACAATTAAAATGTACTTACGTTAACAACCCAATGAATGCTTTCCTTTTTCAATTTATTGGACTAACAAAAACCTACTGATTTATTTTTTTCATTTATGGTTTAGAATTACATGACATTAAAATATTTGCTTGTTGAAACTCATGTACTTCTGACAAACGAAGCAGTAAATATCCTAAAGGCCTACCAGTTCCCAAGGGCAGGCATGCTGTTGCCCTAGTGAAAAAAATAAATGTGTCTTTAACTAGATTTAAACAAAATGTCACTAACACACATCTAAAAAGGAAGGAAAACAGAAAAGTGATTGAGATTAAATGAGAATCCTTTTACCTCTTAATAAAAGGATCAGAAATTCCTTAAGCATGTCATATGCATAAAATAACCTTTCTTATTTTAAATGTGTGATATGTCTTTAAGAACAATGAAAACGTTTCAGCACCATTACTGCCACTGCCCTAAGTCTAATAATTCTTGAAAAATAATCTTAATGTGTTGGAGTTTTGTCAGGGGTTGTTAAACTGTTTAGTGATGACAATGCAAGTCGGGTTACATGCAACGTACCTCAGTTATACAACTGGGAAACCTCAGCTTTCCTTGCCAGCTGTGAGAGAATGCTTTAGCATTCCTGTGGAATTTCTGAGCACTACTATAACATTCAAGACACCTCCCCCTTTTTGTTTTTTAGTTTTTGTTTTGGTTTTTTGCTCGCCAAGGACCATTTGGGTTTGCACCATCATTAAAGGTCCAACATGGCTGCAGTTAATGGTCTCACTGCTCTAGTCAAAGCAGCTGTGACATTTCTGGTCAAAATGGCAGGTTTTTTCTGACTATTCATTAGTTACCACAAAATGTTAAAAGCACTGGATCAACATTTTCTTTCCAATAGGTTTTGGCAAATGAATGGCGCAAGTAACACTTATAATAACATAGGAAGTGTCAGGCTTTCTGCTTTTGGTGCAGTGTTTTTCAAGTCTACATTCAGAACCTATTTTCTCTGACTTCTGTGACGCCATGTTTAATTGGGTTTTGAACCTTCTATCTCTGCCTGCTTTGTCATGCCCAATTCATTAATTCAACTTTTCACCTTTTAAAATTACAGGTTCCTCAAAAGGTCTGTTCTGTTTTCTTCCATAATCACTCACTGGGAACCCTTTTAAGGCACTGCTAGTCATCACTTCTATTCTTAGGTTTTCCAACTCCCTTCCAAAAGCCCTCAGATTCTATATATCCTCAAATTGGCCTGTTATTAGTGACAGTGCCTGGAGTTAAAAAGACCTTTATCTCCAGGTGAATGTCTAAATTCTCTCTACAAGAGTGATTCCCTCCATCCACCTTATAAAATAATGACCTGTTCAGTTAAAAAAAAAACAACAAAGGAAACTGCTTGTAAAATAAAACAGTAGGGTTCATACTTACCAACATATTAGTTACTCCAAAGGAGTTGAGAAATCTATTTATGCCCATTCCCATACTATCATGAAATCTATAACTAATGACGCCATCTGTTGGTGGATGGCAGGGTTAGAGAGCGTGACAGCTCTGAACACAGAAAATGAACTTTGATAAACGTCCATACTGCAATATGTAACACTTTTGCCTTAGGCACGTCAGTTTGCCTACCCCACAAGTGGACAACAACATGAGTGGTGTTACAGGGGTGAGAAGATGGTAACAGTTACTATTTTATAAACATGCAGTGGACTAATGTGTGTGTGTTCTTGTGTGTGTGTGTGTGTAACACTCATGTACCTATAGTGTGTGTGGTGTATATAAATTTTCACAGTTATTTCTAATTTCAAAATGAGGAACTTTTAAGTTTTAGCTTTATGTACCTATAGATGATCATTTATTTCTTGCCAAGCACTACATTAATTCAGGGAGGTTGTCTCAAGTGTACTACAGCATACGGTCCTGCAGACTGAAAATTCCAATTTGAGGAAGAAGAGGTGAGAGAAAGGATGTTTTGAATCTCAGACATTAACTCATCTTTCCCTATACTGAAAATATGCTCTGTTTTTCCTATAACATTATGTTCTCAGCCTTTTTTGCCCTAAGGACATTAATCATGCCTTTTTTTTTTTTTTTACCAAATACTGTGGTTTCATTCATAACATATATGATTCACTTACATGAAGTGGCAGTATAAGATGGTTACAAGAAATCCATGTGAAATGAAAGCTACACAGACTTCCATATTCATGTGGCATTGTCATTATATTGTTCCTTTTAATTTTTTTTTTAAGAAAAATTGAAGTGAGAAGCCCAGACAGTGCTAGGGAAGTCAAACTGACATGAATGAAACGTTTATTCACTGCAGGCTGGGTACGAAAAGATCCAGCCAATAGAGATGGAATACTTACACCATTTGTTAGTGATTCTCTCTGCACTGCTCTGTTTATATGTTTTCCACACACACTTCCTCTGGGATGCTTGATTTTGTTTCAAAGCTGGGCAGGCTCTGCTGAGGAACACATGATTTCTTTAAAAACCCAGGGCTTTCTGCAGGATGTTGGAAGCCTGAGGTATGGTGACCCATCTTGACTATTGAACATGACTTTTCATGCTTCTGCGTAAAGTAGAAGCAAATATAGGGAGAGATATGTTTGACTTACTTAAAGGTAATAGAGGGAGTCCCTGTAACCTGTGGTGATGTCAAGAGACAAATGTGCTCTTCAGCCTGAGGTTTGGGATGGTACAGATTCCTCCACATTCCACAAGTTGCTGTTTGTATTACTGGGAACATTACTTAAAATTACAAAGATTCAATTTTCTACTCCTAAAACTGGTTAACTTTTTCAGAAACTGTTATTTTCCAGGTCCTGTCCTAAGAACATTGCCCATATTGAATCATCTAACTTCCAAGATAACCATGTGAACTAGGTACTGCTATTGTCATGATTCTGATTTGAGCCAGAAAGAAAACTAAGTGTTTTGTCATGGGTTACACAGCCAATAGGGAAGAAGCTGAGCTTGAAAATGAGTTAGGCTGCTTCCATAATCTCACATACCTGTTCCTGTTTATTTCCCCTGTAAAGCAGGCTTGTGTGGAATTAACTTCCTCCCTTGTGAAGTCATGGCATCTATTTTAATAAGAAAATGCATTTAAAGTATTCACCACATTCTTGGCATACACTGAGATCCAGGAAATGCAAGCTGAAGGAATATTAATTTCATTCTCTTCTTTCCTTCTCTTTGCCATCACTCATTTTCATTCAAATCAGGCCATGGTTCTTTTTAGTACCAGTATACTTTGTAGTTATTGCTATTCTGCAGTTTTGCCAGTACATGTTGCTTATATTAGGAATTGCTATAATGTCTATGTAATTTGTCCAAAAACAGGATTATTCTTCATTGTTCAATACTTGTGATTTTTTCATTCCACTTTTTTAATAACTTTATCATATCAACTTTGATACCTATGATTATTTACATTAAGCCTTTGTTCTATATCTTTGTAAGCATTCATTATAATTTATCATAAATAACAATTGAGTATTTGTCTAAAATAGAATATGAAATTTTAAAATTTCCAAGTACTTGTTTAATAAATGTGCCTCCTGAACAATTTAGAACTGAGAATGTTTGAAGGCACTTATTATATGGAAATCATTTTAAAAAGTTTGATAAATTTTCTTACGTGCTTGGTCCCTCAAGGCTTTCCTTTTATGGGGAAAAATGGGGGAAACATAATCTAGACAGATAGCAAAATTTCGATTATTGAATGTTTTGAAGATTTGCAAATGGCAGAGTTACTTGGCAAAAGAGAAAAGAGACAGAGAGAGGGAAGAGAGAAAGATCTTCCACTTCCATTTGACTCTTCAAATGGCCACGGTGGTCAGAGCTGAGCCCATCTGAAGGCAAAAGCCTGAAGCTTCCTCCACATCTCCCATAGAAGCGCAAGGCATCAGTGTGAGAGGACTTGAGCTTTGCTCCACTGCTTTTTCAGGCACATTTACAGAGGGTCAGATCAGAAATGGAGCAACAGCAAGGATTAAACCAGCAAGATGCTAGTTTCACCCACTACAACACAGCATAAGCCCTAGTTAATGCTTTCTAAGTAGCTGAAAAATAATGTCCTGGATAGAAAGAATGTAAAATTCTTTTTAAAATATCTTTATGTTTTGAAAAGTAACAGATGCTAAATTTCTACGTGCAGGTGTTATTAAAATTGTACCTGCTACAACAGCATTTGTCCATTTTTTGATTGCTTGCCGCCTCCCAGCCTGAGGTTCAGGAAGGTGGAATCTGAACCACTGGCTTCCCTTTAAGCAGTAGCACTGCTGTGGGATGCTGGTATCCCCAGCAATGCCTTAACTGCTATGCTGAATGCCTGCTCCCATGTACATATCTGAAGAGTATCTTCCAGAGATGTAATTTAACTGTATTAAATTGATATCCATTCTGCAAGCTCTATACATGTATAAGTTTGATTTTTCAGGTCCTTACCTGTGCTGTAGTGAAGGAAAACAAATCTGAAACAAACGTTAGATTTTGGAATAGTTTCTTGTTATTGCTTGCTCAACAGCATATAATATGAGGATCATAAAGCATTGATGAATATGCTGAATGTCTTCTGGGAATGGATGGAAGTGCTCTCTCGTGTGTTAAACTCATTTCAAAGAGTGCTTGCTGGATAAAGAAGGACATTTTAATGCCAAAGGAATTTTAGGTATACATATGGCTACAGATTCTGTAGACTTGCTAAAAACAGTAGCTGAAGCAATTAAAAAAGTATGTAGAATATTGTACTGTTCTCTTTCAATTTTGACTAAATTCTTAATCCTTTTCATTATATTTTCAGCAAAATATTTGAAGAATTTAATGAACACTTCCAATAAATCAGAATAGAATTAATTTAGGTAGACGCAGACTTAATTGACTTATACAATTTGCAAAGTTAAGAGCCCAGAGCAGCAGCCTAGTGGCGAAAGTCCTTGCCTTACATGTGCCAGGATGCTATATGGGCGCCAATTCTAATCCTGGCAGCCCGCTTCCCATTCAACTCCCTGCTTGTGGCCTGGGAAAGCAGTTGAGGATGGCCTAAAGCCTTAGGACCTTGTGCCCACGTGGGAGACCCAAAAGAGGCTCTTGGCTCCTGGCTTCAGATTGGCTCAGCTCTGGCTATTGAGGTCACTTGGGAAGTCAATCAGTGGACAGAAGATATTCCTTTCTGTTTCTCCTCCTCTCTGTATATCTGACTTTCCAATAAAAACAAATAAATACATAAAATTTTTTTTCAAAGTCAAACTTACATATTAGTCATATACATTTAGAGTATAATCCCATATTTTATTTCCAATAAAAATAAATCTTTAAACAAAAAGAAAATATGAAGGTTTACAAAGAAAAATTTAAGACAAAAATATGATCAGCAATGATTTGCATTGTTAGGTGAACTTTGATCAATAAGAAATGAGCCACTTATTATTTCAACCTCAGAAATATTTGAATATTAGTTTTTTCCTCTATTAAATGTGAATATGTTGACATTTCATTTTTTTGTGGAAAATGGAATTAAATAATATTTTTGTTAATGCAAAATTTTCAAATGCATGGAGAAGATCTTCGAAAGTTTATGGAAACTCATATTGTAAAATGTATGCATGGAAATCAAATGAAAATCATATTAGCTATCTTAATATGTAATTTCGCTGAGTTCAACTTTTGAGGAGTGAGACAAATACAAACTAGAATGAAATATATTGAAAATAGATGAGGAATATGATAATGGAGATAATGGATATAGATTACTTTCCTAATTTTTAAAGATGAAAAGGATTACAGTAGGAATGTAGTTGAATGGGATGATAGAAATTAAAGAAGGAGTAGAGAGATAAATTAAAGATGGAAATATTGTTGTGGAGCAACGCCTTAAGGGAGACTTAATATGACAAAATTGAAATCACTGAATAAGTTTCAATTTATGAGAATTCCTTTATCACTTTTTCCTTTACCGTATTTTCAGCCTCTTTTAATAATGAATATTGTGAAATTCCACAGCAAAAGTGAAACCTTCAGCATAAACTACAGAATGCCTGATAATATATTCACTCCATCTGCCACTGATGAGCAGTGTGACTTGGGCAGGTCTCTTACAGCATGTTCCTGAGATAGTTTGTTCATGTGTGTAGAAAGAAAATTAAACTAGGCAATGTTTGAACTCCTTTATTTGTACTCTTTCTTTTTTATTTAAAGGATGTATCCATTTATTGGAAAAGTAGATTTTTAAAATAACAAGCTGCGGGTTTACAGTTGATTTTGAAAGATAAAATGCTGGGGTTAACATTCTTGAATAACAAGTTAAACTTATGCCTACAACACTGTTACCCGTATGAGCAGAGGTTAGAGTCCTAGATGTTCCATTTTGGTACAGCTGCTTCTAAGGTGCCTGAAAAAGCAAGGAGAGAAGGCCCAAGTGCTTGGATGATCCTTGTCCTCAAGCGGGAGACCCAGATGGAGTTCAGTGGAGGCTGGGACAAGGCCTTGGGTTCCTGTCCTTAAGTGGGGGATCTAGAAGAATCTCTAATCTCCTGGCTTTGGACAGGTCCAGCTCTGGCCACTGTGGCCATTTTTTTGAGTGAACCAGCATATAAAATCATATATATATATATATATATATATATATATATATATATATATATATATATCTCCTTCTCTCTCTGTAACCCTACTTTGCCAGGTCATTATTAAGGAGCTGGATCAGAAGTAGAGCAGCTGGGCCACAAATGCCCATATTAGATGTCAATGATACAGAATTAGCTGGCTACTTCTTGTTGCGTAGCTGGCTACTGCTTGTTGTGTAAGCACACATTACACATATCCTCATACTACCACCCAAAACACAGCTTCACATATGCATACAATCAGACATTTCAGGGAAATAATTTTAAATATTCAGTATTTTAGAAGAATAATGGTGAGATCATTTTAGCTTCCCTATCCCAATTAGGCCTTTCTTCAATTATTTCTTAGGAAGAATATCTTAGGTTAATTGCAATTATTTTTGTAAAAGGTAAAAGATTTATGTCATCTGAAGAGAAACCAGAGTATAGTAATTATTATTTTTGTACTGTGCTGATGAAATGTTTTATGATACAGTGTTAATATGATGCAGCTGAATTATTTCATGTCATAATTTTTCATAGTATTTCTTATCACATTAACACAGGAATAGCACTCCTCTTCTGGCCAGCTTTGTTCCCCCATTGCCTGAAACTGTTGGGGATTCATGAATATTTAAGAATTGTGAAAATAAGATCTTGTTGACTGTGTGCTACAGCACACAAATTGAGAAGCTGATTTTTTTTTTATTCATACAGAAAATAAGCTCTCTCAAGGAAGGCTTTATCACCTGCAGTGAAGCACAGCATCTGCAGGAAAGGACGGAGCCTTGACAGTTGTGTCTTAGAACAAGGGAGCAGTTTCTGAAATGCCTGCTTCATCCCATTGCCTGTGCAGGCTGGTACGATGCAGACCCTAACTCCACCGTGATGGCAGTACAGATGAAATGTATATATTCACAGTTTTCTGTTTCCTTGTTGTTAAGTTTCCTGCTGACTTTCTCCCAGTTGAGCATGTAGCAATTTTAATAGTTTACTCTTGATCCCCTTGAAGTTGATAGTTTTGCATAAGTACTTTGCATAGACACTATACTGCTTTACCTGTTTGTGTTATTGTGTTTTATGTTCCGATTCTTATTCACTGAAATATTTCTTAAGAAGAATATTGAGTATGGATTCCATTTTTACCTCAAATTTTATTTTTTCTTTCTGTGAAAAATATACATATATGTATTCATTTAATTCCTATGAAGGTGATAGTCCTCTAAACTGGAAATACACTGTTTATGAATATATATACTTTTTATTAATTTTTAGATATAGTTTATCACCTTTTAACTTTTTGAGAGATTATTTTATTTATTTGAAAGGCAGTTCAATAAAGAGAAATAGGGAGAGACAAAACGAGATGGAAACTGTTTCTAATTGCTGATTAACTCACTTGGATACACAAGTCTTGGCAAAGCGGAAGTTTACAGTCAGAAACTCCATCATAGTGCCCCACATGGGTAAGTGGATCCTGAATGCTGGGATCATTTCTGCTGCTCTCACAACCACGTTATCACAAAAGGGATGAGAGGCAGATCATCTAGGCCTCAAATTGGCTCTCTGAAATGAGATGTAGGATTCCTAGGTAGGAGCTTAGCTTAGGAGTATCAGAATACCTATCTCTGTTAGTTATGAGAGAAAATGAGAGAGAGAGAGAGAGAGAGAGAGAGAGAGAGAATAGTGCATGGTATTTTCTAACTATGAATTATAAATTCTTCCTTATAGACATGCTCATCTTTCAACAGCAATAGTAATTAATAAAAAATATTACATATGATTGGTCAGTGCATGGGTTCTGTAGTCCGCACTTCCAATGAAATGTTAAATACATACTGACAATTGAATGCTGGGCATTCTATCATTATCTATACCTCAATGTCAGGATATACTTAAAGAGAAGAATGATAGACTCGTGACTGTTGTTTGAAGAACTGTACTGTTTTTATAAAATAGGGGAAAATAGCAGAGTGGGGGAGGGTAGAGGAGGAGTGTGGAGAACAAAATCCCTGAGTCTAAGGAACTGTATTATGAAAAATAAAATTAAATAAATAAATATTTAAAAAGAAACAAAAAACAAACATTTTGGATTGTATTAAGTTTTTAAAAAATTATCTATTAGTTGTTAATTGACAGGGTTAGTTGGATTAAATTTGAATATTTTCAGGAAAACGGGATAGGGAAAAATAAATTTGGGCAAGAACAATTATTGCATTATTTTAGTAGTAGTAATTTAAAGGCAGAGCAGGGGTGGTTAGAGAGATTGCTCGTCTCCTAGCTAGCTCCCCTAAATGTCTGCAAAAGCAGAATGAGTGAAACAAATTCAGGGTCCAAGAACCCCATTTGGGTCTCCCACATGAGTGGCAGGAACCCTAATAGTTTAGCCATCACTTGCTGCCTTACAGGGTATACATTAACAGAGAACCAGACTGAGGAGTAAACATGAGACTTCAATCCAGGCACTCTGACTTGAGATGCAGCCGCCAGAAGTTTGTACTTTGATGTTCAAAAGATTTTATAATAATACTATGAATACTTCCACATTTAATATGGTTTACTCTTCTCTGGAAATATATATTTTGCTAATATGTTAAAAATATTGGAGTTAATCAGTTAACCTTCATTAAGAAGGCAGACAGTAGAAGCAGGAATATTAAATGCTAGGTATACAGCCTTTAAATGCAAGAATTATTTAGAAAGCAGAAAATTTATCCCCTTAATGCATCTGAAACTAACATTCTATTCCCATACTTCTCCTAAATCTTGGCTGTACTATACAAAGTTAAGACTCCTGCTTCTGAACATCATGGCATGGAAAAAAGAAAGTGTTAGAAATTAGAAGTAATAAAAAGAAATAAACAATCGCTTACCATGAAAGATCAGTCTGGTGGGAGCTGGTGCTGTGGCCCAGCATATGTTATATCCTGTGGAGATGGCATCTCACACAGTTAGCAGTTTGGATCTTACATGTTCTATGCCCAATCCAGGTCTAATGACCCGGAAAGGCAGCACAAGATTGCCCAAGACCTTGGGCCTCTGTAAACCAGTTGGGAAACCCAAATAAAGTTCCTGGTATTTGGCTTTGGCCTGATTCAGCCAAGGTTATTACATATGGCCATTTGTGGAGTAAACTAATGGGTAAATGCTCTCCCTCTTTTTCTCAATCTGTTTCTGTAACTCTGGCCTTTCCTCCTCTCCTCTCCCCTCCACTCCCCTTTCCTTACCTTCCCTCTCTTCTTTCTCTTTCCTTCTCTGTTTCCTTCCTTCCTTCCTTCGTTCCTTTCTTCCTCCTCTTTCTTTCTTGCTTGCTTGCTTTCCACTTACATACTTATATTTGAAAGGCAGTTACAATGAGATAAGGAGAGATAGAAAGACAATCTATCTGTTGCTTTACTTTTCCCAAAATGGCTACAATGGCTAAAGTTGAGTCAATCCAAATCCAGGCACCAGGAGCTTCTTCTTGGTCTTCCAAATGGGTACAGAGCTTCAAGGCTTTGGGCCATCCTCTACTGCCTTCCTAGATCACAAGCAGGGAGCTCAGTGGGAAGTGGAGGGGCCAGGACATGAAAAGGTGCTCATATGTGATCCCAATGCTTGAAAGGTGAGGATTTAGCCATTGAGTCATTGTGCTGGTCCCAAATCTGGCTTTCAGATAAATAAACAATGTATCTTTAATGGGAAATTTTATGAGTAAATAATATTGCAGGGAAATCTTTTACAAATTATTATTCATGCGAAGGTTATTATTGGGAGTAGTGCTGGGGTGCAATGGGTTAAGTTGTTGCCTGTCATGCCTGCATCACAAATGAGTTCAGAATTATGTCCTATGTCTGCCACGTTCAATGCATTTCCTTGCTCATGGCTTGGGAAAAGCAATGGAAGGTGGCCCAACTACTTGGGCCCCTGTCAATCAAGTGGGAGACCCAAATGAAGCCCCTGTAACCTAGAATTGGCTTGACATCACACTGGCCATTACAGCAGCATGAAAAGCGAGTCAACAATGTAGAATTCTTTCCCTCTCTGGCTCTATCTCTTTGGAACTCTCTCAAATAGATTTAAAAAATTAAAGTAAGTTATTTGAGAACAAATAAACAATGCAATTTTTCTAATCATGATCTATCTCTGAAATTTGAGAGATTTTCCTATTAAAATTCATTAATTTTGATTTATGCATCATTAGCCATCAGCTGATTAAGACTAGACTTGAGGGAGTAGACTTCTGATGCAGTGGTTAAGCCATCACTTGGGACAGCTACATCCCAGATCACAGTGCTCGGATTTGCATTGCAGCTAAACCTTCAATCCTGCTGGTTATGCAGTACTGGGTGGAAAGTAGCAAGTTATTGTTCAAATCACTGTCACCTCAGTATGAGTCCGAACTTCTGAGCTTTGACCTGTTTCTGACTATTGGAGAAATTTGGGGTGTAAATCAAAAGGTCAGAAATATCTCATTGGTAAATACAAGATCTCTCTGTGTGTCTGTCTCTCTCTCCCTTTCCAATACATAAAAGTGAAAGTATTTTGCTTTGACTTTAAAGAAACAGCCAAAATATAGTTTCATCAGGTAATACTCAATGAGGCAATAGAAAAATACTTGCATGAAGTCAGTGCTTTTCATTTGCTTTTACAATAATTCTACAAGTTACTTAAGGATTATTTAAAAGAAAATAAAACCAGCAAAATGTTGGCATTAATCTGTCCAAAATCTAGGAAAAACAAAAATGTACCTTATTTTTATAATATGTACTACAAACTCCCTTTGGTTCACTGTGGGCATTTGCATGTTTCACATCAAACACCTGAGAAATAACTGAAGTGTATTTTCAGCAAGTGCATAAGTCAAAAGAGGTAAAAACTAAAATCTCAGGCTTGCGCAAAATGAAATGTGGAATGACCCTCCCTACTTTGAGCTGTGTTGATGATCCGCTAAAACACAATGCTTAGTTATATATATTGCTGCTAATAGGACCCCATCAATAAAAGCAGTCCAGGTTTTGTCACATGTTACTTCAGTGATAAAAAATTTGCTTTCCTGGAATTGTCATGCACATTGGACTTCAACTAAAACTAATGGGATTTCTCTGGAAAAAATGTTCCACTAAGTTGGGCATCCAATTATCCTGTAAATAAAATTTCACACACCATCTAAGCTATAGCTCAAAATAAGTAAGAATGTAAAGGAACAAGAGACAGTAAAAACCAGTAAATTGATAGATAAAAGAAACAATAGCACAAAGTATGAGGCATCGAAATTGTTAGACATAGACTTGACATCAAAATATTAAAACTTTCAAAGAGATAGGGAAGTGTTGCAAATATTTACAGAACGTAAGACATTATCAAAAGGGTATGGCAGTTTGGAAAAAGTCCCCAGAACATCTAGAAATGAAAAATATAACTAAAATAAACTAATGTCTAGAAGCAACTAAAAATATTTAAAAGAAACAATATGTGGAATGTATATGAGCATGAAGCTCTGCCAAAGCAGAGACAAGTCTTTTCAGACAGCTCTTAAGTATTTACTTTCCATAGAATACCTTGCCTTTTGGTAGAATACAATGATCCTTCACTTGTGAGGAGGTCTCTACCTGTCATCTATCTATCACCTGTCTTACCTAACACCTGAAAGTGTTCAAAGAACTCCATGTCACAAGATACATTATAGAAACAATGCTTCCTAAATCCATATATTCTTAAAGCTTTTTACTGTAAATAATCACTTAGCCTATGATTCCCATTTTACCAAATTTCAAAGATAAATATCACTTCTTTGCCAAGATGATTAGCATCAGTTATGCTCATCAGGAAACCAGAAAATGTCACCTGCCTTATTTTCCTTCTCCCAGAGGCATTCATCTAGTAATAAGAAAAGGAATGGATCAGAGACCTATTTTACTCCTTTTTTTCTGTTGTAGCAATAATGAAAAAATAGCAGCAAAATGTATAAATTTCATATTGTGAAGCAGGTTGTGGAGTAGTGGTTAACATATGCTTGGTTATCTATATACCATATTGTTGTGCACATTTGGAGCCCTGGCTCCTCCTCGGATCAAATTTCCCTATATGTACATCCTTGGAGGCAGCATCTGATAGATTATTGGCATAGACTCCTGACATTCAGGTGGGAAACCTGATTACTTGTTCCCAGATTCAGCCTGGCCAGTTCTGACAACTGCAGGTATTTGAAAGTGAACCAGTGCACTAAAAAGTTATTTGTTTCTGTCGTAGTTCAGTGGCTAAATCTTCCCCTTGCACATTCTGGTTCTCCATATTGGTGCATGTCCCGGCTGCTCCACTCTCAATCCAGCCCCTGCTTGTGGCCTGGGAAAGCAGTAGAGAATGGCCCAAAGCCTTGGGACCCTGCACCCGTGTGGGAGACTCAGGAGGAATTTTGTCCGCAATGCCTTGGTAAGAAAGAATGTGTGAAGGTAAATTTCAATTTTCACAAAATAGTAAATGAGGGAAAACAGTAAAATGTAAAAATAATGCTAACAGTAATAATAATAATAATAATCTTAGGCCTTTGAATTGGTTGGCTCTAAATAGTATTTATTCAATGATCATTCTAATATAATACTAATTATTAGTTTGAATGAAGAGACTTTGACAAGTATGGGAAAGTTAAATGCTCAACACATAAACTGTAAGCAAGTAATTCAGAAAGTTACCAATTTAGAACATCTATATATTTTTTTTCAATTTAGAAGACTGCTCAAATAAGTAACTGGAAGAAATTAAAGTGGATGCCTATAAATGGTGTGATTTGTGCATATAGAAATCCCTCAGTCAGAAATTCCTACTTTTTCTTATGTTTTTCTTTGGGGGTTGGGGGGAAGGGTAAAGTTTCAGTTTTGTAAAGAAAATCCAAATTACTGTGATCACATTTGCAAACTACATGAAAAGAAATGAAACCAAAATGAACAAAACCAATTATATTTATTTCTTTTGCTCAAAGTGCCACTGAATTGACCTCACTAGAATACGTTTTTCCAAGTTGCAAGCTATTTATGAAGATACATAATAGAACCAAATACCTCCACGTGTTACATACCTGGAATTCACATCACTATCCTTCGAACAAATTCTGTAGATTATAAAGCTAAAGGGTCCACAGTTTTAAAAAGATACAGTCTGTACCTGTTGAAATAAATAGCTCTTTATGAAAATCCACTTCCTGGCCGGAAGTTCAAGTGCACTCAGAAATTCAACATGATAAGCTATTAGTAAAAAGAACTTGTAAGTAATCATAAACAGCTCTAACTAAAAAAATAATCCAGTAATTAGGCAGCAGCCTCCAAACAGATATTTCCTAAGATAAGACAGAGATAATCAATAGGAGTATGAAAAAAAAGCTTAATATCACTAATAATTTGGAAACACAAATAAAAACCACAAGGAGGTAGTACTTCAATACAGTTAGATTGAGTATTATTAGAACAGGTGGAAGATAACAAATATTGGCAAGAATATGGATAAAAATGATCCCATTGAAACTCTCAGTAGTTATTAATTTAGTACAACCATGTAAGAAAAAAAGTATTAAGGTTTCTCAAAAAAACAAAAACAAAAACAAAATCACAACAAATAGAATTGCCACATTATTTGAAGCCTCAACACTGTGTATCTATCTGTCCAAAGTAAATGATACTAATCAGAGACATCTATACTCTGATATTAATTGGAGCATTATTTATAATAACCAAAATATAGAGAAATCGTGCATGTTCATTCAGAATGGTGGAAGAAAAGGTGATATGCGCATAAAATGAAATATCACCCAGCCAAAATATCAATAAAATTGTAAAATTTATAGCAATATGGGCGGATCATTATGCTAAGTGACCTAAGTGGGGTTGGGTAGTTTGTGAAGTATTAATATCTTTTAAAGTTGTATATGCGAAATACATGAGACTTGACTTTTTCTGTTTATACAAATTTAGAAAAAGAAATGGCATAGAAAGACAAGTGTTGGGGCCTGGTACAATGGCTCAATGGCTAAATCCTTACCTTGCAAGCACCAGGATACCATATAACTGCTGGTTCATGTCCTGGCTGTTCCACATCCCATCCAGCTACCTGCTTGCGACCTGGGAAAAGCAGCAGAGGACAGGCTGAAGCCTTTGGACCCTGTACCTGTGTGAAAGACCCAGATAAAGCTTTTGTCTCCTGACTTTGGATCAGTTCAGCTCCAGCTGTTGAGATGATTTGGAGAGTGTACCAGTGGATGGAAAATCTTCCTCTCTGTTTCTCCTCTCTATCTTTTCCTCTCTTTCTCCATAGCTTTTCAAATATCTAAAATAAATATTTTAAAAAGAGAGAGAGAGATAAAAATAGAGTTGTGGTTACCAGGCATCGGAATGGAATTGAGAAGTATTGGTTAATAAACAGATAGTAGATGATACAATGGAATAAGAAATTCTAATCATCTATTAAATAGTAAAGTAAGTTAAGACACTGTATATTCTTATTCTTCTGTTATGCCAAAGCAAATTAGAAAATAGGATTTGAATATTTTAACCATGCACAAATAATACATGTTTGAGAAAAGGCTCATGCATCATGATAGGAAATTATACCATACATATCATTGAAATATCACATGGGATTACATAAAAATGTACAGTTTCTATGAGTCTGTTAAAAGGATTAAAAAGAAAAAAATATAAATTCAACCTGAAAAATGGACAGGCATGACTCCTAATGTGATTAGTGCCTATGTTCTATACTAGAATAACCAGAGATGGATAACAACGGCACTAACCACTTTTCTGAGTCTATCTCAATAGTACAGCAACCCTAATCTTACAGGAAATCTTTGTGGTTATGCAGAAAATGAGGGCCATGGGTGAGGTTTAGATTTTAAATGGAGCATTGCATCTGGGAAAGTTTCCTTGTATTCAAAATGTTCAGACAGGTCCAAGCCAGGAAATGACAAGCCCTAGTAACAATCCAAATGTTTTTGCATTTTTGTATAATATTTTGCATTTAGTTTGTATAAAATCATGTATTATAATTTTGTCTTTTGCGAGTCCCCTCTCTTTTGAATCTCAGAGTACCGACCATGCAGAAAAAGAATGTTCTGTATCAGCTCCAAAAAGCAATGGTGAAAGAAAGCTTGCATGATGCTGCGGTTTGAGATGGAAGCTATTGAACTTATTTGCAAGCTGTAAAATGAATGGGCAGTGAGAGCAAAACCTATTTTTAAATAGAGTTCAGTCCAACAATAACACCAGGTTGTGGAAAAGTTGAATTACAATTATTTTGGTGCAAACATTTTTTGTAATGCCTGCATCATATTACACTGTGTGCATTATTATGAACTTCTTGACTATTCTGTATTTTCAAGTTTAATACTGTTTTTAACCTTATTGGTGCAAATACACACAGAAAAGATAAAATAATTTGCTGTATAAAGGTAGGGATAATTGCAGTCAGGGTGCTGATTTTTGATTTTTCAGCCTATTTGAAGTTTTGACAGTGACCAAATACTAATTTAATGTAAGAGACATTTGTATTAACTTTAAAAGGACTTATTAGGATAGTGGGTATTTCTGTGAAAAATAGGTAGAGAATTCTAATAATTTTATTTGCAACCACATTTTCAGAAATTTCATGTGATAGTAAAAATAATGAAAGTTGACTGGTTCTTTTTTCATCATCCTTCTCTTTTCATTCTCCAAGTGTTCTTTAATAACATGATTACAACTCTATGCATGGCTTTTCTTGGTGTTGTCTGAATTCTGTAGTTTGACTTTTTTTCCTAAATAAATAGTAAACTTATAATCTGTTTCTATGCCTTTTACTTTGTAATAGTAGTATGCCTGTGTACACAATGTTTTCAAAATGGCATGGATTGACCTTATCAGCTTGGATGAAATTGTTTGCTTAATAAGATAAAACAATGCAGGTACTAAGTATAGCATAAATAATAATAATAATTGAGATTTAAAAAACAATAAAATGTTTTATGGAAATATGTAGTCTTCTCTATTTTAAAAGCTTCATACCACCCTTGCTTATTGATTTAGAGCTCAACTGTTTTACTTATTACGGACTATGAAATAGCAGCAGATTTAGAAAGTGAATCCTGAATTGTGTTTGTGTAGTTCTGTTCGCTCCTGTACTACAGCTATTGCTGTCAAGAGAAGGTATAGACTCTATATCATTGATTCAAGGAACAATATATGGAACAAAGCTGCACCATAGAAGATCTGTTTCAATCAACCACGAAGGGTAGTGAGCAAGTAAAAGCTGATGCAATTTCAAGTGATAGAGTTTGAAGGTGCATTGCTATACTATTAGATAAAAAATAAAATAAATATTTGAGAAAATGCAAAATGTGAATTTGCATTAATTTATAACAAATATCCATATCATATATTATTTCAGTTTCTTTAAAATAAAACTTTTTTATTGGGCCCAGTTCGATAGCATAGTTGGCTTTTTTGTTTTGCTGGTTTACCTGTCTTTATGTTAGTACCATATTTGTTTAGCTACTGCAATTTTGTAATATGTTTTAATATGGGGAGTGGTGAAGTCTTCTCAGTTATTTTGTGTATTTATTGCACTTTAAACGGCATGTGAATTTTAAAATGTTTTGTGTTTCTGTAACAAATGTGGTTGGAATTTGGCATTGATTATCTTAAATCTGTGGAAAGTTTTAGGTTCTATGAACATTAAAAATATAAAATCTTTCAATACTTTATCTTGTTAATGTGCCAATTTTGTTTTCTTTGATTTCCATACTTTAAACCATGTTTCCAGAAAAGGAAAAATATTACTTAGTCAGTGTATTGTGGAATTCAGTTTGCCAGTATTTTATTGAAGATGCTTGCCTCTGTGTTGGTCATGAATAGTGTGTTAAAGAGCTCTCGTATCTTGGCGTGCTGCTGAGCTTCACTATGGCTGTAATTACTGCTTCAGAAAATTAATCTGAAAAATTTTCTGTTCTGTTGTTTTAAATAATTTGAGGAGAAATTATATTTGTTCTTTAAATTTTTTGGAAACCATTACCAATGAAGCCATCTGGTTTTAGGATTTTTCTTCTTATGAACTCTTTATATTTCATTATTAGGGTTACTGTTTGTTCAGATTTTTTTTTGTCATCATTAAGTTTTGGTAAACAGCACATTTCTAAGAATTTAGCTATTTTTCCCCAGCTTATATAGTTTTCACTACAGGCTTTTATGATCCTCATTAATTATAAAACATCAATTATCATTTTCTCTCTTTCTATTTTATGTATTTGAGCCTTTTTCTTAATTTGTACATATTGTTTATCTTTCAAAAAGCGACACCAGTTTCTCTACTTTTTATTAAATATTTTCCACCTCTAATATTTATATCCTCCCTGTCTACTTTCAGCTTAGTTTGTACATATTTTTTAATTTTATGTAGTGCAAAATTATATTTTAAGACTTTGTAAATGTTTTTTTATTGTAAAATCTTTTTTTTACTTCTGTTTTTGTTAACACAGGTTTTTGTTGTTTTATTTTTTTGTCTCAAGATATTTTCTAATTTCTCTTTTGATTCTTCTTACGCATTGTTTGAGTTATTTTACAAGTAAATTATTAATTCTTTTACTAATGATTTCTGATTTCATTACACTGTGATCAGAAAAGAAACACTGTTCTTTATGGGTCTGATAGGTATATTTGATTTGTAGTGTTTATCAAATCCATTGTTTCCTTATAGTTTCTTCTGAATGTTCTATGCATGATTGAAAGTGAAATATTGAAGATTCCTGTCATTGTTTATTTCCATTCCTCCTTTAGGCTATGTCAGTGACTTCTTTATATGTTTAGATGATGTTGGATATAGATGATAGATGAATGGATGAGTAGATAGATAGACAGACAGACAGATAGATACTGAAAGATTTTCTTTATCCTCCTGGTTTACTGGGCCTTTCCGTAATATATAATGTCCTTTGTCCCTCAAGGTAGTTCTTCCTTTAGTGTCTGCTTTACCTGATTAAGGTAGAACTGTTTCTGAACTCTTTTAGAATTTTTAGGATCATCTTTTTCTGTCATTTTTGGAAGATCCCGATGATGAACCATACTTTACATCCGTGAGAACAGATAATTCATTTGGAAGCTTGAAATTTCTCCACCGTGTGAGGAACAGTAGGCGGAACTGGCAATATTATTCAGCTTATACAATAAGCTGAATCAATTTAGGGAGATGATAAGAGCAAATTTGGAAAATAATTTTAATGATTTGTTTTTCCTCTCTAGTTTCTCCTTGCAGACTTTTCCACGTTTTGGTATTTTTTATAGGACTTTGTCTCTCTTCTTGCCCTTTCAATGACACTGATGGTTCCCTTCTCAAAAGCTGCACCGACTCCTTCGCGCTGTCGGATCTCTGGAATCTATTCTCTTGGCTTCCGGACGTTCACCATTCCTGTCCTTCATTCCTCACTTCACCCTCCTTCTCTCAGGGATGTGCTTCACTTTCTTAAGCACACTTTTCTGAGTTGGGAAGAGCATTAGAATCCCTAGCTAAATATTAGTAACCTTACGTTTTCTTTTCTCTACATTTACCTCAGTTCCTCAGTTCACACTTTACTTATTTCTTCATTATTGTATGTTTCTTCTATGAGAGTGTAATTTATGCAATTTCAAAAACATGTTAAAAATTTTTCAAAAAAATTGAGTAAAATATTATAACAATTACATGAATATAAAGGCACAATCTAACAGAAGAATATTTAATAAAACCTCCAGCTGTTCAGATGCAAAATGGGCTGCCTCTGAGTTATTAGGCTTTTGATCACTTGACATTTTTAACCAAAGGAAGTATAACCATCTGTTAGTGATATGGATGCTCCAGAAGGGTTTGTACAAATATTGCAAGGGGAAGATGAGGGCCCCTAAAGTCCTTTCTGACCTTTTCAGTCTTTAACTTGGAATGAAGTTTGTGATCCAACTTGCTGGTAAGTTGGAACTTTCAATGTTTAACAAGCAATCTCAATCAATTTGAAATACCATAGGAGGAGACCTATTGATTACCACAGTTAAAATAATGATCATTTATGAAGTACAGCAGTGAAGCTAAGGATGATTTTCTTTATTTTTTCATTTTTCTGTCAGAAAAGGATTTGAAGGCTCATATTAAGTCAATGAGGTGTCAGATCTTTAATGTGAGATGGATTGATGCTTAGAACTCAGACTTTGGATGAACTCTGCAACTTGTGTGGTAAGTTTCTGAACTTTTTAACTTCTTAAAACATAAGAAAAATGAGACTATTATTTGACATGGTGAATTAAGACAAAAATAATGTAAAAATGGTTCCAAACTTCTAATAAAATCACAACTAACAAATTCAGAAGATTCTGACTTTTACTTTGATCAGTATTTTAAAATTTCATAATTATCCATGTTTTAGTTTTTTAAGATGCATTTATTTATTTGTTTTTTCTTTTTTTGAAAGTCAGTATTGCAGAAGGAGGAGAGAAGAGATATATAGAAAAAAATCTTCCTTCCTCTTGTTCATTCTTTAGCTGACGGCAACAGCCGGAGGTAGCAGGTCTGACATTGGGAGCCAGGAGCTTTCTCTCAATTTTTCATAAAGGTGCAGCAGACCAATGACTTGGCACTTCCTCTGGTTCCTTCCCTGGCCAGAGTACAGCAGCCAGCATTTGAGTGGCACCCATTGTAATGTCAATCCTGCTAGCACAGGCCTAGTATGTTATATCACAGTGCCAGATCTTCATTTATCAGGTAAAAAATAAAAATAAAATAAGATATAACATAAAATAAACTAGTATGTTTAGTTAGTGAATTCAGTATCTTTATCTGCCTTCCATGGTGTTGAGTGAGATGCTAAATATTGTGACTCCCAGTGGCTGGGATATCACTGTCAACAGGAACAGAATCCATTTCTATTTCCTATCTTCATTAAACTTAATCATTCAAGATAAAATAGGATCAAGACACATTTATTTAACATAATATTGTATTTTCTAACTTTTAAAAATGATTTATTTATTTTTAATGGAAAGAAGAGATGGAGAGAAGGATGTGCTGGTTCACTCCCCCAAATGCTTGTAATTGCCAGAGCTCACAGATCTAAAACCAGGAGCAAGGAGCTTCTTCCAGATCCTTCATGCAGTTGCAGGTCCCAAGGCCCTAAATTATCCTTCACCACTTTCCCAGGCCACAAGCAGGGAGCCTGATCAGGGGTGGAGCAGTCGGGACACAATCTGGTGTCCACATGGGATGCTGGTGCTTGCAAGTGCCAGATTAGCCAGGTTAGCCATCATGCTGGCCCCAAGACATTTATCATGATTAGAATGACAGTAACATAAAGGAAAAATACATTTATTTTTAACTTACATACACCAGCTGAAAACTATTAATATTATACATATGTTATTCTTCTGGATAATTGTTTTTTCTCTATATATTTACATAGTTAAATGGCATTGCTGAATGCATTTATTATTGACTTTAGATATTTCAACCAAATATAAGATTGTACATGTTTATGAATTAGTTTGTGATGTTTTGATACATGTATTTATTTATAACCATCATGTGAGAAGTATATCTACTTCTACAAATATGTATGATTTTATTATGATGAATATTCAAGAAACTATAAGAAACAAAAATGTAGCAAAGCTCTAGTATATAAAAACCTAAAAATCAGTGACATTTCAACATGTGAATAGCAAATTATGTAAAAAAAAATCAGGAATGTATTTCCATTTCAAATAGCTCCAAGAAGTCTTATTTTAAAATTGCTTTTATTACTTTTGGCATTCTGAGTTTTATAATTTAAAAGTGACTTGTAAGCATAAAGCAAAACAGAGTTACTTGACAGACTGGCAGATTCAAGCAAAGATTTTATAGTAATAGGATGGTACGTAAAATTTAACTTAGAAAATACATGAAAGTGTTATAAAATATTGTCACAGAATCATGTTTGTACATAATAATGGGTTTTTCAGAAACTTATCAATGTTCATTCAGTAATTAATATATTCTGTTTTATTTTTTGAGAGTAACTCATGAAGCCCTTAAAATGTATTGAAAAAAACATGTATACTCTAATATTTTACCATAAAAATACCAGTCCCTACAAAGATGGCATGAGAAATTACTTGTGCAAAGCTTATTATTGCTCTGTTAAATAAGTGTCAAACTAAGTGTTAAATAAGTAATGTTTCATCTTTCATTAAGACTTGGGGGAAATATATCTAGAGAAATACTTATATAATGCTTTCTATTTCTATTCCATATTTTGAGTAACTTTTTTCTAATATTTTCTCAAAGATGCAAGTATAATTATTCATATATATATGTGGAATTGCATTAAGGACATCATTTAAAAAATAAATCTTCATCAAATTAAAAATCTATATTGGGCCCAGTGTGATAGCCTAGCAACTAAAGTTCTTGCCTTGCATGCACCAGAATCCCATATGGGCGCCAGTTCTAATCCTGGCAGCTCCACTTCCCATCCAGCTCCCTGCCTGTGGACTGGGAAAGCAGTTGAGGACAGCCCAAAGCCTTGGGACCCTGTACCCATGTGGGAAACCTGGAGGAGGCTCCTGACTCCTGACTTCGGATCGACGCACCTCTGGCCGTTGTGGTCACTTGGGGAGTGAACCATCAGACGGAAGATCTTTCCTCTCTGTCTCTCCTCCTCTCTGTATATCTGACTTTGCAATAAAATTAATCTTTCAAAGAAATAAGTAAATCTTTTTAAAAATAAAGTCATAGGAATTGTATTGGCAAAAGACATATTCATTCCATTTTAACTACCATTAAGGAAAATATAATTTGTTGCAATGTATTTTCAAGAGTACTAATTTAATACAACACTGTGTAAGATAGGTCTTCTAATAGAGCTACCCATATATTAAAACCAAAAGATTAAGTTATTATAGCTTGTAGGTTTTTTTAGCAGACATCTTTAAAGAGATGACTTTGAAGATAATCCTGGGAGAATTAGAAACACAGAAATACAGGATAAAGGTATCAGAATGTACTTCAGGAAACAAATCATTTTCCTCTATTAAATATACTGATATGCATTCTCTTTTTTGTATCTTTCAAAAAATTTAAGAGATAGCGTGTATTGAATCTGAGCACATTTTATAGCGATCAATTCAGCAAACTTATCAGAGTGTCTATATTTTACATTTCAGTGTCTATACTATTTTCTAAAACAAAAATGACAGTGATTTCTACACATACACATTGTCAATTTTCCTAAATATAAATGCAGATTTCACAATTCATTGTTGTTAATCTAATTTACCTCTTTTAATATACTAATGGATTTTGCACACAATAGGGTCTGGGTTTATATACAAATGTGGCAGTGCAAAACTTAGAGTAGTAGCTTATTTCAAGTATAATTAACCCCGAGTGCTGTCAGGATTCTCATGGTCTAAAAAGTATTGTGTTCTTAGCTCATGTGGTTCACGTACTATCCTCCCTCTACAAGTATGCATGTGTGTGTTATATGTGAAATTTTCTTCATTACCACTTTGCATGGCTCATGCCCTCATTTAATTTAGGTCTCAGCTCGATTGATTTTAGTTCACTTCAAAAGTGAGCCCATATGAATGATTAAACTTACATATATTGTCCCTCATAATAATCATGTTTGTTGCTATTTTTGCTCATGATTCTTAGAGTACAAATATTGTATTGTGTGATTTTTAAAATATTTTTGTGTGTTACCTGCCTCCCATACTAGTAGTATTCAAGTGCTGTTACAACACACACACTTTTTTCTCTATTTCTGTGCTCAGGGACTAAAAATAAAATTGTGCTTAATAATATATGGTTAGACTTTTTTTGGCTGATAAGACTACTAATGGGGTATTTAAAGATGAGAAATACAGCTCATAAATTTACAGAACTCTTTCTAATACCATTCCTGTTGGAATATATAATTAGAAGAAGTGCAAGTATTAAACTATTTAAAGATTAAGAAAAGACAAAATCTAACAACATTCTTCTGTTTGATTAGTAATTTACCTCTCTGCTTTTTAAATTTTAATTTTAAAATGTTGGGGGCTTCTGTAGTGACTCAACAGCCTGATCCTCCACTTAGAAGCTAGAGTCATCCCTTATGGGCACAGGCTTTAATCTGGATGTTCTTCTTCCAATCCAGCTCGTGCTTATGTATTAGGAAATCAGTTCAGGGATGGCTCAAGTCCTTGGGTCCCTAATCCCATATGAGAGACCTAGAAGGGGCTCCTGGCTGGATCAACTCAGCTCCAGCCATTGTGACTATTTGGAGAGTGAACCAGCAGCTCAAAATGCTTTCTCGCTCTCTCTGTCCTTCTCTCTGCAAAGTTGTACAAATTTTTGGGATACCCTAAGAGAATTTTTTTTAGTATTATATATTGTATAATGTCCAATTATGGACATTGAATAGTGATATGTATCCACCTCCTCAAACATTTAACATTTGTTTATTGTACAACCATTGAAAATTCCAACTTCCATCGCTTCTCAGCCTTTTGGCTAAGATAAGGGAAAATTCCAACTTCCACTTTTCTTTAATAGAGAATCATGCGGTAGCTCAACATAATCTATAATCATCTTTGTGTAATAGAACCCAAGAATGTCATTCTCTTATCTGTGATGAGTTCCACTGATTATTTTGCATATTTTCCTGTGCAAAGCCTGCTTCTGCTAAGAGCTCATGTTTTATGTCTCGCCCTTAAGTTTTTCTTTAAGAGTTTTAAAAAGTGCAACCAGACTGTCATCTTCCAAAAGGTTTCATTTTCTTTTGCTGAATGTAGGACTTTTATATTTAGAAGCACAAACTCTCCCTTAATTATATACAACCTACTATTCTAAATTTTGTCTGCCACTTTGCAGTTTGTGCTCTGCGATTTACTTGGTACCAATTTTGGTGTCAAAAATTTGACATTTAGATTGCTTTTGAAAAGTAATGGTAAAGTGGATTTGATTCTCAATGAAAGCTAACACCTGTTTCTTTTGCTCCTTTATAAATAATCTTCTCTTTTGTTTATGTGTAATGATTTATCTAAAATATCACGACCTTAGGTCAAATATTCATGATGACTCAGAAATTCTGAGGAAAGTATTTTTAATCTACCTTAGTTGATTTTGCTGAGCCTTTTTTTTTAAATTATGAAGCAATTAGGAAAACATTACACCTTTTTGTGGTGCAATGCAAATATTTATATATTAATTAAAATTTAATAATTTTGACAGTACCTGATAGAAAAATTGGTGTATTATGGAACTGGATTTTTATGTTACCTAAATTTTCATTATTATTAAAATTAGTTAATAGATAAGAAATACTTAAATATAGAATAGCATTACTTGCATTTGCTAGGTCTGTGGCGTTTGTCTCTGTTTATGTGTGCCTATTACTTTATAAATATGAAGCATATTTATTTGTGTCTATACTACATGCATACACACATATAAATTGCATAGGCATAATTATGTATTGCTATTCAATGGATAAGACATTAATGAAAACATTGTAGTTAAAATTGATGTAAGTGGAAATTCACGTTTGTTGCTTTGCTTACTGTTTGTTCTATTCACAAAATTGTGTTATTTCAAATATATAATCACTATGGGGATATCTAACAATACCTTTTAATGGGACAAAAATAATGGTAATATTCAAAGTTTCCCATAAGGAGTTGGCAAACTTTACTTAGTTAAACTTAAAAAAGTTTGAAAAATGGCAAACTAATTAGAGGATTTCATTGTGAATGCTTTTGAACCTGCAAAATTAGATTAAGATTATTTAATTTATACTTTTGCCTTGAGCTATTTTTCCTGTTATACAATGAAAGCAGCTGTTGTTGTTTTCAATGTTAATCTAATTTTAAAGATGTTCCCACTCTTTTGAATTGTTCAACATTATCTTTAACTGAGTATCTGAGGTACATAATGAGAATTGCCCTTGGCATTTGAAAATTAAAGACAGGAAAAGCTCAAACACTTGTACATTTCAGAAAACACTGAAATTTCTCTTCAAAATTATTTGAATATAATTTGATGTTAATTTTTTTGGAAATATCTCAGTTGGGAATAAGTAGGAAAAGGAAGTGGAAGAGGAGAGAAAAGAAAATCAGAGGGTCTGGATCAATAGCCGAGTGGTTAAATCCTTGTCTGGAAAGTGCTGGGATCGCATATGGGGGCCGTTTGTGTGCTGGCTGCCCCACTCCCCTTCCAGCTCCCTGCCTGTGGCCTGGGAAAGCAGTCGAGGACGGTCCAGAGCCTTGGGTCCCTTCACCTGTGTGCAAGACCCGTACGAGTTTCCTGGCTTTAAATTGCCATATCTCCAACACTTGTGGCCTCTTGGGAAGTGCATAAATGGTTGGAAGATCTTTCTCTCAATATCTCCTCTGTCTTTATATCTGCCTTTGCAATACTAATTTAAAAATTGGAAAAAAATATTTATAAAAAAGAAAAAAAAATCAGAAAAATAATAAAAAGAAGTCAGTGTTCAGAATCTAAGGGATGCCAGCAAATTGCATATAAAATGCCATAGACATTTCTTTTTTTAAAATTTCATATCCTTTATTATTGTTATTACCATTTTATGATACAGTTCCATAGGCCCTAGGATTTCCCTTACCTCCTCCCCAATTCCCCCCTCACTGAGTTGCCCTATATCATTATTATCGTATAATTCTTCATACACAGTCATATGTCCATCGTTGCGGGCATGGACGATGGCAGAATCCAGCTGCCTATTGTCAGGATGTAATAAACAGTTTCATTGGGAGTCCATCTTTGTTCTGGAAGTAGAGATGCATATTGCATTGTATCTTCACATCTGGATATTATAGTCCCATTACTCAGTTACTACACATTCCCTTAAATGAAAAGCCACAATGCAACATCAACAGCAGGGAGAAAAATAGACATTTACAATGTCATGAAATTAAAAACATACTGCCTAGATGTGGTAGTCTTTATTACACAGTTACTGTACATCCCCTTAAATAAAAAGCCACAAAATAAAATCAACAACAGGAAGAAAAAAGAAATTAACACCATGAAGTTAAATAACATGCTACTGAATGACTAATATGTCGCTGAAGAAATGAAAAAGAAAATCAAGAACCTTCGTGAAGAAAATGATGCTACTGTATGATCTATTTGAAGAGATGAAACTTAAGAATAAATCAAACTCCATGAGATACAGTTTTCACGGATCTTTGTTGGTGAGATATTTCTCCTGTAGGCAAAAATGGATGGGTTTTGATTTTTTAAAAAATCCAGTTCACTAATCTATGACATTTGATTCATGAGTTTAAGCCATTTGCATTCAGGGTTAATATGAATGGGTGGTAATTTGGTCCTGTCATTTTAGCAATGATTTAGTCTTCTGTTGTTATTTTACTGGGATGTTCTTCACATTTGCCTTTTCTCTATGAAGACAACATCTTCTTCAAGTATCATTTGTAGGGCAGGTTTGGAAGAGGCATATTCTTTTAACATTTCATAAGGAGTGAAAAATCAGAATGATTTAGAAAACGTATGCTGGGAAATAATGAAAGACAATATCCCTATAATACCAGATGATATGCACATGTACATGCAGGAATCACATAGCATCCAAATTAGGCATGTACAAAGGATGTTTTCACCACTACACATGATATTCAAAGTTTCGAGCATAAAATGTGAAGAAAAGATCTTACAGTAGGAAATGTCAGATTATCTTTAAATGATCTCCAATGAAACTAACAGCAGGTTTCTCATCAGAAATCCCACAGACGAGGAAAGAATATAGAGATGTAGTCCAGTAACATACGTAAAAAAAATATAACTTTCAGCCCAGAATATTGTAACCAGCAAGGCTCTCATTTATAAATGAAGGTGAAATAAAAATGTTTCCAAACAAGTAAACATTGAAAAGAATGTATCACCAGCTGGCCAGCCTTACAAATAGTAACTAGTGGTACACTGTATGTTACAGCACAGAACGATATCCAACTTTAGAATGTAAAAGCAGAAAACCTCTTAATACTAGTAAAACTTACGTCCAAAACAAGCAGTAGGAATACTTATGAAAAAAATTGCACATATAAGTCATCACTTATAAATAATATCCTTGAATAAAAATGGATTAACCTTTCCAATTGAAACTAAATGGACTTCAACATATATATGTGTGTGTATGTATGTATGTATGTATGTATATAATGTGTCTAAATGCTGCCTAGAGTAAATACACCTTACCAACCAAAAATTCCACAGACTGAAAGTGGAAAGATAGAGATACTGCATGAAAATGTAAATCATAAATTAGAAGTAATAGCTACTTTATTATCAAACAAAACAGAGTTTAAGAAGATTCAGGAATTAAGTCCACAGATTATATGACTAAATGTATATCTACTAAGCTTTTTAAAAAGAATAATGAATCTAAAGGAGTGTGAAAACACAGAAAGAAACAAGACTTTGGATCAAAAGGACCTAAATGATATCTACAGAACATTTTGTCCCATAGCTGCAGCATACATGTACTTTTCATTAGTTAACGGAACATTCTGGCCATACATTAGTCCCTAAAACAAGTCTAAACAAATCATAAAGAAAAAAAAAAGAAACATGTGTGTGTCTTTTCTAATCACAGTGGAATAAGCTGAAAATTAACAGCAACAATAAAAAACAGTATATAGAAAACATACAAACACATAAAGACGGAACAACATTTCACCAAAGGAACAATAGGTCTTTGAAGAAATTTTTAAAAAAGTAATAAATAATTCCTGGGTCAGCATGGTGGCTCAATAAGCTAATCCTCCACCTAAAAACACAAGCATCCAATATAGGCGCCTGGAACCAGCTGCTGCACTTCAATCCCGCTCCCTGCTTATGGTCTGCCTGGGAAAGCAGCAGAGGATGGTCCAAGTCGTTGGGCTTCTGCACCTACATTGTAGTCCCCAAAGAACCTCATGATTCCTGATGTTGGAATGTCTTAGCTCCAGTAATTGAAGCCATGTAGGGAGTGAAACAGTGGCTGGGAGATGTGTCTCTTTATCTGTTTCTCCTTTTATCTGTAAATCTGACTTTCTAATAAAAATAAATAAAATCTTGCAAAAATAAAAGATAATTCCTTGAAACAAATTAAGATGAAAACATTATATATCAACACTTATGGGATACATCAACAAACAAACAAACAAAACACAGTGTTAGGAAAAAAGTTATAGAAATTAATGCCTGCATAAAAAAAGTTTGGATGATGTAAAATAAATCACATACACTGCATCTTAAGGACCTAGAGATCATGAGCAAATGAAACGTAAGCTTAGGGAAAACAAATAATATTAGAGGAAGATAAATAAAATTGAGACAAACAAAAAACAGTGAACAGAATCAGTAGAAATTGTTACAAACATCCAACAGATTGGAAAATCCAAACGAAATGGGTAAATTTCTGGACACATACAAATTACCTAATATGAGGCAAAACAATCTCAAATAGACTAATAACCAAGATCAAGATTGAATGAGTGATAACAACAACAACAACAACAAAAGCTTGCAACAAATAAAAAGAAGGACCAGATGGCTTCTCTACTTAATGCTACCAATTTTGCAGGAATAACAAATTCCAGTTCTTTCTAAATTAGCAAGATATTTGAAAATAAGGAAATACTTGCAAACTGCTTCAACTAGTTCTTCGTGTTTTGAGATACCTGTATGTGTAAACAAGCCATTAATTTGGAATAATAAACCTTTAAAATTTGTGCTCAAATTAAAACAGGCAAACACAAAAACTCAAATATTGAATGTTCAAATTTGTGAGAGCAACTCTGAAGAACTGTAATTGTGTTCATATTCAACACAATTTATTTTAGATACTGCAGTTAAGAAGATGGGCAAAGAAAGCAGACTTTGGAACTAGAAGCTACCTAAATGATCAGAACTTATTCAAGCAGAGATGGACTTTTGGCACGGCAGTTAAGATATTAATTGAGAAGGCTAAATAATATGTTAAAATGCTTGGATTTGAATCCCTACTCTGCTTCTGATTCCTGCTTCCTGCTAGTATACACTGCAAAAGGCAACTGGTAATGACTCTTCTACCAATATCAGGGATGTTCATTGAGTTCAGGCTTCCAGATTCAACCCTGCTCAGCCCCGCCTGTTTTAGGAGGTTGAGTGGTGTAGGAGTAAATGGGTAAACTCTGCTATCTGAAGAAAGGAAGGAGGGAAGGAAGAAAGGAAACAAGGGAAGGAGAGAGAAAGAAAGAAAAAGGAAAAGAAAATGAATGAAAGAAAGAAAGAAAGAAAGGCAAATCAAGAAAAGAAAGAGGGCCGGGTGCGGTAGCCTAGTGGAGAAGGTCCTCACCTTGAATGCTCCTGGATTCTATATGGGCTCCAGTTCTAAACCCGGCTGCTCCACTTCCCATCCAGCTCCCTGCTTGGGGCCTGGGAAAGCAGTTGAGGACGGCCCAAAGCTGTGGGAGCCTGCAGCTGTGCGGGAGACACAGAAGAGGCTCCTGGCTCCTGGTTCCTGGCTTTGGGTCAACGTAGCTCCAACCACTGCGGCCACTTGGGGAGTGAATCATCAGATGGGTAGTTTTCCTATCTGTCTTTCCTTCTCTTTGTATATCTGACTTTGCCATAACAATGAATAAATCTTTTTAAAAATAAAAAAGAAAAGAAAGATAGGAAGAAAGAAAGAGAGAGAGAGGGAGGGAGGGAAGTAGGAAAGAAGGAAGGGAGGAAGAAAAAAGAAAAAAGGAAAGAAAAAAGAGACAGAGAAAGAAAAGAAAAATGTAAAAGAAGAAAAAGGAGAAAGAAAAAAAGAAAAAAAGGAAGGAAGGAAGAAAGAAAAGAAAGAAAGAGAAAGAAAGAAATGGAAGAAAAAAGAAAAGGAAAAAAATCTCAAAAATGTTCCTTCTGGGAAGCATAATTACAACACAATTAATGAACTTCTTATTCCCATACTAATAAACTTTTATAATACCATCCCAGTAGGATTCCAAAATCACTAAGCTTGTGTATCTTCAGTCTTCTTGCTTAAAAATGAATGAATCTGTTCATAGTGTGTAATTCAATAGCATTTAATTCTTGCTTAGCTCAGAAATCATATGAAATGTTACTACAATTTGGTAGAGAAACAGCCTATCTTCCAAGAATACACTTACAGAGATGGATTCAGAGCTTAGAGGAGTCTTTTGAATTTCTTTTTCTTCAAAAAGGATACGTATGATCTCAGTAGTTGAGAGAAAAGAATAATGGGACATCTGGAAATTACACGAAGGACTCAGCAGAAATGGTGCTCACCAACATCAGTGACCTACAACACATTCTCCACCTTCGTTCCATCCAGATGGGACATGGTATGTGATATGTATCATAGTACAGATAAAGTCATCGCTTTCTTCCTCCTTATCAACTGGCTCAAGAGGAGCTAGAGACCTAGAAGACAATAATTTTTTTCTTAAAATAAAAAATCGAGAGCGTCTAAATGGCTGCCAAATGGAGAGTCATTAGCTAATTCATACCAAAGTGTGACACGTGGAAACTAAATTCCTATTGTGTCAGGTTACTGAGGGTTGGTGCTGTTGATGCGTTTGTTTGTTTCATTGGTTGGTTTATCTGTTCAAAAGATGAGGGAATAAACCTTGGAGTAGCAGCCCATAAAATATGTCCCGAAAAAATGTGTCAACAAAAAAGGTTCTGTGTGAAGAAAATGCATTCACTTCTTTGGAAATGTCTTTAATTAGAAAAATCGGGCATAAATGATTATCAGAGAAAAGAAGACAAAGAATAAGGCACAAATAAGCATGTAGGAATTGAAGGCACACAGAATACATATTTACAAAAAAGATGACCTAAGGTTATGAAGTTGATCAATAATTTTCTAGAAACATGCTTAGTAATAAAGAAGGAAAAAATGAATTTTTGAAGATTGTTTCTGATGATATTAGAATACACAAAATTCATCAAAGCTGTTTGTGGGCAAATGATGCTTTGAAGACAAAAGAAATATGTCATAAAAGAAGGAAAATACACTATGGAAACTGTTAAAATTCAAGCAATACAAATTTAAAAATGATCATGTGTGTGATAAGGGATTTATACTTTAAAATCTACAAATATTTATTTCATTAACAGATTAAATGATTAGTGAATATGAATATATTAATGTGGTCTTGAAATAAATTCAGCATTGACTGTTGCAATTCTTATTTAAATAGCAATACATAGACGTTTTATGTTTTGATAAGAGTACATTTTCTTATTCTGATACAACTAAATTTAGAAATCAATTTTTAAAGATACTTGTAATAAAAATAAGAAAGTGGAAGTGCTATGAAAGTACTTTTTAAAAGATTATTTCTTTTTATTGGAAAGGCAGATTTACAGAAAGAAGGAGAGACACAGAGAGGAAGATCTTCCATCTGCTGGTTCACTCCCAAATGGCTCCAGAGATGAGCCAATCTGAAGCCGGGGCCGGAATCAAGAGCCTCTTGGATTTCACATGTGAGTACAGCCCAAGGCCTTCGGCTATGCTCTGCTGCTTTCATAGGTTATCAAGAGAGAGCTTCTTCAAAAGTTGAGTAGCTGGGACACAAATAGATCCTCATCCGGGATACTGGCACTTGGAGGTGAAGGATTAGTATGTTGAGCAACAACACTGACCCCTGGAAGGATATTTTTATTTTCTTAAATTAATTAATTAGCTTTTTAAAGATTTTGTAATGCAGGGTCCCTGAGAGAGAGCCACTCACACACACACCTACATACACACACACACACACACACACACACAGCGCTCAAACCAGAAACCTGGAGTTTCTTTCAGGTTTCCCATGCTGGTGTAATGGTCAAAGCACTTTGACAATCTTCCACTGCATTTGTAAACCTATTAACAGAGAGCTGGATCAGAAATGGAGCATTTAGGTATTGAACTGGATCCCATGTGGAATACCCTTATTGCCCATGGAGGCTAACCAAGCTGCTTTGTCAAAAGAAAGGCACCCCAAAAAGTTTATTCTATTGGTTATGTGTATGTGATTGAAACACAAATATTGACTTATTGGAAGCAGAAAAAGAAGGAAGGAGAAAAATGAGAAACTTGGATATATAATTATTTTAGTCACTAGGATCATAGGCATATAGATGCATTGTGTATTTCACAATATCCAAAGTATGAAACGTTAATTCAAATTAGCAAGAAAATGTCTAAAGTTAATTAAATGAAAATAAATCAGAGAGCAAATATAGAAGATAAAGACAGCGTTATGAAAGTATTCACAACTGATCAAAGCAGACAAGCAGACATAATGGACATCTTGCTGTGGTAGCAGATAATCTGCTTCAAAGACAGTTTGGACACCCCTCTCCTAAGAAGAGAGATAGAGATAGAGATAGAGATAGAGATAGAGATAGAGATAGAGATAGAGATAGAGAGAGAGAGAAAGAGAGAGAGAGAGAGAGTGAGAGAGATTTGCTCCTGAAAACAACGAAAATCAGGGAGAAGCTAGAGATACACACTTCAAATGGTCAGCTCAATATCTTGGTGTGGCTTTATTAATTCCTAACACACTTCTAGAGAACTTATTTACATTTAGCATATACTCACGAATTTTCAAGGATGCCACCATAATGTTTATATTGTGAAAACAGCAAATTGTATGTTCTAGAACCTGAAAACAAAAGAGAAACAGAATCACTTCCATTTTACATGTAAAAATGAAATAGACATAGAATAAAACAACTGAAAAAATACCAGTCTAATTTTTCAGATTAGATTTCCTGTGAAACACAGAGGCAAAAGTCAGCATCTTGAAGTAGAGGGAAGGGAAGGAGAAGAAAACAGGACGAGCAGAGAGACACTGAGCTCAATCACATCTCATCTTGCAATGTGTTAGAAGAATCAGTCTCTCTCAGCTGCCTGAGCTTAGGGATGAAACCCGAACATCTGCCTCAATGGGTCATCACGTGACATCATGTGTGAATATTAGAATGTTCACAATTCACAACACTGACCACACCAGGTTGAAGATGTGAAGTGGCAGGGAATCTGATTCACTGCTTGGAAAAAAATTAAGCAACAACAATGACAACAAAAATTCACTCATTTCTCACCAGCCTATGCATATCATTACCTTAAGATCCAGATTTGTTCTCATTGGCATTTACCCCAAAGGACTGAGAATCTAAACCCACAGGAAGGCTGAATGTGAGCATTTATAGAAACTTATCCATAATTATTACATCTTCCACAGAAACACAGTGCCTTTCAGTAGAGAAATGGATAAATAAGCTGTGGTAAACTAGGCAATGAGACACTACTTTGTGATAAGAAAGAAAACATGAAAGAAAACATGAAAGAACTATAATTACACATTACTAAATGAAAAAAAAAAAGAAACAGCTTTGAACTTTGTCATAGTCTGGAAAGGCCAGAACTACGGAAATATTAAAAATATCAGTCGTTTCCAGGAGTTGGGGGAGGAAAGGGTGAATAAATGACGCGTGAAGGATTTTTAGGGCACTAAAAGTAATTTATACAATCTCAGGATGAATGCATGTTCAAGCAAACAAAACTTGTAACACCAAGACTGAGTCACATGGATTGTTGGCAATAATGATTTATTAATATAAGTAAATAGATTGTAGCTAAGATATAATTCTGGGGTAGGGGATGTTTTGAATGGTATAGGTCATGCATGGGGGGAGCAGAGAATACATACATAAATCTCCCCACTTTAGTTCAATTTTTCTTTTAATCTAAAACTGCTCTAAAAATAAGTGAATTAAAATGAGAATAATTTCACCTACTGACATGATTGGACTGTGTTTGCCATGTCATTCAGTCCATGCTCATAAAGGAATGTCGGGAAAGAAGTTAATATAAAACATAGAGCTGTTCCAAAGGGTGTGACACAAAGACCAATTTTATATTTCATTTTAACAAAATCCAAATTAGAATACAGGCAAAATTCTTTAAGTGCATTAAGTACTCAAAGATTTAATTTATTGGCATCATGTGATCAAAGCTTTATTATCCTAAAATTTATTTTCTAAAAGACAAAGTTAATGAGTATCATCTGCCCCTCAATAGGGTTACAGCTATTGTTTTATTTATTTATTTTTTTATTGGAAAAGTAGATCTTACAGTGAGGCAAAGTTTTAAATCCACTGACTCTCTCCCCAAGTGGCCACAATGCTGGATATAAGCCTATTTGAAGCCAGGAGCTTCTTATATGCTTTCCACATGGATGCAGGGACCCAAATAATGAAGCCATCTTCCAATACTTTCCCAGGCATATGGCAGGGAGCTGGGTCAGTAATAAAGCGTACTGGATGTAAACTGGCAGCCATAAGAAGTGACACTGTTGCAGATGGTAGCTTATCCTGTTAAACCACAACGTCAGGTTAATGTCAGTCAATTACTAAAGCTATCGTGGGTTATGTCAGTTAACTGTTAGAGCTATGCTGTTGCATTCTATGTTGCCCTTCCTTTTTTGAAGGTTTAGTTTAGTCCGAAATACAGTGTTACAGAAAAAGAGAGAGAGAGAGAGAGAGAGAGAGAGAGAGAGAGAGAGAGATCCCATCCTCTGGGTCACTCCCCAAATGACCACAACAGCCAGGGCTGGAACAGGGCAAATTAGGAACTGGAAGTTAAAACTGCGTCTCCTAAGAGGGTGCGGGGACATCTCCCAATGCTTTCCCAGGCATGATGGCAGGGAGCTGGATGTAGTAATGCATACTGGATGTGAACTGGTACCCATTAGAAGAGCCACTGTTGCAGACGGTAGCTTATCCTCTTAAATTACAGTGTCAGCCAAACATACTAAAGCTTTTGTCATGATCAAATGACTAACAATACCCTTGTTATTATTTCTTTTTGTTCATTGTATTATTATTGTTATCATTATATGATACAGAACCATATGCTCTGTGATTTCCTTCACCTACTACCCAAATCCCTGCCGCCATTGAATTCTCTTTATTCTTAACAATAGTATAGTTCTTCGTAAACAATCATTCATTGCTTTCCTTAGTTGAAAATATTTTTATGGTACTGCAAGATGCTTGCCTAAAATATAAAGACATTTTTCTAAACTATACACTTGAAAGTAGGGAAGAAATTAAAATTTTTCCTCCAGTGAGGCAGATGTTGAACTGAATGAATAGGCATATTTTTCCATCACACGCTTTAAATGATAATATTGTCTTAATCAACAACATACTGAGCCTACAGGATAAACTCAATCTGTTGTAAGAAAAGGGGATAGAGTTTTATTTTCTTGTTTTTCCATAATTTTAAGTAAATATAAAAGTAAATGATACATTCTTCCTTATGAGCTTGTCATTATTGTTTTTACTCATTTATTGGGCACCTTTACATTCTAGGAACCCTTTGAAATAGTGACAAGAAGATACGTATAATGATGACTACTGTTTTTCTCAACCTCAAATATGGGCTTTTTTTTTTAAGATTTATTTTTATTTTTGTTGGAAAGGCAGATATACAGAGAGGAGAGACAGAGAGGAAGATCTTTCATTCGATGGTTCACTCCCTAAGTGGCCGCAACGGCTGGAACTGAGCCAGTCCGAAGCTAGGAGCCTCCTCCGGGTCTCCCATGTGGGTGCAAGGTCCCAAAGTCTTGGGCCGTCCTCGACTGCTTTCCTAGGCCACAGGCAGGGAGCTGGTTGGGCAGCACGGCCGCTGGGATTAGAACCAGTGCCCACATGGGATTCTTGTGCGCTCAAGGAGATGACCTTTACCGCTATGCTCTCACTCCTGGCCCTCAAATATGGTCTTAAGCAAATAGAACTCAATTCAAGCTAACCAGTATCATAAGCTAGATTGATGTAGTTATTCAAGCATTTGAGCTAGAATATTATGACTTCATGTTTATATGTTAGACCTTTGATTTGGAGTGCGAACTATCTAGAGACTAGAATGTGTTCTTTTCATTTCTTTTTTGGAATTACTTAAAATTTCTAAGTTACACTCTGTTTATTATGGTTTCTATTTTATATAATCTTAGTCTTATGTGTGTCAGACCACTACTGTGCACCAGAACACATCTTCTAGATCTCATATGTCTCCAGGAATTCTTAGCACTTTTATTCCATGCCTGGTCTATACTGGTTTAATCAACTCTGAACTTGAAAAAGTCCATGTGCAGAACCATTTCTGAGCAGGGACGTGACTGACATCACACTTCAGTGCTTTCCACAATCCTAAGGCTTAAGTCAGCAGGTGCATCATTTACACACACCTAAAGAAAAATTCTAATTGGCATTTTTTTTTTAGTTCAGTTAAGTATTTCCATAGGCTGAAGTAGCATGATGCCGTTAATTCAAGATTTTTTTGCATCACACAGGCACTTTGTACAGTTATGTACCCAATAATATGTCTGCAAATTTTCTTCTTCTAAAAAAGGGCATTGACCCAATACATAGGTTACATGAATCCCCATAAAAATTCCTCCAGTCCAGACTATCAAATTTTGCGTTGACTTTTGACACGCTCCAAATTCTGTAAAATCACTTGCTCATGGCTTACTTTCTTAGCTCCAACTAGCATGTGCTGCAGCACACTCAGACCTTAGTACTGCTGCTACCACTTTTCACGTGACTTTCTTCTCACTGAACACACAGGGCGCTAGAAGGATCTTATCCTTTACCATCTTTATTCAGTTTAACACTACTAACTGGTGTGTGTTTTCTTTTTGTTATCTCTGAAACAATGCGACTTTATTTTTTCGCATCACTTACGTGCTTCGCCATGTGGGTCTTCCTAAGTTTTTGTCATTTCAACAGTTTTCTTTTTCTCCTTCTTCTTCATTCATGTGTGAATCTGTGATTCCTGTGCTATGTTATTTATGTTTATGATATTAATTGTATACTCATATATTATCCCTTACCAAAATGTTGATAGAGATTAGTTTTCTTTTTTTTTTATGTTTTCTTTTTTTTTTTAATTATTTATTATTTAACTTCAGTAATTACATTGTATTATGTGACACAGTATAATGATGTAAATTTTTGCTGATGGTATGTTGGAGATTAGTTTTCTATAAATAGAAAACCATCAACTTGACATTTTTGTTTTACTTTAATCTTCTCAAATGAAGACAAATTTGAATTTATCTAAAGAACATACTATCTTTGTATATGTGTTTGTATACATATTTCTTTTCATAGTTGATAATACTGTTATCCATCCACAGAGCCAAATGATAAACTAGGAAATAATCCTTTTCTGGGTACTTTCTCAGATCCTATCATCAAATAAACTAACTCCAATTTTCCAAATATTTATAAAATATGAAATATCTCTACTCCAATTTAACTTTGTTCTCATGGCACCAAAACCCATTGTCTCTTTAACATAATTTCTCTTCTCCCAACATACTTCCTATTCTTTTCATTCCTCAAATTTCTTAAGTTCTGTATGTCTGTTTGAATTATATCACATTCAACTCAAGATCAGAGTTAAGTTCATGTGTTTTCAGTTCTATAGTATTGCTGCACTAAATAAATGATAAATGCAAAACCAATATACAACCTACATATATGAAAGACAAATGAAGAAGATATAAATACAATTAAGAAAGATAAAAATGCAAATAATATGTAAATAAAGTAAGCTTGGAAATTGAAAGGAAGATCTTAATTGTATTTCATTTTGTGGTTATAAGTAGAGCTAGTATTTTATGGGATCATTTCTCTGCCATACTTACTAACATAACATTAATATTTAATCATTTTCTTAGTTAGTATATGTCTTTTACAAATATAGTGGCCTCAAACTTTTATCTTTAATTCTATTGTGACATCAGAGCTCATTGAACTCAGTTTAGTTATATATATATATATTTTTTAGTTATATTTTTAATATTTTTAAGGATTTGTTTATTTTTATTGGAAAGGCAGATATATAAGAGAGAACTATTTAGAAAACTCCTATGTCCATTGGTTCACTCCCCATGAACTGACATTCATATGGAATCCGTATGAAGGTTTAATGACTAGGCTATCGTGCTGGGCACCTAATTGTATTTTTATTGGGTATTTACAATTAGCTATAAAGATTGGCAGTTATGACTTTCATATTTATTAGAAGTCTTGAGGAAATTATTTTACTATTATTTATCATTAAGCTAAAATTATTAGAATCTTACAAAAATGAGAAATGCAACCACCAAGGATTATGTCATGTATCACATTTAACAAATTATAACTATGTATTTTTAGTAATTTAAAAATTTGTTTAAAATTTCCAATTTTACCTAAATCCAGTGAGATTGGCTTACATTCAGAACTCTACTAACAATAACTGCTGGAGTGGATCTGGGGAGAAAGGTACAACACTTCACTGTTGATGGCAATGTAGGCTAATACAGCCACTATGGAAGTCAGTATGGAGAGTGCTAAGACAACTTAATATTCATCTAGTGCATGATCCAGCTATCCAACTTCTAAGAATATATCCGAACGAATGAAATCTTCATATGACAAAGTGGCCTGTAATAGTATATTTACAGCAACACAATGTACAATAGCTAAGACATGGAAACAACCCACATGTCCATCAAAATAGGAGTGGATTAAGAAACCATCTTGCACTGGAATACTACTCAACCATTAAAAAGAATGAAATTCTACCATTTGCAATGAAATGATCCCAATTAGAAACCATTATGCTCAGTGAAATAAGCCAATTTCTAAAGGGCAAATGTCATATTTTCTCTCTGATATAAGGTGATCTTCATGCAAAATACTAGGTAAATATATGTATAGGTAAACAAGTATATACATATATTCAACTAGAGGAACTGATTAATGGAGACTAGTATTGAGAAAATGAAACTCTTAAATATATCTTGACAGCAGCTTGCTGAAATTTTTACCATTGTCTATACCTAAAATGCCAGACTTGTGATTATGCTGAAGGATTATACTATTGTAATAATACAAGGGGAAATAGTGGGAATGGAGAGGGTGGGAGGATAAATCTCTGAACCTAAGGAACAGTATTCTGAAAAATAAAAATGCAAAAACCACCCAAAAAGAAAACAAACATAGAAAAAAGACCAAGAATAAAAATAAGACCGATCATCTCATAAGAACTTCCTCTCTAAGCTAAGCTCCCAGTAGCCTAACATCCTTCTACCAGGCCTCCCTTACAGATATCATAATTGTATTAGTTCTCTAAATTTAATCCATTACCATTAATGTATTAATCAAGAGACTTAGAGAACTTTACTTGCACCGTTTTTCCCACAAAATATTGTGGTAACACATTACTTTTTTCTTCTTATATTAGTCCTGAAGCAATTATGTACCAAAAAAATCATGTCGTATCTCAGTCCCAACAAAACACATTTTTATCTGTTTGTAAAAGGAATTGAGCATTTAGTGTTATTGATTCTCACAATCAAAGCACATTTAGGTCCAGGATGAAAGTCTGATTCTCAGTTTAAGACATCCCTTAAGAGGAACATAGAATTGTGAAGTAACTTTTGATTTCTCCTCTGAATTCTCAAGTACTTGAAAGCTTTAGAAAACACAAATACACAAATTTTTTTTCTCAATCTTTAAGACTATGACTTTTTAATTATTTATATTTGCAAAAATAAGAAGAGCTAAAATATTTCTATTTCTCAAATTCTTTTTTCTTGCCATCAATCGTTTAATTTTGTTAGTTAAGAACGGAATGTAGATGTCTACACATAAACTATGCTTAATGTGTTCTGAAATGGTTAACACAATTTAGACTAATATTAAAATCAATAAAAACCACTCTAAAATCACATGGTTATCCTTATGTCAGCAAGCTAAATTTCCTAAAAATGCCCACACTGATTGCCAGACAATGCTCTAGGTCACTAGAGGATGAAGGGAATATAAATTAAATGAACCATTATGCTTATACAATAAAGATTGACTGGTTCCACCTTATGCAAGTAGTATAATTATTTTCCTGTGTTCAGATATTTTTATGCATTATTGTAATGAAGTGCTAATAAAATTTAGTGTGAAAGCTGAAAGTGGATGAATGGATTAAATTAGATAATTAACAGCTGTTAGTCACTTCAAAAATTGGCCAGAACTCAAAAAAAAAAATCAGCCACTTATGAACCTAGATGTTTTAAGTGTAAAGATATCCAGGAACCACAGATTTGCCTAAAAAGTGAGAAACTATTATTAAGTTTAGGAATTCAACTATTAGAATAACATTTAACCATAATGAGGATTTTCATACCCACTGCTCAATAGCAATTCTTAGAAAACAACATATTTGGATAACAACTGTGATTTTGTAAATTAATTAGCTGTTTGTAAATTAGATAGGCAGCTTTCCTAAATCAGCATGCAGATTTAAAAATGCATGTTTATGTGATATCTGCATTCCTCTTTCATGTTAAACAGTTGTTCTGATTTTCAGCTGGGGATGCTTTCCTATTTCTGTCACTGATATTTACATACTTGTATCACTACTGATTATATTCCTAGTTGTGCTGGTTATATCTTAGCACTGCTGATTACACAGATGCGGGCATTTGAAGTTTCCACTAAAATAATTAGCTCTTTAATGTCTTTATTTCCTCTATCATCCTCTGTATTATGTGACATGTTCTGATTTTTTTAAAAAATAAGCATATTACTATTGATGAGGAAATGATCAAGTGCTTCCATCTATCATGTAAATAAGAAAGTTGTTGGTAATAATGGACTTTTGGTTTATATATGTTCATATATATGTGTGATCAACATGTTATGAAACATTTCAAAAGAAGGTTTTAAACACTACTATTCTAAATGGTTTTAAATAGTGATTTTTGTCACTATTTCAGTATGTAATAGAACAAAACTGTGTCACAAGAATAGGAAGAAGTGCTATGACGCTCATCTAATAATGAGTTCCCCTGTTCACTTTAATCTAGATTTAGTAACATCTTAAATGTAAATTTCAAAGAGTTCCTTTTTGCTATACAGATTGTGTTCTGTTCATCAAAGCCACAATTACTTGATTAAAAATGACTTCAACTCCACTATGCATCAGGGCCAAAGCATAAAATCTGCGAATGCGTCATTTATTAATGAAAACTTAACACAATGCTTTTTCTGTTCTTAGGGAATGTGTATATGTTACAGAAAATGAGGTCAATTCTTCTCTCTTTTCGAAGGGATGTAAATTCAGTTCTATGGGATAATCAGTTTCACTATTTTCTATATTTAGTCCTTGATTATCCTCTAAAGAAAGCACTTTATGTCTCATATAACATCTCTTTAAAAGGAGGTATAGTAGCATTTTAAAAATATCAATTAATATGATAAATAATTTAAATTAGTTCAGCTTTGACTATTTCAATAGTCATGTGAGGTAAAATCAATCCTTCTTTAACAAAATCATTTTCATTTATGTTGTTTTCCATGAGATATTTCTTTGGGGTAGTACAGAATCAGGGCTATACTGTAAATTTCTATTAAGCTACATATATTAAAACATTACAAATCCCAGTGTCTTATCCTGGATGATCCTAGCACAAAAATCCAAAATAGGGAAGACAGACTACTGTGTTGAAATTGCATATGCTTTTTATCAGCGCTGAATTCCATTTTCTAAGTGTTAATACATAGGATTCTTTTTTTTTTCATTAATTACATTGTATTACGTGACACAGTTTCATAGGTACTGGGATTCTCCCCACCCTTCCCAAAACCCTCCCCCCAATACATAGGATTCTTTTTTTTTTTTTTTAATTTTTTTAATATTCATTTATTCATTAATTACATTGCATTACATGACACAATTTCATAGGTACTGGGATTCCCCCCCTTCACCCCAAACCCTTCCCCCATCATGAATTCCTTCACCTTGATGCATAACCACAGCTCAAGTTCCGTTGAGGTTCCACCCTGAACGCGCCCGCTCTCGTCTGATCTCGGAATACATAGGATTCTTAAATGCCTGTAAAATGAAATGGGATGGCTGAAATGTCTATGAGAAATGAAAGAAAATATAGTTTTAAAAAAAGTGTTAAGTAGTTTTATATTTTGGAAGGAGAATGAGCGAAAACATGAGGAAAACAAAGAAAGAAGAAAGAAAGAAAGAGAAAAAGAAAGAGAGGAAGAAAGAAGGAAAGAAAAGAAAGGAAAGAAGGAAGGAAGGAAGGAAGGAAGGAAGGAAGGAAGGAAGGAAGGAAGGAAGGAAGGAAGGAAGAAAGAAAAGAGGCCTGGCTTGGTAACCTAGCAGCTAAAGTCCTTGCCTTGAAAGCCAGGATCCCATAGCGGCACCAGTTTGTTTCCAGGCTACTCTACATCCCATTCATCTCCCTGCTCCTGGCCTGGCAAAGCAGTCAAGGATGGCCCAAATCTTTGGGACCTTGCACCCATTGGTGACAAGCAGATCCTGGCTCTTGGCTTTGGATTAGCTCAGTTCCAGCTCTTATAGTTACTTGGGGAATGAACTTGCAGATGGAAGATCATTCTCTATCTCCTTGTCTCTGCAGATCTGCCTTTACAAAATAAATAAATAAATAAATAAATAAATGTTGAAAAAAAGTACACATGGGGATGATGGTGTGGCATAGAGAGCTAAGCTTACACCTGCAGCACCAGCATCCAAATGGGTATTAATTCAGGCACTGCCTGCTCTTTAAAAGTGAAAAGATGCCATTTCTCCCTGTTATACCACAGAGTAAATGATATGTTGAAGATAGAGGTTTGCCCAGCGAATGTATCTAAGGAACCCTTTGAAGGTCAAGGTCATCCCTAGAGAAAGGGGTAACTCACTGTTGTTCAATTAAAGATTAAAATAAAACAAAACAAACAAACAAAACCAGACTAGGAATCACTAAGGAATATAGAAGACAGAGGGGAGGTAAAGGGGAAATAAGAGAGTTGTTCTCTGATAAAGTCTGAAAAAAATATAAATTCAATTTATTTTCAAAGGATATTCCACGGTCACTTGGCTTTATGGTTCACTTGGCCAGGCTTCCTAAAACTCATATCCAAGTAATTGGTTTTGAATGTCTTAAGCTCTGCTTCCAATCCCGTTTATTGCTATTGTACCTGAGAGATGGCAGATGAAGGCATGGAGAAGACCTGTCTGCAGTTCTTGATTCTTGCTTTTGACCTGAGCCGATCCTAGGTATTATTAGTATTTGGGAAGCGACTCAACAGATGGAAGGTCTTTCTGTGTTTATCACTCTGTCTCTGCCTTCCAAACAAGTGGAATAATTAAGGAAATAAGTAACTAAGTGATTAAGTAAACAGTATTTAAGAAAATGTTGCAATTTTTTATTCTTCAAATTTCTCCTGCTTTTTTTTTTTTTAAGACTTTATTTACTTTAATGGAAAGGCAGTTGCATAGAGAGGAGGAAAGACAGAGAGGAAGATCTTCCGTCCGATGATTCACTCCCCAAGTGGCTGCAATGGCTGGTGCTGAGCCGATCCGAAGCCAGGAGCCAGGAACTTCTTTCCAGGTCTCCCACACGGGTGCAGGGTCCCAAAGCCTTGAGCTGTCCTCTACTGCTTTCCCAGGCCACAAGCAGGAAGCTGGATGGGAAGTGGAGCTGCCAGGACTAGAACCGGTGTCCATATGGAATCCCGGCGTGTTCAAGACGAGGGCCATAACCATTACGCCTCTCCTGCTTTTTTCTTTTGTCTGTATGGGTCGCCATTTCTCTTCCCCCGCTCTCCCTCACTTTTCAGGCCTTCTCTCTCCTCTCCTGCCCTGTAATTCTAATTTTACTTCTTTGAAAATCAATGAATAAGTAAAGAAGGTAAACAATTAGTGATACATGGGGAACAAATAATGATTGGAAAAATATTCTTCAAAAACATTTCCATATGCAGAGAAAGAGGGATAATTGTCTAGAAGAAGAGTTCCTGAGCTCTTTACAATATTATAAGAAAATCCTACATGTGCTTTCAGAAATCCTAAGCTTATAAAATACAATGTTTGAAATATTTCCTCATAACAAATATAGTTAATGGTTTATGTATTTAAATTCATTCATTTGTGTTTATATCTATATTTATTCAAAATAATAGTAGTAGTAGTATTAGCAGTAGTAGTAGTACTGTGATATTTCTTGGTCAGTTTATTTTATTAATAGATGTTGGATATCATTTTATACCATAGAAGATTGATTTTCTAATTCCTTCTGATGTGTGAATAATATACCTTCATCTGACTATAACATTGAGTATAATCACAAATAATTGAGTCAGCTACAACTAAATTTTTATTTTCAAGCTGTAAGGTTGTGTAGCGTCTTCTATGTCTTCTAGTTCATATACATACATGTGTACCTTTCTCAGAGACTCCTTATACATCACAGCTGGAGTTTTTGTATTCTTTTGCTTCTCCGATTTACTGACTACAAAGATAGTAATCAAATATAGCTTGAATAACTTGTCCATTTTTTAAATTATTCATTGCAACTATGCTGCAAATACATTGACAACACAGGATTGTTATTACAAATAACCATGTACTCTAGACTCACAATGGCATATCGCTGGCCCCTGCATATTCTCTTTAGCAAATGGAAAAGTGGATATAATATCAAAAAACATTTGTTTCATACCTTTAGATTATCTTTCATACTCATTTTGCAGTCTTTAATTTCTTTGTTTTGATGTCTTATGTCAAAATTGAAATATCTATTTAATGTATTTATATAGGCACACCTATTTATTCCTATTTTAGCACATTTGAGATTTATTCAATAAGTTATTATATCATAATGCTATCCATAAAATCCACTTATAATACTTTAGTAAGCTATGTTTGATCATTTTGAGTAAAAAAAAATCCAATAAAGAAATACTTTGGGGCGTGATGCAATGAATCAGTGGCTAAATCCTTGCCTTGCTCGTACCAATCTTCCATATGTGTGCTAGTTTGTGCTCTGGCCTCTCCACTTTTCTTCCAGCTCCCTGCTAGTGGTTTGGGAAAGCAGTAGAGGCTGGCCCAAAGCCTTGGGACCCTGCACCCATATCAGAAACCCAGAAGATACTCATGGCTACTGCCTTATGATTGGTTCAGTTCTGGCCATTGTGGCCACTGGGGGGTGAACCAGAGGACAGAAGACCTTTGATTTTCCTCTCTGTAAATCTGCCTTTCTATCAAAATAAATCCTTAAAAAAAATAATTTGGAATTTAAGTAGTACCTTGCATTCAGTAGTAGTTACAATCTTTAACTAGATATTTTCTCAACATGATTTGATCAGTAACACACTATTATGAAGATAAGGGATTATTTTTCTTAAATAAAGCTTAAATATGTGCTAAGACTTTATTTTACAATTACTAAACTAATTTGCACAAAGTGCTTACTAAAGTACATTCTTACGGTGTTTCATTACTTAGTAATAATAATTATGCCTGAGAAGATGCAAAATACAATTTACAAACATTAATGTAGAAATAAGCTAAATTAATCACACATTTCTATGACTCAACAATCCTGAATTGCCAAAAATTGAATTGTCAAAATATTTTAATTAATTTCAATTATAGGATGCCAAAATTGAGAGTCATTTAAAGATGACCCTAACTTGAAATTGTTTCCACTTGTGTCAATTATGAACTCTTATCATTCCATTGAAAGTATTTTGTTGAAGTGGTTTTAAGGGTGAAAGGAGGGGAGATAAAAGGCACATTGCTAATATGTGTCAAAATGCAGTTAGATAAGAGGAATAAATTCTAGTGTTTTATGTCACAGCAGGTTGCCTACAGCTCACAATAATTTAGTACACGTTTCATAAAGAATTAGAGGAATTTGAGATTTTTCAACACAAAGGAATGATAAATGTGTGAGGAGTTGGAAACATTAATGATCTGATGTGATCATTATACAATGTTGTCATTCCTCAAATAATCATATTGTACCTGAAAGTATATACAACTATTGTATGAAAACTGAGAAAAATTAGCATTTAAGTATAAACATATAAATTGCTACAGCTAACAAGTAAATGACATTATTTTACAATCTTTCTAACTTTTGCCCTGAAACAGCATGGCATTTTGAAAATATGTTACATTTCACAAAATGTAAATATTATTTTATTTTTGGAAAGTTGTATTCCTTTTTTTATTATTTTTTATTTTTTCACAGAAGGTATGAGATCACTGGTGGCAGTGTTTCCCTATAGCCCCGCCCTTATGTCTGTTACACTGAGGCCAGTCTCAGGAAGCCATCAAGAGCTTTTCAACACAGGAATGCTATAGCCATCCTTTGGGAATTGTATCAAAGTATGTTCAGTTGGCTAAATATCTATGTATTCCTTTGTTAAAACACCAGATAGACTAGAGCATAATCAATACGTTTCTGAATGGTTTTTATTTTCTTCAGCAATTTATAAAGGAAACAGTTACGTATTCAGTTTTCAATAGAGCAGTTTCTGCTATGCCTTTTTTATTTTCAGAATTCAGGGCCAAATAACTTGCACTAGCCTTGGGTTAAGGCTTGAGGTAGAGCCACCTGGCTCAGTGCTCTATCAAGTTAGGAGGTCTGGGATCAGGCTGCTCCCACAGGAGTGTTAACCCTGGGCAGTGGTGGAGGATGACTGACTCTGAGAAAGTGGAAGGTCAAAGCTGGGAAGCTGAAGCACACCCTGAATGTCAACATTCTTCCCCAAAACTTCCTACCTCCCAGAGACAGACAGCAAGCCACTATTACAAAGGTGGCACAAAAATACTGTTTCTTTTGTTCTACAGAGCCTCGAAAGAAACTTTGAGAAATCTGTTATGACTACTAAAATTCTATATTAACAATTTGCTTTACAAAAAAGAAAGAATTAATATTAAAGAATTTTACATATTTAAAAAGTGTCTCAGGTGTTAACTAAAAGTTTACATGGACTAACAATTAAACATATAGTTTTATTATACCATCACCACAAAAAAGAAATAAAATGCCAAATATTTTCACCAAAGTCCAAATCTTTCATACAGGGTCTCTGAGTTCCAAATGATATTGCATCTGAGTGGAGAGAAGCTGTTTATGAAAAAAAAGAAATGTATTGATTATTCTCCCAGGCCTATCTGGGAATAAATAGGTGTTTAGCCAACTGAAACTACTTTGACACAGTTCCAAAATAATTGTTCTGGTGTAAAACAGAGGGAATATAGTCCTCTTCCCAACTGTCTAAACCTGGATGTGACATCCATGTGTGACAGGCCCCGTAGGCCCAACACAAAGGGCTGTGCCCTGTGACAGCACCGCGAGTTCAAAGATACAGAGCATTGTCTCAATTTGGAGTTGCTTACAAGTCAAACTGTCCAGTCTCCAGACATTTTTATTAGAAGGATTAAATAAGCCACTATTGAGCTAATGCTGTGGGTTTTCTTTTATATACAGCTGTATTTAATTAGTAAACTTTTTTGGAAACACAGAGCTGTTTTATAAGTATGGCTGTTTAATTTCTGAGTAAATTAAAGTTAATGAAGTGTTAGTAATATATAGTTATTATCTTTCCAATTATGTGCCAATGACGTTAAAACTGGAGAGGGTTGTTAAAACGTTATTTTAATTTTGTTTCATTTTTAGTGACAATTATTTTCATTGTGAATTTATTTACTCTATAAATTAGTTCTGTAAATAGAAGTGTACCTTAAACAGACATACATTTTAAGACATGAGACAAACTGTTGCCAAATCTGAATTAACAAAAATCGAGTACCATTAAGATTTCTTGAAATAATTATTTCCCAGTCCTTTCTCTAAAATCATTTCCCATGGCTTGTAATGTATACAGTTCCCTTCTGTCACAGAATGTGGTGTTGCTGGGTGTTGCTGCTCAAACTCTTCATTGTGATGGCAAAATCTGTTGCTGCTTGCATGAGGTTTTATAATACAAATTATCAAAAACATAGATTTTCAGGAGGATATCTACCATGGCAATTCAAACAATTAAATATTAGAAACTGAGTTTCAATCAATTAGCTTGCCATAGTAATAATATGGAGAAATATTAATGTCAGTTATAACACTGAACCTTTTTATTGCTCAAGGATTCAGGACACTACAATGGAAACTACATAATTGTGAGAAGAGGTGTGAAATGTTGGGGAGTATTTTCAAAAAACATGGAAACATTTTCCTTTCGATTCCTGGTTGCCTTGAATCTTAAAGATTTTGAAAGCATGTTTGCTTAACCTTATTTCTTACTTTCTTTCTTGAAAAAAAAGGCAAATGAAAAAATCTACTCACTCTTTAGCTGTTGCTATTGCAACTCACACTTTAGCTGTTGCTACTGCAGTTGTATTAAAATTGTGGTGCTTGTTCTAGCAAATATGTAAATATTAAAATCATTTGAAAGAATTGCCCAAAATAGTTGAGGAAATTATTTCTATTTCACTGCATAAACTTGGGATTAATATAGGCCTGGTTATACACATACACTTCCATAAAAATTTAATGACAAAAATAATTCTGCATCTTACATGTAATGTTCTGTACAAATTGCAAATGCAAGAAGCGATTCTGGAAGTCGAGGAGGTAAAATTATAGTACTGTATTTAAAACTTTCCTACCATAATTCATGTAGAAATAATATGTAACTGAGAGGGAAGCTGTCTTCTCAGTTTTCAAGTTTGTACAAAGGAAGAAAATGAAAATACAGAGCAATACCAGAAAATAACTTGTTTGTAAAATGTACAATGGGCTAATTTAAATTCATGTAGTTTTATATTGCATGAAGATGACTACTTGTATGAAGTGACAGTTTCAATTTTCCTACCAGTATTATCAGATTTTTAATATTACTTTCTTTAAATGTAATGTAATAAGTTAATGCCAATAACAAACACCAAATGGTTATTCCAAAGAGTATTATGACAACAGAAACAGAAATGCCAAGTAAGCCATTGGCTCTTTTATTTCTGTAAATTTCATTTTTTAGTAATGATTACATGGTTGATTAGGGTGGGAAGGGTCGAGGTTTAGGAAAAACTGTATGAACTCATTGCTTCTGAATTTGCCATTTCTTCTTGTTGTTCAGGGAGAAGGGAAGAGACAAAGGGGGAAACCACTCACGACTTTCCACATGTCCCAGTACCCAGGGATGAGGAACTGCCACCTCATACCAACCTAGAGTCTCGATGTGCACATAATCTGAGGGTTATTAATTCTGAAAGTTCACCAAGACATTTTTACTGTCATTGTTTGTTTGGGTTAGTTGTCCAATTTATTCTGTTCTCCTTGTGCTACAGCAGCAAATGTGCTGCCATATTCTCCTTTTACAACAGGCCTGTGTCTACTGCTCTACCTTTTTCTTTAAGTAGGACATGTTTTTGCAACTGAGTCCAAGTACCTGAGCCAGGCATCCCAAGCATCACCGAATCTCCCACCCCTGGCACTCAGCAACCCAACATCCACCTATTAGGTGGTCCCCAGGCCCCAGGCCAGGCCAACTGAGCCCCACCAGATCCCCCACCCCTGGGGTGCGTGAAATCAGCACCCACCTAGAAGGTGGTCCCCAGGATCAGGGACAAGTGACCCAAATCCCATCAGGTTCCTCATCCCTAGGGCTCAGGAACCCAGCCCCCACTATACAAGTGGGCTCCAGTGTCACTATCCTGCAGTGATGGACTTGGTGCATAGAACTGATTAACCCATGTAATTGCCTTTGGTGACTATTTACACCCATTTCTTTTAGGTATAAAAGCCATGTTACTATCAGTAACCCAAGTATTTTTTGCATCATCTTTTTCCCTGCAAATTTCTGTGTGTTGCCATCATTGATGAAAGAGCTGCTACTTAAAAATAGGACACTTGAAAAAAATTCTGTTAAATTCATAACAACAACAACAACAACAAAACAAGTGAAACTTCCAGTTAAATGTGCCCCATATTTTAGATTTCAGCCATTCCTCTTTACATAAGTAGGAGTAGTTAAATACATACCTGTTTTGAGCATCAGCCTATTGTAGGTAAAAGCTACTGTTGGAAGTCTACATACAAAAGCAGACAATGATTTCAGCAAAATAATGGAGGCAAAAAATCACATATATTACACACATTTCAAGGAGACCAACTGCATGAAACTTGTAAATGGGAAGAGGCTATATCATTTGTGAAAATAATGAACTCTCCACAATAACTACTGATATCTCTAAGAGTATAGCGACTTTGCAAATTTCAAACCAAAGGTGATGGAATTCTATTAATTTAGGAAAAGTTTCTGGATCAAAATTTTTGGAATACAAGTAGACTTATTGAAAACATCACTAGGAAGTAAAATCCTGAGCAATCTGCAATAATTGCACATAAAGATTTTTTTCTTTTTTAAAATTTATTTTATTATTTCATGGTACACTTCCATAGGATCTGTGATTTCTCTTTGCTTCTCCCTAAATCTGCCTCTGATGGATTTCCCCTATAACAGTACAATCCTTCATGAACAGTCATTAATGTATCATTCAGCTCTTTAAGTTTATCCTGACATTGTAGGTGTGGACAATGGCAGAGACTCCAGCATCCTATTGTCAAGATATATTTAACAGTTTCATTGGATTGCTACGCTGCACTGTATCTTCACCTCTGGACATGAAGTCTCTGTTACACAGTTACTATACATCCCCGTAGATGAAAAGCCAAAAAACAAAATCAACAACAAAAAGAAAAATAGAAAATTTACAACATGAAGTTAAATAATATGCTACTGAATGACCAAAGAAATTAATAAATTTTAACAAAATGAAAATAAAAACAAAAATATCAAAACCCATAAAATGTAAAAAAAATGTTAAAAGGGCTATTGATATTGTATTTTGCATGTAGGTTGGCTTGTATCAGAGAAAATACATTTGTATATTTGAGATTGACTTATTTCACTAAGCATAATGGTCTTTAGTTGGGACCACTCTTATTTAATGGCTGAGTAGTATTCCATGGAGTAGTTGTACCACAGTTTCTTTAACCATTCCTCTTTGGATGAGCAGCTGGGTTGTTTCTTTGTCTTTGCTATTGTAGATTTTGCTGCCCTAAACACAGGATTACATATCCTATAGGCAGATTTCGTTTCTTTTGGACATATTCCCAGTAGTGGGATAGTTGTGTGATATGCAAGGCTTGTTTTCAGTTCTGTTAGGAATCTCCATACCAACTTCTGCAGTGGTTGTTGGTTGTACTAGGCTACACTCTTTTATTTTTTAGCTTATTCCTTTTTTTTTTAGCTTGTTCCTTTTTTTTTTTTTTTTTTTTTTTAGTATTTTGGCAATATTTACATTGTTAATTAGGGTAAAAAGGTACAAAGGCTATGGGAAACTCGGTAAGACCACCATTTCCCTATTGTTTCCTTCATATATCTGAGGTAAAAGGAATATTGAGGGAGAAGCCCCACCCAGTCTCCCACCAACCCTAGGTCCCAGATGTAGGGCAAGCTCCGAGATCCTTGCTCAAGTGGTTCCAATAGTTCACCAGTCATAACTCACTGCCAATCTCGCCACTCCAGGTATGATAAGGCTGTTGTAGAATCCAGTGATTGACATAGTCCATCATAGAGTCTCCCCTTGTCCAGTGTTTCGCTGCCAACATATAGCTGAGGTGGTTGATTGACCTGCTCCATCTTCCATCTTTTCTTGGTTAATGTTCTGAGTCCGGCATTTCAATTGAGGGGATCCCCAAAGAAACTTGGAGGTGTTCCCAGACCAGATTCCTGTATGTGCAAGTACAGGGCCCGCCACAGTCCATCACCCCGATGAGCTGGTGGTTGCAACTGCTGGGTTGGTTGTGTTCTCAGCCCCGACCTCCACTGGAAGCAATGAGTGTTGCAGTCCATCCTGGCTCTGTCCATCACATACTCGGCTCTCACATAAACCAGTGGGAGCTGCAGCCCAGTCAGAGAGACCCACAATAACCCCCACTAGTTCCGCCCCTACCCTGCTTTGCCAGATCTGTAGCAGACTAGTCCAGTCTGCCCATATCCCATCTGGCTCTCGTAAATGTCGAAGGGCTTAGTTCCATCTAACCAGCCCTCACGGATGTTGTTGAGTGCCTCTCTGTCTAACCACCCCAGTCCCCGTCGTAGTTATTTTGTGTCCTCCCATGGGAGTGGTAACCCAAGAGGGAGGAGCCCATTATTTCCCTCCCAGGTCTCTCTCACTCCCAATTATGCACTCTCCAGGTGGCTCTGTGGTTAGACTTGACAGTATGAGCCCCTAGTGCCAGCTTCTGCTATGGGTAAGCCCCAACAGCTCTCACCCACTCTAATTTTGTTTGCACCAGTAGGAATAGTCTGCCCATCTGGGCTCTTCCCTGACCCGGTCCACATGAGGCACACAGGTGCTGCAGACTAGGCTACACTCTTACCAACGGTGAAGGAGCATACCTTTATCTTCATATCCACACCAGCAGGTGTTGCTCATATACATATACATATACATATACATATACATTTACATATACATATACACATTTTTAAGGGGAATCTACAAATTAGTAAGCCAGGGTGTGAATCAAGCTATCTGTAAGAAATACCTATTAAACCAAGAGCTAAATGTTTTCCCATTCAAACTGGAAAAACACAAAATAATGGTGTACTAAATGTTAATATATACATACTCATTTATTATCCTTGATATACATAGGGAAACACCATTTGTAAAAAATAAGAAATATGAATTTCTTTAAAAAATGATTTGATATATGTAGTTTTCTTTTTAGATTGAGCAAAGCAAATGAATAAACTAATGGGGCTAGCTCAGTGGCTCTGCCTGTGAAGCATTCCATATGGATGCTAGGCTGTGTCCTGGCTGGTCTACTTCTTTTTTTTTTTTTTTTTAAGATTTATTTATTTTTATTGGAAAGGTGGATATACAGAGAGGAGGAGAGACAGAGAGGAAGATCTTCCATCTGATGATTCACTCCCCAAGTGGCCGCAACAGCTGGTGCCAGAAGCCAGGAACTTCCTCCAGGTTGCCCATGTGGATACAGGGTCCCAACGTTTTTGGGCCACCCTTGACTGCTTTCCCAGGGCACAAGCAGGGAGCTGGATGGGAAGTGGAGCTGCTGGGATTAGAACCTGCACCCATATGGGATCCCAGTGCTTTCAAGGCGATGCCTTTAGCTGCTAGGCCACTGTGCTGGGCCCTGAAACAAAGTTTTGATATGAAGATATTATTGAATAGTGGCAGTAAAACCAAACCAAACCAAAAACCAAAAACAAAAACAACTTGTATCTCTTTGGGCAATTCTTTAAAAAATATATTTATTTACTTATTGGAAATTAGAGTTACAGTCTGAGAGGTTGAGGCCCAAAGAGAACCTTTTTCATGCTGGTTAACTTCCTTGATGGCCACAGTGGCTAGGATTGGGACAGGTTAATGCCCAGGTGGCTGGAGCTTCTTCTTCCTCCCATCTGGGTGTGGAGAGAATTTCAACCATCTTCTACTGTTTTTCCAGGCAGTAACCTGGGAAAGGAATTGAAAGTAGATCATCCATATGGAATGCTGTTGTAGATGATATCTTCACCTAGTATGCCATAACTCCATGCCTTCGCTTGGCATTCTTTTTTTGGGGGGGGCATTCTTAAGGAAAGAAATAATTTGGTAACGATTTGCAAAATATTGTCAGATATAATGTATTGGCTTTGTTTAAAAAGTGAGAGGTCTCTTTGATCCCTTTCAACTCACCACATTTCATTTCGTTCTGTGTTAGCATTGTAGCCTGATGATGTTGAACCAAAGATGCTGAAAATTATATCCTTTATTTGTTTCTAGAGACTACTCTATTATTTCTTCTGTCTCTTTGACAATGATTTCTATGGATGTTTGTAACATTTTTAAACCTCTACATATAAAATTTCACCCTATACATTCCATTGCTTCACAAGATGTTTTAACACAAGTTTAATCCCATCAAATATTTATGGTACAATAGCAATAGAAACGTAAAGAAAACAGATTTAAACCAATTTGAATGAGATTCTTTATGTAGACACCTGTGAAACAGCTGAATTTTGAAACATCAAAAGAATGCTTCCAAAGGAAACAACGTTCTGACACAAGTTCAGTAAAGCTCAGTTCATGAATTAATATGTTAACTTTATGAAATCATTATGAAATGTATATACTCCCAAAGAAAATCAACAGTGTACACAAATTTTCCAAATTAAATAGAACACTTTAAAATGCTCCATGGTTCTAGTATTTAACGTAATTATTAAGCTGATCATATTAGATATCTTATCTTGCCTATCAGATTAGAAGATAAACTATGGTACTCAAATAGAGTAATAAAGGTATATTTTTAGGGAGTACCACACATTATAAATCGGCACTTTTCTCTAATTTTTGAGATATATTTAGCATTAAAAGTTGTGTTCTGTTGGGCAAATCATTACATTTTTAGCTTATATTATTAAGTTATCACAGTTATATGGTTGAACATAATATTAAGGTTGTCAAGAATTCTTAATAGTAATGAAACATTAAATCTAATATACATAAAGAAGTAGCCAGCCATATGAAAAATAGCAATGTTACATTGGGAAGCAATATATATGGGATAATTTATTTTGTGAAAGTACTGATAATGATATATTGCAAAATGAAAGAAGCTTTTGAAAGTAAAATGACACCTTAATTTAATATGCATATTGATATGAATATGGAAAGAATAAAATGCCCATGTACATGAAACTGATAACAATGATTTCTGTATGAGTAGAACAGAGGTGTTTTTATATTTCTTCTTTTTGATAAACTGTGTATCTCTCATAGTCTCTAGGGGACATGTCATTTCTGATAATCTGTTAAAATGTATCCTTTACATTCAACAGCACAATAATTTACTTCTCACAATCACTGAAATAAAGTCTTAGAAGCATTTGAATACCTTGCATGAACTAGGAGAAGAATTGACAGTAAAATAAGGTTGAAGACGTAATTCTTGTACATAGGCTATATGTACCTATTAAAAGAAAACTTATTGTAGATAATATTACATTAGTGTGCAGAGATTAGATTAAACCAAGAGCTTTGGAAAATATTTCCAAGGGAATTTTATCTGAGTTAGGATTTAATGGTACAAAGTTCCTGAGTATATAGAATAGAAAAATCATTCTAGGCTAAAAACTTTATGAAAACAGACAGGAGTAATGAAATGGAACTCGTATGTACAAATACGGGAAGTTTCTTATGAAAACAGAAAACAGATAAGTAGTAACTAATGGAGAGTAAGACTTTAGAGTTCCCTGAAGACAAGATTGTAGTGACTCTTATAAATTTGATAAGAAATTGGAATTGTACTCTCTTATGGAAAATGATATTTTAGCAACAGAAAATGTTAGTTTAGTGTGTCTCTGAATCTGCTTGTTCTACCCAAATTGTATTTTCTGAAAAATTAATTTGAATCTACAGCTTCTCTTCTCTCCAGAGCCTTGCTATTACAGATTGAGGTTGTTTCTCAAATGTGTACATTTGTGGTCAACAGTGCCAGCATTGTTCTGGCTGTGAACTTCCCTTGACTGGGTTCCGTCTCAGTCATGTTCATTTCTGGTTACCTCATCCTAATGTAAGAATCCCCAGATGATTGCATTTCAAAATCTTTTTACCTGTTCTACCCATGTTTTCCCTCCAAATGCATGAAATGAGGTTTCCTTATTTTTCATCAATGTCATTTATATATTCATTAATTTTTGCTGAAGTATTAAAAATAATAACTCAGCTGATTCATTTTCTAGGTAGACAATTTTGCATTTAGTTCTGTAATGTAGGGTGAGATATCCATCAATTTTTTTCATATGCTGTGTTACTTAATTCTTTACTCATTATTTTTTTTTTAAGTGAGAAACCTAGTTTTCTAATAATATTTATAGATAGAACTTGTGAACATATAAAATCCTGTGTATTCTATTTTCCAGAAAATTTGGGGCTTTCTTTTTTCCAACCTTTCCCCCCCATTCTTAGCATTACAATATGAGTAGAGAAATATTTCAGAGGCCAAAAATGGGGAAAAAATTAAAGAGAATTTTACTTTGCATAATACACCTAAAGTATAAGCTTTCATTCCATTTTTAGGCTTTAATTTAGTGTAAAATATTCTTAGATGATGGAAAACTGATTTTTACAACATTTTTTCGTACGTTGATTCATTAAGTACATATTTTTATGGTCAACACAAACAATTGCATAAAACATATTACAGAACGGTGACAAAACAACACAAGACCATTGCCATTAATAGTGACAACTAGCAAAAAATAAATGGGTTAACAAAAGGTGAGAAATTTATCCAAAGGCCACAAATGAGTAAAGTCAACAATTTTGAAGATGTAAGAAAGGATGGAAGATACTTCACAGATTAGTGGGCACCTGCTCCTTCACAGATGTAACTGCTAAGACAAATCTACTTTTCTATTTTACTGTCTATCTATCTATTTATCTATCTACCCATCTATCATCTATCCATCTAAACATCTGTGCATCCATCCATCATTCTACCCATCCTTTATATAACTCTAAATGTTTATACAACTTTGATACTCCCAATGCATTCTATGAGAGTTACCAAAACAGTAATATGAAGTTCTCTGAGTTTCAAAGAAAGCAGCAAATTAGATTTGTCAAGCAGTCATAACTCTAAAATATTTCTTATAAAATTAATAATAAAGGCTATTATGGCTTAAGAAAATTTACATTAGAGTCATATTTGCCACAAAGATCTACAACCCTTGGGGAAAAAAGGAATCTTGCAAAATCAAAGAACATCATCACTTAAAAAAATATGTATCTTTTGACTAGGAAGCAGTTTGCAGCACCTTGTATACCTAACAAAAACTGGGTGATTGCAGAATGACTCTTGAAAGCCATTATTCTGAGACTTAAAATGTGAAGAAGAGGAAAAAAAGCTTAAAATACATGTAAGAATAACAAGGCGCTCTCTGAGGCACTAGAAAGAAACTTTCTCATTGGTGTGAGAAAGATGTTATCTGCTGGAGTATGTCTGGGAGAATTTCATGAGAAGATGATCAGAAAGATTTTAAATGGTGTTGTTAGCCCTACTTGCAGCAAGGCTTTATTTGTAGTATATAATAGCATGTCATATACAACAGAACCTTTCAAACTAGAAGGTAGAAGTAGGTTTGGGACACCCATCTGTTATTGGATTACTTGGGATCAGTCATGGATAATCTGTCTCTGATCAAATTCCTACCAATGCTTCCTGGGAGACAATAGAGATGGATGAAATGCTTGGATTCCTGCCACCCAAATAGGACATGTGGATGGAGTTCCTGGTTCCCATGCTAGGCTGACCCAGCACTGGCTGTTGTGGGCATTTACACAGTGAACCAGTGGATGGAAGTGCTCTCTCTCTCTCTCTCTCTCTCTCTCTCTCTCTGTCAAGTAGATGAAAGTAAGAACTAGTCAAAAGAACAATTTATGTAAGAATCAACAACCAAATATATACTAGTTTTTAGCCTCTAAAAACTTAAAATGGGAATTTATTCTTGAGCAACAAATGAGACTGGGCAGAAACAAGTGTTGTAACTCTGCTCTTTATGCAAGCTAAAATGTGACTCAGTCACTTGCTCTGCCTTTAAAGGATTACACTACATATAATGCTCCTTTCTCTTTAGGTGGGCTAGTATTTTTCTTTCCTTTTTTAAAATTTTGCTTCTTTTTTATCATTATCAATTGTTGATACAGTTCCATCAGCCCTGGGATTTTCTTTACCCCCTCCCGGAGTCTCCTTTCTCCCACTGAGTTCCCCTATATTATTACAATACTTTAGTTCTTCGTAAAGAGTCGTTAAGTCCCTCCTTGTGAGCATGGACAATATATATTGGCCCTTTAACAGTGTCTTTCAATTCTTGAATACTTTTTAGCTTGACCCTGCTCTGCGTTCAGCTTTTTGTTTATTTCCCCTGGTGATAGGACATATCTTCCAATTCTGAGATTCTTCTTTTTGCTTCATTCATTCTATTTTGCAGACTCTTCACTGAATTTTTAATTTGCTCCACTCTATTCTTAATTTCTGATATATCAGCTTCCATTTGGTTCATTTCCTGAATAAGATATTCCTAAATTCCTTGAAATCCTATATTACATGCTTCACCTTGGGTGTCACAGCTTAGAAACCTACCACAAGGAGAAGAATGTGCTAACCAGAAGTACAATGACCAAAAGCAAAAGAAGAGACAAAGACACAATGAATATTACTAAAAACTCCCTTGCAAAGGAGCAAAAGCCTTTGCCAACTTCAGAGTTAACTAAAGAATATATTAAGAAAATTTGTGATACAGGAATTCAAATCACTTGTTATAAAGCTTCTTATCAACAACGATAAGCATGTAATACAGGATTTTAAGGAAATTAAGGGTAGTGTATTTTTTTTTTAAATCCATGTGGCCTAAACCAACTCTGAGCAGAATAGCTTATAGTTTCACCTGGGGGCGGGGAATGAAGTCTATGAATATTTGAAACACTGTTAGGCTATTACACTAACACTCTCACTCATGGTGAAGGAAATATAACTTTTCATGTGTGGTGAAAAGCAGTACTTCATCCTACAAAAACTACGCTGTCTGCAAGTAAGTGTCTTAGTTGTTTTCTAAAGTTGTGTTACAGCTAAACTGAGAGTCTAAAATCTGCTTATATAAGTTCTTTTTGTGAGAATTAATAACATTTATCACAATCAGAAGCAGCATCAAATGGAAATTTATATGCAAAGAGAAAATGTCACTAATCACTTAAAAAATCACAGAAAGAGATATGGAAACCCATTATGCTAAAGGTTACTTGTGTTCTGCCTTCGACTTGCAATCTGTTTTTAGTTTCCATTACTTCACCTATTTGGATGAAATGTTACAGATAATAAAGAAAATGCCTCTGTTTTAAATGCCAATAACTTTATTAACATATTCCCCATCTACTTTCCAAAGCAATCTTTATCCGGACTTTTATCTAATTCAATTTTTGATATTTTATGTTTTCCATTAGGTTAGACTTATTACTTGCTTTCTAATTTTAGATCATCCCTCCTAATTTAGTGTTCTTCTAAAGAATTTTTTGTGCATTTTATTTGAGTCAGCTTTGCCCTCTTGGCCTTACTTAAAGGCTTAAGTGTATCACCATAAACACAAGATTGTTTTATTGAATTGTTTACATGATAGTGAAAATAATGTGTTGATTGAGGTGATAAATTGTGCTTTTCTGCGACACTATCTAAAAGCACAGCCATGAAAGTATTATATTACTGTCAAGAGAGTTCAAACGTTTAACAATTCTCAAAATTTCTCCAAAAGTATTGCAATATAATTTGAATATCATTGATCCTCTTGAAACAAATTTTATGTTGTTTTCCAACTACCTATTTATTTAAAATAGGAAAGAAGCGTTAACCACAATATTTATTTTAACTGTATGACAAGCACTTCAAACAATATGATTTAGCTTTTGAAGTCTTAGATACACCTGATATCAAATATTTTCTCATTCTTCAATTCTCTATTTGGTCTCAACTTTAGACATCTCAGAAAATTACTGAGATAGTAACTGTGCACTTGAATTGTTTTTGGCTGAAGCTCAATGTTTGTGGTAAAATTTCCTTCAAATTTCATTGGGAGCTCTTAGGGATGGCAAAAAGAAATTCTCACTCAAATTCAATCAAAGAAGTGATTTTCCTTCCTTGTATATACTTTCAATATTTTAAATCAATCAATTAATTAATCAATACATTCAGAAAAGCTACAGAAACAGGAGCAAACAGAAAGAGCAAGAGATCTTCCATATATTGGTTTCTACCTGAATGGTTCAGAATGGCCAAAGCTGGCCCAGGTCCAACCCAAGCATCAGGAGCTTCATCTGGGAATTCCACATGGGTGGGAAAGGTCCAAGTACTTGAGTAATCTCCTGCTACTCTTTTCAGGCCATTAGTAGGAAGTTGGATGTTAAATGGAAAAACCAAGATATGACCTAAATCTTGGTTATTTTATCATGTCAATTCAGTCTTTTCTATTAAGACTAATGAATATTCTTAAAACAGTCATTTTTCTCCCTTTTTTATCCTTACAAAGCCAAAATAAGTCAGAGGAGACAAACCCAGAAGGACTATAAAGTGAATACTTAGTGATGTTCTATTAAGTTCCTCACAAAATTGTCCCAGTTTGATGAGAGAATGAATCGAATTATTGTGGTGAAGAGCTGTATTGAGCCATGCCCAAGTCATTTGCTACGATTTTTCTCATTGTTCTCAAAGGGCCACATGATACACAGATATTTTACACCTACTGGCATACATTTGGCATAGTTCAGGGGTGGACCATGCTGAACCAATTTACATCACCCGCTGTCAAATTGAAGCACTGGAATAGAGTGTGAGCTGGTCCAAGTTTGGTCACAACACATACCAGTACATTTTACGGCTGGGACTGGATGCCAGCTGGGCTGGGCTAGTCTGCAACCCCCACCAGCATGAGCTGAAAGTAGGAATGGGCCAGGCCAAGCCAGTCTACATTACCCACTGGCAAATGTCGATACAAGGCGGGCCATGCCAGACTGGGCCACAGCACACAACCATCTCACATGAGAATGGGGGATGTGGAGGAGGGAGCAAAACTGGTAGGGGGAAAGTGAAGGGCTCCCTGCTAGACCACCACTACCACTGGAGAACATGAGCTGGGATGGGGGCAGACCAGACTGGACAGGGCTACAATACCTGTTGGCCTCATGTGAGCCAAATCGGGAAAAGCCAGGCTGGGCTGACTGTTCCTATTGGCGCAAACATAAATCAGAGTGGGTGAGGGTTTGTTGGGCTTTGCTGCAGCATCACATGACAGATGTTGGCATTGGGGTGTCTCTAGTTGGGACCAATTGATTACAAATAGTAGAATTTCATTCTTTTTTCATTTTTTTCTTAATTTTTGACAATCTTTACATATTTAATTAGGGCACAAAGGTTCAAGGGCTACAGGAAAGAGAGTAAGACTATTATTTCCACATTTTTTTCATGTATCTGGCATAAGGGGGAGATAAGGAGAGAAGCCCCACCCAGCCTTCCACCCATCCCAGGTCCCTTATGTGGGGCATGCTCTGAGGGTCTTGCTCAAGTGGTTTTGATAGTTCAACAGTTCTGCATTGCTGCCATTCTCACCATTCCAAGCACGATGAAGTCAGTGCAGAATCCACTGATTGACATAGTCCACCTTAGAGTCTCTGTTTGCCCACATATAGCTGGGGTAGTTGATTGATTTATTCCATCCTCTATTGTGGTGCCAGGTATCCTCTGCAAGTTCTGATAGACTGCCATATCCTCCAAGTGCACGTGGTTATGCTATCCACTGCTCCATCTGAACCTCTGAGGAAGCTTGGCTCTGACACTTGCACTCCATGGCAGACCATGGAACCTGAACTTCTCTTCATGGTTAGGGTTCTGAGTCCAGAAATTCAATTGGGGAGATACCCAAAAAAACTTTGTCTAAGGTAATCCCAGACCAGATTCTTGCGTGTACTTGTCAGTACAGGGCCCCAGCACAGTCCATCACCCCAATCAGCTGGAGTTTGTAATTTCTGGGTTGGTTCTATTTCCAGCTCTGTCTTCCACTGGAACCAATGGGTGTTGCAGTCCAGCCTGATTCTGTCCAGCACACACTCGGCCCTCATATAAACCAGTGATAGCTTCAGCCTAGTAGGAATGACCCACCATAACCCTGACCAGGCCCACCCCCTGCCCTGGTTCCCGTGCTTGCCAGTATGTACAGCAAACTAGTGCAGTCTGTCCCACATCCCATTCAGCTCTGATGAATGTCAATGGGCATTGAAGCCTAGTTCAACCCAACCAGCCCCACTTTCCAGCCCACACACATGCTGGTGGGTGTTGTTCTGTCTGACCACCGCTGCGCCAGTCCTGTTTTTCATACTTTCCAGTGGGAGTGGTAACCCAAGAGGGAGGTGCTATTGGGCCCACTCCTGGATCTTGCACTTTCCGGGTGGTTCTGTAGTTTAACTTGACAGATTAGCCTCCATTGCCAGCATCTGCTATCTGATGTTGCAGCAAAGCCCAACCAACCCTCACCCATTCTGCTTTATGTTTGCACCAGTAGGGACAGTCAACCAAGTCTGGCTATTCCCTGATCTGGCCCATATGAGGTCAACAGATGTTGTAGCCCTGCCTGATATGGTCTGCCCCTATCCCAACTAATACTCTCCACTGGGCAAGGTGTTACAGCAGGGGGCCTCCACATTCCTCCACCAGCTTTACCCCCTCCCTCCCTGATTCCTACTAGTGCTGTGTCCCAGACTGACATGGCCTGCCTTACCTTGGCATTTGCTAGTGGGTGCAGTAGCCTGGTCCTGTCCACCCCCAATTCCAGCTGGTGAGGGTTACAGTCTAGCCCAGCCCAGCGTGTACCCTACCCCAGCCATAATGTGTACTGGTATGTGTTCTGACCATACCTGGCCCGACCCAAACTGTGCTGGTGCTCAGATTCGTTAGCAGGTGATGTGAACTGGTTCAGCCTGGTCTACCCCTGACCTGTGCCAAATGTGTCCTGGTGGGTACCTTTCCCTGGCCTGGTGTTTCTTGCACTCACCTGCAGGGACTGTGTCCTGCCAGAGGAGTTGCCCAGGCTCCTCCATCAGAACTTCTCCCAATGCCAGATTTTGCGCATATCGGTGGGTTCATGAGCCAGCCCTTCTCAGTCCACCTCCTGTCCTAGCAGGAATAGTGGCCTTTCCTGACTGGCCTTCAACCCATTCTGGCTCTTACTGTTGGAAGTCTCAGCCCAGCTAAGGCTCGTCCATACCCAAACACAGCTTACACATGGCTCAGTAGGGGCAGAAACCTAGCCTAGTCCATCCTACATCTACCCTGGTCCTTCAGAGCACCAGATGGTGATGGAGTCTAGCCTGGCTTGGTGAGTCCAATCCCAGTCCACACTTGTGCAAGGGAGACTGCAGCCATATCCAAACCAGAATGCAGCCCCCACTCTAACCACCGCACTCCTCGGTGGGAACCACAACCCAGCTAGGGTGTCCCCTTAGTTCCCCAGCCAAGTCTGTTCCCAGTCACAGACCACACGCATGCCAATGGTTGTTCTGCTTCAGCTTGGTATAGCCCTTCACCTGTCTTGGTCTTTGTCTTAGATGCTGTGGCTCATGCAGACCAGTAGGTGTAAGAGCTTAGCTTGGCATGACCTGTGCTCCATCCTGATTTCTATTTTTGACTGTGAGCTAAGGTTTGCTTGGCCCTGTTCTGTCCACCCCATTCCATTACCAACCCACACATTAGCCAGACATTGGAGCTACTTTGCCCAGCTTGTCCAACCCCCAGGCCTGGACCATGTGTGCACCAGCGGGAAAAAGTCTCAGTATTCCCACATAGGTTACTACCCATGAGAAGAGCTAGGATGCACATCCTGGACAGTATATGTACAATTCTGGACATTGGTATAACATATATAAAAAATCAGAAAAACAGTGCAAACTATTGTGTTGAAAGGTGCTCATTTGGAGTTCAGAATTGATTTTGTTATGCAAAAGCAAAAGATGGCTAAAATGAAGCAGGGTTATTTTGGGACTACCTCTAGTTAGTGTACTTTTAAAATGCCTTCAATGACTCTTTTTACCACACCTAATTTACTGGTGTAAAAACAGCACTCCTCACCAAAAAGAGGCAAAATCCTCCTTTTTCAGTAGTGAGGAGGTCTAGTCTTCCAAGGTTTTGTGGGACTACTGCTGCCAAATTAGCTCCCTGATGTGCGAGATGAGACATTTGTTGTGATAATTTGTTTCACTTTCTTTGAAAAATCTTCAGTTTTTGTTTGCATTACAATTCAAGGTTAAGCTGCAGACTGAATCAGAGGAAATAAAACATGGGGAGATTAATAAGCAAGGAGATAGCAGGAGCTGTTGGCAGTTAATACACAACTTCTGAAAGTCTGATTCCATATTAAGTACAAAAATCATTTCAATATGTCATTCAGAGCAATACAGATCACACTAAGATGACTGATTTGATTAGAACTAGAACATTACATATATCTAATTAAATACATACATATATATTTATAATCTTTTCAGAATTTTATACTCTTGGATCATTCAAACTAAATTTCTTCTTACATAACAATGTGAAAATACACTTTCCAGGAAATATAATTATGCTATTCTATCTCCATTCTAAATTGTAAGATGAAAAGTTATCTTATCATTATTTGGTCTTTTTTTTTAGATTTTGAAAGAACATTTCTAAGCCAAATGCAAAATAATTTTCAATGAATCTAGCATAACTTTAACAATGTGATTAAATTCCATGTGATTCTAATGGTACTCTGATTTTTTTAATAGATTCCCATTTACACAGAACCAAAGTTAGCCAGTCTGAATAATAAAGCCCATTTTGTCTCTTAGGAAATCCAGATGTTTTTATCAGTCAGTGATGCTCTTTTTATTTAAAAGTTTTTTGAAAGGCAAGGAGAGAGAGAAAAGGGAGAAGAAACAGAAACTGATGAGAGAGAGAGAGATGTATCATGCATTGCTTTTCTATCCAAATACCCACACAGCATCAAAATAATGCCACGAAATTAATTTGAGTCTCCCACCTGGAAGGCAGGCATCCAAGTATTGGTTTTTATCACCTGCTGCTTCCCAGGGCACTTGTTACCAGGAAGCTGGAATCAGGCGCATTAACTGGGACTTTAACACAGTCACTGCAACCTGGAAAGTAGGCATTCTACTATTCCAAATGTATGTTCAGTTTACAATTCTGTCTATACATATTTTGGTAATGTGGGGAAGCTCATCAGTTTAGTCACTAAGAGAACTTAGTCATTCAATGTAACAGAGCACAGATGGCATTTAAAGCTAAGAACATTTTCAGTTATAATCATTCAGTTTGGTGATTTTAATGTTTTTCCTTAGTTCTTTGAAGAAAATGGAGGTAATTCATTTTTACAGCGTTTTGAATTTAATGACATAAGATTGTTTTATGCTAAAATTATAGTAAGTGCAGCCAAGTATTAATCTATTATCTATGATGACACACACACACACACACACTATATATATATATATATTTACATGTACTAACATGTACTCACATTTTAACATATACATTTGTGCATAATATAAACTTTACAGTTCCTATACATGCTTCCAATGAACATGCATCATTTGTCTTTTTCAGTCTTTATACCAAATTGTTTTTTGGCATAAATGTAAAATTCTTAGATTATTTAATATTAGATCTTAAAAGTGTTTAATTTTTTTCTTTCAGTTCTTTCTTCTCTCATACAAAATAACATACTCATTATTGGGAAAGTATGCTTGCCAAAGTATGCTTGCCAAAGTATACTGATAACATTTCCCATGAATAACCTACCAGTTTTGATATTTTATGCTTTTCTACTTTCAAAGATTTTCCCAATGTAAAAAGGGCAAACAAGAGTATGGAACTGTGATATACACTGACAGGCACTGTAATGATGAAATTGTGAAAACGAATCACGAAAAATTACATCAACATATATGGAGAAGCAAAAATAAGCAATGGAAAAAAGTCCTTGTTTATGTTTAAATTTATATTTCTAAGTATAGATTAGGTTGTTTATAGGGCTTTCCTTTGGTTGAGTTAAAGAAGATAACATACTTCTCCTTTATGTTTAATCTATGTTGAACTTTTTCTCCATCATAATTTTCTGATAAGTTGCTGGAAATTTGAGACATGTTATTTTTTAGATATTTTAATTTTAAAAATATTAAGGAGCCTATAATATATGTAAAGTACTCTTCCAGGCATTCCAGCATAAATACAAATTCATCTACATTTCTGTGTGTATGCATATATTCTTTTCTTTTCCATTGTGCATGCAAGATTTATTTAACAAAATGAGCGAGAGTTCTCCTGCCATAGTTACAGTAAGGGGCTTCAAGGAAGGAAGGAAAAATGGGAGGAAATGGTGGCAGTCATGTCTTTAATGCACCATCACAGGGAGGAGGACAAAGGGTAGAGAGAAAAAAACCAGGGTGGGGGGACTCATTCACCTTCTTAAACATAGAAATACCCACATTATTTTTTTTTGTGCGTGTAGTATAACAGGGAAGTACACAAAATAAAAAAGATAAATCTAGACTAAAATAAAGACACAGTAAACCTGATCCATGTACTATAAAGCAAGAATAAAGCAGTGATCAGTGGGTTCTCAGATGTCTTTGTTATTGGCTGGCTGATAAATGTTCAAGAAACTGATTTAAATGAATGGGATCTTTGTTCTTTATTTGTTTAGCCTGAAAAGCTCCAGGTTTGAGGAATAGAAGTCTGACTTATATCACCACAATAGTTACAGCTTTATAAACAATTACAGCCTCAAGCTAGTTTATAGTCCAAGAGCACCTTAAATTAAGAGTACGCTTGGACCCCTTGAGTTAGAATCCTGCTAAAGACCCAAAAATTAATGGCTACATATCTATAAAGACTTTTTATAAAGGGCCACACACATAAGATTGCTTATTAGGGTGACTATACATTTATACAAAGAAATAATCAGAATTTGGGGATAATTATTGCTTTAAAATGTTAAAGCTGTGATTCTAAACATTACTGTGGTCCCCAGTTGTACTAGGTAGGCGCTTGTAGAAGTTGTGTAATGAATAGAAATTTTGCTTGAATCATTCTGGCAATGGGCTCATTGGGTCATGAATTATCTCTAGGTTTATATGTTTAAAATAAACCCCCTGATGGGGATAGACCTACTTCATAGCTTTGAGAATAGCCTTGAGGATTCTCTATCCTGTGAAATGCGAAATATCATATTAAAGTTAACCAAATGGATCCATCATTGCTGTTTCTTAACTTAAAAAATATTAAAGAATAATGTGTGTCACAACCCTGGAGAGTCTATAAAGATTGATGCTGCCATTACAAACTTGAAAAATGCAGGTTTAGTCATTACTGATACACAGTGTTTCAACATGCTTTATGTCTTTAAAGATACATATGAAATTAGACACCAACAATGTATTATTGTAAATTTAATGAAGTAGTTTAAAAATTATACTATCTTTTGCAATGCAGTCTCATTGTAAGTATAAATCAACCACTGGGACCTGATATGTGACTAGGACCTTGTGAATGTTTTCTTTATCTATATTGCACCTGAAACCACTTCTAACATATAGGTAGATTGGGTTATTCTTTGTTCTTAGGACTGTTTCAACTCACCAGCCTTGGTTACTGCTCCATAGGGTGTCGTGCTGTTCCGTTATATTGATTACAATAGCATTTTTTGGACAAGGGGAACAGAAATTAACAAATATTCTTGTACCCTTTATCAAAATTTCTACAGAAGGGTAAGGATTTGCCTCTAGGTGAATTGTTCTGGAATCTAGTTTGTAAGACTTGGAACTTTATTTTCTCAATATGGAGAAAGAGCTTCCATTTGGAGCTTTTTTCTGTGACAAAAAAAAATTGACTGATCCTGTTTAAAATTAACCCCAAAAGTTACTTTTTAAAATTTCATGAGACAGAGATGGGTAAAGAAACAGAGAAAGCGAGCTATTCTGGTCTCTAAATTGGGATTCAAGGATACAGATACTTAAACCATCACCACTGCCTCCCAATATCTGTGTTAATAGGAAGCTGTTGTCTGGAACCAGATTCAGGTGATGAACCCAATTCGAGATGTAGTGTCATAGCTGGTATTTTAACTGTTTGATCAAATGTTTATTGCAAAGTTGCCACTTTGAACAACACTTACAGCAAATGTAAGTCGACATTATGTTCTAAAAAGCTATACCACCACTTGGTCACATGTCCCAGAAGAGGCGATTTTGCTTGAATCATCTTGGGGAGAATAGCCTCAGTTATTTGCAGTGAAGTGATGCTTCACCAAAAAACAGCTCTGCTTTCTGTAAGACTTTACAAGATATAAAACACTTTATTGCAAAATATGAAATTATCGCATGATCTGAACTTCTCAGCATGAATTGGTGTTTATGGCCCAGCAAAGCTTCACTCTGTGTGTGTGTTCATGGTGATAACGTCATCATTACATGTAAGTAGTATAAACAGTACCAGACTTGAGTAACTTCTCAAATAATAAGTGGGTTGCATAGCATTTTTGTCTCAATACCAAGAGCCTGTCCTGCTGTGCTGTCTTCTTCTCTATCTGTATCTACTGTCAGTGCAATTTCATTGGCCACTGGAAGCCAATTGTCCATGGCTTTCTTAAAATTTCTGTTGTCTGGGCAAAGACATTGACTATCTCTGGTTCTTTCTGGTTTTGAAGTATGTTTGTTCAAAGAGTCTAAAACACAAAAATAATTTTTCTCTCTTCAGAACAAATAGCAAACTACAGCATAATGTAATAAAAGTCTAATTTTTCTAGCAAAAATAGCTGATAGGCCTGATGGTTGGTAAAAAAAAATTAGATTGCATAAACTTAGGTTTTTCTCCAGTATAGCACACACTGTTTCATATGTAAACAGCATCTATCTTGCCAAATATGATTCTGGTAACAGAGGGAAATGGAACAAAGGCTAGCAACTGCCGTCTGCTTTTCTGTTATGGTCACTCACTTTATTTAGGAGCAGAAATTGGGGAGTCTTCCTATAGAATCTGTCAAAGAGTAGTAGAATATCCTGCTAGTTTGCAAACTAAGTACATTTCTTCATGTATATGGTAACGTAGATGGAGTGTTAACACAGACATGGATTCCTGGAGTGGAAAAATGAGAGTTGTTACCTGCCATATAGGAGATCAAAATGATCATTCAGGCCTAATGACCAGCATTCTCATCCAAATGATGAATGGACAGGGTTGGAAAGGAATCCTCTATTCTCTATTTCTTACTGAATGGTTAAAGCATAATAGTGAAAGTTAGAGTTGTGAAAGGTTGCTCAAATGGTTTTTGTTGATTGTTGCTTATGCTCCTTTAGACTGGATGAAGTATATGTTATCATGACAACAGGACAGCAAACCCTATAGGCCAAACTGAAGACAGAACCTGGCTATAGGTTTCAAGGTTTAAATATGTGATATTAACAGTGAGGATGTATAGAGGTTTGAACGGATAGAAAGATGGAAACCATGAAAGTACCACTTCACTCTGTGATAAACACAGAAGCGCACAGCAAAAATCTTATTGCATGACCTGGAGTGGCTTTCTCAATGCACATCACTGTGCTTTAAACCCAATCAACCCTGTGAGGAGAAGGAATAGAGATGCTTCCCTGTGAGACAGGGATTTACAGCTAAAATGTTTTCAGTTACACTTGCTATAAAAATATCGAGTCATACTTGCTAGTTGCAGAGGTTGCTAATAGCAACCACACCTTTACTGTTGTTTTTCTTTGGGATTTATGTGTGCATAACAGTATGTATGAATGTCAAGTCAGATTGATTCTATGTCAGTGTGGCTCAACTAAATTTTTTTTTCAGGATTTCTTTCCTCCTAAGATTGTTTTCCTAAAAAATCTTGTGAGAGAATCCAAGCAATGTTTGGATGGTAAAAAAAATTGGTGCTACTTCTAGACTTTGATATGAGTCTTAGGTCAGGCCCCGTGTGGTTGCTCCAAGTTGTCATCGGTCATCTGGATCACATTGTTGGGCTTCCTCTACACTGTTTCCTGTAAGTGCTGGAGCAGTTAAAAGCAGACTATTCGGAAAATCACCACAATCACTGGGATAGAAAGCTTAGAAATACCAAGTGAATAACTTGGATTCCAGTTTTTTATGGGCTCAAACTTGTCTTCATGGATTCCACTTTGTACAGATTCCTTTTTTTCCCTTTTTGTGCACTCTCCTTTCTAAGCACTTACACTCATGATAAAAATCCTACTCTACATGCTTCCAGACTGAACCAACAGAATTACATAGATTGTTCATCTAACTACCCGACTCTCGTAAGACAGAATACATGTGATTATTTACATGTTTGAATATAACTTTTTATTGTTTCTATGGTAAAATTCTGGTTGAGATAAAGTGAAAAGGGAAAAAAAGGTATTTATTTTATTATTTGATAAATATGTGAAAACACACATTTTTGTCTATACAAATATATTGCTGGCTAAATTGTGGGTCCCTCTGACTAGGCTGAAACTATCACTGGGTTATCTAAGGGCCGAGTGTGTGCTGGGCCGAATCAGGCTGTGCTACCACACCCATTGGTTCCAGTGGAAGACAGGTTTGGAAACAGAACCGACCCAGCAATTGCAACCACCAGCTGATCGGGGTGATGGACTGTGCCAGGCCCTGTGCTTTCAGGTACATGCAAGAACCTGGTTTGGGTTCACCTCAGACAAAGTTTCTTTGGGTATCTCCCCAGTTGAACTGCCGGACTCAGAACTCTAACTATGAAAAGACACAGGACAGGACAAGTCAATCAACAACCCTAGCAATATGTTGGCAGTGAAAAACTGGGCAAATGGCGAATCTAAGGTGGACTATGTCAGTCAGTGGATTCAGCAGCGATTTCATCGTGCTTGGAATAGAGAGACTGGAAGCAAATTCATAACTGTTGAACTAACAAAACCACTTGAGCAAGACCCTTGGAGCACTCCCCACATTGGGGACCTGGGATGGGTGGGAGGCTGGGTGGGGCTTCTCCCCTTATTGCCCCCTTATGCCAGATACATGAAAAAAAAAGTGAAAATAATAGTCTTACCCACTTTCCTGTAGCCCTTGAACCGTTTTGCCCTAATTAAATACGTAAAGATTGTCAAAAATAAAGAAAAAAAATGGAAGCAATCGATTAGATATACAGCTTCAGGAAAGCGCAGTATTAAACTCATTTTGTCGATAAAACATTATTTCATCAAAGAAACTATCCTAACTTATCCATATCAAACATCATATGTAACAATGAATTGTTGCAATAAACAATAAATTGTCATCTAGAGATAAAAGATAAGGTGGTTTTGATGACACCTCTGCATTTTATATTACTTGATATTTTTGCTTTGCATTAAGGCAACAGTATATAAACAAAAAAAGTTGAAAATCATGAAAAGGAATAATGCATTAATATTTCAACTTAACTGGAGAAATAATTTAATTTGGTAGGTATGTTTAATTATTGATAGAATTTCAGAAACATTTCAGTAAGTTTTTAGTCAGAACCCTCATTGTCATGAGTATTGAATATTATAGAATGAAGAAGCTAGAATAGTATAAATAAATAAAATGCTCAAATGATTTGAAATATCTTGCGAATTAATATGCTACTTGTAGGAAACTTTCATGTAAGATAAATGTTATTTTCTGTATTATTTGGAACTGAAATGTTCCCCTTTTAATGAACAATGAGCACACCTTGGATAAACCTCACTCACTGTAATATTACAATTGCACAAAGCTGAAATGGCCCTTTTAAAGTTTGTGATTTCTCATTAAGTTAATTCTTTCATGTAATAAAATAAAAAATTCCTGTGAAGTTAGTTTTATGTATCTGTATCTTATGGATTAATAGATTTAAAGTCTTTATTACAGGGAACTATTCTGCCAGTTGAGTAAGTTTACCTCTTGTGTTATGTGTCTTTAGCCGTGTAGGTTGTGCACATGGTTTCTGTGCATGAGCAATCATGCATCAATCCAAATATAAAACAAAAGAAAGTAAACCTGAAATAACTTAATGCAAGTTGTGCAGATTTATAGACTTTAATGTTAATAAAAAGTTCTGAGAGAGCAAAATAAGTGTAGATTTACCCATTAAGGAAAACTTCATGCTAACTCTAATAGAGGAGTGACATTCGGCCTGGCAGTTAAAACATCTGTGTTTTACATCAGAGCACTGGGTTCTGTTACTATTTACTAGATTCCTGCTGCTGTAGACCCTACGAGGTGACAGTGTCGCCTCAAAGTGCCGAGCTCCTGCCACACCAATAATAGACATAGTCCCAGCATGTGTGAGCATTGGGAGTTTGAAACACTGCCACCAAATCTGGATCTCTCTCCATATACTTGCCTATTATCGTAAGAATATGTTGATTTTGAAAGGTTTATACTTGCAATGTAATGGTATACTTAAATAGAAGAATAATTGTAACTATTACTGAAGGACTATACTTTCATAAAAAATATGGGGAGGGGCAAGAGGGGGTTACGGAAGAGGAGGGGCCTTTATTTATGATCCTGAGAAACAGAAAATTTTGTACTACTTGTTGCATTCTTTATTTAGTAGAGAGTTATGCTTGTGATTATAAGGACAATTGAGGGAATGCCTTGTTAAACATTAAAGAAAAGAGAGAAGAGGGACAGTGAAAGTGAGGAAGGTGATTTTGAGAATTATCATTATACTCTTAAAGCCATATATGTGGAAATATGGGACTGATACGGTGTCATTACATGCTAATCATCCACCTACAAGGCTGGCGTCCCACGTGCACACTGGTTTATCTCCTGGCTGCTTCATTTAATGTAGCTCCACGTTTATGCCTGGAAAAACACTGGAGGATGGCACAGATCTTTGAATACTAACATACACTTGAGAGACTTGGAGGAAGCTCTGACTTCTGCCTTTGGATCAGCTGATAGCTGGCTCCTGGAACCATTTCAGAAGTGACTGAGTGGTTGGAAGATATCTCTCCTTCTCTCTCTAAATCAGTCTTATATATAAAAATATATAATAGATACATATAAAAATAAACACATATTTAAAAAGAAGGAAATAAAAGGAAATAAAGAACACAGCTTTGGAAAATAAATGGATAAAGGAATAAAATAATTTTTATTCAAGCAGCAAAGATAGACAGTAATTTGAGTATGTCCATTGGAACTTGGAGTCAAGAGCATTCTTATTTTTTTAAAACATTTATTTTTAGTTGGAAAAACAAATTTACAAAGATGAAAAACAAAGATCTTCCATGTGCTAATTTACTCCCCAACTGGCCACTAAGGCTGGAGGTGAGCTGATCTGGAGTCAGGAGCCAAATTTCTAAGGTGAGTTCTCAAAATCAACTCTATAATCAGAGTAGGATTTTAAATATTATAATTTCAAAGTTTACAGTCTCAGATGGGCATCTGGTACAACTACAAAGTTGTCAGTTGGCTCCTCTAGTTCATTTTAAACTGTTTGGGTTCAGGTTCTGAATCCTATTTTGATACAGGTAGTAATTATGCTGGCAGCAGTAGGTTACTTCCCAAATGCTTGGGCCTTTGCTTCTCACGTAGGAAAGCTCTACTGAAATATGGCCTCTGGCTTCGGATGTTCTAGCCTTGGGTTTTGTAGTAATTGGGAAATGAGTTAGGGGAAGGGTTACATCTCTCCCTCTCTCTCTTCCTTATAAATAAAAGGATTCTGTGTTGTCTTATTTTATTTACTTTATTTTATTTATTTTACCTTATTTATTTTTTGGCCCTGGACATTGTTTCTGGGCTAAGATGAATACATCTAACACATGTATGAATATCATAATACTGAAATCACAGTATTTTACCTGAAAAAAGCATATTGCAAGTGGCCAATTAGAAGTAAAATCGGATTCCTTGTTCAGGCATCAGGGTCTAGAGAGAGCTTTGGGTATTAGATAGGAAGGAACCTGGCAAGCACAAACACAGGTGAGGCAGGTTTTGTTTAGAGGGGTTTGGAGTCAAGCCAGTCTGGAACGTATCTTTTAGATTCTAGATTTCTATGTTTAAAGGATCCTTGCCATATGAAACGTTTTTGATGTTCTTAAGTAATGGTCACAGCCTAGCTTCTTAGGTTCCACTGACTAGATTTTTACTTACATGTATTTGTAGGGGTTTTCTGAGCCGAATTTCTCTGGGCTTCCTCAGAGCATGCCTGCCCATGTTCTGAAAAGTTGGAACTTAAAAAAAAAGGTATCACCAGATGCAATGTTAAATTGTGGAATAGATCAAATTTCAGGAAAATAATGGGGAAAGAGAACAAGTTTTTCTTTTTTTTTTTTTTTTCAAAACTAGGGTATTAGAGACAACTGGGAATACAGAGCAGCCCAGTGTCAGTACAGCAATACTTAGATCTGAAAGTCAATTTGTTTCTCAGAAGATGTGACTAACATTTTTCTTATGTAATAGATTTTTCTTTTGTCGTTTTTGTTGGACATACATTTATAATTAATAAGTAAGTCTTAGCCTACTATCTGATGAATAGCTATGGGTAGATTCAAAGTATTTTGACATCGAAAATAGTTTGTGATATAGTTATAGTATAATTTTTGTATATTCATATAAATTATTAAAATATTGATGGTTTGTCCAGTCCCCAAATGATATGAAACTGCATGCTACAATGGTCTGGATTATTTTTTGCATTTTATTATTTCAAACCAGATGCACATTCTATGAAGCATTTGCAAAAAAGTAAGGAATTTTTCCACACTGAAGACCCAGACCTGTGCCCACAGCACAAGGGCCAGGGTCCCTCAGCAGGCAGTGGTGGTTCCTGTTTAGTGCTAATGAGCTTCACTAAGTTCAATGAAGTCTGGGCACAGGGCAACTGAGACAGGGCCATCAGTGACCATGGTAGTTGTGCAAGAGCTCTTGGAATCCAGTTCCATGGAAGGCAAAGCAAACAGGGCAGGACAGGGCAGTAGTGCCCCCAACATGATGGGGAAATGGGTATAAACAGGTAGGAAGTCACCTGAAGGGATGTGAATAGGTGCTGGTCAAGATCAGACAGTCTTAAGCAGATTTTCTGTCAAATGTTCTCTAAGTTTGCAGCAGCATATTTGTATTTATTTTTGTTCATGTATTGTTATTAAGTATTATTAGCTGTGGTAATTAGCGGGAGGGACTATGGTTTTTTAGAAATGGTGGCATCCTGTGCTGTTTTGCTTTTAGTCTCCCAGTATCCTGATAGACTGTTGGGTAGGAGGCTGCTTGTTACCATTTGGACTTGGGCTGGGTCAGGGGCTAGTGATGGCTGAACCCCAAAGTCCAGACTCCCCGAAGTTAGGTGCTGCTCTAGGCATGTGGATGATATAGCAAATTTGTGCAGCTAGTGAATAGTTTAATATTATATTTAAATAAGGCAGTAATAATACTGCACACATTTTTGAAAAACAATTATTAATCTTTTAGTATTTTAAATGCATATTTTACAAAAGTGGATGCTTTGCTAACTTCCGTATTAGTGAGATTTCACAGGTTGCATTGCCATACATGTTACTAACAATTCTGCACTTCATTTTACACAAATTTTATCTGCATTGCCATTTGAGTATATAGGCTTCTGGTACTTTGAAGTTTTTTCTTTTAAGGTGATGGCTATGTCTAAGTATGCCAACTCACTGGGAGCTATTTTTACTTCTGCAATTCCATGGTAACAAATTACCTTTACCTTACCCAGAGTTTTTCACACAAAATCTCCTGAAATAAGGTTGTTGTATAAGCCAAACACATAACAAAGTGAAATAATTTATTTTCAGAGTAAATTAAACAATATGCACTTTGCACAATAGTTAAATCAAAAAAGACAGCTTTAAAAGAAAATTGGTTGGCTCATGTATGAAGAGACCTAATCCAAGAATTTCAAGCTTTATTATTTCCAAAGATTTGTTTATTTACTCGAAAGGGCAAAGGGAAAACAGGGTTGATAAAGGTAAAGATAGAGAGTTAAACATAAAAACAGAGAGACATAGAAGAGATCTTACATCCAATGGTCCATTCCTTAAATGGTTGCAATGGTTGAAAAGTGATAAATTTAATTATAATAAGTTTAAGTACTTAAACTCGTTATATACTATGTTATTTATAAGTACCTATAGTGCATATATATATACATATATGAGCATATTATATGTAATACAGAGTAAATTAAATTTTGGACACAATTATTAATTCAAATTTCTGCGTATCTTTCAAAAACTGAGAGCTACAAAGTAGTACTGATTTTCATAATATTTTTGGAAGAGACGTAATAGGTTTAATTTTACATATGTGTTGAATTTAAAAGGGCACAAAGAGGTAGAGGGGTCCTGTAACAACAGGTCCTACTTAATGAAAAAGGTGGAGCAGTGAGGCTCTGCACCCACATGGAAGACCTCAAAACTCCTGGTTCTGATCAGCTCAGCTATGGGTATTGCAGCCACTTGGGGAGTGAACCAATGGTTGAAAGAGCTCTCTCTGTTTCTCCTTCTTTCTGTAAATCTCTTTCAAGTAAAAACAAATAAATATTTTTTAAAAAGTCAAACAAAAGCCATAAGACGCTGTTCACTCCCAATAAAAATTATACATGATGTCCCTGTAATAATCACACGTGAGTTTTTCTAACAGCATTGCTCATAGCAACCAAAAAGTAGAAATAACAGATTGCCAATCAGTGTATTAAGGACTTAAAACATTTGATGTACTCATACAAAATTTTGTTTTCCACAAGACACAAAGTGTACAAACGGAATGCAATATGAGTGATTCTGAAAATACGCTAAGAGGAGTTAGATCCCCAGTGACATGTGATGTCATCTGCTTTATGTGAAATGCCCTTAATGTCATACTCTTAGACACAAAAAACAGGTTAGTAATTTTCAGAACTTGGGGAAAGGCAAGAATGAGAAATGATCACCTAAGGACATGGAATTACTTTCTAACAACTCAATGGATATACTAAAATCTGTTCAATTGTAAATTTTAAACTGAGAGTTTCATGCGGCACATATTATATTCCAATAAGCACTTTGTGAGAAGGTAAAACAGCAGGAGAAAATGAGCAATATTTTCTGTTGCTATGAAGACAAAAGACTGGCAATGATGTATAAACAGGTAGTGGTGAGTGTAAAAGTCAAACAAAGACAGGCACAAATACCAAGATATCAGAAGAATGGACTTTTTTCAAGAAGGAGGATGTGAAATTGGGCAAAGAGCATAAAGGAAACTTTCACAACATCCCTTTCAAATTCAAATTACTATTTTCAACCATTTCTGCATATACTTACTAGATATTGTTGTAGTTCCAACAAGACACAATTTAAGCTCTAAAAACAATAGGACCGCACAGACATTAAGGACCAATTGTATTTTTTCACCTCATATATTTTATTTATTTTAATAAATCACATCTTACAAAATGCATCATATTGGCAATTCCCATTTTTTCTTGTTTTCTCCCCTGACTTGTTTGTCCTATTTCTTTGAAAATTATTCTTTGTGGAATGCCTCCTCCAGGCCCCCAGGCATGTTGATTGCCATTCTGCATTAACCAGTTGGAGGTAACCACAAGAAGTCTAAGCCAAGAAAGGACTTAGAAACACTGTATTCATTTTTCTTTGCCTCATTCCTCAGTTTTTTGCAGTGTTTTCATTTTGTCAGTGGCTCCTGCTAGGAAGCACTTCTTTTGAGATTAATCTCTCAAGAAAATTTAGATAATGCACTTTCCTTTACCTGCCCGTAGGATGTACATATGATATTGACCTTCCTGGTGAAATCCTTCTCTTGGTGCAGCAAAACTGTGTGTCGAATCTTTGAATTCTTTTCATATTTATTCAAGTCATCTCTTTATTCAAAAAATCCTAAAATGACTCATTTGGGTGAATCATCCAGTTCTACTTGCTTCTTAATTGATACAAGGTTACTCAGAACCTCTGACAGTACAGCTATTTCTACTCAATCAATCAAACAATGCAGAAATCTGGAAATTAATCCATATAGCATACAATAAATCTACACAATATAGATCATTCCCACTCCCCCAAGTAAGGTATTGCTATTTTTGCATTCATTTAACTGTATAATTGCATAAGTCTCTGAAGACCTATTGTTTTTAAATAAACATTCAGATTAAATCTTAATATACAAGGGGAGAGTTAACTAATGAGTAATTTATAAACAGTGATGTATGAAACCTTGAGATCACTATATTTTTAAATTACATGTGTTTTTGATAATTTCACACCTCAGTTAGTTATAGTAATTGAGATCCCACTAATCTCAATGAAGAATGGATTAACCACAGATTATTTTCAAATCTGTGTCAGAATTGATGACTTGAAACTCGGCTCCAGAGTTTCAAAATTTTGTGTCCGGACAATGGAGAGGATAACTACTGATATTGACTGAATTACAGAATCTCAACGAGTATGTTTTGCTGATGTGCAGGCTTCTTTGATTAGCTGGATACGTTTAAATTTAAATGCTGACCTCAATTACATATGTTCCTACAGAGCTTTCAGACTTATCAGTAATCATTTAGTTATCAATGATAATATTTTAAGAATTCTAAAATGTCTCTTTTTTTAACAAACAACTAAATCTAAATATTTAGCAAAGTCATTTGAAACATTGTATTAAACTTTAACTAATGTTTCTATTGTTTTAAAATTTACAATAATGGCTTCACTAGTCATTTAATACTGAATTTTTATTTTAGCAAGTTATGTCATTGGCAATTTTTTATAGTTTATTTTTACACTATAGCTTCAAATGGCATTTAGCTGATCTGTTTATGCAACGAATTAATATATATTACATCATCACATATTTATTGGATGATAGATAAACTGGAAAAACTAGGAAGTTTTTATCAATTTTATTCATACATATGAAGATACTTTAAAAAGGTAAAAAAATGGAGCTTAAAAACAAGTGCAAATTTTTAAAAAATTCATGAGTATACCTTTCATAATATGCACTTTTTTAATGTTCACATATTTGATTTTATTTGAAAGGCAAAAACAGAGATGGAGTGAAGAAATCATCCAATGTTTATTCCCCAAGGACCCACAACTGCAGTGTTGGGGCAAGCTAAAACTGGGAGCCCAAAACTCAATCCAAGTCTGCCATGTAGAAAGTATCTAAAAACGTGAACTATCATCTGCTGAATCCCAGGTTGCAAATTAATATGGAACCTGACCATAAACAGAATGACAGAGACCAAAACAGACACACCCATATGGGATGCAGACATTCCAATTGGTAAATGAACTCTAAATTACATAGGCCTACCCCTATATTATGCATCTTTTATGAATGCTCTATAATCCACTATATATATATATGTGTGTGTATATATATACATATATTTACTATTTATGAATGTTTGGTAAAATTTTCATCATTAGGTGAGAAATAAGGTTATTACATTTTGTGAAAGTTGTACATTATCTCATTTTAATTATACAGCTCTTCTGCTGCTTCTGCTTCTTCTCCTTCTTCTGCTTCTCCTTCTTTTTCTGCTTCTCCTCCTCCTCCTCCTTCTTCTTCAGTTCTTTTACTTTTTATTGGAAGGGCAGATTTACAGGGAGGAGAGACAGGGAAAAAGATCTTCCACCTGTTGGTTCATTCCCCAAGTGGTTGCAATGGCCAGAGCTGAGCTGATCCGAAGCCAGGAACTTCTTCTGGGTCTCCCATGTTGAGTCAGGGTCCCAAGGCTTTGGACCAGCTTGTTTTACCAAGCCACAAGCAGATAGCTGGATGGAAAGTGGAGCAACTGAGATCCGAACCAGCACCCATATGGGATCCTGGTGGTTTCAGCCCCTAGAGAACAGGATGGACCTACAGGTCTCTATTCTTAACAGTGTAAATTAAGAGAGTAGCTATAAGAGAGTAGCTGCTTTGGGCCAGTGTGATGGCCCCAAAGGCTAATCCTCCATTTTTGGTGCCAACATTCCATTTTGGTGTGAGTTTTCATCCCAGTTGCTTTGGCGGTTGCAACCACTAGGGGAATGAATCAATGAATCTTAGACCTGTACTTTCTCTTCCCTCTGCTAAAATCTTAAAAATAATAGAGAATAGTTTTAAATGGATTAATGAATAATTTGTTGTGCTATGTTCTTTCAATTAAGTAACTGAAAGTCATTTATGATCATAGATATCACTTCATTATTGTTCATTTAATTTCTCTCCGATAACCAAGTAACTCAAATAGACATTATTTTTATCATTTGAGATCATTTTGTTTTCAAATAAATTGATTAATATGTAAACTACAAAAAAATCTACATTCCTAAAAAGCTTTTTACCTGATATGTTTCAAACTGTAAATTGTAACAAATGTTCAGTAAGTACAGACCTCTACACACTTGTTATATGTATGATAAAAGTAGGTCAAATTATTAATACGTGAACATATTAAAATTGCAGTCCGCTGTCTTGAAAAACAACTTACATATTATTGAAAAGTGGCTTGCTAAATATTATTTTATTACATAAACTAATTTGTTAGCATTAACATACCTCATACATAAAAGGGAGAGTTATGGTTTGATGTGTTCCTTTAACCCAAAGGAATTGGAAGTTGAGAATTTAAGACATAATTAAATCAGGAGTACTCTGCTACACAAATAAATCAATGACATTATCATGAAAGAAATATTATTTAATTTGACAGGCAGATTTACAGAGAAAGGTGGGACAGAAAGAACTTCCATCCACTGGCTAACTTTCGAAATGGCTACAATGACCAGAGCCTAGCCAATTTGAAGCCAGGAATCAAGAACTTTTTCTGGGTCTCCCCCATGAGTGCAGGGGCCACAGGACTTGAGCCATACTGAGATGTGTTCCAAAATCATAAACAGGTATCTAAATTGGAACTGGAGAAGCCAGGACTCCAACCACAGTCCATAGGGGATGCTGATGTCAATGGTTATGTGATATACTCATTTGCTAGTAGTTCTAAATTATAACTTTCTTCACCTACAATGGAAGTAGATCTGTTATAACTTAGTATGTGAAATTACTAATAAAAATATGTCTAATGTCATAGGTGTCTTCTAAGTTACTTTTTTAAAATGCAAATACATAATGTGCATACTGCTATTCACATCCTCTTGTGCAATTTAGTTTAAGATTTAAAAAAAAGTTTATTAGAAAGGCAGAGAGAATGAGAGAGAAAGATCCTCTGTATGTTGGTTCATTCTCCAAGTGGCTGCAATAGCCGGAGCTGAACTGATCTGAAGCCAGGAGCTGGGAGCGTCTTCCTGGTCTCCCACATAGGCGCAGGATCAGGATTTGAGCTATTCTCCACTGCTTTCCCAGACTACAATCAGGGAGCTGGATAGGAAGCGGGGACACAAATATTAGCCCATATGGGATCCTGGCAGTTGCAAGGAGAGAATTTAGCCAGTATGGTATTGTGCTGGTCCCTCATTGTTATTTATATACTACTCCTACATTGAAAACCTGACCCTATATATATTACAGAGCAAGAAACTTAGGAGAAATAAAGGAGTTCAGAGAAAATGACATTTATACAATAATCTAAAGACAGTTTGTAACTATGACTGTTATGATATTCATTCAAGCTATAGTGTTTGCAACATCCTTCTGCAGAAAGTAAATATTACCTTCTTTTCTAACACGTTTTAACAGACAATTTATAATAGCAGAATACTACTGTTATGACTTTGCTATTAATTAGAATATCACATGGTAGACAAGATACCATATAATTACATTTTCTTAATTATACTTACAGTACTATTTCATCCTATTTTGCATGAAAAGATGCATAAATGCTCCCTCTACCAAGAATCCTTGAAATAAACCTGAGTTAATGTATTTCTTTTGTTATACCTGTCATGCTGTCTTTTATTTTTTACAAAAAGAGCAATTTTTGTGACTATGCCTTGCTCAAATTAGGTGAACACTTAAATATTTTTGCTATGGTAAGATTCCTGAGAGAAGTTAAAGCCTAAGATTTAGAGCATTCAATGCTTATGCAGAGGAGAGCATTTATGGGTAATCGTTACCAGCTGTAACATCAAATTTTGTAAGAAAACCATAACCAGAAGCAATAGTACAGCAACGTTTCTCTTATTTCTGAAAGTCAAGCAAGTATTTTGGTGAAGATTATCCATTTAAGGTAATCTTTGTATAATTTGTATAAATAAGTTTTCACATACAGGTGATTGAATGTTGTTCAGATGTTCAAAAGCAAGACAACAGGCTTAACTTCTCTCTTACTGAAAAAGTCTACCTGGTTTGATGTTATGTATATATTTTCCATTTGAGAAGTTTTTCTCCTCTACACATAATCTAAAAAATTTGCTGGCTAAGAAGTAGGCTATTGAAGAAGGATAGAAGAGTAAAGAATTTATTGGAGAGAATTCACCCTGACCAAAATGCTGGTCAAGCCATATCCTGTCACATTCTGCTGTGATCACACACATTTGTGTGATCTTTGCTCCTTAGAGGCAAAGTCTGAAGAAATAATTATTCTTTCTCTCATTCCCTTTCTGTACTATTAATCTTTCATTAGATGAAATGGCTGCTTAAACATTATGGAGTTAATTATAATGAAGCCAAACAGAAACAGGTGTTTTGCCTAGTGGTCAGGATACTTGTATCTTAACTTGGAGTGCCTGAATTTGACTTCCGACCTTGGCTCCTGCATCCAACTTTGTGCTAATACGGTTTCCAGTGGACAGCAGTGACTCAGGCAGCTGAGTTCCAGCCACTCAAGCGGCCCCTCTGAATTTTGTTCCTTAGTCGCCCTGCTGTGTCTGGGCCTGGCGCGGTGGCCTAGTGGCTAAAAATCCTTGCCTTAAACCCGCCAAGATCCCTTATGGTCACCGGTTCTAATCCCGGCACACATGTGGGAGACGTGGGGAAATCTCATGTTCCTGGCTTTGGATTGGCTCAGCTCCAGCTGTGCTCGCTGTACAGGAAGTAAGCTAGCAGAGGAAGATCTCTCTTTTTTTTCTTCTCTGTAAACCTGTTTCCAAATAAAATTTAAATATACAGATCTTTAAAAAAATGAAGTGTTTGATTCTTAATGGCTGTTTTCAACACAAGATCATATATTGTAAAAACAATGTTATAGTTTCTTTTTTTTTCCTTTGATGAGTTGAATTATGAAGTAAATTGAAACTGTGCATTGTGAAAGTTAAAACAAACAAACAAACAAAAAAGTAGGAGAGTCAATAGGAGAGCAAGTAGTTTGGGAAACATTACTATGATCTTAAAATTGCACATGTGAAATATGTTCCTTTATGCTCCTTTATGTAAATAAAAAAGAAAAAATCTCTCTTACAGTTAGCTTCATTGTAATGTATAAAATTTGTGTCTGACTTTTTTTTCATGAGTAGTAGTTACCAATCTTCTGCTGATTTGAGGTTCCACATACATTTCTGTATTTTAAGTTCTCTTTTATTTACGAATACTAATTAAATATAGACATAGATATTAAACATTAGGATAAAAAGTTCTCCCCCAGTGCAGCATTTACATTAATGGAGGATTAGGTAGAAACAAATCTATAAAAACAAACCTCAGAAAATATTAAATATAACAATAAGAATGACTTTCTGAGCTCTGTATTCTAAAAGAGTTCATTTAGATTTTCAGACATGTGTAATTATTGCTATAATTAGCTAGGTTATTCATTTTAGCTTTTATTCATATTTTTAAAAAATATTCTTTGGTACTTGATTATATTTATTCCTTGGTGTAGTATTGCTTGTCAGTCTCATAAAATGTGAAGTCAGTCTTTAAATAATTTCACTCCTATTTTTAATACTTATTCCCGTCTAGTCAGTATGGGTATAATTTTCCTTCTCATATGGATTTTTGTAGTGGAAATTCAGATTATGAACTTTAGACTGCTTTCTTATGTTAAAATACAAACCTTTGAATGTGTTAATATTTTCCTAGTAGTTACCTAGCTATAGTCTACATGCTTTCATATATGAGGTTTTAATTAACATTAAATATAAATATATTCTGCTTCTTATATAGCTTTTTGTTATTTTTTTTCTTTTGCTAGCCATATTCTGAATTGTTTGTTAGTATCACATTTTATCATCTTCTTATTACTGGACTATGTTATTTTTAGTTAGTTTTCAAAGGGAGTGCTGTAACTTAGAGCATTCAGCAAAACATTTCACATATTTGGCATTCAATCAATTAGGTAGCCTTTTTTTTTTTTAACCTGTGACCATTGCGCACATGTGTAACTGAGGTCAGAAATTTATATGTTTTTAGTTGTTTAAATTCTTCCACTCTGTCATGACTTTTAAGGAACTTCAGATGTTGCATCAAGCAGCAAACAGCAGTAGCCTATGTTTCATCATGCAGATTTATCACATGCTTAAGGACTTTAAACGTCAGAGGATATTTTAAAGCATTTGCCCCGTCCCCATATATTCATAAGTTATATTTCCATATTAAATGAAAAATAAACTTAGCAAGGCCTTATTTGATCATTAGATTATACAGTGATAATTCTGCTATGCAGGACATTTGTTCCATGGTTTTCAGCTAGAGGAACACAGTGCTGTTCACACAACAAACCTCTTACATGTCAACAGCCTCACAGCTGTTCGAACCTTTGTTAATACAAGTATTTCCCTTTCCTGCAAATTCCATTCCACTTTTTTTTTTTTAAGATTTATTTTATTTTTATTACAAAGTCAGATATACTGAGAGGAGGAGAGACAGAGAGGAAGTGGAGCTGCCGGGATTAGAACCAGCGGCCATATGGGATCAAGGCAAGGACCTTAGCCACTAGGCCACGCTGCCAAGCCCCCATTCCACTTTCAACAAAAATTCCTTGCTAAACAAATTTCCTGAGATGTATGACTATTGAAATTTCGGCTTTTGAATGTGACTCTCAAGGTAGGCTTTTTAAATTTTTAAAAATGTTTTTAAAATAGGTAGGAAAATGTATATATTTGGGGCTGAGATTGTGGTATATCAGGTTAATGCCTCTGTCTGCTATCCTAGTATCCTTGGCTGCACTATTTTCAATCCAGCTCTCTGCTAATGCATCAGGAAAAACAGCAGAAAGTGTCTCAAATACTCAGGTCCTTGCACTCATAAGGGAGACCCAAGAGAAGATTCTGGTTCCTGGCTTCAACTGGCCCAGTACTGGTTGTTGCAGCCATTTGGAGAATGAACCAGTGGATGGAAAGTCCTTTTTCTGTCTCTCTTCTCTCTGTAACTCTGCCTTTCAAATAAATAAATGTTTTATAAAAAATAAATTGTGCGTATTTTAAATGTTATATGTTAGTATGCTCTATATTTTTAATGCAACTGGAATACGGGAGTTTGGATGTTTTCATCATAATGAAGTGTTAAATGTCTGAGAACCTAAGTATATTTACTGTAATTGGCAAACATGCTTGGAACAAAGGGAATAGGAGTGAATGCTGCTTCCGCAAACCTGTTTAGAATTGCACAGAGGCAAGCAAAGAGTAGCTGGGACAGCAATCAGATTTTCTGTTCTCTCTGCCATTGTTGGAGGTATTCCCTCACTATGGTTACTGTTGCCAAGGAGACTACCAATATCATCCCTGATAGAACCTCCACCTGCGAAGCACTATTTCTGTTGTCTGATCCTGGACAGAAACTTTCATCTTACTTTGATGTAAATGATTGGAGACCAGTGTAAACTCTTTCGGGATTTAAGAGGCTTGGGACACTCTAGATTAAATCATGTGTGATGAATATTTGTTAGAAAATTTGTTTGAACGTTTGTGTGTGAAATCATAAATAGCAAAGCTCCAAACAAGTTGTAGTAAATCCTGGCTTCCTGGTGTCAAATAAAGATTGCTTTTAGCATTTTTCTTTTATTTTCTTCACTTGACTTCACTTTGCTTTGCTTTGTCTGAAGCATCTCAGAAGTGTAAGCAAATAAATAATGGCCCAACTGCGTGTAACAGCCCTCGAGAGCAGTGCCTATTAAACTATGTCTGTTGAGGAAACAATTCTCTCCAACCCTCATAACTGATTTGCAAACTCCATTTAAATTATTTGATTAAATAAGCATATAATTATGTTGACAAATTTTTATAAAGTTTCTACATCCCACTGTTAAACAATATAAAAATTGCCTTCATTTTGGGTACCACTGTTCTTCATGTATTAGCGACTAAATTCTTAAGTCTCTCCTTCGAACAGGAAAATCGCAAATAAACATAAAACCATCATTTTTCCCATTTTTTCATTTTTCATTTTTTATGTCTCTTTGATTAGAATAATGCCAGGTATATGAATATGTAAGCACTCTTTTTGAAATACAGATTTAAAATATTTGAGAGGCAGATAGGAAGACAGAGAAATCCCATATTTGCTGTTTCGCTCCTCAAATGCCTGTAACAGCCACAGTTAAGCCAAAGCTAGGAACTTGGAGACAGTGCTTGTCTCCCACTTCGGGTGGGCTTGTGGCCTTGGAAAGCAGTAGAGGATGGCCCAAAGCCTTGGGATCCTGCACTCAGATGGGAGGCTCAGAAGAAGCTCCTGGCTCCTTGCTTCGAATTAGCTGAGTTGTAGCCTAGGAATAAGCTAGATGACAGAAGATCTTTCTGTCTCTCTCCTCTGTAAATTTGCCTTTCCAACAAAAAAATAAATCTTTTAAAGAGCAAATAAGCAAATAAAAGAAATCAGTTACCTGGGCCATCACTACTGCCTATCAGAGTCTGAATTAACAGAAAGGTGGAATTAGGACCTGTAAAATTGAGCCCAAATATGAGTCAATAGTATCTTAAATATTAGGCTAAACCCCTATGATGATAACTGAATTTTAAAAAATCAAAGTGTGTACTGTTCGCATTATGCTTATCTGTTTAACATTTTTTCGGTGATTTTCCCCAAACTGTCAGATGTGACACTGTAATGTTTCTATCAATATGTGATAGTGAGTGGGCTAACAATGACATTCCAAGATGGTAAACAGAAAGCAGACATAACAAGCACAAAAATGTTGTATTCACAGTGTAACTCTTTTTATTATTATTTTTATTGGTACAGTGTAACTCTTAAAAGAAATATTAAGTAATCATAGGAGTTCTAAAGTGCTTTGTTTTTTCATCAAGAACACTGAACAGGAAAGAGGACAATAGGATTGTTAACAATGATTTTGCTAGTGTAAGAACATTAATCTCTTTATATATATAAAAAACATTGTTTAAAAATTTTATTTAGTTTAATTGGGAAGGAAGTTTTACAGAGAGAAGATCTTCAACCACTGGCTCACTCCCCAAATGGCCACAACAGGTGGAACTGAGTCAGTTCAAATCCAGGAGCTTCTTCCAAGTCTCCCATGTGAGTGCAGGGTCCCAAGGCTTTGGGCCATCCTCTACTTCTTTGTCAGGCTACAAGCAGAGAACTGGATGGGAACTGGAACATCCAGGGCCCGATTAAGCACCCATATGTGGAAGATTAGCCAATTGAGTCATGCTGTACCCGCAGAATAGAAATTTTGTTAGTGGAAGACCAGCACAGAAAACTAAGGATAAATATTTATTTAGACCTGTCAAATGAAATGAATCAAAGCTGAAATATAGGCTTGAGTTTTGATGATTGTAATTGCTAAAATAAGGTGGAAAATATTGAATTTTAAAAGAATGTAATTGCACAAAAATTCTACAGCTCCAAAAGCTCTATTCCTAGCTCAAAATTGGCATATTTGAAATTCCATATGATTACACTGTTAAAATTATAACATAAAATAAAAATACGTAAGGACATGTGTTGTGGCATAGTGGAATTGAACTGCTATCCCATTTGCACACTGGTTCGAGTCTCAGCTTCTCTACTTCCAATCCAGCTCCCTGCTAATGTTTCTGGCTAAGAAGGGCAGAACATCCCAAGCTCTTGGGCTCCTGTTGCTCGTGTGAGAGACCTGGAAGAAGTTCCTGACTCTTAGATTTGGTCATTGTGAACATTTGGGTAGTGGAACAACAAATGAAATCTCTCTCTCCTCTCTCTCTCTCTCTTTCTGAAATTCTGCCTTTCAAATATCTCAAATAAATGAATCTTTTAAAATACATAAATCTTTAGCTGTAAAATCTAAGATACCTTTCTAAATCAAATACATTTTAACATGCTGATGAAAATAATTATGCATAAAAATCATTTTAATTGGGTTGAACATCTGATATTTCACACTAGGAAAAAGTATCTGAAAAATGCTTATATGAATAGTAGTGAGTTGATGATTAGGTATAAATTTTTATTGGATTCTCTAATACAAAATAAAGGTTTATGAATTTACATTCAAAAAGTCACACAAAAGAGAGCATGTGTTTGTATTTGAAACAAGAACATATATTAGAAAGCATAGTAGAAGTAAAAATACATAACATTTTTTCCAAAGATTTGTTATTATTGGAAAGCCAGATATGCAGATAGGAGGAGACAGAGAGGAAGATCTTCCATCCGATGTTTCACTCCCCAAGTGAGCCGCAACGGGCCGGTGCGCGCCAATCCGAAGCCGGGAGCCTGGAACTTCTTCCAGGTCTGCCACACGGGTGCAGGGTCCCAAAGCTTTGGGCCGTCCTCTCCTGCTTTCTCAGGCCACAAGCAGGGAGCTGGATGGGAAGTGGAGCTGCTGGGATTAGAACCGGCGCCCATATGGGATCCCGGGGCGTTCAAGGCGAGGACTTTAGCTGCTAGGCCATGCTGCCGGGCCCTAAAATACATAACATTTTAAATGTCTAAAATACACTTTCCAGATTCAATATTTATATTTAATTGATATTTGTATATTGCAATCCTATCTCCTTTTTATATTTTAAATTGTTTTATTTATATAAGGTGAACCATTTTCATGCATTTCACAACACATATTTAAGATCATAATGATTCCACCCACTTCCATTTTTCTTCCCTTTTTCATTTTTATAATGACCTAATTTTACTAACTTTACAACAGTAGGCTTCAACAATTTATTAGGTAAAGAATTTGAAAAGTAGCAAGTAGAGAATCAGCAATAAAAACCACTATTCCTGAAGTGAGCAGACAAGGGTGTAAAGAATAATAAGAATAACTGAAAACCAGACTATCTCATATAGATTACAGTTTTTTGGTCTCTGTGTCTTAATCATCACAGATCAGAGAAAATGTGGTATTTGTCTTTTGGTGATTGGCTTACTTCATGAAGAATAATGGTTTCCAGTTGCATCCATTTTGTTGCAAAAATCAGGATTCTTTCTTTTTTTATGGCTAAGTGGTGTTACATAGCATATATTTAGCACATTTTATTTATCCAGTCATCCTCTGATGGATATCTTGTTTTATTCCATATCTTAACTGTTGTGGATTGAACTGCAGTAAACATTGATGTTTAAACATCTCTTGTGTTCTGATTTCATTTCATGTGGATAAATTACCAGGACTGGAGTCGCTGGGCCATATTTTATATCGTCAGAGAATGTTTACATTGTGCTCCATAATGGGTATAAAAACTTGGCCTTTTGGTGCTACTTAGAGTAGAATCCTAACGAATAAGCTTAGGGCCATAGAAAGGAGACTCAGGAAAGTTCTCTTATTATGTCTGCTCCCCCACATGAGAACACAGGTAGAACTTGGCCATCTGTGAATCAGGATGGAACTTTTGCCAGAATGCAGCTGTGCTGGCACCCTGGTGTTGGATTTCCAACTTTGAGGTTCATGAGAAACAAAAACAAATTCTGTTGTTTATAAATAATTCACTCAGTATGTGGTACGTACTTACATCAACATAAGTTTGCTAAGGCAATACTTAAACTTCTGTTCACATACTATACTTAACAACTGAAAGCAAAACTATAGAAAAACAGCTTTTAGTTTTATCTAGTTTCTGTTTTCTCCGAATTATAACATGTTGTTGTTTTTTATAATAAACTAATGTGTAATGACAATGTTGGGGTGACGCCCAGGTAGGAGCTACTGTTCCCGTAGAAGATGACCAGAATAGTGTTCCTAGCTCCAGCCACTTCTGTTGTAGGCATCTAGGGAACAAACCACTGAGTGGAAGACTCTCTCTCTCAAACTCTCCCTTCTTCTCTCTAGCACTTCAGCTTGAAAATGAATCAATCTCAAAGAATGACATGCTTTGTAAATTAATATTTCATGCTGAAAGTTGAATGAATATCCATAACAGAGCCACAACAATAATATGAAATAAGCTTTTAAGCATTAAAGCATTTAATATTGTCAGATATGTAGTTCTTTTTTTCCTCTTTGTCAAAATCTTGTAGAAATATCTGATATAAAATATATCAATGTAATGATGTTCTAAAAGTTTAATTATACCTTAGTAAGATCTCTCATTAACACAGTGAAAATATTGACCTATTAATTAATGTAAAGCAATGGCCATATTGTTTTGTGAAACAGTGTTAGAGTAACAATTACAAAAGTTTAAGCATTTTTCATGACATGAAAGCAGAACAATTTTAAAAGTATTACAAATTGCCACAAAAATGAAACAGCAGTATTCATACAATGGAAGTATGTTTTCTGACTTTCAAACATTTGTTATAATAAAAAGCAAAAATGAAGCTTATTGGAAAAGGTTTTCAGACATACATCTCTTAGACTGAGCACAAGAATCTAGGGTAATTAACCAAGCATGATCCTACTGGATTTAGGATTGCAATGTAGCAACACTTAAGAGATTATTCAAGTTATAATTTTAGGACCAAAACTAGTGGAATTTTAGGACAAAGCAACTGAACTATCATTTTTCTAATTTTTATTAAATATTTTGTTTACTATAGAACTATATAAAGATATATATCTCATGTAATCTTCAAAGAATACAGTGTAGATTTATGAAACCATTTTACGTCTTCTGTATTTAGGGGAATATTGAAAATCAGCCTTATTAAAAATTTTATTTCATCTATTTTCCTGTTTTATTTGTCTATTACTTAAATTTCTTATAATTTGAAGGCCTGTTAAGCAAATTGATGGTGATGCTGAACCTCTCAAATTTCTAAACATTGTTTATCAATAATTGAAAATTGTCTTGCTTTGTATGTAGAACTTTGCCCCTGGATACAAAATATCCTGGCACTGAAATAGAGGAGACCAAATAGTTGAATGTGTGGGGAAAGGAAGATGGCCTAATTTCATAATTCCTTACTTAGCATTTTTATTTCAAGTAAAAATCTTTTATTTAAAGAGATGTTTTCATTATGAATGGATATAATTTATCACGATAATGTCATGTTTGTTTCATGGAACTCATTATTATACTTGGAGAAAGTGAAGTGGGGTTGACTTCAAGTCAGTCCAAAGTAAACATAATGAAGCAATACCCCCAATGTGTAAATTACTTTCAGTCAGGTAATGGTACTTTACTGTGTCCCATCACCTGTAGTTATAATGCGGGTTGGTTTTCCATTTGAATTTTGGGTCACAGATACTTATTTTTGTGCTTTTTTGGATTCTTTATTTCTGAAACACACTCACAGAAGGAATAGTCTATACTACTAACAAAACTAATTCATCTAGGAAAATAACATCACTGATTACAATTTATTTTGATGGAATATTTTAATCAATGAACAAATATATTTTTATTTTCTATTTAGAACAAAATATAAATATTATTAAATCTAATTCATTAGAAATAATTAGGCATCTAATGTTTATATTTTACATGTGAGAAATGCTATGAAATTATTCTGTAGAGACATATTTCACTTTACTTTATCATTACTTTTCTATACCTAAGGTGCATAATTAATTAATTAATTATTTAATTTTTTTTCACATGGAAGGCCATATTAGAGGAGCCAATCTTCTGGCCACCAGTTCATTCTATGAATGTCCACAATATCCAAGCTGAAACAGGAAACCAAGAATTGATTCCAGCTCACCCACAAGGGTGGCAGGGATCCATACTACCTTCTGCTTCCAAGGGTGCTAGTAGTATGAAGCTGAAATCAGAAGAGGAGCTGGAACTTGAAGTGTTCTGATACAAAATGTGGGCATCTCAAGTGCTATGCCAAACACCTGTTCTTGTACCTTCCAAATTTAGGATCTCTGAAACTAGATGTTAGAGTTATAGGTAGTGGATTAACCTGTTATACCATAATGCTGGCTCCATTTCTATGCTGTTGTTGTTTCTACAAATCATCACACAGAAGGGAGAACATTCAGTATTTGTCTGTATCTGGCTTGTTTTACTAAAATTTATGTCCTCCAATTTGAACCATTTAATGACAACAGAAGTTTGTTGTTTTAAAATTTAAATTGAATTTAGTTTGATTTTTAAGTTCCATGTCCAGATGACAGGGGATACAGAAACAGGAATAAGATTACTTTGTGCAGGCAAACCAAAATGTGTATGGGCTCCACCATTACCCAGTTTGTATTCCAGGAGCTGCGCAAAGATATTCATGGAACACCAATTTCAAAGTAGTGGAGGGTGGCTCAAAGTCTTGGGACCTTGTACCCCCATGGGAGACCCAGAAGACGCTTCTGGCTTCAGCTCAGCTCAGCTCTGGCTCTTGTGGCCCGTCAGGAGTGAACCATTGGATGGAAGTTCTCTGTTTCCCCTTTTCTGTGTAAATCTGATCTGCCTTTCCAGTAAAAATAAACAGCTTTTTCCAAAGTTCTCTTTATTACTGCTCACAATAACATGCGCAAAATTAAGGAGGAGAAGCCCCACTTTAAACTCCTGAAGAAGTGGGCCAAAGTGGACAGCAGTCAGATCTGTAATGTCACATATAAGCTTGGCCACATGGGTCTGAAAGTTGGAAAAAACATTATTGGAGCTACTGGTATATGGGGCATTTTTTATTTAACCAGCTTGGCAAAAACAGCAATGACAAAACCCCCCTACAAGCAGTTCATTAGTTGGTTCTTATAGAAGGTTTTTAGGGTAATAGCCACTAGCCAAGTACTTACCAAGCAGAAAATGTATTGGACTTATGGGCCCACTGTCCACTAGAAAATATATCAGGGAACTGGGCCCAATGGCCAGCAGTAAATATATCAGCCTCAGGACCTGTCTTTGTCACAATCTAATGCATATAGAACACTATTGTAGACTAACTTTTCTTTTTCCTGTAGGCAACCCAATCAGCAGAGATCTGTGTAAGTCTTGGAATGATTGTGTATCACAATGACCATGGGACCCATATTATGGGCTTTGAAGGGCAAAGCTGTGGTAAACACCTTTGCCTTCATTGGAAACTACACATCATATCATCCTCTAACAGCCAGAATTATTGCAGAATAGAATGGCCTTTTAAGAGAAAGCCTCAGAAACAGTGAACTTGTTTTTAAAGATTTTTCTTCGTTCTAGTAAATGAAGATTTTAATTGACATCTGTTAAAAACTATTGCCAAAAGAATGCTGAACACTTCTCAATGCCATTCATTTTCTCAGAGTTTTTTTTTTGGCTATTCATTCTTGGAGGTATGAGAAATGGAGGAAAAAGAAATCTCTCCTATAAGGTTTGGCAGTTCTCCAAATTAGCGCGTTATGTTACATTTGTAGCACTAGGAATTTGTTAATTTCACATTAGTCCTGTTTAAGTGTGAATAATTTTAATTGTAATATTGCCATGGCAACACCCCCAAAGGTAATATATTAGCTTAATCAACATGATTAGCATCCAAATACGGATATTTAATCTGTTCATTGCTAGGAGTATAAAGTGTCTAAAAATCCAATTGCTAATAAAAATTAGTGACTTTGAATTTTTTTGTGGTTAACTTCTATCCAACTGGCTGAAATCTGTGTATGCTCCAATAAAAATTAAAAATACATAAGTATTAATTTCACAACACAGAATTATGTTCTTTGAGTAGAAACAAAATGTTAACGAATGTCTTGAATCACCTTCATCCTATGTTGATAATAGAACAGTTTCAAATAATTGTTTTCTTTATTTCTTCCTTCTTTCTTTTTCTTTTTTTTTTTTTTTTTTGTGATTTAGCTGCAAGTCCAAAGGAATAAATGCGCTTGGGATGGTTCTTTGAAAAATTTCATTAACATATTTCACTGAAATCTGGTCTGTTTACAGGTTTCCAAATGTGCTAAACTCACAAGCTGTTGTTTGTCCCTCACAGCGGAACAAAACTTCTCCATTTTAATTGATTATTCTTGGGTGTGGGACAAACTGACTTTGCACTAAAATAATGAATTTTTTAGTACATTTTACATTTGTAAATAACATCTATTGAAATTCATGATTTATCTTAAGCCATTATTTGAATATCAGCTCTTAGTACTTGTGATTTAAAGTAGGGTACATGCATTATTATTGCCACTTTTACTGCAAATTGAATGATAGTCAATGCAATCTTGAAGAAACTTGAGAAAACAGGTCCAGTATCTGCTCATTTATGGCAGGTATGCCAATGAACATGAACTCATTATCCACTATGATGTATTTTTCATCTTTTATATATTTCTATATTCAATTGAAGCCATTGTTAGAGAAATTTTAGTTTTCTCTAGATTGTATTTAGTGTAGATGGAAGTAGAATTAACTGTACTATTTATCACAGAAATATTGAAAATAGAATTGTTACCAAGGCAAAAGCATTACACTAACTTATTTTACTCTTTCTTACTATTCCAGTCTTTTTAAATTTATTTTATTGTTTAATTTTTATTTAGTGTATTTCTATTTCATTTGGAAGGCAGCGAAGCAGAATGACAGAGAACACTCTCCTGTATACTGACACTATCCAAATGTTTACAGGCAACAGCCAGGAGCCGGGAACTCAGGTTTTGTCCCTCACGTGACTGACAGCGACTCAGCTGTGTAAGCTATAAGCTACTGCCTCATCAGGAGGAAGATGGATTGGGAGCAGTGCTAGGACTCCTACATGGAAAGTCTGATACGGAATGTGGGCATTGCATGTGACACTACTGTGTCAAATGACTGTCTCATATTTTCATTACTTTGCTTAGCTAATATTGCTATTCTTTGATTAATAAGCAGAGATAGTCAATTAATTTGTTAAAATGATTTATTTATTTTCATTAGAAAGGGAAATATGCAATGTGCGAGACACAAGATCTTCCATCCGCTGGTTTGTTCTCCAGTTGGCTGCAGCAGTCAGAGCTGAAGCCATCTGAAGCCAGGAACCAAGAGCCTCTTTTTGGTTTTCCATGCGGGTGTGGGTTCCAAGGACTTTGGCCATCCTTCAATATCCTTCCCAGGTGATAAGCAGTGAGCTGCACGGAAAGTGGGGCATCGAGGAAACAAGCTGGCATCCTTATGTGATGCTGGTGCTTACAGGCATAAGGGCAGCTAATTTAACCATTGCGTTCACCATGAAACACATTATTTTATTAAAACACTTGAGGGACAATAAGGGGCTTAATGATGAAAGTGAAGATTACAACACAAATAATTCCAGAGAAGAGAAAGTATTTGATTAGATTTCCGAAATCCTGCTGTGAGATATTTGAGCCTGCCTTTTCTTCCTAGTGTTCTATCTAATGACCATAAAGGAAGTAAATGTGTGTGTTTGGTTTGTGTTTATGAAGGGAAGAGTTAAAGTGACCAATCTCATACAAAAAGCAAAATCTCAGTAAAAACATTCTTTCAAATGTTCTATGGTGTGAAAGTAAGAAAAGGTATAGATTCCTAGTAGGTAGGCTTCTACGTGACAGCTTATACAAACTGGATCTTTTCAGATGAAATTTTCAGCCGCTACAGGTAATTCTTATTTTTTTCTTATATTCATGTTTGTGATGATGGAGGGGACTTTTTCACTTTTTAGGCTCCAGTTAGTGGATATTTTCGCTTCCACATGACTGGATAGCTAATTGTTGCATTTTTGACAATTGCAGTTCAATTTGCATTTTATTTTCGTGTGTCCCAAATGCACACAGTTGCTTTTCTGAACGAGTCCAATTTGCTGTTAGTTGTCTCATATCTCTGTCTTTTTGCTCATGACCAGTGTGATGCAATGGTAGTAAGTGAAATTTCTTTCAGAAACTTTACTAGTGTAAAGAAATATGATTTGTCTGTTTTCAGAAGGAAAAGAGTTTCTCCTCTCAAACTAGTCTTCTAGGAAATAAAATGGCTTTAAATTCAAATTGCATCTGTTTTGTGTAAATATGCTATCTTTCTGCTCATAACCTAATACATTGTGGGGCTTCCTCTTTTTTGAAAAATAAATATTTAGAGAGATAGCATTTTTCATCTCGTTAGCCTTTCTGGCCATCTGGGGACCTAGTTTTTAGAGCCTAACTTGAGCCCAAACAATTTGAGAAAGAAGTTTTGATTTTATCTGTTTTCTAAGTTTGTAAAGGAGAGGAGGTAGCTGAAATTTGATTTCTGTCATGTTCCTACAGTTATTTCTATAAGTCTAGTCAATCAAAGAGTTGTAGGTAATATATGGTAAAAATGGCATTATTAGTTTTAAAGGTTATTTATCCAAAAGGCCTAACCATGACCACATACTTATGCTGCTAAGTTAGAGCTAATATGGCCAATGTTAGACTTCTTTCTCCACTGATTCTAATAAAATTTCATCCTTTGGGCCAGTGACAGGGCATTCTAGGGCTAAGCCTCCTACAGCGCTGGCATCTTCATTTCTAGCCCAGGTTCCAGTTAATGGTCTGAGAAGGTAGAGGAAGATGGCTTAATTCCTTGGATTTCTGCACTCATGTGGGATCCAAGAAGATCTTGACTCCTGGCTTCAGATAAGTTCGTATCTGTCCATTGTGGCCATTTTGGAAGAAGTGAAACAGCAAACAGAAGAGCTCTCTCTCTCTCCTCTCTGGTTACTCCACCTTTCAAAGAATGCTAAATCTCAAAAATAATCACACATTCTCTATTTTTGAAATGTCTAACCTCTGAACATTGGAGGTACATTTAACTATCACTTTGTATTGGTTTACCAGAAATTTTCCTAGGCTGGAAATGAGCTTGGGTTTTACTGAGAAAGAACATTCACAACACAATTCAAAGCTCTAAGGTGCGAACACATTTAGAGCATTTATCTAGCAAAAAGAAGGTCTGGGTTACTTAAATGTTATTAGGGATGAAAACATATGAGGATACTTCAGAAAAACTTGTAGAAAAATCAAATTAGAAGATAATGTTTAGGGCCAGTTCAAAGGTTCAGTTGGCTAACCTTCCACCTGTAAGTGGCTGTTTGTGTCCTGACTGCTCCACTTCTAGTCCAAGTCCCTGCTTGTGGCCTGGGAAAGCAGCAGAGGATGGCCAAAGTCCTTGTCACTCTACACTCTCAAGGGAGACCTAGAAAAGGCTCCCAGCTCCTGGCTTCAGATTGGCTCAGCTCTGTTTTTAGCAACCACTTAGGAAGTGCACTAGACTATGGGCAGTACTTTTCTCTGTCTCTTATTGTCTCTGTGAATCTGCCTTTCCAATAAAAAGAAACAAATCTAAAAAAAAAATGACAATGTGATTTTCCCATGAACTTTTTGGAGTCTCCATATATGAAAAAAGGTGAATGAGGAGAAAGAAGTATGGTCAAATAGTTTGCATTTAATATGAAAATAATTTGATATCATTCATCAAGTGATTCTTATTTATCTAATTTCAATCTGTCCACATTCAAAGGAGTTAAGAGTATGAGCCATTCTATTAAACAAATAAAATACAAAAAAAGAAAATTATGTGACCTAGAATAGCAATAGTAAAATGATTCACATAATTTATTTTCAAGTAGTTGATGGGAAACACATTTATAAACAAGTCATACATGAATTTCAAAAGCAAATGATTTTCCATATAAATGATATGGTGCTGTGAATTTGAAATATCTGTCACCCAGCAGTAATTAAAGGAAAGTAATTGTGCTTGTGTGTAATTTTTAAGTTCTTTTAAAATGTATACATATTTGTAAAGTATAATATGATTTTTTGACATATTTATACATCGTATAATTTGCAAAGAGCTAAAGTATTTCTGTTTCTTGCAGACATTGTAGTGCAGCGGGTTAAGCTGTTGCTTTGCATGTTGGCTCCTCTATGTTGTTTCAATTCCTGGCTGACCCTCTTCTGATACAGCTCTTTGTTAATACTTCTAGGAAAGTAGTAAAAGATGGCCTGAATGCTTGAGCCCCTGCCATCCACATAGAAAACCCAGATGGCATTCTAGGCTCCTAGCTTCTGCCAGTCAAACCTTAGCCATTGCAGCCATTTGGTGTGTGAATTAGTGGATGAAAGATCTGTCTTCATCTCTTTTTCTCTCTCTCTTTCTATAACATTTTCAAATAAATGATGTATGAATACATCTCCAGAACTTACTAAAAAAAGAGAAAAAATGTGAACAGGAAGGAAGAAATGGCAAAAATCACAGCAGAAATAAATGAAATTGAAACAAACAAAAAAAAACCCTACAAATTTTGACAAGGAAGAGCCAAGTTTAAGAGCAGCAAAACAAACTTTTAGCCAGAATAGCAAGGAAAAGTAAGTGAGAAAAATGAAGTAAAATTAGAAATGGAAAAGAAAATATCATAAGTAACTAGTATGGTGATCTCTGCTTGTTGCATGGATCCTTTGATCATAATGTGGTGTCCTTCTCCGTTGTTGTTAATACTTTTTAAAAGGAGCATTAACTTATTATGTTTTGCATTATGTTACTTCCTACTTACTGGTTAGCTAGTTTGGAATGATCACATTTGCTTTTATTTAGCCATGTGCTGAATACAATCTAAAACATACTTGCTTAATAAATATGGATTAAATAAATTATAAAATACAGGAAAGGAAAACACATGCATTTCAGTGGATTGAGCTGTAAAAAAAAAAGCAGAAAGTTCACTAATAAAACAAAGAAATTCTTTGGCAATATAGAGAAGGTGTGTGTAGACATAGGTGTAAAGATACTTTGCCATTAAAAAATATATATATCATGAGTTATAATATAGGTATTTAGACACTGGAAAGTTCACAGTGTTCATGGTTGATAACTTTCTGGAAATCGTAAGATCACAGTAGAAACATGAAGTATTATTCAAACAACAGTAAAGAGAAATATGCATTGCGTTTTGAAAGGAATAGATCTTATTTACTTATCTGCAATAATTGTCTAAAAGAGCTGATTGCATCAGAGACAAAGAAATTTCCACTGTTGGACATTTGGAAATAATACAAATCTTAAATGCTTTCATACAGTGAACTTACGTTTTCTGTATTCTGTTTTAAGAGGAACAGAAATTCTCATGCTCTTTAGAAAAAGAGCACATGTGTAGGTAAAGCAATTCCACGAAGGGAATTATAAATTTGATTTTAACTTTTATATTTACATAAAAAACTTCTAATAGGACCCTAAATGACACACCTACAAAAAGCAATCACTTTATCTTTCAGCTGAATCACATTAGCTGGAAATGAAGTCCACACCACAGGATCTTGTTCCATGTAGCCTATAAAGGAGGTATTTAAGAGGATATTAAATTGAAGTATATTCTGTATAATGTTAATTGATACAGAAAATGTCAACTGAAGCTGCTCATAATTGTTAGAGATGAGCAAATGATTCAAAGTAATTTGGGTTATGATTGTATTGATCACTCAAAATTTTTGCACTCTAATTCTTTTTATATCATGTCCTTGGGAACAAAGTAAAACAATAATAAAAAAGTAAATTAATACACAATTAATCAAGTCTTTATTTTAGATGTCCTGGATTTATTTTGGCCTTATTAGAAGGAAATATATCTATAATAGCTTTACAAAAGTTAATAGAGGTACTGCTGTCAAGCCTGCAAAAATAGATAATGATTTCATGCACTAATCTATGTTCAATTTTTCAACACTTTTCTTTGATGAAAATCATTGCATCTAATGCAAAAAATAAATAAAACTAGAGGCATCATTTACATAAACATTTATTGAATATTAAATTTAAATTATAGCATTAAGCTTTGCCTGAATAAATATTCATATTGATTACAATATATTATCCAAGATACTGACAAGAAATTAGACATTTCAAAAATAAATGCTATCTGATAATGAATTAATTTTAGTTAAGCCTTAGAAAAAATTCATGCTAATTAAATTATTTTTGCTATTGAGTGAAGTTATTATATCTGATTCAAAATGACAGCACATAAAAGAAGTAAGAAGAAAAAATAGTTAGGCATTTCCAGTGTTCATTACTGAAGCACAATCAACTGTTACACCCTGTGAGAGAAAGTACAAAACTGGAGATTGGCAAACATGTCTCAGACAGAAGACGAAGAAACTATGAAAAGTGGAATGTGAAACCATGTAATTTTGGAAAATTCAGGTGCCAATTAAAATAGATACGTATACCTGCAGAAGAAGAGTTAGTTAAAATTAGGGAGACCTTAATTGAAGAATATGGTAAAATTTAAAGTGTTTCAAGCTAATAATATTGCATCAAAATGTAAAGTTTTCATCCACTGCCTCACTCTCCAAATACCACAATAGTCAAGGCTGAAAAACGATGAAGCCAGTGGTAGGATGCAGGAGCTAATTCCAGGCCTTCCTCCTGGGTAGCAGGAAAGGCAGGAAAGGCAGATGTACAGAGAGGAGGAGAAACAGAGAGGAAGATTTTCCGTCCGATGATTCACTCCCAAGTGGTCGCAATGGCCAGTGCTGCGCTGATCCAAAGCCAGGAGACAGGAGCTCTTCAGGGTCGCCCACGTGGGTGCAGGGGCTCAAAGCTTTAGGCCGTCCTCTCCTGCTTTCCCAGGCCTCAAGCAGGGAGCTGGATGGGAAGTGGAGCTGCCGGGATTAGAACTGGTGCCCATATGGGATCCCGGTGCATTCAAGGCAAGGACTTTAGCTGCTAGGCCACAGCGCCGGACCCTAGTTTATTCTTTACTCACAAAAGTCAGGCAGGATTGGACCAGGCCAAAGTCATGAACCCATAACTTCAACCAGGTCTCCCATGTCAATAGAACTCTAGTCCATGCTACCTTCCAGAGTATGTATAATCAGGAAGCTTGTCTCCATTGCAGGCATTCTAGAATGAGATGTGTATATATCAAGAGTAGGCTTCACCTACTACATCACAGTGTCTGCTCCCATTATGTGGGATTTAAGTGCAAATATGTAGGGATTTAACTTGCACATGAAATCACTGAAAAATACTTTTGCTTCATAATTCATATATGAGCGTGTACTTTTCTTTTACTGGAAAGGTATACAAGATTCCCAAAGCTAACACAGCCATCTTTCACTTTGTATCTGCTCACAGATTTCCAATACTCAACATTCAGCTGACTGATGATTGACTATTTATGTGGGGCTGTTTTATTTATTAACAATTTATGCATATTTGGGTTCAGTGCAATAGCCTAACGGCTAAATGCTTGCCTCGCATGCACCAGGATCCTATATGGGCACCAGTTCATGTTCCATCTGCTCCATGTTCCATCCTGCTCCCTGTTTGTAACCTTGTTGAGCAATACAGGATGGTCCAAATCATTGGGACCCTGCACCCATGTGGTTGACCTGGAAGAGGTTCCTGGCTGCTGGCTATGGATCAACTCCAGCAGTTGTGGCCACTGAGGAGTGAACCAGCCGACGCAATATCTTTTCTGACTCTCCTTCTCTGTGTAAATCAGACTTCCTAATAATAATATATAATTGTGATTATTTATCTAAAAGCCCATTCGCTAAGAAGGCAGTGACAAGAGACATGAATGAATGACTTATTGCTTGAGAAGTGGAGTTTCATTGACAAAATCTTGGAAATACTACAGATATAGAACTCCAGGGACACTCCAGGGGTCTGGCCACTGGGAACTGAATGTGTTAATGGTCACCATTAAAAAAAAAAAACTGATACTAGTAACCCCATTAGGGTTGTACAAAGAATACATGGTATTAGTCATTGTTGGAATTTTTAGCATTAACCTTAGCTTGGTTCAGGCTTCACTAAGTCCTGATTTTGAAATAGGCTGCAGTCTGGCAGGCATCTCACCTTGTTGATGGAGACCAGGTCCTTACCTCTGTCACAGGGATAAGCTCAGGATGGAGCATTGAGGTCTTCCAAGCCCACTAAAAGTTTGGCCGCACTTCACGTGGATGGCATAGAATTGCCTAACAATTTCCAGATTAGTTAAGAGACAACCAATGGAGAATATCTGCCCTGCAGGTTCCTGCCCAGACACACAAGGGTCAGGAAATGCTTACAACCTAACTCTTTGGAAACCTTTGGTATCTCTCCCTCTCACATTTCAAATAACTTCATCCCCTCTCCATGCCCTCTCCCAGGAGTTGCTTTACATTTCCCTCTTCTTTCCTTGTTCCCTGATCACTTTGCAAACAAAATTTCTTTGCAACCAATTCCTGACTTTTATTTCTATAGTTATCTGAGGGAAGAATCCACTGAGCTTGGCCAGTAACAGCATGTCTCTCTCTGGTAAGGCCCCTGTCATAGACAGGAATAGATACTTGGAATGCAAGCATGCATATTTTATTGCCACAAACACCATGGAGCTATGAGATCACAGGCCTGTGTTAATAAGGGATCATTCACTCAGGACCAGATTGCCAGTACCTAGGAGGATAGCACCTAAAACAATCAATGAATGTGTTCGCTGATAATTGTTGTTATACCCTGCAATTAATCTCAGACCCTAAGACTTATATAATGTTTGATTTGCACACAGAGAGTAAAAGCAGACTGAATGGGTTGCTTTGGGCTCTTGTGCCAGTCATCCCAGCTCTTCACTATTTATCTTGTGATATTCCTTCTTAATTCATCCTGTATGTTAATTATCATTAGAATCGAATGACATTTTTTTCTCCTTCTGTCTTAGCACATTTATCATTAAAATTTCAAAGTTAATTGACAAGTGCAGGGCCAGTTTGATTCTGGGAGCCATGAGCTTCTTATGGGTATCCCAAATGGGTGCATGGACCAAAGGTCTTTGACTTTCTCCATTGTTTCTCAGTCCATCAACAGGGAGTTGGAGTAGAAGTGGAGTAGCTGAGACTAGAACCAGGATCCATATGGCCTAAGAGTAATCTTTTTATGTGTCATTTCCTATTCCCATTTTTTTTAATTTATTATTTTTAATTCATTAATTACATTGTATTATGTGACACAGTTTCATAGGTACATGGATTCTCCCCACCCCTCCCCAAACCCTCCCACCATGGTGGATTCCTCCACCTTGTTGCATATCCTATTCCCATTTTAATGACCCACCATCAACAGAGATCTACAAATACTAAATGGAAAATTTCAGAAATAAATAATCCATATATTCTGTTGCCCACTCTTTTGTTCATGTGTTGATACCTCACACCATTTTTTAGAAAAGATTTATTTATTTTTCTATTGGAAAGTCATATCAATAGAGAGAAGAAGATACAGAGAGAAACATCACCCTTCTGCTGGCTCACTCTCCAAGTGGCTGCATAGGTCAGAGTTGAGCTGGTCTGAAGCCAAGAGCCTGAATCCTCCTCCTGGTCTCCCATCTGGGTACAGTGTCCTACGGTCCTAAGCCATCCTCGACTGCCTTCCCAGGCTTGTAAGCAGGGAGCTGACTGGAGAATGGAGCAGCTGGGATATAAACCAGCACCATATAGCGTGCAAGGCGAGCACATCAGCCGTTAGGCCATCACGCCAGGACCTCTTGTGTTATTTTTTGCCATCCAGCTTGGGGTGTGAATCATTCCTTTGTCCAGTGTGTCTACAGTGTGTACATTTGATGTGTCCTGGTTACTCAGTAGCCATCTTATTGATCTCATTGATAGTAGCAGTGTTACAGGATTTATGTACAAATAACCTTTAATTAATAATGAGCCTCTAAGTGAAGGAGAAGTAATGCTGGTGATTTGGACAATCTGCAAAGTGTCTTCTTCAAACGAAAGCAATGGAAGATACTTTGAGAAGTGAGTGTGGTGACATTCTCATAAATTCTATTATACTAATTTCTTACAATGTCCTTATTAATATATGTTATTAATCATATATTATATCTCCTAACTTTTAACTATTAAAGTAGGAATTTTATATTATTATATAATTGTAGAACATAATATCTAACATGCACTATATTGTGTAATAATATAGGATAATATATATTATGAATATGCATGACACGTATGCATGTTTATATATATAATGTGCAATAATAATATTTTCATGTTTACACTGGGCAAGAGTGCTATAGCATATTTTGTTCATCCATTCAACTTCAGCAGACACGGTCTTGATGGACATTTGGATTGCTTCCTGGCTTTGGCTATTGTGAAAAATGCTTCAGTGAACACTCACACACAAGTGTCAGTCATCTTTTAAATTCTTTTTGATATATACCCAGAAATGGCATTTCTAGCTCAAATGATAATTCTATAGCTTTTTCAAAAGCAACCAATATATTTTTCAAGCTGCTACACCATCTTTTGTTCCTATCAGCAATTGTGAGAGTACATACCTGGATATGTTAGTTCCTCTTAATAAAAGTAACCCTTTGGTCAATATATGGCAATATTTCTGAGCATTGCATTCATTTTCACTTGAAATTTATTTTTCTAATTTTAATCGTTGAAGTTTTCTTTTGTACTTTCAATCTAAAGTGAAATTACATACAGCTGCATCTTTTTTTCCAGTGTCCTAATATTAGGCAATTCTACATTGGCCTGTTAGGCATTCTGATTAGAGAGTTTACACAGTTAGCTTTGAAAGCAGATTGATAAAAATGGACTTCTTTTCTTTTTTTCTTTTTTTTAACCTGTTTTATTTCTTCTTTGTTTCTTATAAATCTGTATCCCACTTTATATTAATATATATTTATATATAAACTCATATATGTAAATATATACTATATATGTATATATGTCCGCATATGCATATGTATATATACATATTTGCCAACTGTTCAGCTGATCATTCATTATAAACTATTTGACTTCCCATCTAGTTTTGTTTAATGGGTGCTTTCCATTTATTTTATGTTAACATGCAGAGTGTATCTACTACTTCAAATTTAACGCAGTTCTAACCAATACTACAAAAATTCCTCAGTGCACACTCTATTCCTACAGAACTCTATTTTCCTTTTATTTTTGTTGCAAATTGTATCATTACTGTTTGTACACTAACACAAAATTGTTCATGTTTTGTGCTTTGAATTCTGAAGGCAAATTGCTATTATGAACCAAAGTTCCAGTAATCCTGGATATAGGCCTATGCATTTGAGTTTATTGGAGATCCTCATTTCTTTACACAGCTTTGAGCTAATATGTAGTATTGTATTTATTCCACCTGATGGGTTTCCATTCGCATTTGAGGTAGGCCTGGTGAACACACATTTTCAACTTCTATTTACCTGGAAGTTTTTTTTTTTTTTCACTTTCATTCTAGAAAATGTATTTCAGAGATACAAATCTTATTTTAGTTATTTTTTGTTTTCACCATTTGTCATGTGTTATTCCAATATCCTGGTTTCTATGGACTGATCAGAAATCAGCTACTGAATGTATCAAATGTAACTTTTGTTACATTTAGTCAGTTTTCATGAATTTGTTTATAAAAGACAAAAAAGTTAGAACAGTTAGAGTTGAAAATATACTAAAACTAATTTTATTTATATATACATGGCATTTATATGTACATATAAATACATTTTGCTGTTACTTCTTGGAGTTTGTTCTAGTTACAAGTTACAGGTGTGGTTAAAGGAAAAAAGGCCTCTTAAATATGGATAACTATGAAATATTTATAATTATCCCATGCTTATAATTATTCCACCCCACAAAGAAATATTTATTCAATGCTATTATTCTAAGGAATACATCTGCTTGCACTCAGATCTTGTCTTTTATTATTATGTGTCCAAAATGAGTGGTGCTCACCCAAATAGGCTCCAGTTCCATGTGAGCCCTGACTCAGTTATTGAAGCAGTGCTTTGAAGTTTACTTATGCTGATGCATGTCCGTTGAGGTTGCAGACAGGCAAAGACAGAAGTTTCAAATGAGTAAAGGGTGAAAGAATATTCAATATGAAATGACTTTAATGTGAGAGCAATTTGTGACCTTTTCAGGTACTTGGTAGAAAAAAATGGTATTTCTTCCTTTCCATTTTTTGTCAGTATTTTTATCACCAATGCATAAATGGAATGGGCCATGCCAAGCTCGCTGGTTTCCCCCATCTCTGTTAGCTAATTTCCAATGCAAAATGACCTTGCCAAACTTTATAGGAGCATTTTTGCTGAAGAAATACATGAGCAAGCTGGTCCACAAACAATAAGAGATGAAATAGAATGCGAAAATTAGAAATAGAGTGTAGTCAAGACATGTTTTGAAGCAAATGGGGATAGAGACAATAATTGGCAAATAATTGGAATGAATTATAAACCCAAGAAAAAGTGAACAGAAGTTGTATATTACATTTTGATAACAATGATCCATACAGTAAAACAAAAATCAATGATTTTTAGAAAAGAGAATTTCTAGGAAAATATGCTTGGATGTGAAGGTAGAATCGCTAAAGTGAGCAAAATGGTCAGTTTAGCTAGGATATTATCAGTTTACCAAGACACTGTATTAATAGGAAGGAAAACAAGCAGCAGTAATCTCGCTGCTTCCCCCCCACCCCCTTATTTCTGAGATAGGAAGCAGATATGAAGAGATCTGACAGAGTTTAGAATAGTTAAGGTACGGATTAGTAATTGGGGTATGTGAGAGTTTAAATATCCAGCAAATACAAGATTTTTTGCATGTAAACTTTAAGAGTTATTGAAATGACAATTATGTAATACATGCTACCAAGAGGACTCCTGTAAGCATTAGAAGGCTCATGCCTTGGTGTAGTAAACAAAGCCTCCCCTTTTGGTGCTGGCATCCTCTATGGGTTGTTGGCTCATGTCTCAGTTGCTTCGTTTCAGATCCAGCTTCCTAAAAAAAGGCAGCAGAGGATTGCTGAAATCCTTGGGGGCTTGTGCTCATGCTGAATCCATGGATAATTTATCTGTTACTTTACATTTCAAATAAAAAAATCTTTTAAAAAATAGTGCAATTGTGGTATGTAAACTGTATCTCAAGATCAGATTAAATGTAAAAATATTAAAATAAGTGCAAATTTCTTAATGGATATGAAATATAAAGGGATGTATATGTATCAGTCAAAACATAAAATATTTGTAGAGGAAACTAAAACTGTGTAGTCTTTGTGACTGAGCTTAAGGTTTTTTGCAAACTTACAAATGGCCTATTTTTCTACCAGAAGACTCCATAATAAGCACAATTCAATACCATATGTAAGATACATAGGAGATGTAGAAGATATCAAAGCATACCTCTATAAAACATCATAACAGCCAAAAGCAAAATGATGAGATTTAAACAGGAAATTAGCAAAATAATCATAAAAACACTCAATGTCAGTAATAGGTTCTGAAACTGTCTATAGTTTCAATGAATCAATCTGTTAAATTCTCTAACCTAAAAGTATAGTTTGGCTGAATGGCTACTAAAATAATGGTCAATTAGTGGTTGCATGCAATAAACTCCCTTTATGTTTAAGAATACATAGAATCTGAACCTAAAGAAAAGAAGATATATATAATTATGTGAATGAAGCCCCAAGGGGCAGCTAAATTTATATCAGACATCATAAAATTAAATCCGAATATAATATGCAAAGAATATAATTGTGTAAAAAAGGAAGGGATGAATGTTAAGAGGATATAAAAATCACCATTACATGTAAATCCTTTATAAGATTCCTAAACCTATAATTAAATTGCTAATATTTAGAAAGAAGAGGAAGAAATATATAAAAAAAATATTAAGAAAATCTGTTTTACTTATTTCTGTTACAGGTATTGCTTCATTCAGAAATAAGGACACGTTGGATATGACCACTATGTTTGATCAGGTCAGTTTGGCCATTGTGGCCGTTTGGGGAGTGAATTAGCAGATGGGAGGTCTTTCTTTCTGTATCTCCTTAACTATAAATTCATCTGCCATTCCAATGAAAATAAATAAATTATAAGAAAGTATTTCAAGTAGGGTGTCTCAAAGGGATTCTCGGCTTGAAGAGTTGTTCACACGGGATACTTGATAAGAAAATAGAGTTAAGCTTCCTTATGGAGAAATGTTCAGTAATGCAAGATAAATGCTTTCTAAAGATCTGCTATGTAAAATTTGATCTATCATTAATAACATTCTGCTGTGCACTAAAAAATATTAAGAGAGTACATCTTATTCCAAATATTTTTTCCTCAAAAAAAAAAAAAAAAAAAAAAAAGAAATAGAGAAAAAAGGATAGAGGGAGCCAGAGAATACAAAATGCACAATGAAGCTCTTTTTCATCTCTATATATACTTACTGATTTTTTAACTATAATTATATAATTTAGAAAAAGAATTGTTAAAAACACCCATATAGCCTTTAAATGACATTCTTCAAATTTATTGTAGTTTGAACATGCGTACCCTTACTGTAAAGCTGACATTTTAAAATTAATTACTTTATTGACCTGAACATGTTACTCACTTTTTTCTCAGTGCTAACCACACTAAACCTAGGTAGGATCAAATAAAACCAGACAACCTTGACAGTGAAGAGCAGAAATCTCTGTAGCACAAGGACAAGAAAATTGGATTCAACCTAGCAGACCGAGAAAACACTCAACATAAACTGGTATTGACAGATTGTCTAAAAACGTTAGTCAGATTATTCATGGCATCTTTTGTTTTCAATTAGCAACTCTTTTACCAGAAATTCTTCACTTATTTCTACAATAAAATCTAGTATTATTAAAATTAGTTATATGTACAAGATTGATCAAACACTGGTAAGTTTAAAATTGAATTGACAGTTACAAAACATTTGAACTTACATTCATTTACTTAATGAGACCAAATTTCAAATATTTATTACATAAAATATTTTTAAATTTCCAATTGTTGAAAACAAGATTTTCATTCTTTTTTGTTAATCAAGTAAGATGAATTTTATTTCTCCATATATCAGAATTCAAAACATATCTGTGTCTTCTCATAAAAATCACTGAAGCTTAAAGCCATAATTCCATAGAAAGGGAGTTGAAATCGATGATACCAACACATGCCAAGGTTATATAACTATTGAGAAATGGAGAAAAACCGCGAACATTTTGTTACTTGTCAAAACACCAGAATTTTGTGTACTTCCTTCATTAGTTTTTTTCAGTAAAATGTTCTAAATGTATTTTTACTATATTAAAATGTGTATATGTATATTTTATAGTATCTGTAATACAGTCTTTGTGAGGTTCTGTAGCATTTTATGAGGAGTATGAGAAATTGGTCACAGAGATTATGAGACGCAGTTTTTTTTTCTGTATGATTGAAACTGGTTTTGCAGAACAATGATAATCAGTTCACTCTTTCTTCATATGGCAAATGAAAAAGTATATTAAATCTGTCTAACATATATCACATTGTACTGCTTAAGATAAATTAGAGAATCATTTGGTGATGATCACAGACAACTTTATTCCTCCTTTTAAGAATGGTACTGTCATAGTCTCTAATAGGTGAATCAACAGCTCTGTAGTAACTCATTCTTGGAAACTGGGTGTGATACGGTAACAAGTGGGCATCTTTGTCTTGTTCCATACCTCAGGGTTGATGTTACTAGATCTTCCCATTCAATGTATGATTGACTGTCATATATAGCCTGTGTTGTTTTGAATTACATTCTTATATATACTTCCTTTTGTGAACAACTTTATAAGAAATATCGAAATTGATGAATATTTTCTTTGCATCCATTGACACAGCCTTTCTTTATTTAACATATATTTTGGTAAACATCTGTTAAACAACAGCAGTGGGGATATGTGCTTGGCACAGCAGGTAAGAGTTTTGGAACACTCAGATGCCAAACTGGAGTGCCTGGGTTGGAATTCTGCTTATTTCACCTTCAATTTCAGTTTCATTCCTATGCATACCTTTGTGAGTAGCAGGTAATGGCTCAAGAAAGAGGCCCCCACACACACCCACTTGTAAACCCAGATGGACTTCTTAACTAGTGCTTTTGTTGTTGTTGTTATTTGTTTGTTTGTTATGTCCGAACACAGCTGTTGCAGGCACCTGAAGAGTCAACCAGGAAGTAGATTTTCTCTCTCCTTCTTCCTTTCAAATGGAATGAAAGAAATTAAAAATAACTGTAGTTTTTATTTTGTGATGCCAAAATCAAGTAAACTATGTAAGTGGAAACAATATCCCGACATAATGGGGCTTATTTTAACCAGCAATACAAGGAATTTTAATTGATCCATCTGTTCACCAAAGTTTGATATTTTTTACTTTATTTTTATTAACTTGTTCAATATGTAGTTGCATTGCCTTATATTATCAAAAACCAATTTGTTGTTTTGATAATTGTCGATACTGACTTTATTTTCAGACATGTGTTGGCTATGTAATTGCATTGACTTGTTTTCAAATGTGACATACTTGCCAAAGTGAAAAGCATGATTCCATATGCATTTTGGCTATTTTATTAAATTAAAATCAAATTTATTCAAAATTATCACCTGAAATAGCTTTGCAAAATTTATGTGTGATGCAGCATTTAAAAGTTAAAATATTGTGGACTCTACAAATATTGTGCTTCTCTACAAATACCTGATAAGATAAATATTGTATATTTTACCAAATTTTTCATAATACAGAACACAGAATTTTCTTTTGTATTTTTTTCTCATGAATGTAAAGGGAGCAAAAAAGAGGCACAGAAGACAGTACTTTGTTTTCTTGTTCACTGTACAAATGACTGCAACAACCAGTAGTATGTCAAGAGTCGGGAGTCAGGAACTCAATTCAAGTCTCTTATGTGGGTGACAGCGATACAAGTACTACATCATTGCTGCCTACCTCCAGAGTTCACAGGAGTAAGAAGCTAGAATATAGAGCCGAGTAAATACTCAAAACAACAAAGTTATCATATTTCTCGGTAAATTTGCAGATTGATCATACAAATCTCATTTCATCCTAGCATGACATCAAAGGTTCCAACTAGGCGTCACTCTTTCCAAATATCTAATACAAAAAGGAGATTGAGCAACATTTAGGTTGTGCTACCAAGGCCAGGTTCAATACTTACTTACTGAATTACATGTATTTGGAATTTTTAAAGCTAAAGAAGCCACATAAATGCAAAAAAGTGTCAATTTGCAAGTGATACACTGTACTATTTTTTCTTTTGAAGATATCCAAAGATCAACTGTGATTAAAGTCATAGAAGATACTATACTTACTTAATAGCTATCAAGAGAGGCAGAGATTATGATTACCATCTGAATCTGTGACGAAGAACATGTGATTAACACACTGATTTCTTGCATTTGGGCTGACGTTTCAGTTTTATAAGTAGTTTTATCATCAGTGCAACTGACAGAGTACCAAAGGAATTAACACCTATTGACACATTGCCTTTGAAATAATCAGTCTGCCTTCAGTTCTTGATAATAAAATCGTATCAGTTATGTAGTTTTCTTCAATTATATACCAAAATTCTCCAGGAATTTTGTGGTTGGAGATGTTAACTTCCTAGTACAGTAAAACAAGGATTTGATTCATTTTGTTGCCCCCTTAATGGCATGTATAAATACTTTGCTGATATCTGTAAAACTGTTCAAGATAATATATATAAGGTTATGCAATGAATTGATCTCAATATCTCTAAATTACGCTATTGCTAGGTGTTTAAAATAAACCTTGTATATGAGTAGCAGTATTCATGATAGTATTAGTTAATAGATAATCATAAGTTCAAGGAAATCAATGCACATAATGTGTGAAGGTTAGTCTAACAATGTTAAGCTTGTAAGTCCTAAAAAGGACATGATACTGGTGATAGTACATTCCCTTTAAAAATAAAGGAAAAATAAACTGTGACTTCATGTCTTTGTGTTTGTCAGAGAGAGAGAGAGAGACGGAGGCATACACACCATGAGCATACATATATACATACTGTGTATTTAATGACTAAAATAGTTACATGATGACAATGATCCAAAAGGATTTACTGATTCTTAATGATACAATTAGTATCCCATTTATTTTTAGGTCCATGACAACCTCTAAAACAATATCACTATATTAGCTGATTCAAAACTTAATTTGTTTAATATTTGCTTCCCACTAAAATGTGTTTTTTTTACTTATTTCTTTTTTTTTATTAATGTAAAGAAAACATCTTTCATATATTTCAAAAACTCAGTCCTAAGAACGTAAGTGTATTTCTAACCATCCTCCTACCTCATTTCTTTATTTACTCTTCTTTTAATTTTTGTGGTAATATGTTTTCATTTACTTTACAATCACAGATGTGATACTCCTCTACAGCTATTGTTCAACAAGTAAGAAAGCAGAAATATCATTATCACAGGAATATATAGCAAATGGCCATAAAGGATAATTAAATCATGAGATGTCAACTTAAGACATTCTAACAAATTGCTTGATACAAAATTTTTACTTCAAAAATGTTGTATTTTAATTGCTTTTTGTAGTTATGCTTGTGAAGTGGTTCTCTTCCAAATATTTGTAATCACATATTTTTTGGGATATTAATCCAAAAGTCAACTTCAGGTGCAGTTTTCACATGTTTGTTACACAGAGGGACATGTGCTGGAGTTGCTCCTTTTACTCTGTGCAGAGCTACTAAGATACCAACGTGTGAAAGAGGGGATCATTGTTCTTCCAAAATATGGAGCTCTTCTGACTTTATAAGAATGTAACTAACTCATTTTCCTTTATCTGTTACATACACATATACTCATAGGAATCAGGGATTCAAAATAAATATTTATATTGTGATTGAAAAACCTAGTGACTTCAGCTAAACCTTACTGAAACTTTATACTTTCCAGACAAAGTAATGAAAATATTAGTTATGACATAGATAAAATACAGAATAGTCAAAGGTATGGCTACTATATTTTTCCTAGAGAATTTTAACCCTTATAATTCGTGAACTCAACAGGTCAGCACTTTTTTTTTATTAAACCAGTATGCAAATAACAATCCTCCAAGATTGAATGTACAAAATATACTTCTGTCAACCTCTAGTTTCTGCTAATCTACAGATAAGGAAAAAACATGAATAAACTATGATTTTGTTTGGACTGTCATCAATTGAAGGACCTCTGTACTCCAGAATCAGCCTTTGGGGGCAGCAATAACCATTAAGAGCTAAGGAAGAGGCAGCATCTATCTGAAAGATTGCCAGAAGCAGAGCGCCGGCAGTAGTAAAAGCCTGAAAAAAGTGGGTAGGCATTGTGGTATAGCAGTTATGCCACCATTTGAGCACTCTCATCCCATCCGGAGTACAGGTCAAATCCATTGTTCCTCCACTTGCTACCAAGGTTCTGATAATGTACCTAGAAAGCAGTAGATAATAGCTCTAATTTTTATGAATTGAATCAGCAGACAGAACAATTTTCTGTCTCTGAAAGTCTTTTTCTCAAATAAATGAAATATCTTTAAAAAAACTTTATAATGACTTTTGAGAATTACATAAAATATACTTTGAAGGGTAGTTGAAAAAAATGTTAGTTGTGAGTTTTTTAATACTTCTCTATATGGAGTCTGTTGGCAGTATCATTCTGCCTTATTACAAATATAAATTTATTAAATGTATATCTGATTTTATGATGATGAGTGTGCTGGATTGTCCTTATTTTGTCATGAAAGCACCTTATTTTATTGAGAATTGTATTTAAAGTACATTTTAATTATAAATAACATGTACAAGATGATACTGAAGGACATTTTTCATAAAAATTAACTAAGTATTTGAAAAAGTAATACTACATTTCTCCTCTATATGCAGCCATCAGTTACTTTGTAATTGCTTTTTCTCTATATTAGTCATGATTGCTGAAAATTCTGATTCAAATCTATTAGAAAATGTCTTTTTATTAAGTGAAGCAAAGACACATATTAGCATGGCTGCCATGACTAGATGATATAATAATGCTCAGGTTGGATAATAGAAAAATGTGTTTCCATTTCTACTAAGTGACCAGTGCTGGACCATTGGCCCAGGTTGTGTTAGTCACTCATCTCTCAATTCAGAAATCCAGAGTAGTGAAGCGTCTTTCTAGTTCTGTCTTTGGATAACATGTCTGAAATTAAGTTTGTTATCATTTCCTGTAATGTAAAAGGATGAATAGTGTAAGATGATCAGCTTTCTAATAATATGAATTTAATTGGGGACATTATTTCTGTTCAACTTGCAATGGTTAAAACTCATTTACTGGGTTGCAACTAAGAAAATGTAAACAAGGACGGTGATAAAGGCAGAAGGATTTTATTATCAAGTAAAACGAAGGAGAAATTATTCTGAAAGAGAAGTTTCTGATTCTTTCAGGTAAAATGCTTATTTCTCGTGTTTTGAAACTTGGTTACTTCAGTAAAGTCTCCATATCAATATCAATACATCCTACAGCATAAGACAACACCTTAAAATAATAGTTAGTTTATCAGAATTTATGTTATTATGTCAACCTTCACCAAAACCCCAAAACTCATGGTGTGGTCATAGTGCTTTTTATTAGATTTATCATACTCAAAAGGCAAAATCAACATCAATTTTAATGATGAAGCATTTTTGAAAAACAGAAAGGGAAGGCAACAGTGAGATACAATTTGTCTGTGGCATGCAGGAAACTTAGGAAAACACAAAATCCTCTGTTGGAAAGAGAATTTAACAGTTAGGGTGAGCAATGTGACGTCTTTTCTAAGTGTTTCCCATGACTTTTCTATAACATCTCTAACGCTTCTTCACAACAACTATAAAGCATCACTCTACTGAAAGCCTGAAGCTCTTTGTCTTTTGTACTTACAATGTATGTGTCCTACCAAAGGCAGCTCCGTGTTCTTAATTAGCAAGATGCTATTCAAACCATGCCTTCACTACCCTGCAAAGACACCGCACATAGTCCTGCTGTGTTTTTATCATTAACTGGAATCTGTGTCTACCTGCTGAGTGAGCATTCAGCATTGGCTATAGGCCTCTGCAGACATCCTTAGATTCCATAGGTTATTTGACATGCTAGCAAAGTTTCGGATTTAAAACGTTTTACTAAAACAATACCTTAGAAAGTAGGTGCCTTTAAGCATGGAGTATTTTCATTTTATTTTTTGTGCTCGTGTGTGTGTGTGTGTGTGTGTGTGTGTGTGCATGTGTGTATGACAGAAACAGAAATAAAGATTCATTGAATTTATTGTTTAGATACTAGGGTTAAATAATTTATGAACAATTGATTTCTGTAATCAAAATCAAAAATATGATTTTTTTGTCGCAGATTTTGTACAGGACACGTGACATCATGTTTACAGGGTTCCTCATGCACTCTTGTGTTACATATATTAGAGGTTTATTATTTTGCAACTGATGAGGAAACACTAGGCATAAATGAAACAGTACTGCAGCAAGTGGTGTGTGGTATATATGAATTCAAGATGTAATTTTGAGAGGTTAGTAAATGTAAAATTCTAAGTTTGTAGTGGGACCTACAGCCTTTGCACTGTCACTGTTACATTTTTACAGATATGCTATTGGGACATATTTGTGATTTTTCATTATTACTGAAGTAGAAATGACAAACATTTTCATAATTCATGTTATTTTATTTATAATGAATCCATAATGTTATGGCAGGAGAAGATATTTAATGTCTATATTGTATCTATGGTAAATACTTCTGATGAAGTTAATTATCTCATCTTAACTTTTTCATAACAGAAAGTTGGAGATCATGGAATCTGTAGGTTGGTCTGTGTATATGTGATCTCATTGCTTCAAGTTTTTAATACATAATTTGCATGCTTTTTGAGAAGGGAAATGACTTCTTTATCATATCTATGACTTTGAACTCACTTTTATAATTGCTATTTTTTTAATTTAATTCAAAATACCTAAAACTCTTTGTCTATTATAGATTTCAATAGAAACTGGTGGAAATTCATTGAATGGCTTTTTTCATTCCATATACAATACATTTTTCAGTGATTTATTAATATGAAGCCTATGATTGGTATCAGATGAGAATTTGTCACCCTTGAATGAGCGATGCATAGCCTTAGAAGACTGTGTAAACATCAGCATTTCTGACTTAAATATCATATCAAATATGATATTCAGATATAGAATTCAAGTTTTGTAAAGTACAGTTATTTGTCAATTGGTAACACCACACACATTGACCCATCTTTCAAGTTCTTCTCAGAAGGAATACACATTTCCCTTCCGCTTTATCAGTCAGGCTATAATGCTAGTAAGTTTTCTGTCTCCACTGCAGCTGGCTCATTGGGCCGACAGCAAATACTTGTAGCATTTATACACTCCTCCTGACAGGAAGTGTTTATTTTAAAATTAAGTATCTCTCATCCCATTAATATGAATGCTGTGTATCACAAACAACATCTTGACACTAATTAGCTGCTGAAGCTCACAAACAAATTTAAATCTTCAATGCCTGTTTGCCATGCTGCATTATTTTTTATGAAAATAATTTTCAAAAGTTACAAATCATAAGAGAATGTGTTCCTCAAGCACCCATGGTATTTAGATAATGAATAATATCACATGTTATTTCACAAATGCTTTTGTTTTTCATGGTTGGAATTTGTGCAGCAGAAGCTTGCACAGGATGTGTATTCATCACTAAGAAGAAAGGCCCATGCATGTGATTACAATGTAATTTTGTTTTTAAGTCTGCATTGAATATATAATATGTATAGGGAAATGTAAAAGGCTGGCTACATGGAAAGTGTTAAGGATGCAGTTTTTTTCTACATCTGGGACTGCACTAGCAACAATCCCCACGAGAGAAAGTTCATTTCCCTTTGGCCAGTCTCCCAGCCTCAGGTGCTCCATCCTACAGCAACATTCTTCACACAATCCACTCTTAATTCTGAAATATTTGGCAGCTACTCGCAAATTAGACCCAAAAGTGTATGAAGTCTATACACAGGTAAACATCTACATAGCACTGTTGAGAGGCACTTGTCTGTTTCTATGCCGGATAGTATGTGTCTCATCTTGGTTTGTCTCTAATTTTTCTTTTGGAAAGTCTCTGGTCAGTGTTACATACATTTCCTTGTTGCATTCATGCATGATGCTAAAACAGAATATAATTCTACACCTTGAATAATACTGTATTTTTACTAAGGCTTTAACATTCACAAGTTTGTAGCCAAGTCTGTCCTACATTTTAGTAAGTGGTAACAGAATAACAATGGCTACTCACAAACATCTCCTAAAATTGTTAAACATTTCCAACATGCTGTGAGTATAGTGCAAACATTCATTCACTGTTTTTTTATTCATTTGCATTTGATTAAGAATTTATGCTATTTCTGGTTCTTTGATAAGTATTATAAGGTGATTCTTTTTTAACTGGAATCATTGTGATTCAAAATTCAAACATGATAAAGTCATACATAAGTGTTAGTACAAAACAACATTGCCAATCTGGCTGAAATTACATCATTTTATTTAAATTGGGTATTCTCTACTGTTTCATGTATTAAAATACATCATATTAAAAAATTTGTTTTTCTTTTATATATTTGAAGGATAGATGGAAAAGAGCGGCAGATACATAAAGAGATGATCTGTTGACTGTTCACTCCCAAATACCTGTAATAGCCAGTGCAGTTGCCAGGATGAAACCAAAGACCATGTGACTCAATCCATAACTTTCACGTGGGTATCAGGAATCCAAGCATTTCACCGTCATCTGATTCTTTAGATTCTGATTTGCAGAAAGCTAGATAGAGAAATATTGTTGTTGGACTCAAATTTACAAACTCTATTATTGGATATGCATGTCTCAAAAATACATGTTAACTGTGGTAGCAAATACCTAACCCTTAAATACATATTATGTTTTATTTTCCTACCTTTTTAGTAATTTAATTTTTTTCTTTACAAATAGAGTCACCCATATCTGTATAGAAGGTGATATACACACATACATGTACACATACACACACTATATACATATTGTGAATTAATTTATATACAGCTATGTAGCACATCGATTGTCCTTATGGCAGGAATATTTAAATCCTAGTTTCTAAAATTTCAAGTAAATAACATACTGATATTAATCATAACTAGCATGTTGCATAGAAAATATCAGGAGCCTATTTTTCCATCTGATTGAACTTGTAAATAATATATTCTTTTAATGTTCTATTACTAAATAGTAATAAGAGCAATAGTAATAACAAAATTTTCCACAATAGTAAATGACAAAGTTCATAAAATAGTTTGGAAGTTGTTTTTTTAATTTTAGTTACAATTTTATGGAAACAGAAGTCTTTTAAGAGGGATTTCCCTGATACCAGTCCTGAGGCATGATGGCATAATCATCATTGTAATATCCCTATCTCATACCTGAGTGCCAGTTTGCTGATTATACAACTTCTGATCCAGCTGCCTGCTAGTATGTCTAATACACAGAAGGTGATGGACAGAGAAACATTTTCTACCATCTATATGGGAAACACACATGGCTTTTCTTGCTCCTTACTTCATCCTAACCCAGCCCTGGCTGCTATGTGAAGTTGAGGAGTTAATCTTCATCTGCCCTGTTTCCATCTGTCTCTCTTCAAGTAAATAAATAAATAAATAAACAAATATTTTTAAAGATCTGTTCATTTTAAAGTAGGAGCTATAGAGAAAGAGGGTAGAGGAATAAAGAGGGGAGAGGAACAGAGAAAGAGAGAGATAAGAAGGAGCAGGGGGAGGAGAAGAAGAAGAGGAGGAGGAGGAAGAGGGAGAGAGAGATAGAGAATAAGCGAGATATAGAGAATAAATGACTGTCCGTCTGTTGGTTCACTCACTGACCCAGAGTTGGGTCAGATAAAAGAAAGGAACCAGGAACTTCATCTGGGGTAAACATGACTAGATGGCAGGTTTCCAAACTCTGTACTATCCTCTGCTGCTTTTATAGGCCATTAGCTGGAATCTGGATTAAAAGTAGAAAGCGAGGAAACTGTTTAGAATCCATATGGAATGATGGGTTTGCAGGTGATGATTTTACCTACTACATCACTAGATCATCCCCCAAAAAATCTTTAAAAAATTTAAAAAATTATTGGAAGGCAGATTTATAGATATAAGAAGGAGAAAGATCTTTCATTCACTCATTCACTCCCCAAATGGCTGCATCAGCCAGAAGTGAGCCAATCTGAAGCTAGGAACCAGAAGCTTCTTCTGTGTCTTCAATGTGTGTGTAGGGCAAGGCTTTGAGTCATTATCTGCTATTTTCCTAATTCACACGCAGGGAGGTGGATGGGATCTAGAGTAGCCTGGACACGAAGTGGTGTCCATATGGGGGGATCCCAATGCTTGTAAAGATAGGATTAGACAATTGAGCCATTGCATCCCCACCCTAACAAACCTTTGAAAAAGAAAAAGTCCCTTACATATTCAGACATTTAGCAATTTCACATAGCAATTTGTTTTTCTTATTCATGTGTAATAAGTTGCTTATGTCTCTAGACCTTTTTTTCAGACTAAAATCCAAATTTGGAGTTCTTTTGCTTTATTTTAGGAAACCCGAGCCTGAATCTGTATTAAATCTATTGCACAATATTTCCCACAGTTCTCTCTGACTTTGAATCCTCTGCATTCCAAGGCTAGGATTCTGGAGAATTTGTTTTCACATGGTCGTCTTTGGTTTAAAGTTTACATATAAATATTTGCTTTAAGCTTTATAAAACATTTAATTAAGGATTGGCATATCCCTCCTCATGATTTTGCATTTTTCACCAATGTTACCTAAATACAAATATTGTCAGTGCAATACATGCGTAATGGAGCTAATAACAAGAAGCACAAAAGCTCTAGCTCTGCCACATTAGTTCATGAAATATTTATTCAAGCTAAACCTCAGAGTAAGGGATACTGACATCATTAGATTTTTCAGAATTTTTCAAATATTAAAGATAAATGATGTTCATTCTTTAACAAAGTATGTGAAACTATTTTTCAAAATAGGCATAATTAAGAGATTTGCTGTAAGCCATATAATTGTAGAGTAACCTGAATAACAAATCCAATTGTACATATAAATATTTATACAAATATATGAACACAGAAATAGAAATAAGCACAGGTAGAGTGCAGAAATCCTCTAAAATAATTATTTATGATACTGGTTATATTGTATCTAGTTGAAGTCCATATACAAAATCAATGATATACTGTTAAATCAATTCTTACTTGTTAACTTATTTAAATTAAAAAGTTTTTTTCTAGCCTTGAATTTATATCCACTTTGTACAATTATTTTAGAGGAATGTTACACTTTACCTGTGTTTATTTGCATTCTTGCATATCTCTTCTAATAATACCTGTTATTTTAAAAAATAATTTGTTTTAAAGAATGAACATCATATTTTCAATATTGGAATTAACTAAAATTAAGACATATTTATTTCTGTAATGTCTACAGCTTCCATAAATTTGTTATTATCTTATTTTTAATCAAAAAACATATGAATCCTTACACATATAGCAAGTAGGAACAGTTGTCAAAAGATTCTGACTCAGAAGTAGGCATTCTAGAAATACTATATCCATTTCAGCTCTTCTGAGTCATCTTTTATCGTGTCAACAATGGCCATATGGCTTGTTCTTGCAACACAATTTTTCAGAAAAATATTTTAAACAAGAGTTCTGAAAGCTTTTGGGAAAAATGTGTATTCAATTAGTCTCAAAATTAAAAATATTCTGGCTCAGAAACACCATTCTTGTGAAAAAGGCTCATAAAAAAGGCACCAATAATCATTTATAATGCACTAATGATTCCACCATTGCCACAAAAATCATCACAGATTTAATGGATTAACAGAACATAAATTTATAATCTTCAGCTTTATGGATCACAGGTTTAGAGTGTTTATGGAAAATCTACAGAAATATTAATTTTTTGGCTTTTCTAATTCCTACTCTCGCCTACACTCCATGACTTACAACCATTATTTTTTTCCTTGATGTCAAAAACGCTGAAGTTTTCTATTTATTTTATTGTCACACTTCCTTCAAGTTATCTTTTTTCTTCTAAGTGCAAAAACCCTTGGATTACATTGGGCCTATCCAGATAATTGAGGGTAAATGTAGTTTAAGTCGGATGATTAACCATATTAATTCCATCTGTTAAAATATGGGAGGGAAAAAAAATGGAAAAGCATTTCTCAGTATTGTACCTATGAAACTCATAAAATGTGTTTTCTTTATACTAATAAAAATTTTCAAAACCTTTTGTTATGTAGTGCAATATATTCGCAGATTGTGGTAAGTAAAATCTGGGCAGGGCATTATTGTGTCTGCCCCATGCATATTTATTCACACCTCTATGTGAGTTCTGCATCTACAAGTGCCACTACATGAATTAAACTAACTGTGATTTAAAATGATTCAAATATAATTTGTGTCTACATTGAACATAGACATTTTTCTTATTTTTAATTCATTGAACAACACACTGTAACACCTATTTACAAAGCATTAACATGAAGTTCATCATTACAAGTAATTTAGAGTTAATTTGTATTATATAGGAATATGTGCATGAGTTAAACCCAAACACTATGCCATTTTACATGGAGGACTTCATCAGCCACAGATGTTTCTGGAAACAATTCTCCATAGAAATCTAAAGACCACTGTAAAAGCAATTAGCCCTATTAGTTTTCAGATTACTTATAGAATAATACTCCTATCTACTCCCCAGTGTGGATACATCCACATATGAAAGTTCATTTTCAAGCATAGAACAAAGGCTGCAATTTATCACCAACTCATTTTTTTCTATCACGGAGCACTATTCAGGGAAAAAAAGATTCAATAATGTATGATACTGAAAAGCATGCAGCATACATATTTTATTGTGATAAAGCAAACAAGCAAGCAAACAAATTAAAAAATCAGAAAAGTATAGACTAAAACCAATGCCCTATATGTTACATTAAATTATGATGAGTTACAAAGAATATCATAGAGCTTGTAAAAACATTTGCTCAAAATAATGCCTTAAAAACAGATGATTTTTTCAAATTATTGTGTAAAATGACTACAAAATCTACAAAAGTAAGATTAAAATGGGTATATATATAATTTGAAAATGACATGTGAATATAATTTGTATATACAAATTTATACTTATTCTTACTTATATTTACTCTAATTGCAAAGTCAGATATACAGAGAGAGGAGGTTAGACAGAGGAAGATCTTCTGTCCGATGATTCACTCCCCAAGCAGCAGCTGCAACAGCTGGAGCTGAGCCAATCTGAAGCTAGCAGCCCAGAGTTTCTTCTGTGTCTTGCATGCGGGTGCAGGGCTGTCCTCCACTGCTTTCCCAGGCCACAAGCAGGGAGCTGGATGGGAAGCAGGGCCACCAGGATTAGAACCTGCACTCTATGGAATCCCAATGTGCTCAAGGTGAGGACTTTAGCCAGTAGGCTATGGCACTGGGCCCTAATGTAATAAATTAGTGACATGAGTTGTTGGCAGAAGAATGAGATTTTAAGAAATAAGGCTCTATGGATTTTAAAAAAAGAGAAAAAATCTGTAGTGCAGCTTTAGTAAATCTATATTAAAGGCTGCAAAAGTTTATTTATGATCAGAAATATTTACTAGATGTGCAGATTACTGTGAAAGGCAGTAGACTAGAAATAATAAATACAAAGATCTTGGCTTGAATTTTTGTTAAACTCAATTACTGTGTATCACAAGATGAATTTATATCCCTTTGTTACAAGTAAAAAATGAAACAGATGGAGCCCAAGTTTATTACTATAAGTGAAATAAGACACAAAAAGATAAAATTTGCCTGTTTTCCTTTTTTAGTTCAAAGTTAAAAATTAGTGTGAATCTAGAATAGAAATTGTTGGAGGTTGGGACTTTGAAGAAATGATGACCAGAAGTATACTGATGATGGGGAGAAAATTCAGCTAAATTATTGGATGGTGCAAGTGAAGCTCTCTGGAGGACATCAGACCCAGAGGCTTTGCATCCCAAACTCCCCAGAGAGATGCTGGAACCAAGTGTGAGGGAGGGAGACACTGGATCCCTGGGGGACAGAGACTGGTAAGGATCAGCTGGTGGAATCCTGGAGTGAACCACAACAAAGCCCACACACATTCATGTTGGTGAGTTTTAAGACCCTGAGGCTCAATCACCAATACCAGGAGTGTCCAGAGTAAAACAAGACAGGAGGGTAAAGAACCACAGGGGTGCACACATGCACAGCAGGAACCACTTGGTGATGTGCTTGTGCAGCCCTTGTAACTAGGAAACTGCAGCAGAGCATAACGCAAGCTAACATTCACAATAAAATCACTGGCCACTCCACTTCATGGCGCCACAGACTGTAGCAGGGCAAGACACAGGGGAGCACTGCCCAAATTGCTATGGAAAACAGCCAGGGCAGCTCTGTCTGCAGAGACTGAACTCAAATTATCCCTATACAAAGCAACATAAAGCCAAAGTCAGCTTGAAGAGAAAGCCCACAGATCTGAAAGGCCATGGGGAAGGGGAAGAGAAAAAACAGTAAGCAGCATAAGTGAAGAAACCAGTGTTTCCTTAAAAAAATGACCAAATTGGGCTTGGCAGCGTGGCCTAGTGGCTAAGGTCCTCACCTTGATCCCATATGGCCGCTGGTTCTAATCCTGGCAGCTCCACTTCCTCTCTATCTCTCCTCCTTTCAGTACATCAGACTTTGTAATAAAAATAAAATAAATCTTTAAAAAAAAATGACCAAATTATCTCAGTCTTACAAGATGAAGACATTGAGAATCTCCCAGACGAGGAATAAAAAAAAATCATAAAACTCTTAAGAGACAGAGAAAAACACATAAAAAAAATCAAGGGTTAAGGTATATGTCATAATAGAGAGACAAACATTAAAACAATATCCAACTGAAATTTGTGAACTAAAGAATACAACACAGCAAAATAAAAAGCTGACAAAAAGTTTCACCAATACAATGAATAAAGCAGAAGAAAGAATATCAGAACTGGAAGAAAAGTTATTTGAGTACATGCAATTAATCAGAATCTGAATGGAAGAGAATCTGAATAAAGCCAAGAAAACTATCCAAGAACTGAATGACAGCATTAAAAAAAATAAAATATCAGAATCATTGGAATTTCTGAAAGCATGGAAAGAGAGGTAGAACAGAAGGAAATATTCAATGAAATTTTAAAAGATAATGTCTGAAACATTGGAAACTTAAGAGTAAGCCAAATACGAGTAGGACTGAGAACCTCAAACAGATTTAATCCAAAGAGGTCCTCACCCATACAGTTTGTTGTAGATCTCTCAACTGAACACAAAGAATACTGAAACAAGCATGTAAAAAATATCAGGTAACACATAGTGGAAAACCAATCAGATTCATGCTAACTTCTCAGTAGAGACCCTTCAAGCAAGAAGAGAATGAAGTGACATTTTCCAGATCCTGAAAAAGAAAAAACTGTCAACCCAGAATAATATATCCAGCAAAGCTCTCATTTGAGTTTGAAAATGAAATAAAATATTTCCACTGCAAAAAGAAGCTAGAAGACTTTTCCAAGACTAAGCGAACCCTAGAAACAAGACTCAAAAACATGCTGAAGACAGAAAAAAGAAAGGCCACACTCAGTGATGGCAAAGGGAAAGTTATTTCCATTAAAGGCTACAAAAAAAAAAAAAAAAAAAAAAAACCAAAAACCAAAAAAAAAAAAAACAACCCCACAACGTTAAACAGAGATTCCAACAGAAGAATGACAGGAGAAAATTGCAACCTATAAATATTAAAACTGGACACAAATGGCTTAAACTTCTCAGTTAAAAGATAGAGCTTAACAAAATGGATCAAAATGCAGAACCCATCAATGTGTTGCTTACAAAAGAGACATATCTAATCACAAAGATACATGAAAACTGGAAATGAAAGGATAGAAAAGAATATTTCATGCCAATGGAAAAGAAAAAAGAGCAAAGAGCTAGTGTAGCCATTCTAATATCAGATTATATAGATTTCCCTGTGAGAAATACTGAAAGAGATGAAGAGGGATATTACATTTATAATGATATAGGCATCCATTCAGCAGGAGGAAATAATCATAATAAATGTATACTCACTTATTACAAGGAAACCTAGTTACATGAAATAATTAATGAAACACTTATGGGGAGACATAAATGCCAATCCAATAACAGTTGGGGACCTTAACATCCCTTTAACATCAATGGGAAGATCAATGAGAGAGAAACTCAGCAAGGAAGCAAGAGATCTCACACAGACAACAGAAAAATAGACTCAATTGATATGTACAAAACCTTTCCTCCCATGGACATTGAATGTACATTTTTTCAGCTATACATGAATGTGTATGATACTCATATCATAGGTCACAAAACAAGCCTCAGAACTTTTAAAAAGATTGAAATAATCCCATACATCATCTCAGACTACCATGAAATGCAACTAGACAGCAGTAAATCAAAACATCCCAGAAAATCTGAACAACATATTTGAGCATTGGATTAGGGAAGAAATCAAAGAAGGAATTAAAAAAAATTCCTTGAAACCAATGAAGACTCAACACAACACACCAAGCCCTGTGAGAAGCAGCCAAAGCAATGTTAGGAGTCAAATTTATCACAATTAGTGCCTATATTAGGAAACAAGAAAGACACCAGTAAATGAGTTAAGCATACACCTGAAGGAGCTAAGAAACTACAATGAAAATAATCCTTAGTTCAACAGAAAAAATAATCAAAATAAGAGATGAAATAAACCAAATAGAGATGAAAAATAATATGCAAAATCAATGAAACAAGGCGTTGGTTCTTTAAGAATACAAACAGAATAGACATCCCCTGGCCCATCTGAAAAAATGTGGGAAAAGATAAGAATTAGTAGAACTACAGATGAAAAAGTGAATGATACAACATATAACATGACCATACAGAGTATAATCAGAAATTACAGCAAGCATCTATGCAGCGACAAATCAGAAGCTTTTCAAGAGACAGATTCTTGGACACGTACCACCTACCAAAACTGAGTCATCAGGAAACAATATCTAAATAAATCTGTAACTGAGACAGAAATTGAATCAGTAATTAAGTTCCTCTTAACAAAGCCCTGGCCCATTTGGTTTCACTGCTGAATTCTTAAAAGCATTCAAGTAGAATTGACCCAAAACGTTCATGAACTACTCAAAACAATAGACAGGAAAACAATCCTAAACTCTTTCTATGAGTCCAACATCACCTCATTACAGAAGCCAGACAGAGACACAATAGAGAAAGACAACTTTTGACAAATATCCCCGATGAACATAGACGCTAAAATCTTCACAAAATACTAGCCAATAGAATGTAACAATACATCAGATAGATCATCCACCACTATCAGATGGGATTTACCTGTTACTTGCAGGGATGTTTTAACATACACAGATCTATAAATGTAATTTACTATATCAAGAAATTGAAGAATAAAACCCAGATGATAATCTCAATAGATGCAGAAAAAGCATTTAATAAAATCCAACACCATTTCATTCTAAAAACTCTAAGCTAGATAGAAACTGAGCGAACATACTGAATGGCAAAAGATTTGAAACTTTTCCACTAAGATCTGAACCTGGACAAGAATGTCCACTGTCACCACTAGTATTTAAGTAAATGCTGAACCCATGTGGGAGATGCAGAGGAGCTCCTGGCTTCAAATCAGCTCAGCTCCAGCCATTGTTGTCACTTGGGGAGTGAATCAGCAGACAGAAGAACTTTTTCCTGTATCTCCTTTTCTCTGCTTTCCACTGAAAAAAATTTTAAAAAGTCTTCAAAAATGTAGTGATTATAGTAGTTATGATACCATAATAATTACAGAATAAAAGCAAAACTATTGAGAGTATAAACCATTGATTAAACAATGACTATGTAGTAGACATAAAGTGTTATAACATGAAGAGACAATAGAGAACAAATGAGTCAAATTTTGAGCCTGACAGAGATTCCAATATCATGACAATAAAGACAAAAATATGTTTTAAAATGAAGGACACTCTATCTAAGCATTTTATTTTAGAAGATCTTACTAAGTACTATGTCCCAAAGCATACATTAAGCATTTCTCCTTTTAACATCCAAATAATCAAACAGAGATTACATCATCCCAGCACTTTTAACGATTCAGTGTATAGTCGGGAATTAGAGCATTGACAGGCTGGCGTCTCTATTTTGAAATATTCTAATACATGTTGACTTATGTCTCACAGGGTTGGTGGCAGATTTCCTGTTTAAGCTTTTTAAAGAAACTTCCTCTTATTGCTTGACTTGCTTTTCCTTGAATTTAGCTCTGATTTCCATTTTGTGAAACCAAAGGTAAATATGAGGCAAAAGTCAACATCAGAGTGTGGATCTAAGCAAAATGTTTAAAGATAACTTCCTACTCTGTAGCAGAGAAAGTTGCCCTTCCATTAGGATGAATGGCTAGCTGAGCTGCCCATCATAGACATAATGTTTCAATAAATGTGCAAGAGCTTATCATCTCCTCTACTTTTCCATCAGTGGAGTATTTTTTCAACCTGCTTTCTTCTTGACTCTGTTGGATAAATTAATCCTTAGAAAAGATAAAACTGATACCTGCTATTTTTAGCAATTATATGTTGTCTCTTCAAGTAACATGTTTGTGTATTTCTTATACATTTAGATAATACTGTCTCTATTATTTTGTATATTTTAGCACACGACCTCTCCCTGGAATTTTAAGTTTTGTGGTTGTAAAATTGTTTCATGACCTACATTGTGGTGTAGCAAGTTTAGTCACCACTTGCAGTAGCAGCATCCTGTATGGAGTGCTGTTTGAAACCCAAGCTCCTCTGTTTTTAAAACAGTCGCCTGCTAGTGCACCTGGAAAAACAGTAGAACATAAGTGCTTGGGCCCCTGTTCCCCATATAAGAGATCCAAACATAGATTTCGGTTCCTGGCTACAGCCTAGTAAAACCATGGCTGTTGCGGGAGTATAGGGAGTTAAACAGCAGATGGAAAAATCTCCCTCCCTTCTCTAAAATCTGTCTTTTAAAAAAGAATGAATAACTTGATTTTTAAAAAATCATTTGTGCATAAATTCTCTGTTTACACATATCACCTGCAACAATTACAGCTCATTTAAAAAAAAAAATTTATTATTTGTGTACTTGAGTTACAGAGTGAGGCAGGAAAGAATTGAAAGAGAGAGGTGAGAGGGAGGAGAAAGGATCTGCCATCCACTGTTTCACTCCCGGAATGGCCTCAATGACTGGGATTGTATAAAAGACTTGAATTAGTGCTTTTACAGGAAGTCCACACTGCAGGAAGAGGCTTAATTTGCACCACAATGTAAATTACTGTTTTAAGATCTCTGCAAGACGTTCCCACACTGATAAATGTGCTTATTATATGACCAATGCAGCAATGTACAGGACTTCAGTCCAAATCCCAAATATCTCTGTTACAAAATCAAACACATTTCCTGCATTTATTCAACTACGTTTATTATTATTGTCATATCTCATTTGACATTCTGGAAATATTAGTTCGTATGTCAACAGTTATTTGATTTAGCTCTTTCTTACAAGACTTAAATTCTGTGCTCACAATCCAACAACAGTTCTGCCTCATACTGAATTACTTTGCTTCTGCCATTTTCATCATTCAGCCTTTCATTGAAATGACACAGTTAAGACAGCTGGAAAATTTCCCATGATATGGTAAGTTGTTAATGCTACATATTTGTGATCCAAGACATAAAATATGCCCTCATCCTTGAATATCTGAAACACTTGATCTGTTTTCAGATATACTACTGCCTTCAAATTGCATCGGAATAAAACAATCTCACAGTGAAAGTTCTCAGTCCTCCTCATTTCAGACTTGTTTTCCTGATTTCCTTCCGAAATAAAAAATGAAACACTTTGCCCCTCTTATATTTCCACTCTTCAATGCTTCAATTTTGAAGCATATATAACCAATTATTTCATTATTCTCTATTCAGTCTCCTTTTAACCAAAGCAGTATAGAAGTTATCACAAATAATTCTATTATTTCTTTTGTATTCTACCAGCATATTCTTTTTGTCTTATTGTGAAGCTGATTCAAATTCATATTTTTTTCCCTGCTTCTGCATTGACTACGTTAGGACAATTAGCGTTCACATTCCAAATACTCCCATCCCTTCCTAGCAGTCATATTTATCTAATCAAGTTCTTAAATATAGCTTCAAATCCCAAACAAAAGCAGTCTTTAAGTTTGATTTTACCAAAGTAATTCTGATTTGATGACTGCCAGTTTAAGATGAATATCAAAATGTTTAACAGCAATAATAGTCACAAAACAAATACTCTCCAGTAAAACTCTCATTTGTACAATTTTAGCCTTATTCCCAGGCATTATGTTACCATTTTAGTAAACTGATTTTGTCTTTCTACTTTCTTAAAGGAAGTGTGATTTCTTCTGTCAACAGGTTTTGTGCATATTGTTCTCCCTGTCATTTTCTTCTCATCTTTCCAGGTTCAATGCAATTATCAACTCATTCAGAGAAGCTGGATTTTTAAGTTAAAAATGATTACCTATTATATACTTTCATAAGTATATACAAGTATACATATATAAATACATGTATATACATATATATATAGTTTTTCATACAGCTTTAACCCAAGTTTGTGGTTAACCTAGTAAACATATTTGTGAACCAAGTATCTACTATACTGTTTGTGTTTTCTGTAATTTTTGTGTAATCAATTTCAGTAGGAAAAAAAAAAGAAATACTTAAGACTGCTTTGTGGAGCTAAAATCCATAATATGCAAGATCCACTAGAATGCTTTAATATTACATGTTGTGGGGTTCATGGAAATGAGAATTTTAACCTAATAGTTATTGCTGTGTTGCACAATGGAGTACCCAAATTCATTTCCTGGATTCATCTCCTGAGACCAGATTTCCAATGCAGACAACGAGAGGGAGTGGTGATGGTTCGAGTAATTACATCTTTGTCCCTTAGGTAAGAGCCCTGCATTCAATTTGTGAATACTCGCTGTAGCCAAATCAGCCTTGGTGGTAAAGTGTATTTGGGCACTAAAGCAGCAGATAGTATTTCAATCTTTCCCTCTTCCTCTTTCACATGAATAAATAAGATTTTAAAAAGTATTTCTTTTCTCATGCTTCCAACGTTTTATTTTTTCCTTGTGATATGACCTGAGAACACTACTTATAAAAGGGTGCAAGATTTTCTTTGATACCAGTCAATAACTTTCTAAGGAAGGAAGTAACATAGTTGTTGGGAGCACTGCACGAATGCCCTGCCCTAATATGGTGGCTGGTACAAGGCCAGGAGGCAGCAGAAAGACAAGAGGTCACAGGTGAGGCAGATCTGCCTCCTTTCCAGGGCCTGGCTAGTCAGGTAGCACCCAGTGGACCTACAGGAATGGAAGTGATGGGAGTGAGAGCTGAGGCTGCTATGGCAATGAATGTGGCTGTTGTCATCTCTAAGGCTAGCCTGTCTTCGCAATTTTTTGGAGCATGGAGAGTATAACTGTTTTAGCTGCTTCTGTGATTTTTGACTGAAGGAATTGGGAATGCTTTCATTAGAGAAGGATGCTTTTGATTGTTGTCTCATTGTTTATAGAATTATGGAGTCTGTAGTGTTGGGAATGCCCACGTCGCCACGTACCCCGAGCCGAGCGGAGGGACTAGGGTTACAACAAAGACAACACAGAGAGACAACACAAGGCAGCACGCAGTACACCGAATGCCGATCGATGATAGATTGATCTTTATTGCAACTCCAGGCTTTCTTTTATACTCTCCCTAGCTCCTCCCAGTGTTTATCCAGTCCTCAAGGGGCCACCCTAAATCCTCGAGTTCCTCCCAGTAGTGGCCACCCTAAATCCCTTGAGTTCCTCCCAGTGTTTATCCAATCCTGTTGTGGCCACCCTAAATCCCTTGAGTTCCTCCCAGTGTTTATCCAATCCCTTGGCTGATAACTCGACAAATAGGAAGCAGGAACTTGCGGTTAAGCCAGTGGCTAGATGTATCAGGCCAAAATTGCTCATCCTGTTTCCCTCTGAGAAACAAGCTAAGCTGTGGAGTTAATCCTTGGGAGACCGGGGCCTGCACTGTAGTTATGGGGGGATTCTGTATTTGGGATTTCTGTTTTGGAGGTTTTTTTTCCCCTTGTGGCCTGTTTTCCTGTTAGATGATGGGTGGTTTGTATAAGTGAAAAATGTGATGAGAATGTGCTACTAGTTGGCGGATGATCACATGTGCCTTGACCTTGGAGTCCTGGCTGTTGCTCCGTAACTACTGTTAAAGAGTGAATAATGGCTTGCTCAGAATTATCTTTTGAGACGCCTGCTTAGCCTTGAAGTGCAGACGGAGTGACCAAATTACTGTACATGCCCCCTGAGTCATGAAGAAATAACAAAATAGTTGGTTACTTGTGCAGAGGCTTGTGAGGTGTCTGAGTAAATAAAAAGGACAGCCTTTTTCTTGGGCTGTGTGCAAGATCATGCAAGAATGTGTGTAAGATCATGTAAGAATGGGTGAGACCATGTAAGAATGTGTGAGAATGGGTAAGACCAGGTGAGAACATGCAAGAATGCACCAAGTGTCTGTGTCTGTGTCTTTCTTTATCGCCGACTCCACGCACCCTTCCCAACCTCTGAACTCTCGGCTAGAGCTGGACTCCGGCACATGATAACATTAATTGTGCTGCCAAAAATCACTTCACAACACTAAATAATAGTGTAATATTTGATTGAACAACTAAAATCAGGACATTTTAGATGTAGCTATATTTCTTTTTTTTATTATTATTACATTTCATTTTATGACACCATTTCAAAGGCTCTGGGGCTCCCGCAACCCCTCCCTGTACCCTCCCCATGGTGGATTCCTCCACCTTATTGCAGTATTACAGTTCAAATCCAGTCATGATTCTTTCATTGCAAGCATGTACCATGCAGAGTCCAGCGTCTTATTGTCCAGATAAACTCAACAGTTTCTTGGGGAGACCATCTCTGGTCTGAAAGCAGAGCTGGCAGAGTATCCTCCAGACCAATTAAAAGCCACAACATAACATCAACAACAGTTTACAACATTATGGAGTTAATTGACATGGTATTGAGTGACTGATATGTTAGAAAATACAAGTACTTAGCCACATCCTGTGACTGCCTAATTGGCATTTCTATTTTGGTTTATACACAACCAGCTTCTATATACCTTAAAATGGCTATAGGGTACTATTCAGCTGTCTTGTGTCTATTTTCCTTCTTGTATTTAGCAGTTTATAGTGTTGAAGCATAATTTTTACTGAACTTGGTGGATTTTAGGATAGTCCAAACTGGCTTATAATTTTAACAAGGCATATGTCAATAGTTGAGGTATAGCACCGTTTTAGGAGGGGTGTGCAGAGAAATGTTCAATATCCCAATGAGGAATAACTTATTTTTGTGTCCTACCTAGCAAGGTATATGTGAGTCCACGCTGACCGTTTCCTGTCTGGTTCTAAGCTTTGCTTGTTGTTCTCTGTCTATCTATTCTAATATTTTTGTTTTGTTTTGTTTGTCTTTTTTGGGGGGCGAGGGGGGTGCTCCAGGGCGACTCTGATAGTCATTGCAAGAGAGGGTGGAGATCCAAAGTTGGAACTAAGTAAGGACCAGAGAAAGCTCCTCTCCCTATTCCCAAACGAAGTTTACTGTTTTTCTGTTTCTGTGGACCACTCAGGGTTCCTGGCTGTTGTTCTAATGACATTGGATCCTGCGAGGAAGGATTTGGGCTTCTTCCATCCCATGTGGGAGATCCAAACAGGAGTGCATGACCTCAGAGTTCTCAGCCTCTGAAGGCACTCCTATTTCCCCTGGTCTCCTTGGGATGGAGCTATGTTTCCAATTACATTTTTATTTTAAATATAGTGGTTAGACCTTAGCAGAGGGAGCACTGCCATGACAATAACTTATAATTGACAGAATGTGAAGCTAGCTATAAAACATTCTCTGTGAATATAACCTAAGCCAATTTCAGTGACTTTATATATCTAATTTCTCAGTGAGATTAATAATTCTGAATGAAATAATTTCTTATGTATTTAAACTAAGAGTAAGACTTTTGAAACCATAAATTTTAGTAAATAACATGAAAATTATAATCATGATCATCCAGTACTCTGGATACAACAAATCAATGGTGAAAGAGTTTTTAATTTTTTTTATAGTATTTCCCTGAACAGTATGAGAGTATTACACTAATAAGAGGGACAAGAGAATTTTCATCAAGTAATAATTTGAGAAAAATCAGAACTTTCTATTAATATGATAATTCTATAAAGACATTTTTGTTTAGTTCATGGTATATTACCATATTCTTTGTGATGTTTTTTGGAATTTCCATAAAAATGTTATCTAAATATTCATGCAGGGGAAAACATTATGCAGAAGAGGCTTAAGCTGTTTTTTGAATTATCAAAATCCCTTGTTGGCATGCCAGTTCAACCTGGAAAACACCTTTTCTATCCCAGCTTCCCATTCTAATGTATGTTGGAAGCAAAGAAACTGTGTTAAGCACTGGCGTTCACGCCCACCCACAGCAGGTCAGGACTGAATTCCTGCTTTCTGGCTTTTCCCTGGATTGGTTTCAGGTGTTGAGATCATTTGACTAGTGAACAGCAGATGGAAATTCTCTCTCTCGCTCTTTCTTCCTGTCTCTCTGATTTAAATAAGGTCATTTTTAAGATTTATTTATTTATTTATTTACTGGAAAATCAGATAGAGAAGAAGAGAGACACAGAAGATTTCCTATTCCTTGATTCATTCCCCAAGTGGCCACAATAGCTGGAGCACACCTGATATGTAGCCAGGGTCCAGGGGCCTCTTCTGGGTCTCCTGTGTGGGTACAGGGTCCTAAGGCTCTGGGCCGACTTCAATTGATTTCCCAGGCCACAAGGAAGGAGCTGGAAGTGAAATGGGGCTGGTGGGACATGGACTGGTGTCCATATGTGATTCTGGCACATGGAAGGTGAAGACTAGCCACTAGGCTACTGTATTGGTCACATAAATAAACTGTTTTTTAGAATTTCATCTAATATTAGCCAATTAAATTCAACTTATGTTAAAAGAACCATCCACTGAAGAAAAATTTGTCTCAGAATAAAATAATGAGTAAACATATACCAATCTATTACTTTGACAAAGTAATATCAGATATCACATTGACAAAAATGAGTAAAATAAATATATTGACAAAAATGAGTAAAATAAATATATGGTCATCTATTTTGACATAGAAAAAGCATATAACAAAAGCAAGCAATTTCATTTTAAACATTCTAAACGAATTGTGTTAAAAATATTGTCTTATATAACAAATTGAACAGGTAGTATTTTATTTAACAGTAAAACATTGAGTTTCTTTTTTCTCTAAGATTAAGAACAAGCCAAAGATGCTTATGTTAGCACTTTCCTTCAATACATTAGTAGACTTTTTGCCAGAGGAAATAAAAAAAAAAATCACATTTAAACAGCTATAGAAAAGGTAAAGATTTATAGATAATTTAATTAAGAGAGTTAAAGGTGTAATCACTGGAAATTACTAAGATTTAAGCAATTAAAGTCATAAATACATAAATACTCAGTAATATAAGATATTTTCCATATTTATAGATTAGAAGAAGCGATATTATTAAAAGGCCAATACTTTAGCCCAGTGTTTTGGGATAATGGGTACAGACACCTGTGATTCTGATATCCCGTATGGCATGCCTCAGCTGCCTGGAAAAGCAATAGAGGTTGGCCCAAGTACTTGGACATCTGCCATCTGCATTTAAGTCTCAGATAAAGCTCGAAAGAACTATTCCAGTATTTCACAAGAGCCAATATACAGAATCAACCTAAATGATTTTATTAAATGTTTTAAACCTATGTAATGAAACAGTATTAAAAATGAAGAAAATTCTTTCATTTGTGAATGTGTGTATGGTTTGGAGAATATCACTGTAAATGAAATAAATTAGGCACACAAAGGCAGTTATCATGTGATCTGAGATTTGTGAAATCCAAAACAATAAATCTGGATAAACAGAGAAATAAATGGTAGTTAGTAGAAGCTAGGGGTGGTACAAAGAGGAAGTATTAGTCCAAATGAATGTTACTTTATTTATAAGGAACAATAAGCATTTGAAGTGATGAAAATATTAGCTAGCTTGATGTATTCATTTCTGTTTGCATAAATTTTTCATAACATTGCAATTTCTCATGTAAATATGAACAAATATAATTTATGAGTATTAATTTTAAAAGAATGTGCAATGAATTATAATATTCTGAAATTATTTCTCATGTATTATATTTTTGAAGGTTAATGAAAATATCTAAGTATTTAAAGGAACAATTTGTGTATGTATGAGTATTGAAAAAAGACACGGGATCATTATGAATATCGGAAAGATACTTGGACTTTTCAAGAAAGGAAAGACATCAATCCAAATGAGAGATCTAATGTGGGCTTTAAAACATGACATTTATTGAAGTTGAGATTTACAGAGATGGTTGTGGTGTGACATTCAGTTGGCAATATGGGGTTGCAAGTAATGCAAACCTAGTTGGCAGGCCAAGATGAAGTGAAATTAAGGAATGAACAAACATGTAAATACTTGGCCAGAAACCTTTAAGCTTTTTATATTATTTTTAGAAAGAATTCTCAAATGTTGGTAAATCAATAACCTGAGATTATATTTATATATTTTTTACTAAATATAATTATTTTGAAACACATTACCTTCATAATTCCTTGAAAATATGGCACAATGTTGTCAATATGCTTTTGAAATGCATTTACTATTTAAGTTACCAGATTTTTGATTGAACATGAGCCTGTAGAGACACTGCCCTCAGGAATCATATAAGCTATGTTCAGTGATGAATTCTATCACTTGGAAACCCCTGAACTTTGAGAAAAGAAATTCAACAAATTCTCATTTGAAAGTTAGTATGGAAATTTGGGCATGAGGTAATCTAAGTACTCACAACAATATTTTATACCACATGCACTCAAATGTGAAAAATATCATTATGAACTAATTCTTCCTTATTCAGTGACAATTGAGAATTCATCACAGTCTTCTAAGAAATAGATTTTTGCTCTGTTTTGTTTATGATTTTAAACTCTACCCAATAGTGGATATAGAAATTCACAAGAATGAGTGTAGGAAAACAGAGTAAAAATAAAATAAATCACAGTCATGTAAAATGATGTGAATAAAATAAAAGATATTAAAGAAAGAATAGAGAAGAAATAGCAAGGCCTCCTGAACAAATCTATACAAAAGATTCACAGATACTACATTTACCAGTGAAGTAGAAAGATAGAGGTTCCCTCATATTGGGGATTAGGGGAAACAATTGAATTTTTAACAAATATTTGACAGATGTGTGTGTGTGTTACAATGGTAGGCTATAATCCAAAACACCCAACCTCAAACAGATCACACAATTAAACAAATGATTCATATGGGTAACTTCCAAGTATCTGGAGATAACATGCTAACAGGCTGAATGAGGGGGAGGTGAGAGGGAGCAGCCGGATGCCAAGGGAAGAACTGGAGGGGAAAATGAAAGCATCTTCCACTGTTCTCCTGAAAGTGCACCTAGAGTTTAAAACAAAAAACAAACTGGTCAGTGCATAGAAATTTAGACTACAAGCATGAACGTAAAGATGTATCCAGATCTTCAACACTACTTAACATTCTGTGATTGCTAAAGAGAAATCCTGCAGATTTTAGGACATCTAGGAGGAGTACAAAGATTAAACAATTAGAGATCTTCAATATATCTGCAAATTTTATTTTTCTAAATTAATGTTTACAAATAGAACAGAGTGGGGAAGATAAGAGTCATATTACAAATTCTTGTCACCAAAGAAATACTTTATTCCGACATATGTTTTCAATAACCTCAAAAATAATCTGATGAGACTGATATAACTTTAAAACTGTGACGGAATGAATTCTGGAAACAAAATTATAAAACTGGGATTGAATTTTTTCTCTCAGTCATTCACAGGAAATTCAGACTCACAAATATTTTGATCACAGCAGACGATCTATATAAGCCAAGCTAAACATTTTACACGAAGGACTGTGAATAAATAGTGTTTTGTAGAACATTCTGTTGATGATAATTTTATAGCAGAACACAATACTAAAACACAAAAAGCATGCTATTCACTAAATAGTGCTATATTAATATTGTAAGGAAATTTTTTTATATTCTTTTCTTTTTTTTTTTCTTTCTTTTTAAAATTTTGATGATGATTACATGGTTGACCAGGGTGGAAAGGATTAAGGGTTAGGGAAAAGTAGGTGAAATCATTGTTTCCAAGTTCTCTGTTTTTCTCTTTTCTCAAAGGGAAGGGGAGAAATAAAAGGGGAAGCTACACCCAGTCTCCCAAAAGTTCCAGTACCAGGGATGGGGAACCGCCACAAAATATCAACTCAGGGTACAACTGTAGTGCATGTTCTGAGGGTTCCATCCAAGTCTTTTTGATAGTTTTGCAATGCTGTCCATTTTGCCGATCCAAGGGCAAGGAAAACCCAAGATTCTGGGCCATCTCCTTGACTGCTTTCCCACACAGCAAACAGAGAGCTGGATGGGAAGTGGGGAAGCTGGGATTAGAAACTGTGCCAATTTGGGATCCCAACAAGTTCAAGGTGAGGACCTTAGCCACTATGCTATTGTGCTGGGCCCAGAATTTCATTTCTTTTTAATGGATGAGTAATATTCCATAGAATAGATGTGCCACAGTTTTTTCATCCACTGCTCTTTGTTGGGCATCTGGGTTGTTTCAATATTTTTACAATGTAGATTGTACTGCTTTAAATATAGGATTTCAGGTCACTTTTTCAGATCCAAATTCAATTTCATATTATGTTCCCAAGAGTGGGATAGCGAGGTTATATTGTAGATCAATTTTCCCTTTTCTTAGCACTGTCCATACTGACTTCCCTATTGGTTGTTCTAGACCACACTCCCACCAACAATGAAAAAGTGTACCTTTCTCCCCATATGCATGCCAGCAGGTGTTGTTAGTAAAGTTCTTAATGTAGTCTGTCTCACTGGAGTTAGATGGAATCTCAGTGTTGTTTTTATTTGTATTTCCCTAACAGCTAAGGGAGCTTGAAGGTTTTTCTATATGTCTACTAGGCATTTGAATTTGTTCTTTTGAAAAATAGCTCTTCATTTCCTGTGCCCATTTCTTCATAAGAAACCAACCAAATGGGAGAAAATCTGCACACTACGCAAATAGGGGACTAATATGTAGGGAGGGCCTTTATTACTGATTTAACCTGTTTCTTAGTTATTGGTCTATTTAGGTTTTCAACTTAATTGTGACTCAACTTAGGTAAGAAGAATTTGCCCTGAAATCAATCCATTTCTTTTAGATTTTCCAATTTTTTTGGCATATTACTGTTTGGAATAAATTCTGGTGATATATATATATATATATATATATATATATATATATATCCCATTGTTATGTTTCCTTTTTCTTCTTTTACTTTCTTGATTTGGTTATTTCTTAGTTGTGATTTGAACCTATAGTGAAATGTAAACAGCCTTTCAGTTCAGTGATGTTAAATCTTTCTTGGAGGGAGTATAAATTTTCGAGTTTGGTTTGTTGCTTCTGTTGATGCTTGAGATACACCGGCAGTTATTTGACCCCTTTTCTGAATTCTTGATTAGGGATTCATTGCTATGACCTCGCCTCTTAACGCTGCTTTTGTTTTACCTGTTAAGTTCCAGTATACTATGCTGTAAACTTCATTTGTTTCCAGGAATTTTTGCTTTTCACTTTATGTTTATTTTGTGATCCATTGTTTATTTAATTATATATTATTCAGTCTGCGTGTTTACGTATCTTCTATTGCTTTTTGATTGTCTAATTTACATCGTGGTGGCCAGAAAGGATACACAGTACTATTTCTTTTTTTTTTTTCTTTTTGTTAATTTCCTAAGGCTTACTTTATGGCCTAAGATATATTGTCTCATAGAGTATGTTTCATTGTCTGATGAAAAGAATTTCTGTTCTGAAGCTATAGAAAAAAGTATATTTCTTTGTTTTTACCAAAATTAGGGAAATCTGTGATTATTTTTACTAAATAAGCCTTTTAATCCATTCTGGCTTTCTACACCTCATAGAACTCTAAACTTCTGATCAAGACACAATAATTGTGCAGAGAACAGATACACTCCATGGTTTATTGTGTAATCAAAGAATTTTTTTTATTATCATAGCACACATGTCTCCCACAGTTACGGGGAGAAGGAAATCCACGTGTAGTTTCTTATGGCTACTGCCTTCATGGAGAGAACTATCTGCTGGTATTCCATCTTGGCAGCTCCAGTATAGATGCCAGTGATACAGAGGGTAAGGAAGCACTCATCAGCTTTTTTGAAAACTCCATTCTAAGAACAACCCCTCAGGCCATTGTCAGCGGTGGCCATAGATTTATACTTCTCTTAGAATCCCCTAGTCACAGCTGCAAAAACCAAGGCAGCCTCAAGATGGCGTATCATGCAAAGTTTACTTGTGGTTTTGTTTCGTTTTTGACCTGGCCCTCTTCTGGGGAAAACGGGAAATGGCAGTGTGCTTTCAATTCATGTGTTTAGATTGGTACCTTGTCGCCATTGTTTTTGTTTTGTTTCGTTTTGTTTTGCTTGGAGTCAGACTCCAGCTATCATGAACCCTAACATCCTCCCTTAGTCGATACTACCGTGACAGGGACTGCTGTAGTGCTCACGCAAAGATAATTCTGATTGTAGCAGAAGCAGATTAGGTGAGCACTACCTGATTTTTCACTGCTGGGGACGGTACTTCATAGGATCAGAGGATGGGAAAGAATCAAGGCAGCTTGCTGGAGCCCAGCAAGGTAGCCTAGTGATTAAATACTGACCTTGCATGCTCCAGGATCACGTATGGGTACAAGCCCATGTCCCAGCTGCACCGCTTCCCATCTATTTCTCTGCTTGTTGCTTGGGAAAGCAGTAGAGGGCAGCTCGAAGCTTTAGGAACTTGTACTCACGTGGGAGAGTTGGAAGAAGTTCCTGGCTCCTGGCTTCAGATCAGCTTAGCTCTGCAGATGGAAGCTCTTTCTTTCTCTCTCGCCTTCTATCTGTACATCTGCCTTTCCAATAAAAATAAATAAATCTTTAAAAAAATGAAAAAGATCGCTTGTTGACTCCAAGCCTGACGGCTGATCTGACACCACACGGCTTCTAAATTGAGATGCAGGTCAGTGGAGTGATTGTGGGATTCTATGTTGATCATGGTGTTAAGGCAACAATAGCAGCTAGCTGGCTCTGCTGACTGCCAGACTTCATCAGCGTCTTCCCTCTCTCCTTTAAGCCAGAACGTCTCCCTTGTAGTTTTCTTACTTTCACATTGAAAATTTCTCTGTCAGGCCCCCTTTATAGTCGCCCTTCCTTTGTTCTGTTCGTATCCTGGAGCAGCTGAGGTTAGTGGCCACTCCCTATGTGACCACCTTGGATCCTCCTAAACTTCATCTGTTTTGTGCATGAAAACATAGTCGTTAACCCAGGTTTGGATTTCTCATGAAATACTACAGCATTTCACAAGCAAGCATTATGAAATTGCTTTGTATCATTCCCATTTCCACTTCTATAGCTACTTTTTATTTCACCTTTCTTTCCTTGGTGTAGCAAAAATAATTATGTGAACAGTGTAATAATAAAAATAAGCTGTTTGGATTGAGAGTGATGCCCAAGGAACCACTTCGTCCCCCAGGAGAATTTTTTTTAAAGCTTTATTTAATTTTATTGGAAAGGCGGATATACAGAGAGGAGAGTCAAAGAGAAAGATCTTCTGTCTGATGATTCACTCCCCAAGTGGCCGCAAGAATTGGAGCTGAGCCAATCCGAAGCCAGGAGCCTCTTCCGGGTCTCCCACACGGGTGGAGGGTCCCAAGGCTTTGGGCCGTCCTCGACTGCTTTCCCAGGCCACAATCAGGGAGCTGGATGGGAAGTGGGGCTGCCGGGATTAGAACCAGCGTCCATTCGGGATCCCGGCGCTTTCAAGGCGAGGACCTGAACTGCTACACTATTGCGCTGCCCCTCCCCCCAGCAGAATTTAATAATGAATGCGAAGTTTCTGTGTCCTTTATGTATAGTAATCTACAAAACTACAGTTATTTCTCTTTCCTGGAATAACATGTTAATTACATGCAGAATATATATATTGTGTTAAATCTCAGAAGTGGAACTTGTGCAATTATAAGACAAACAATTCCTGGTCTTGATCATAAATACTTTATTTCCAGTAACCATGAATCTAACCACTTGGCTTGTAACACCTGTCTGACATCACATATTCTAATTAAGATGATTAAATATTTTAATATTTAAAGATAATCTATTCCTTGAATAAAAGTAATAGAGGATTGACATTTTCCATTTTAAAATACATCAAACCTCTAAATAAAATAACAACAGTAATTTTAAATTGAAGTATATTTAAAAATATAATTATATTATACTGTGACATAATATATCCAATTGATGCGTTTGAATTTTGTTCAAGTTTCCCTTTCTAATACAATAATGGGATTATTACTAGAGTTAATGAAGCTTACTTAAAGCTTTCATATTTTATTCATGTGACTATATTAATCTTGTAGAAATCATATGATTTATGAACTTAATACAGCACGTTACTGCCTTAAGACCCAACTGATAACTGTGATTTCTTGTTGTTTGTTTGCTTGAAATATATTTGTGCCTCAAGGAATACACAGTGCCTATCTTAAACGTATTATTTTATCCTGACTTTGAAGCCAATTTGACCATCTTATTTATCTAATAATTAAAATCTCAGTATGTTAGGCACATTTTACTATCATGTTTCAGTTAATTTTAGTGAATTTTATTTCTGTTGAGAAGGATTTTTTTTAACAGTTTATTTCTTAAAAATTGTTAATTATGCTAAGAGAACCATTACAGAAAGTACAGACTTTGGGAAATGTTTCAGTGTCCAAAGCATAGTTTTCATAACCTACCTGTGAACATGTCATCCAAAGTTTTTGAACTCAATTTCAAACATCACATGTCATTTTAGGCTCTTGGGCTATTCAAATGAAAATATTAGTATATTGATTTCTGATTGGGTTATATTTGAGGAAAATGTGTAATGGATTTTAAACTCACATCTATTTGATGAATAAATTATTTAAACAAGCGTGATTATGCGTCAGGTTTGTTCATCAAGGACATGGTCTACAGTTTGGCCCATCACTTGTGACTCTGGCCTCACAGGCAGTCTGGCAGGGTTTCATTCTGTTCACTGTTCCGGAATAACCTGAAAAGCATTGGAGCTGTTTCCTCTGTGAATGTTTTGTATGTTTCTGTAACAAAGCCTTCGAGTTTTCCTTGATGGAAGACTTTAGTTACTGCTTTCATCTTGCTGCTTTTTATTTGCTCTGTTTAGTTTTTCTCCTTGATGTTGATTTAATCTTGATAGGTTAAAATATCCAGGAATTTATCTATTTTTTCCACATTTTCCAATTTAATAGGATATTGTTCACAGTAGTTTCTTGGGATTCTTCTTAATCTGTATTTGGGTTTTCTTATCTTGTTAGTCTAGTTAACGTTTTGTGTATTTTATTAATCTTTGTATTAATTTTATTGAAGTTTTAAAAATTTTTAAATTTATTTGAGACTGCTGCAAAAAGGCACAGAGAGAAAGAGATGAGAAGAAAAGAGAGAAAGAGAGAAAGAAAGATGCCCCAACTATTATTTCACTGCCCAAATCACCACAATGGGCTGTATTGGGCCAGGTAAGGGTTCAGGAGCTGCTGAGTTTCCGACATGAATACATGGTCCTACACACCTACGCTACATTCTACTTCTTTCTTAGGAGGGAGTTGGATCCAAAGTAAATCATCTGAGACTTAAATTGGTGCCTATATGGTGTCCAATTATAGCAGGAATGACTGGTGTTAACACACCGTAATGTTGAGCCTGTTTTTTGTTGATCATTTCTTTGTTATTATCTTACTTTCAGTTTCATTTGTTTCCCATTATTCATTTGATTTTCATTCTTTCATGTCTGCTGCAGATCTCTTTCTTCTTTCTCTAAGTCCTTTGGGTTGCTTCCATAGATAGTTTTTCTGGTATTTTCTCTTTTTTAAATGTAGGACTTAGGGCTTCACACAAAGGCCTAGTGTAAACCCTCACCTTGCAAGCACTGGGATCCAGTGTGGGCACTGGTTCATATTCTGGCTGCTCCACTTCCCATCCCACATCCTGCTTGTGGCCTGGAAAAACAGTAGAGGATGGCCCAAAGTTTGGGACCCTCTGCAAAAATGGGCAATGCCGAAGAAGTTCCTGGCTCCTGTCTTTAGCTCAGCTCAGATCTGGCCTTTGCAACTAGCTATTGGTGGAGTGAACCAGTGGGCAAAACATATTTCTCTCTGTCTCTCCTCTCTGTAGATCTGCCTTTCCAATAAGAAAAATAATGAAAACTTAGGAAAAAATGTAGAACTGAAAGCTACAACTTCTCATCATTAATATTTTGCTGTATCCCACAGGTTTTCATAAGTTGCATTTTCATTTTATTTAAAAAAGTTTTTGATATTCTATTTAATTTCCTGTCTCAGAGGTATAATTATTTATTTGAAAGAGTAGAAAACGGAAGAGATAAAGAAAAAGAAATCTTCTATAGCTGGTTTGCTTCCAAAATGTTTTGCCTTAAATAAGGCTGGGCCAGCAGGAATCGAGCAGCCTGAAGCTCCATGCAGGTCTCCCATGTGGGTGATCCTCTGCTGTCTTGCTTTGCACAGTAGTAGAACCTGGATTGAAAATAGAGGAGCCAGGATTTGAACACATATTCTTATGGGATTTCAGAATTTCAAGGGGAGAATAACTTGCTGTGTCCCAACACACAGCTTTTCATAAGTTCTTTAAAAATAATAATATGCAAATATGTAGTAATTTGTCCAAGGGTGAATTTATACAGAGAGAGGGGAGGAGATATAAAGACTCACAGAGATTTTGCAGCAGCTAGCTGACTCCTCAAATATCTTCACTGTCCAGAGTTGTTCCAGACTGTATTTTGGATCCTGGAGATCCATTTGTATTCTTTTGGGAGATAAGGACCCACATGCTTTAACCTTTTTCTTCTTCTTTCCCTGTCACCAATACTTGGAGGTTTGAGAGAGTAGAGGCAATGAATGAAAGAGAAGTGGTACGGCCCTGTTTCAAACTGATGCTCACAAGGGCTTGCGGCATTGCAGGTGCGATTTACCTTTTGAATTTCTTTAATGGACATTGGTAGTTCAGTAGCATGTTGTGTAATCAGCATGTGCTTGTAAATGCGCCATTTCTCTACTTGTTGTTTTAGTTTATTCCTTTGTTGTCCTGAAGACACATGGTGGGATATCAGTCTTTTTAAATTTACTAGCAATTCATTTTTGCTTAAAGAATGATCCATTCTAGAGAATGCCCCATGAACTGATAAGAAGAATGTGTTTTTTTCTGCCTGTTAAGTGCAATATACTCTCAATGTCTGTTAGATACAACTGTTCAATGGTATATTTCAATTTGTCTGTGTCTTTGCTGATTTCTGTTTGGCTGTTGTGATCATTGATAGGGACAGGGTGTTAGGTTCCCCTAATTGGTTGTAACAGAATTAGTTCTACTTTTGGGTCTCTGGTATCTGCTATAAATATTCAGGTAGTCCTGTGTCCGGTACATATATTTATAGTTGTTATGTATTCCTGCTTTATAGGACCCTTTATCAATATATAATATCACTTTGCCTCTTTTTATAGGTTTTAAAGTTTTATCTGACATGAGTATAACTACTGGGATATATAACTTCCACTTGCTTGGTATATATTTTCAATTTGTTCACTTTCAGTCTATGAGTGTTTTCGTGAAATGAATTTCTTGTAGGTATCCTATGGTTAGATTTTTTTTTTACACCCATTCAGTCAAACTAAATCTTTTGGCTAGAGAATATAATCCATTTATATTCTTGGTTAATACTGATATGTGCACTTGGCACTTTGCCAGCAGCCACTGGATGTATCTGCTCTGTTAGTGGATTTGATAGTGTCTTATGTTTTCAAGATGTTCATTTTTCTTCAGAATTTCTTGTAAGACTGGTCTGGTAGTGATAAACATTCTCAGTGTTTATTTATTAGGGAAATTTTAAAATTTGTCTCTCACTTTTAATATAGCTTGTTTGTATGCAATATTGTTGGTTGAAAGTATTTTTTTTCCTTGTTTTGTATTCTAATTGAGTGTATCCCATGCTTTTCTGGCAAGCTAAATTTCTTGCTGAAAAATCTTCTCTGATTCTGTTTTGTTTTAATTTATAGGTAGCTTGTTTTTTTTAAATCTTACTATCATTATGGTTCTCTCCTTGTCCATAATTTCACGTAATTTGATTACGATACATATTTTAAAGATTTATTTATTTTTATTACAAAATCAGATATACAGAGAGGAGAAACAGAGAGGAAGATCTTCCCTCCGATGATTCACTGGCCAAGTGAGCGCAACGGTCGGTGCTGCACCGATCCGAAGCCGGGAACCAGGAACCTCTTCCGGGTCTCCCACTCGGGTACAGGGTCCCAAAGCTTTGGGCCATCCTCGACTGTTTTCCCTTACCACAAGCAGAGAGCTGGAGGGGAAGTAGAGCTGCTGGGATTAGAACCGGCGCCCATATGGGATTCTGGCACGTTCAAGGCGAGGACTTTAGGTGCTAGGCCACAGCGCCAGGCCTGATTAAGATATTTGTAGAGATCTTATTGTTGGGTATGCTTGATGTTCCTTAAGCTGCCTATATCTGAATATCATGTAATTTTCAAGTCCTGTGAAATTTTTAAATGTTATTTTATTTCTTAGGTTCTTAAGGCCATTTCCTATAGTGTGGTTTAGTGTGATACCATATTTTATGTAGACTTTCTGCATTTTTAATACTTTTAGTTTGTAGAACTGTTGTTCAAAAGCCTTGTTCTCCAGATCAGCACCTGTTTCTCCCTTGGTATGTTCTGTTGTTGATGTTTTCATTAATTAAATTTTTTTTTGTCTCCAAAATTTCTGTCCAGTACTCTTAAATGGCTGCTATCTCCTTTTGATTTTTTTTATTTTTGTGATCATTTTTTTTCTTCAGTTGTTTATTTTGTACCTGAATTATCTTCCATGACATCGGATTTCCTTGTATTCATTACTGTGAACTCCATTTTCAGCACTTCCTGTATTTCTTATACCTCGGAATCTATTTCTGGAGATAATTGTATTCTTTTAGAGGTGTAATGCATACTCTTTTGCCTCTTCATATTTCCAGCATCTCAAAGTTCGTGTCTGTGCATCAGAAAATGGTTCCTGGTTATATACTAACACTTTTACTATACTATGCTATTACTTAAACTAATTCTTGTTCACTATAGAGTGTTATGAAGAGTCACTTGGTAATCACTTTCATTTTGCGTATTTATTTATTTTAGCTTCATATATTATTTCTTTTCTCCATTTTCTTATCAATAACCATTCATATAGTTTCTGTGAACTCTTGAATGTATGTGTACCCCTAAATATTTGTAAATTGTTTCACATGATTTTGAATGTATAAGATGTACTTATGTGGTATTTAGATTTTTCTCTTAACGGAAGCAGTGTCTCAGCATCTGCTAACATTACCAAGTGAATTCAGCTCACTGTTTTAGTTACTCTCAAGGTGATCTGTGGTAGGCAAGAATTACATGGCACTTAATCATCAGTATTGAGGAGTGCTCAATTTCACTCAATTTCCCCTTAATTGCAGCAATAGAACAGTGGCTAATTAATTGTGTCTCTTTCACGATGTAGGGAGGCATTCACTGAATTTTATTTCTGTAAGAGGGATTGCTATTTTACTGTGCATAGGATGATTGATTTGTACAAGAATTTTCAGTTTCAAGTTGAACAGGCCATGTGCTATATTTTCCTCATTCTTCAGAAAGCAGCCTTATCACACTTTCATTTTTTTAATGAATCTGTTGAAGAGATTCTGATTTTTGTACTGATTTGGTTCAATAATGGTTATGTTTTTGAAGATGACAACCTATTTTTGTATGATTACCAATATGAATTTTTCACTTGGCTAGTGTCCTATTAAAATATGCTTAAATATTCTTAAGAACTACTTTGCTGAAATTTCTTTTCCAGGATTTTTTTTTTCAACTTTGGGGTTGGATCTGATGTTTCTGGCTTTGCTGTTTTCCCTTCTTTGTTTGGATGTACATATTGTAAAATATTTTCTCACTTGATATCTTTCCTTTTCAGTATGCTAAAATATCTTTTGTTGAAGTGAAATCCTTACTTGCATTGGAGGCATTTTTGATGCAGAAAACGAATGGAAATTTAACACAAAACATTGCACTTATCAAAATGCATTTCAGTATCCTAAAGTACTTTGGAGGCGATATAATGTATGCTGCATCATCTGAACCAGGGATTATTTTTGTTAATTTAATTATGGATATACCTATTATGTAGAAGTTTAGTGAGTAGTTAAAATTGGATTTCTGACAAACAATTTAGCAAAAACAAAGGCAGCAGACTCTGTCTTAAGAATTAGTTTTAAATCTAAAATTATATGCGTATATATGCTTGTTCTTGAACTATTCTGGGATATTCAAGAGTGGATTTATTTTCTATAACTGTGTAATTTATTTTCCCTTAAGAAGATGTTATTTTAATTTAAGTTTAAGTGCAGTTTCTTATTTGATTCATACATAATTTGATCTGCCAGAATATCTGTGGGGATAATCTCATCGTGTGAGATGAAATATTGACTACAGTTTCATGAATGAGATTTAGGATTGTACATTTGTAGGATTAACAGTCTAAGGAATATTATGTTATGAAGTAAAAGAAATACAAAAGCCACCAAAAAAGAAAAAAATATAGAAAAACATGGTATGTTAATAAAATCCGATATCCAAATAATGTGACAGCTGGAGACATCATAATACCAGATTTCATGACATACTACAAGGCAATCACAATCAAAACAGCCTAAAACTTGTGCAAAGGTGGACATATGACCAATGAAACAAAATAAAAGTTCAGAAAACAACGGACACAACTACAGTGAACAATCTGACAAAGGAGTTAAAATCAATGCTTGGCGAAATGTTCTTAGAAAATCTATCTTCACGTGAAGAAGTTTGAAACAAGCTCTTATCTTTTACCTTATAAAAAAAATCAACTGAAAATTGAACTAGGATTTAAATCTACATCCTTCACTCTCAAATTAGTAGAGGAGAAGCATTGGGGAAGCTCTGTAAGACATCGGCATAGACAACAATTTATTAGAAAAGAACCCAGCAGCACATGCACTAAAAGAAAAATAAGGCAAATTAGACTGCTCAAAGCTAAGAAGCATCTGTACACCAAAGAATTTGGCATGACCATAGTTGCATTAAAGGAAAACTAGGTTGTTTTCAGAATGCATGTAAAACAGATTTCAGTATAAATATAAAACATAAAATACTGTATTCAAGAAAATGTTTCCCAACTGAAAAATCAGAGATTCATAGCAAAAGAGTTGAGTGAGTGCCGTGCTAATGGAGGGCTAAAAACCATCTATCATAAAAAATGGCTTGCTCATTGGAGATAAGGAAGAGGGGCTATCCTCCTGTTAACTTCTGGTTGACAGTGTAGATACAAGCAAACACATATTTTAATATGCTCTACTGTTGTTTCTTTCACTAAGATTAATTCATATGCTTGAAAATCAAAATTATAGTGTAATGGGAGGGGGGATAAGAAGGAAAGTGGAGGGGGAAAGAGAGAAAATCTTCCCTGTATAGGTTTAATTTCCCTGTGCTGGTTTAATCTCTAGATCACTTCAAAGATCAAGGCTGGACCAGAACAAAGCAGACACCAGGAGATTTTCAAGCTCATGCTCATTGTGGGAAAAGCCTGAACACTTGGGCCAATTTGCACTACTTTCCCAGCCACTGACATAGAGTCCTGTAAGAAGCAATCAAGACACATAAGGAATGCTTGCACTGCAGGAGATGACTTTAGTCACTAAACCACAGCACAAGACCCTCATTTATTTACTTCAATGCCACCTTTATATCCATGCCTGCCACTTTCTAGGTTATCATATGTTTCTGAAAAAGTTAAAGGCATAGTCACACAAAGAAATCACTGAAATACTTTCTAAAAATATTTCTTTTTAAAATTTATTTGAGAACCACAGAAACAGAGAAGCAAGTTCCCATTCACTAGCTCAATGAAGAGATAGCTTTAAGTGCTAGAACTTAGTTAGGATCAGACTGGGGAGCCATTATGGCAGAAACCTTGAGTCAGGAGCCCTAGTTAGGAAACAAACTAGATACTATTTTTGTGGGAATCATAATTCTTAAACATTACGTTAAACACTCCTTCTTTTGAGAATATTTTGAATAAATTATGCATCAATTCAATGCAAATGCATTTCTTTACTTATGTATAAAATATCAAGTGATACATGGACATATATGTATTTTTTTTAAGATTTGTTCATTTATTTGAAAGACAGAGTTACCAAGACAGGGGAAGAGGGAAAGAGAATTCTTCTGTGTCTTGGATTATTCCCTAAATGACCACAAGAGCTGGGGCTGGGCCAGGCCAAATCAGGAATCAGGAGCTATTCCTGAGTCTATCTTATGGATGCAGCACTTGAGCCAGCCAAACACTTTGGCCTTCTTTCATGGCTTTCACGGGCTAATTAGCAGGAAGCCTGAGTTAAAATGAAACAGCTCAGTCCAGAACCTGTGCACACATGGAATGTTGGTGTTGCACATGGTAGCTTCATCCACTGCGCCACAGCAGTATCCTTGAAATAAATTTTGATAAAAAAGCGAAGACCCATTTTCAGAATAATCAAAGCACTGGTTCTGTCAAATTTTCTCAAAGAAAAATGTTAATGCTTTGTGATAACAAATTTATCTTTTTAAAGTTCAAGATATTACATTTGTGAAAATACCACATACCTTCACTTAACAGTTTAAATATCTTATTAAAATTTTTAGATTAAACACAATTAATATTAATATGCTTAAAACATAAATGTAGAAAATAAGCACAATTAAACATAGAACTGCATAGAGAAATTTTTAAAAAAGTTGTTTGATATGCTAACATAAATATAATATAGATAAAATTTTGAATATATCCAGTAAAATAGAGATTAGGTTTGCATATAACAGTAGTTGCAAAACCAAAAAGAGATTGGTGACTACAGAAAAAATGTATGAGAAAAAAAAGTTTATCCCTAAAATAAGAAAACTGTTTCTTCTATTGTGCTTGTATCAAATTTCATCTCAGACTTAATGAAAAGGGATATTTGCAAACTAATAGAAATCTCACACAACATATCTTTCAAGTAACATTATTAAAAATTGAAGTGAATATATAGTAAGAATGTTGCCAGTTTCCTTCTCTTGTGTACTAATACAAGATGACAGATGCCAAAACTACAGAATTTTTAATTACCTCAAAGAAGAATCATGACCTGTCGTAACAAATACTGCCTCATTTAATAATATGTTATTAGAGAGTGAAGGCACTTTTACATATTTATCAGTTCAGAAATGTATGTTCCAAGCACCTTTGTCTAGCTTGGCTTAATTCTTACACCAAGAATAAGTTATAACAAATGTACACTGTATTATGTGCATTATCTACATATTATGTACACATTATGTACTTATTATGTACATTATGTACAGTGATAAGTTGGAATGAAGTTTTCCTGAACAACTGACCTGGGAATGAATACTTTTTAGAAAAAAAAATGTAACAGCAGCTGTACAGATAGAACAATTATAATTAAGTTGTTGAATTATGTGTCTCAGTGTTATCCATCCATGCAAGTAAAATACTTTTTGGTAGCAAACAGCATTTGGTTGATAGTAATTCTGCAGTAAATAAGGCAAATGCCTTTTACCCAGTAATGAAACTTGTATTCTAGTGATGATTTAAGCAATCAAAGAAAAATTAGGTAAGTATGTGGCAAGAAGAAAGAGGAGTCTTCCATGTGATAGTGTGCTGTAACAAAGTTAGGTAATGGGATAGGGGACAGCAGAATGGTATAGTAGGTTGGGTCTTTGTGCCACTGACATCCCAAATGGACTCCTGTTTTGGTCCTGGCTGCTCCATTTTCAATCCAGGTCTCTGCTTACGGCCTGGAAAACATAGAAAATAGAGAGTATATGTGAACATATACTCTCAAGACTTTGGACCCCCATATCCACGTGGGAGACCTAGGGAAGCTTCTACTTCCTAGCTTCAGATAGCCCCAACTCTAGACACTGTGACTATTTGGGGAGTGAACTGGTGAATGGAAGATTTCTCTTCTTCTGTCACTATTTCTGGGACTATTTCTCTCTCTCTCTCTCTCTCTCTCTCTCTCTCTCTTTCTCTGCCCCTTTTCCCTCTCCCCCATTCTCTCTGTAACTCTGCCTTTAAAATAAAAATAAAATTAAAAGCATGAAGTTACAGTTAAGGTATCATGACCACATTTAAGTTGAGAATGGAAAAGCAAGGGTAAACAATATTCAGAACAGGTTAGGACAAGTTCTATAGCAAGCAATTTAATACGTGGGGGTTTAACCATTTTAATTTTGAGTTATCACTGTGCAATCTATCGCACCAAAGTGAGTGTGGCATAAATTTACACAGGAACTCAGAGTGCTAGATAGTGAGGCTTGTTATAGATAGATTGCATCGCATTTTTATATGTGAACATATACTCTCGTCACCTGGGTGAGACTTATTATTACTAACACATTTTATTGCAAGGCTTTGTTATATATCTCTAATCAAAAAAGTTTTGGGAAAATTAATAGGCCAACTGGAAAACTTGGTAAGCTTATCTCTAATCTGCCAGACAAAATATTTTGTCCAAAGAACACAGAAAAACTGAAGGAATTTGAGGGGGATGAACTTTGCTTGCTGCTTTTTTTTATGGTCCCAAATAAGCTCTTCATGAAAATTTGAATGTCATTGTTAGAATATCATGAATAGCATACCATCCAATTGGGAACCTTTCAGAGTGAAAAGGGCAATTAGGCAATGTAAGAGTTCTTAAAGAAGACCCTCCCATGAATACTGGGAACCATGATTTTGCTAGTCAACAAGCAAGATAGCCTTGGTAAGGCCAATCTGATTCTGCTTCAGTTCAGAGAGGTACACTTGTTCATAGGCAGTCCTGCTTTAATTTGTTTTGTAAAGGCAAACAGAGAAGGAAGAAAGGGATGTGCTATTGCCATCTGTTTTACTTATGCATTTGTGGTGTGTGTGTGTGTGGGGGGGGAGTGGGTGTGATCAACCTGAAAATGAAAATAAAATCTAGTATTAAAAAAAAATTGATGTGGAGTATTATAGGAGAGATGGCATCCTTAAAATGTCGCCGATCACTAGAATTTTGAATCCCAAGTGGGTAAAGAGAAAGAAACTAGTGAGTTTTGATGGAAATTGTGTTGTTTCTGTTATTAAAGGAAAGCAAAATAAAAGATCAAAATAAAGCTAAGACCGCAGATTTTAGAATTTGCAAATGCATGCGTGCCCTTAATGTTGTTTCAAATTTTTCATTGGTGTACAAGGCTAGGTTACTCGTGGAAAGAACTGCAGAAAAAAATATGTAAAAATAAATTAACGTGGTTAGAAGCCAATTATGGAATTATATTAATATGAACGCCAACATTTCAATTCCTTTGAAAGACCCATTCAAGCAGAGTTCAGATCCTTTCCTTCATTTCTTTCCTATATGTTAATTTGAGCTTTATAAAAATAATTTAAAAATCCCCTTATATGTCTGGAAACAGGTGTTAATCTGAATCTCTTAATAAAATGTATTCAGTTAGAAGACTTAGGCAAGTACAGGCTGCCCAGTTATTTTGTCTCCAGAGTTGATATCTGAGAGAAGTAATCTGTTTTACTGACTTTTTTTTGAGCTATCTTATTAACGGTAGAAATAAAATAATGACAATGGTTCTTTATGTCATGTTATTTGTGATCTTGTTCAATTGAGTCCATCCTCTGTGTTTTGCTAACCTCTGAGAAGTTGAACAGGAATTATTCACTCTCCATTTTTTTAAAATCGTTGACTCAGTTCAAACATACAGATACTTTTTTGCAGCTATTGCTGATTGTTCTGGAATACTATGAGTTTGGGTAGTTGTTGACACGTATTTTATACTGAATTAACACTTCTGTTAAGGGATATTTAAAGACACTTTTCAATTTTTATTACCTGTGTGTAAATTTGTTAAAAGATCATCATTCATGGATGGGCATTGGTCACAATGATTAAGAATCCTCTGGGGCACCTGTACACTCTACTGTATGTAGTTCCTGGGTTTGGGTTCAGGCCACTCTTATTCTAGAATCCTGGTAATGTACATCACGAAGGCAGTGACTGCACATGCTCCAGTACGTGGGTCTCTTGACATACTTGACAGAGACCTGGCTGCGGGCATTGGGGGAGTTATCCAAAGAATGAAAAAGATTTCTGTATCTATGTCTACAACTATCTCTTTTGCATTTCCAGATAATTAAGAAAACAAAATACATCTCATAAAACTCAGCATTCATAACTTAATAAAACCACGTAATAATATGTAATTCTTCTACACTGAATCTCATTCAAAATGAAAACTCTATATTTTCCTTTGTTTTGGAAACCAGCCCAAAGCAATAATCCTTCCAAAAATTTTGTCTTGCTTTATATTTTAACATGTTATGATTATTTTGGCCTATTCCTTGCAACCAAGTGTTAGTTCCTTGAACATATGTAGTTTTATATTACCATTGCCAAGCTGCTGTGTCACATAAGAACCACTCATAAATATTTGCTAAAAGGAGAACATATAATAATAAATTAAAACTAAAATTAGGCTTAGGCATCTAAGTCACTCTAAGTTGCTGCTTTTTTCAAAGGTTTGGCAAAATAAATGCCTGAGAGTTATATAAAGTCTCCGTTTTCTTACATTTTAAGCATGCTAAACATGTACTCATTATGTTTGCCCTGTCACCTTCCAATATCAGAAGAAAGGAGTTTAACTTTTTAACTCATGTTGTTCTGCTTGCATTATCAAGATTATGCAGTTGGACCAGCACAGTTCCGCTAGCAATCACTAGTAAGATGTGGTTTTATACATTCTCTCAGATTTGCACAATCACTGCCTGAATACATTTGACAACATGTAAGATTAATTCTTACAGGCAAGATAAAAGTTTTTTTTTTTTTTACAATAGCAATAGAGTATTCCATTTATTATCTAATGGATGTTGCATTCTTATCATGACATTTCTTCATGACAAATGGTTTACAGAACCAAGCCTTATCTTGGGTGGATAATTGACAGCTATAATTTTCTAACTTTATGCTTTTTTATAACATTTCACTTGAGTAATAATGCAATATAATTTGATGATTGGATCTCATGTGTCTATTCAAGGCAATGCCTAATATAATTTATTTAATATGTGAATGTAAGCCAATTTGACAGTAATGCATGAAAACATGGACCAAAAATCACGTTTGATACTTGAATTTAGTATTTATATTTTCTAACTATATTGCACATTTTGATTGTTTCTAGATGTTCTAGTCTTTTTCTTTTACCCTAAGGATATTAGGGGGAAAGCTGTGGGAAAATGTCAGACTTTCAGTCTCTCATCAGTGTGAAGTGTATTCAGTAATATCAATCAGTCCTAAGGACACAGTCTTACCTCATGGAGAATATAAGGTAGGATAGATCAACACCATGTCAGCCACCAGGAACAGATTCCAGACACTTACTGTATACTGGGATATGGTGTTACCATTTATGTGAATATATGTGACCTAAGACATGCCCAACAATGAACACAAGGCAGATTCATTACTCACATATAGACAGTAAGAGGTAAGAAGAAACCAAGTTGGTCCTTAAGTCTCAAGGGAGCACCCAAGAGTGGCAGAGATCCTAACGTGTGTACCTCACTTGCACCCAGCTCAGCGACCCTGGAATGAAAGAGTTTCAAAAAGTCCTGGGGAATTGTGCTGAAAAATCTTTATTCTCAAGGAAAAATATGTGAAATTCATGTATAATTTTTTTCATACTATATATTTTCCATGAAATTTATGAATTCACTGATATTTGAGGATGATTTGGAGAAGCTTTGAAAGCCATCATGCTTCTAAGACAAAACGGAAAACAACTTACCAGATTATTCTGGGGAATGCCTTCCTAGTTTACACGATACATTCACATGGAAGAACAAGAATAAGACAATTTCTGTTTCAGGCAATCCCTCCCTATTGCAATTGGATATTGCGTTTCTAGCATATTCTGCAATGATAGTGAAAAATGCAGGGAGGAAAGGAGAAAAACGGGAATGCCCAAGGCTATCCTGGGACTGGCTAATGATAATAACACTGAGGTGGTCTATGTGGAAGTTCACATGGGCTCACAATGGCACATGCATGCTCAGTCTTGCTTTAACGCAGGACCGCTTCTAACACAGGGCAGATCTGCCAACAGCCCTCTCCCCACTGCCTGGACTCACTAGTTAGCTTTCCTTTCTAAATCAGTGCCACCACTCAACATGCCCAGCAAACAGAAGAAGAAATCCTGGGATTTAAGAGATGTCAGTGTGTGATTAAGAACACTAAGAGACATGGGGAAAGGTATTAGGGAAGTTTAATCTATTCATGTTAATTTGAGAACATCCTCAACAACTAAATGAATATGGCAGAAGATTTTGTGCCTGTTTGTCTGTGTGTGGGGTTATTTAATATTGTTTCCATCACAAATGCATGTCACATTTTTGATTTAGCAGTCTCAACCTAAAAACGTTGTTATGAAAATTTTGACAAAATTACCATTTTCCATATCAGTTCTGGAATTTGAAGATTTTTAAAAATAGTTTTTAGGATTTTTTAAAACATCAAATATTGGGTACATAAAAGAGATTGTCATTTACCTGATGTGCAGATTATGGGATTTGATACCCTGTACAGTTAAATTTTACGTTCCTAAATTACAAAACATTTCATGTGCTTCTATTTTTAAAAGCTCATTTTTTTTTTTAATGAATGCTCTTAGTGGATCCTAGATCTTAAGAATATTACATTGGGTCCGGGGCCGTGGCCTAGCAGCTAAAGCCCTTGCCTTAAACTCACCAGGATCCCATATGGGCACCAGTTCTAATCCTGGCAGCCCCACTTCCCATCCACCTCCCTGCTTGTGGCCTGGGTAAGCAATCGAGGACGGCCCAAAGCTTTGGGACCCTGCACCCATGTGGGAGACCCGGAAGAGATCCTGGCTCCTGGCTTTGGATTGGCGCAGTACCGGCCATTGCGTCACTTGGGGAGTGAATCATTGGGTGGAAGATCTTCCTGTCTGTCTCTCCTTCTCCCTGTATATCTGACTTTCCAACAAAAATAAACAAATCTTAAAAAAATGAAAAAGAATATTACATTAATAATAGCAATGTCGTTTTAAAGTATTTATTTCTTTTTATTGGAAATGCAGATAGACAGAGAGGAGACACAGAGAGAAAGATCTTCAACTGCTGGTATTAACCCAAGCGGCCGCAACAGCCAGAGCTAAGCCGGTCCAAAGCCAGGAGCCTCTTCGGGTCTCTGACACGGGTGCAGGGTCTCAAGGTTTTGGTCCATCTTCAACTGCTTTCCCAGGCCACATGCAGGGAGTTGGAAGGGAAGTGGAGTAGCCGGGATTAGAACCGGAGCCCATATAGGATCCTGGTGCATGTAAGATGAGGACTTTAGCTGGCAGGCTACTGCATTGGACCCACTAATAGCAATTTTTTAAGTGAAATTAATTTTTGTTTGCATAACATGTTCTGCATACCATTGTCACTGCAAAACTTAAAAAATAGTGTAGTTTAAAAAATTAAAGTTGTTTTTCATTATAAAGCTTTCTTTTTTGTTCTGGAGATTTCAAAGACTTCCTACAGTTTAAATGTTAAGTATTTTGCTTCTTTATAAAATGTGTCTAATATAAACTTGCTATTGTGCTAGAACATCACTGATACATAAATGTATAAATGATATAATTTATTAATGAAAAGCAGTCCTGATCCTAAAATAAGGTAAGGATTCTGTCAGTATTTGGGAGTTTTCAGTAACAAGGCAAATGTAAGGAATAGATAAGTTACAAGGGACATCCCCATGAATGATACTTAAATGTTGAATTTTTTGGTAATTCACAGAAGATATTTACAAAGTACTTTTCAAGGATTTTATTGTTATCAGGCCTGAGACAGAGACTCACTGTGTTCCACTAAGATTCTTTCAGGACACCCTGATGAACCAGTAAGACTTTGTCTTTGTATTATTCAGAGTTGATTATCACTGTGACTATAATTTATTTTCCTGCCAGGATACTGGTATGTATAGTACAAAATGAACATGTGATATTTTAGTGTAACCTAAATGTCCATGTTTAAAATATACCACTGTTTTAATACATACTTTTTAATTATGCCAAGTCTAAATCTTTAAATAAGTGTAGCATAAAACAATACTTGCAGCACTGAGAATAATGACAGAGGTTATTGCTATTTGTTACTCATTTCATGGATTCACTGTATTACAATATTGGGGAACACAGTGCTATATAAAATGGCATTTGATATACATTCTACAGATCCTAGATGATAATGCCCTAACATTTAAACTGGGAGGTATTCTTTCAGACTTGAAGAAGTCATATAGAAGTGTTCAGGTTAGCAGCTTCTAAGTGGTGCAGTATACAGTTACAAGAAGCTTCTGTTACCACGAGTTCATTTTTCTGATTTTTAAAAAAGATTTATTTTACTTGTATTGGCAAGTCAAATAGAGGACTTTCCTCTATATGAGGAGATGAGAGGAGAGGGGAGGAGAGAGAGACAAAGATGTTCTACCCCTTGATTAACTCCCCATGTGGCCGCAAGGGCTGGAGCTGAGCTGATCTGAAGCCAGGAGACTGAAGATTCCTCTGGATCTCCCATGTGGGTGCAGGGTTCCAAGTGCCTGGGCCTTCCTTGATTGCCTCTGCCAGGCCTCAAGCAGGGAGCTGGGTGGTGGGTAGGCCACCAAGATTAGAATAGCGCCCATACAAGGTCGCAGCGTGTGCAAGACAAGGATTCCAGCCACTAACTACCATGCAGGACCCTGATTCTTTCTTTAAAAATGATCTCTTAGTCACAAGACTTTTCGAATGTAACCTATACTGTTAAATCCTACATATATATATACATATATATATCCTATTATATATATTAGATATATTGTACACACACACACACACTCAGGATTTGTTGGGAGAAGCACTGTGGGTAGGCTAGAAAAATGCATTTCAACACATAAATTAGACCACTAGTTATCATGCCCTCTACTGTTGCCAGATTGCATATTTAGCCATCAGAGATAGTAGATCAAATTTATGCTTAGCAAGTTCACACTGTGGGCCAAGATTAAGTGCCATCTGTGTTACCATGACTATGATGTCCATATGCCATTTGTGAACAGAAATGTGAATACAAATGTGATGACAAAGTCAGAGACTGGATGAGGTCCACTAGGAAATAAAAATCTGTGTTCTCAGGCCCAGCATGGTAGCTTAGTGTCTAAACTTTTTGCTTCATAGAAGTCGGGATCCCGTATGGGCACCAGTTCTAATCCCGGAGGTCCTGCTTCCTGTCCAGCTCCCTGCTTGTGGCCTGGGAAAGCAGTCGAGGACAGCCCAAGGCCTTGGGATCCTGCACCCAAGTGGCCAACCTGGAAGAGGCCCTTGGCTGGCCATTGTGGGTGCTGGGGAGTGAGTCAGTGGATGGAAGATCCTCCTGTCTCTCTCCTCCTCTGTATATCTGACTGTCGAATAAAAACAATTAAATCTTTAAAGAAAAATCTGCCTTCTCATTTGTGGAATCATTTCTCTCCAGAAAATGAGCTTTCCATCAGTCAGACTGGGGAATCATCCTTTTAATTTCTTTTCTTTTCTTTTTCACTAGTTTGTCAAAGGAAACCATTCCTGTGAATATATGTGTGAGGGAGGGACAGAGATTATGGGGAGTCTTGGTGACGCGTGTGCATTTCCTCAGATCTCCTTGGAGTTAGTGTTCATTCATAATCATCTGATTTTGAATATTTTTTAAAAAGATTTATTTATTTTTGTTGCAAAGCCAGATATACAGAGAGGAGGAGAGACAGAAAGATCTTCTGCCCGATGATTCACTCCCCAAGCAGCAGCAAGCAAAGTTATACAGTCAGAAATGCATTTTATATACTCCTAATATAATGTGGACATTGAGTTATATGCTAATATTATCCAGTATCTATACAAACAGCACCTTTTTTTTATATACAGTCTTTTGAATTTTGTAAGCTCTCATCTTCACTTTTGTTGACTTCTGGGAATAGTCTACTGACTGACCTTTTTTTCTGGTATTTCTTCTTATTCTGAATTTCATTTTCCATGAAATCCCACATTGACCTTTACAGTTGCAAAGCACTTCATATCACTTTTAAATTTTGATCTTCTCATGTCTGATTTTGACTTCTGATAAAACTATTTCTTCTTTGGCATGCACAATTTGGAATATGTGCTCCCACTAGTTTATTGTTCAAAAGTCTTGCCAGGAAAGTATCATAGTGAGTTCATTTTCTCTTCGGGTACTTTGTTCTTCAGATGATTTCTGATTCCATCACTCTGGTCTCTGATCTTTACCCAGCTGGCTCCTGCAAGTAACTCACGCAGACATCCGTCATCCCCTGAGCTATATATACCATCCCTTGAGAAAGACCTGGCCATCGAACAGTGCCTATACTCTCCCCTATTTACTCTGTCATATTTTCCCTGACGATTTGATTCAATAATTTACCACAAAATGAAACAATCTCATATTCAACATTCAGGCCCCTTGTATCTCTCAACAACTACACTTCAATCTCACAAAAATGGAAATTCATGCTGTAATAATTTCATGCTCAGAGTTAGTGTTTCAAATGCTTCCTAATACCTAGAGGGCACTCAGTAATGACATGTCTGATGTGAAGATGTCTGGCAAGTGTTTAGAGTTGAGGTTTTTTTTTTTGTTGTTGTTGTTTTTGTTTGCTGGCTTCTCAACAGTGGCCTTGAATTTGTTCCTCTTCTCTGCTTATAAACTTCTTTTCAACTGATTTTTATATTCAATAATAATTTACATTTGAATTATTAATATAGAACAGGATATTGTTGAAATACTTAGAAAGCTAAATATTCGCCTCATGTGTTACTTCGAGTTTTAAAAAGAAAAGGTATTAATACAGCATGCATGCAGTGAGAAGTGTTATTTTAAGTTTTGCTATAGTAGATTTAAACTGCAAATTGGCTCTCGTTTTGTTTTTAACATGAATTCTTTATAAGTACAATCTTCATAACAAATAATATTCATATCTGATTTCTCAATTTCTCAGAAACATAAATTTTAATAATATAGAAACTCGGAATGCGTTTTCCATCATTTTTTCAGGCATTAGAATGGGAATCTTAATAAAAGCCATGGAAAGAGGTTGAAGGCCTGTGACTATATGAAAGTACAGTGTGCATCAGTCATTGCACTGCAGAGTAGACAAAATTAGCAATGGCTGTCCATAAAAAATGAGATTATTTAATTTATTTAAGGTAATATACAATCATAAACCTTTTGAATTTCATTCCTCAGTGAGTACTCTGAAAACTGTGCTTAAAAACATAACACATTATGAAAGTAACGTGAAAGAAGATGAATCAAGGATATATTTGAAACAAGAGTTTTGTTTAAAGCACTTAGAGAAAAAAAATATTCCAATAAGTAACTCTCAATAGTAAAAAATAGTTTATTCTACATTAAAAGTAACATACTTTCTAATCAGAAAAATACTTTTACAAAAATGTCATGAAAGGGAAATTATAAAACAAATAAACACAATCTTGATCCTTAAATCATGTATGTGACATTGAAGCTTTAATATTACTTGGATTTACTTTAAATTTTTATTAAATAAGTAGTAAAATAGTAATATAAATAAGCATTTCATATTGATACTTTTAAGGAACTTATTAAGCTATAAAAGCATATAATAAACTGCAATATAAAAGTTAACATATTTGATGAGTATTTAAGTATATGTGTATATTCAAATAGGGAATCAGTATCAAAATATTGAACATGTCCCTCAGTTCAAGAGTCAACACTTCAGTTTGCATTGTAGGTCTACTCTTTCTGATCTTTCCTCTGCTTTTTGTCACTAGAAAGTAATGCATATTTTCTAAAATTATGGTAGTAAAATCATCTGTAGCTTTTTAAAAATCATATATTTTCAGAATATTTCTTCAGCTTTGCACTCTGTGGATGCTATGTATATTCTCTAAGTATCTCAGAAAGCAGGAACCAGACCATGACAAATATAGCTGCTATCCACTGCAGCTTGAGCATTTATTCATATTGGCCAACTCCACAGAGTTTAGGAAAGCAAATTAGCCCACGGTGATTGACATGCGTGATCTATCTTTGACAGCTCAACTTGCAGATCCTCTGATCCTGATGCAAGCAACCTGGAAACTAGGTCTGCTAGTCTTCTCCTCTGGATTTTTACAAAGACAAGGTCTCTGCCTTTCATGTGTGCAAGAGTCAGTGTATTGGTGCCCCACCATCAAAAGAATCTTCTAGGCTTATGTAATTATTATGTGCTGATTTTGGTTGGTTGCTGAGTGGAATTTCATTAATTGGATATAAGAGGTGCTTCTCTTTATCCTTGATGGGCTTCTTTTAATTTGCTTTACATTTTTGGGTAGCTAAAAATAAATAATAAATATATGGTAATGCATAAGTATATAGATATTCCTTTCGCATTAGTATAGATCACATAGTTGGTATATAATGTTCAAATGAGCCTATCAACATTTTGTAATATTCATTTTACAATTTTATATCTTAATCTATTATATATAAGGGCTCTAATTGCTTGACACATGCAGCAAAATTTTACACTTTTGACATTGTAATAGTTGCAGGATTTCACTGAAGTTTCCTTTGCATTTCCCTAAAGAACAAAAATATTGACTACTTTTTCTTGCTTTTACCTCCTTGGATCAATTATATGTTCATTTTTTGACATTATACTGAACTTAATTGCTTCAACTAATGACAGTTCATAATGTCAAAGTGCAAGCATATAAGCTTTATCAATCATCTATCAAGAACAAAAATGCATGCAATAGAGAAAAAAGATAAAACCATCAGTAAAGGATGATCTAGGTCCCTGTGCTTTCATTCAGATGATCACGTTTTGCTCCATTCTTTATCTATCTGACATCCAAGAATTCACTCTTTTCTATCCTTGAACTTAGGTCAATGTTTCTATACATATGATTTTCTCATTTCCTCCAATTATTATAAAATGAAGGTAACATGTAGTATTCACTTAAATAAAACTAATGTGAGCAAGAGAATATAGGAGAAAAGTTTATTATTATCTGGAATGGAAATTTGAGTCTACCTACCACTTTAATTCATGTTTGAAACATCATTTACTTCATGACACTTGCAGGCATCATGAACTAAACTAAACATAAAGGCAAGTAGATCTCTTGTTTATCAAACTGGAGAAAACTAGGAAACATGGATTATTCCCCAAAATGCTGACACAACCACTGAGACAAAGTAGTATTATACAATAAACGCGTAATGATAGACAATAAGGAATTGATGTGCTAACACGTAAATTATCTTTAAGAATATTACAAATCACGCATTACTACTTGAAACTAAATTATAAACATCACATCGGAGGGAAATTTCAACTCTTTATATTTCTAATTGATTCAAATTGAGAAGATCTTTTACCTTACTTATCTGTATGAAAAACAAACTTAAATCTGAGATAATGAATTATCAAAAAAGAATCTTTCAAAATAAGCATAATTAAAATACCTTTCATGAATAATTAAATCTTTTTTTAAAGATTTATTATTTTTTATTGGAAAGGCGGATATATATATAGAGGAGGAGAGACAGAGAGAAAGATGTTCCATCTGATGATTCACTCCCCAAGTGAGCTGCAACGGCCGGTGCTACGCTGATCCGAAGCCAGGAACGTGGAACCCCCTCCAGGTCTCCTGCAAGGGTGCAGGGTCCCAAGGCTTTGGGCCGTCCTCAACTGCTTTCCCAGGCCACAAGCAGGGAGCTGGATGGGAAGTGGAGCTGCCGGGATTAGAACTGGTGCCCATATGAGATCCCGGGGCGTTCAAGGTGAGGACTTTAGCCGCTAGGCCACGCTGCCGGGTCCGAATAATTAAATCTTAAATCACTTATAAAATCACTTCAACATTTCCAACAAAGAAAAAACATTTGCAACAATTATAAATAACTTTTTAGCTACTAATTTTCCAGTTTTCATTTTGAAAGATTATCCGAGTGGTGGTGGGATAGCTAAATGGCTAAACCCTCATCTTGTGAACACCAGGATCCCATTAGGCACCAGTTCATGTCCATGAGCTCCATTTGCCATACTACTCTCTACTTACTGCCTAGCAAGGCAGTAGAGGATGGTACAAAGCCTTAGGATCCTGCACCTAAGTGGGAGACCGGGAAACGTATCCTGGATCCTGGTTGGAGATTGGCTCAGTTCTGGCCTTTGTGGCTATTTGGGGAATGAACTAGTGAACAGACGATCTTTGTTTCTTCTCTCCTTCTGTTTGATAATCCTCTTTTCCAATGAGAATAAATAAATTTATATATATATATATAAATAGATATTAAAAAATTATCCTAAAATTTCTTTTTACACTGTTTTTTTACATGATTTTTCAAATGTTGCTGCATCAGATAAAAAATATAATGGCTATTTGAATGTATTTATAGCAAAAAATAATTATTTTGAATATTTAAATTATTGTAAAGGTTTCACTTCATTTCATATTTTGTCATTGGTTCTCAAGCAGAGAAATATTTATAGTTTTTCAATAGACACATAAGTACAATCAAAGATATTATTCTGTAGATGAGATATGAATAAGGCATCGCTCATTTAAAATTAATAGCATCTTCCTTCTGTAGAATATGTAAAAGAGGAAAAACTACAATCCCCACTTCAGAACAAAATCTTGAAATTTAAATATTCATTATGTAAGTCAAGCAATCATTAAGCATTGGGGATCTGACTTTAAAATAAAGCATAAATTGCATAAATGCTAAGTCATCATAACACTTCTGTACTGCTCACACAATTATGGATGGATAACTAGACATATAGTTCATTTCTCTGCATTGGTGATTAAAATGCTAACACAAATTTGGCATGTTATTTAATGGTCTTCTGTTTTCAGCAACAACAGCTATCTTTTAAGTTCAAATTAAGCACATATTACCCAGATTTGCTTATAAAAATACTGTGGCTTACTAAATGGGTGATAATGTCAGTCTGTGAAAAGTATATGCTGTGACTGAATCATAGGGTCTACTGTAATAACCTAGTGGCTAAAGTCCCCACCTTGCACACACCAAGATCCCATATGGATGCCAGTTCCTAACCTGACTGCTCCACTTCCCATCCAGCTCCCTACTTTTGGCCTGGGGGATCACTGGAGAATGGGCCAGAGCCTTATGTCCCAGAAACAGAATGGGAGACCCAGAAGAAGCTCTTGGTTCCTGGCTTTCAACTAGCTTAGCTCCAGCTGTTGGAATGAAAGATCTTTGTTTCTCCTACTCTCTGCAAATCTGCCTTTCCAATGATAATGATAATATAAACAAATCCTTAAAAAAGATTGAATCATAACACATTAAAATTTATTTTAAATTGATTGCTTCATCAATAATCTTGCTAATTTCTATGTTCATGAACTTTGCCACAGTGCTTTGTAATTCTTCATGCTGAGGAATTGGTGCCTAACTCATCATCAATATGACTTACTTCATCTCAGACATTGTGCCAAAATTAAATTGTGTGAGGACAGCTTTTAATCCTTCAGAACACTTTCATATTTTTCCTGTGTCTCCTTTTCTCCTTATTTCATGTATGCTCGTGATTGTTACCTTTGCAGGAAGAACTGCATCATTAGCTACAGAAGTCTTTATCCATCAGCTTCAACTGATTGCTATCCCCAATAATTGTGTGGGATACCTTCTATGATAAATTCTTCTGCCTCCTATTGGCTTAGTTTCTCCTTAAAACATTGATGAGATCACGGATTCTACTAGAGAGTGAAACTCAACTGTGCTAATTGCCATATTGGCTTCACCAAAAGTCAGTATAGATTAATATGTAGCCAGTGATTCTAAGCAAACTGGAGCGAATTTCGGATAGATTCTGGATGACGTCAAATGCAAAAGCAGTAACGTTTGTCCCTGCAATCCACTAATATTGTTTAATACTATTTTTATGGAAGTATAATTTGCTTCAAATTAATAGGCACAATGTGAACGTTCTTTAAAGTTTTATTTTCAACATTACGTGCTGGCTGGCTCTACAGACCAGGGCTCAGACACGGTGAAGCCAGGAGCTAGGAGCTTTTTCCAGGTCTCCTAAATGGGTAAATAGGCCCAAGCAGTTGTGCTATCTTCTGTTGCTTTTCAGAGAACATTAGCAGAAAGCCAAATTGGAAGACTAGACATGAATTGGCACCCATATGGGATGTTAGTGTTGCATCTTGTGGCTTAGCCATGACATCATCATGGCATGATGATGCTCCCCCACCCCCATCCAATTCTTTCTTTACGAAACAACTAAAACTTTGAGAATTGCACATTATTGTTCACTTTCAAAAATCTTCACAAGGTAATAGTATTTATATTTGATTTTATGTGATGTTCAAAACTTCATGGAAAATGTATACAGAAAATACGTAGATTTTAGTTTTCTGTAGTCAAATAAATATTTCGTTTCAGTTGTATTTTCTGTGAACATTTAGAACTCCATCCTGTATAGTTGAAAATACTTAAATTGTAGCCAGCCCTGTGTCATAATTGGTTTATCTACTGCCTGTGGTGCTGGTAATCCATGTGGGTTCTAGTCTAAATCACCACTTCTATTCCAATTCCAAGTAGAAGATAGAGAAAGAGCTTGACCCATGGGCAGACTTGGAAGAAGCTCCTGTTTCTTTGCTTTGGCCTGTCCTAATCTCAGCCTCTGCAGACATGTGGGAGAAAATGAGAGACAGAAAATTCTTCTTTCTCTCTCTCTCTGTTCACTTCTTGAGTCCCTCTCCCATCTGTAAATCTGCCTTTGGAATAAATAAATAAATTTTTGACAATAAAAGCATATATATTATTTGGCACTATTTTTAATACTTCCATCAGTTCCCAACAGAGATGAGAAATAGAATTTGATAGAAATAAAGATTTTTTAAACAGATTTATTTATTTTTATTGCAAAGTCAGATATACAGAAACGAGGAGAGACAAAAATCTTCCATCCATTGGTTCACTCTCCAAGCGGCCACAACAGCCAGAGCTCAGCCGATCCAAAATTAGGAAACAGGAGCTTCTTCCGGGTCTCCCACATGGGCACAGGGTCCCTAGGCTGTGGGCCACCCTCCACTGCTTTCCCAGACCACATGTAGAGAGCTGAATGGGAAGTGGAGCAGCTAGAACACGAACTGGCACCATATGGGATCCTGGTGTTTGCAAGGTGTTGATTTAGCCACTTAGCCATCACACAAGGCCACATCATGCATAATTGACAGGTGACTCTAAAAGACGTTTTGTGTTTATTTTGTTATTCTCTTTTCAAAATCTGAAAAAGAAAAGTATGTTAATTTTAATTGCTTAAATCTTTCATATTTCCTTATCTTAAATATGCTTTTCCAATTAAAAAAAATCTTAAAAACAAAACAAAAAATATGCACAATGCTAAGAAAACATTCTGACACTTATTTTACACTTATTTATTGTACTTATGTGTGCACAATTATTGGATCAATAGACTGGCATGAAAATTTTGGGTGTGAATTAATTAACATCAGTGTCCATTCTATATCTGCAAACTGATTCAGATTTCACTTAATAGTGGGTTAATAAGTGCCCTCCAGACTGTGTAGATTTATTTTATAATGGTAAGAAATGTTTAAATGCAGGTAATTGGCATCAACATCAATTATAGCATTAATAATTTACGGTAATTCTACACATCACAAATGACTTTTTAAGGAAACTAATTAGAATAATCAAATGAAATGAGGCTAAGATTAAAAACATCTTCTCCTCATTTGTCACAGTTTTAATAATTTTGATTATCTTTGAATTTCCCTGAAGAGGTATCATTAATTTTGTTTAAGGATGGAGAGCGATAGTTTCCAGGGCAGCCATTTAGTCTTCACTGCCCTAGCAACCTTCACATAATGAGGCTAGCTCTATCAATTGGTCTCAGATCCACTACTAGACGGGCATAGGTTCGGTCTTCTTTTAGCCTTGGTCTCTTCAAGTCTACATTTGCACTCCTACACTGCTGTGATATTTTGAATCTCTTCAAGTTTCTGACAAATCTTGTATCTAGCACTCTCAATAATAAAATTATTTGTGCTTCTGAGGTCTATAGTTGTCTGGAAAATGAAAAAATATTCTAGGGAGGATTCATGAAATATATGCAACAGTAAAGGAGTAAATACACTCATATGATACAATCTAGCTTTGATACATAAGAATCAGCCTAGTGAGCCCGGCATAGTAGCCTAGTGGCTAAAGTCCTCAACTTGCATGCACTGCGATCCCATATGGGTGCTGGTTTGTATCCATGATGCTCCACTTTCCATCCAGTTCCCTGCGTATGGTTTGGGAAAGTAGTAAAGGAAAGCCCAAAGCCTTGGGATCCTGCACCCACCTGGGAGACGCAAAAGAAACTCATGGCTCCTGGTTTCAGATCAACTCGTCTCCGATTGTTGTGGCTATTTGGGGATTGAACCAGTGGACAGCAGATCTTTTTCCTTGTCTTTACTTCTCTTTGTAAATCTGCCTTTCCAATAAAAATAAATAAATCTTATTTATTTATATGAATAATTTTATTTATTAAAAGATTTATTTATATGAGATGAATCGGCTTAATTACAGAAAATAATATTTAATTTTCATCACCATGACTTATGTTCCTTAATTTGTTCCTCCAATGTATCCCATAGAACCTTAACCAGATACCTCTTTGCTTCATTTCTAAGGACTCTGTCATTAACTAATAATCAGAAACTAGGCCTCGCTAAATAACATTCTGCTACAACTGTATCTCTAACATGTACTGTGGTAATATTCATCTAGTAACAAATATTGGACATTTGAACATTTGGCTTCCACCCTTCCAGGATTACATAATATTTACTGAGATGACTGAATAGAGTTCCAGTACAATGTCCAGCATATTATCTCTCAGCTGTGAATGAAATGTAACACACAGATATTAAAATATGCTGGCATTTGTTCACATTAAACAATGGGATCTTCTCCAGTGCTTTATAGGATTAATTGGGAAGTTTGCATGTGAAAAAATAATTCTAAGAAACCACTTTCATGTAACCTAAATATATTTTTCTTTGTGGTTGTCCTTGAATATTACTCATTTCAAGTTCAGTAACTACACCGAACACAGGCTTTGATGAAATAATGTAGCCCACAGTCAAGATTATTCCAGAAAACTTCAATTAACACTGTGATCCTGGATTTCTAGGAAAGCAAAACTTTATAATGAATGTTACTCCTCAGAGTCTTACATTCAATCTTCCTTCTTAAATCCATCACTATGTAAGGGAGCAGACTTTTGAGTACATGGAACAATGCTGTCATTAGAATGGGACAACTGCTGTGATATTTAGCTGACTGAAGAACATCAAATTGAAGATTTTGCAAAATCTGGAGGAGAACTTACAGCAGTGTTGTATTAATTAGGAATAGTAAGAACTGTCTGTGTTTTGTACGGATGTAAAAGATAACACTAGGGTCCCCTGTTGGCACAGTATGTTAAACTGCTGCTTCAGAAGCCCACACCCACATCAAGGAGCAGCCTCGAGTTCTGACAGCTCTGCGTATGTCTTAGCCTTCGGCTAATGCATTCTGGGAAGCAGCAGAAAGTGACTTGATTGCCTGACCTCCTGCCAGGTACATGGGAAATCAGAATGGGGCTCTGATCTCCTGAATTCTGCCTGGTGCAGTCCCAGCTTATGTAGGCTGTATGGGAAGTGACCAGCAAAAGGATGCGATCTGTATGGGACACTTTGACTGTCTTTATTGTTGCTTTTCAAATTGCTAAAATCAAATCAATTAAAACATTTTAAAAGAAGCAAGCAAGCAAACAAAAATCCAAATAGAAAACAGTAAAGAAAAATAACCCAGACATTAATCAAATATCAATAACCACTTCAAAAACTCAATGGCACATGGGCCTGGAGCAATAGACTAGTGGCTGAAGTCCTCCCCTTGCATGAGCAGAGATCTCATATAAGCATCGATTTGTGTCACAGCTGCCCCACTTCCCACCCAGCCCCTTGTTTTTGGCCTGGGAAAACAGTACAGGACAGCCTAAAACTTTGGGACTTTGCATCCTCATGGGAGAACTGGACAAGATTCCTGGCTCCTGGCTTCAGATCAGCTCAGTTCTGGGCTTTGCAGCTGCTTGGGGACTGAAAGAGCAGACAGAAGAGCTTTCTCTTTCTCATCTTCTCCGTAAATCTGCTTTTCCACTATAAATTAATAAATCTTAAAAAAATAAAGCTATGGCACAAATATATTTCAAGTGACAGATAACGGAATAAAAGAACTACTCAAATTCTATGACAGTATTAATTGCTTTCTATTTCTTATAAAAATAATTTTAAGAAGTTTAATTGCCGAAATTGCTCGAGTCGTCCTTTTAATGTTTTGGCTTAGTCAATTTATGCTTTGTGAAGAACTTTCAAAATCCTAAACATCTATCTCCAATAGGGTAAAATCTACTCATTAAATATCAACACTGAAAAGACTGCCAAATACATATCAATTCATCTAAATTATTTAAAATGCATTAAAGCTAATGTACATCATTTTATATAAAAAATCCCACATTAGTCATAAATGTTAGGAAAGTGATTCTCTTTAAAATTTTCAAACCTCCAATGTTTCACTATGGAAACAAGTTTTATTCTCATAACCCGTGTGGTGGTCCTTTGGGTAAAGTATGTGAGAACTCTGATTTTGCACTGACATGTAATTAGCAAGATAAGGCTGCATTTAATGGACTTGTCAGTTAATTGTGGCTAATCTTCTCTGATACTACAATGAAAATTTAGAAGAGGTATTTTCAGAGAGACTAGCTGCATAGTGAAACCAAAAATCCTGTCAATAAATTTCACATTCAGCTACCTCAACTCATTGACCTTTGGCTGGCTCTTTCATGCATGCATGATTCTGTTACATTATAAATTGATCAGAAACTGCAGATGTCTGATGTGTTTTAGACTGTTCAATATCTGACACATTTTATTACGCCACATCAAAAATATCATTCCTAAGTACTTCTATGGATCTTATGTGAAGAAGTTCAAGTATTTGGAAACTGTTCATAGCAAACAATACAACCTCTCCAAAATATTAATTTTCTCTATGAAAGCTGAAATTCTGTTTTAGGAAACTAGGGGCCAGCTTGGTACTTTAGCAGATACAAAAACACACATATAAACTCAGGTTACCATTTCTCGAAGAAATATCTGCCAAATCCTTTTAATCTTTTAACTACCATATTTTTTGTTAGATACATGAAAGCCTAATAAATAAAAAGTTCATCTTAAAACTGAAGAGGGTACACAGTTTTTCTTGACATAATTGAAATCGCTTATACCTAGAATTTCCAATTTTGCCTCATAGGATGAAATGTTAATAACATTTTGCATCTCAGGATGAAAGTTAATAAAACTGACGTTTCAAGTTTTTTCAGAACATTGTCAAGTGAAGCATAAGTGGATCAGCTGGGACTCAAACCAACACCAGATGAGATGCTGGCATTTGCAGACAGAGTGTTAGCCTGCAGGGGCATTGTATCGCGCCCGAAAAAAGAAAGCTGATTTCTACAAATATTGCCCCAGATTTATTCTGATAGCCATGATGATGCTATATTTTTGACTTTTAATCTTACTTATCTCAGATGGAAATATGAACTTTTATCCTTGAAGCTATGTTAAGGCTTTTAGCCGATTATTGATGTGATAATCACTGGAAGAGCTGAGATGCATCGTAAAGTGAGAGTACCAGCCTTTGCATCACTAACCACAGTGTTTCTAAATAAGCCAAGTCCAACCCACAAAGGAAACCCATCACATGATTATGGTAATAATGACCCGGTTTCATATATAAGCTCTCATAACTTACTTTATCCTATAAGCTACTTTTAAAAAGCAGATGTGGCAACCAAATCAACTATTCAATTAAAGGTTATTTTATTGATTGAGAAAGAGTGAGCAAGTGAGAGTGAGGGAGATCCCCCATTTCTAGATCACTCTATAAAATGTATGTTATGGCAGATTCTGAGGCTAAAGTCAAGATCCAGAAGCCAATCCAGGTTTCCCATGTGAGGGCAACAACCCAAGTGCTTGAGCCATCACCTCACCTCAATCAGGTGCTGTTGGCCCAACACAGCATCTTTTATTTTTATCATTTCTGTTTTGGGGTGCTTTTAGTATCATTTTTGTTTGTTTTGGGGAGAGAGAAAAAAGGAGCCCCTCATTCATGGGTTCACTCGCTAAATGACTACATGGGTCAGAATTGCACCAGGGCCACCACTGGGACGCCAGGTACTCAATCCAGATCTTCCACTTGTGTGGCAGGAACCCAGTTGTTTGAAACATCACTGCTGCCTCCCAGGGTCTCCATTAGCAGGACAGAGTCAGGAACTGGAGCCAGGTGTCGGAACCAGCTACTCTGCTATGCTAAGTGCATGTCTTCAGCAGTATCTTCACTAGTAGGCTAAATGCTTGTCCCAGTGGTTATTATTCCTAACAAAATGATAGCTGAGTTTGAAAATTTTCTTCACTGTAAAGCCCATCTCCTTCTAAGAAAAGAGATCTAGACTAACATATTCCCACAGTAGAGTAAGTCTGTTTTAGGAACTGTTAGGCTGCTGGAGTCCACTGTTGTGCTAATCAGTCACTCCCTTCCTCTGAGTCTCTGGAGAGCTGGTTCCAGTGTGGCCATCCTGCCAGCTGAACCATGGCTGCCTAAATGCAGAGGACTAGACTGCAGAGAACACATTAAGTGTGTGGTAGGGCAAGAGGACAAAGGCCAAGAGGATGAGTGAGGAAGACCAAGGTAAGGCCAGAGAACAAGCAACCCCACTGGACACAGATTAATGTGAGGGACAGAATATTCACTGCCAACACAGCATCTTAACTGCTAGGTTAAATATCCTTTTCTGAATTCAACTTCAAACATAACTAACAAATCTGCGTTATCATATCAAATTCCACATATGATGTTTTGTGAAAATAGCCCTATAGTTGTAAGAAGCAAAGTTATTAGCTGAATTTCACTGGCTTTCTGTGACTTGAGTCACTAATTAAGAATCTCATATGTGTTGTTTAGTGTTTATAGTAAAGGCATAAAAATAGTCCACATGTGATTTTCATAATTATGCGTATGTGCTACTGCAGCAAATATTTGTCTATCAAGAAGTTTTGTAAATTGAGAATTCATTCCAGTTGACCACATACTATCATCATATATTAATTTCCCATTAAATTCATAACATACTAGTATTTGATTTTCCAACAATAGGATACTCAATCACATGTTTAGTAATAGAGAAATTCAGGTTGATTCTCTTATTTCAGTGTCTGCAATCACTTCTGGCTTTTAATACAATGCCACTAAAATTTGAAAGTAAAAAAAAACAACCACTTCATATTTTAGAGTAAAATTTTTAATATAGGTATGTAGTAACTTATTCTGTTGCCATTTTGAGACTCTGGGAAATACATTTGCTAAGCACTCATGTAACTACTGAATTCAAATTAAAAAGATAAACTGCAGTTGTCAATGTTAAGACAAATGAAAATGGCTTAAACAGCTACCCTCTTTTGATATCATATTGTCTTCTTGCAGTCAAAAACAGACAGTAATTTGATGTGATAATCATGAGTATACAAACTCTACCAGCAAAATTATAAGACACACATAAACCTGCATTTGCAGGCCTTTTAAAGTAAAAGAGGTCACTGTTTTTATATTCAAAAGTTCATGAATACATTGAATCAGGTCATTCTATCACACATCCATACTCTTAAGTAATAGTGTATGTGAGATATATCTGACATGTTCTAAAAACATGTATTATACGTTTTAAAGAAATACAGTAAGAGAAGTTGGGAAACAATGCAAAGTTTGAATCTTCTATTTTCAGTGGAAATATAGTAACTCCAGGTTGTTTATAACCTTTAGCAATAGTCTTCAACTGAATTTTTATAGCAGTAATTGAGCATAACTTATGTTCTAGACAGTTTTTTAGCTGATGAAACAACTCAGTATCAATAAAAAGGCAAAAGCATAGAAAGCATTTGGGCAAGTGAAATAAGTAAGTACAGTATGCTGCAACAATGAAAGGGGAAGTCATTTAAAACAGTGTTGATAGTGATTTTTAAGAAGAAAAAACACTGTTAGACATTGAATTATGTGTAGGAAGCAGAAAAGGGGGAGGATAAGGGGAGAAGCTATATGTAAGTCAGGAGACAAAGTAGCATGTCACAGAAATAAAGAAAATCATGTTATGCAAAATCAAGAGACTGTATCAATACTAAAACTTAAGATGTGGACTCATTTATCATAAGAAGCATTGAAGGAATTATGTCCAGGTTTAGGACAATAGCATTTCATTTCAGTCACCAAGAACAAAAGTGGAAAATCATATATTTGATTTTTTCAAGATGCATTTGCTTGAAGCATGAGCAATAGAATGATAAAAGACAGATGAAGCATGAAATTTGCCAGGAAAGTGACTCAAGCTACACTGGTAATGACCTAAATTAGAGATACAAAAAGTAGAATAAGAACTAGCATGTGGTAAGTTATGACAGTCATTCATTCATGTGGTTAGTCATTAGTTCATTTGACATAGTTTTGAACAGTTTAGCTAAAGTGGAGTATCAATATCAGATACCCTGTCATTTTAGACATTCTGAATGTGAGTTGTCATTTTATTAGGGGAATGTTAAAATGTGTTTATAGCAGAATGGAATCTAAATATTTCCACCATCAACTTTTTCAAGCATATTAAAAATTCACAATAACTATTTTATGTTTTAAAAGAATAGGGAATAGTTAAACATTATACACTAAGGTTGTCTGATTAAAGGCAGGTGAATGAGTGTCTTTAACTTTCACGCATATTTTGGGAAGTTCCCAACTATCCTCTGAAAGTGAAACCATTTTAAATCAGTATAAAATCTCTTGTATTAAATCACATTTCAGAAAATCAACTTAAATGTTTCGAAATTGTTAAATTGTTTTACTGTATCTGGGACTGTGATACTCCTAGAAGAAAACTAAAAGAAAATGTTATGATATTGTGGATACAATACAGGAAAAAAAAAAACCACAAAAAGGAAAAAAAAGTCCTATTAATTAGGTGATATAAAACTAAAAATCATCTGAACATTACATATAATCAACAAAGAATGAAATGATAACTTTAGAATAAGAGAAAATATGAACAAAGCATATATCTGAAAGAAAATAATGCCAAATTATGTGGGGAAATTTAACAACTCTATAACAAAAAATAAGAAAAAGAAAGGAAAAACGCTGACTAAAATTGGTGCAGTAACTTCTGTAAAGGAGACACACAAATAGCCTATTGGTTGATTATTGGTTGATTAAAAGAAATGCATTACCACCATCATCAGATAATTGCAAACCAAAATGAAATGAGTTGTCACTTATCTGCTAGAATGCTGTAATCAAATAACTAAAACACAAATAAATAAATAAACAAATAGAAGAAGAAGAAATGTTTCCAAGAATGTGAAGAAACTGAAATTTTAGTACGCTGTTGGTGAGAATGTAGAATAGTGTGGTTAATGGTAAAGCTGTGTGAAAGTTCATCAAACAATTAGGCATAGACTGCATATTACCCAGCAATGCTACCCCAGGGCATACATTCAAAAGAACTTAAAACAGGATTTCCAAGAATTGTACTTATTGTGTGTCCATTATTTTCACAAATACCTAAGTCACGTAAAATTGAATTCAGTAAGAAAGCAAGTGTTAGGGTTTATAAGCCAGTATAATTTTAGGGACTAGCACCGTAGCACACCAAGCTAAGTTGCTGTCTGCAATGCCGCCATGCTATATGCAAACTGATTTAATTCCCTACTGCTCAACTTCCAATCTAGCTCCCTGCTAATGTGCCTTGAAAACCAGTGGAGGATGGATGGCCTACATAGTTAGACCACTACCACCTGAGAGACCCAGAAGCTGGCTTCTATACCTAGTCTGGCCGAGTCCTAACCATTGTGACCATCTGTGAGTGAGCCAGGAGTTACAAAAGATCTCTCTGTCTCTTCCTCTCTTTTTCTGTAACTCTTTCAAATAAAATAAATTACTCCTTTAAAAAAAGAATATAAAATAAATAAAATCCTCTTAAATAAGAAAAAATTTAGACATGCTAAGTTTAAGTGCAATACATGTTCAATACTTTTTGCTACCTCTTCTTATTGTTGAGGTAACTGGAATGGCATGGATATCTACATTTAATCAGTGTGTTATTAACCATTGGAAATTTTCTATAATTTGTCCATTTTGCTTATATCTTTGTTGAGTTTTATTTGCTCTTAACAAAAACAGTTGAACGACTTGACTATCTGATGTTGAAAATTTATAAACATATTAAAGATTTCAGAAGAATTGGACTAAATTAAAAGAGAGATTTTCAAAGCCTTCCATCGAATGCAATTGCTGTTTTTTCTCTTACAAAGATATAAATCAACAGCACATAACTTATTTTTACAATTGTACCTGCAATTTATTTTTACATAAAAACTACCTGCCTTAGATACTTATATAACTTTTTGCATTTCTCTGAGCAATCACATGTGCAATTCAGATATAATTATGTACTCAACTGACATTGCTGAACATATGAGTGTTGCTGCAAATCAAGTACTAGGAATAGACCAATATCTTGCTACGGAAACTTCATTCCTGTTTTATATGCACTTCTATAGAAATTCACATATCATAACTTGGCATATTCTGGGGAAATTACCCTTTTTGGAGCATATAAAATTCCTTTTTGTGTTAAAATTGCCTAATCTTTCTGGACAATAATATCATATCAGTTATGTTACTTTGTGTGTATGAGCAGGCAACAGAATCTGATTCAGCTGAATATGCTGAAAGATAAAGTGGTATATGTTGAATAGTTCACAATACAAGGCTTTAAAACAATCAGGATAAGGAGAAACTGGTATTGCCAGGAAGAAGAAAGTTTATTTCAAATGGTCAAAAATTAATTACCATAAGGTTACAAGTTGGAAGTCACCTGTTCTCCACTTTATGTAAAAATCAATAAAATTACCCCAACCAAAGTATATTCTGAGCCCTGCCAGAATCCTGGCAGCAGAATGTGACTGCTCCCATTCCCTGGTACATACATAATTGGGCAGAAGGACCCGGATATTTAGCTAGAGACCCAGCAGAGCAAGCAGAACGATTTCTCTCACCCTCCTTTCTCCTCCTGACACACTCCATTCCTGTTTGTGTCCCATATGTGTCCATAATACCTTCATCTTTGTAATAAAGCTGAAAATCAATACAAAATTTAAAGAAGGCTATAGTTTTTGATGTTACAAAACACACATATTTTGTGACTAATTTTCAGATGTGTAAGTCAGAAAACCACTTCTGTAAAAAGTAGCAATGCAATGTGTTTGATAATTGTTCAGCCCATGTTCATTATATAATATTGTGCTGCCTATTGTAGTGAAATAGTTTAACAACTTGACTCCTTAGATCAATCTCTTTCATTTTTGTAATGAAGTATCATAATATTTTATTGCTTTTCATTGATGTGTTGAAAAGCAATCTAATTTGTGTGATTCATCTAATAAAGTGTGTTGCTCTTAGTGGCAGATGTACAGGGAATGAGTGTTTGAAACACTTGATACGACAAAAGGATAAAGACAGCATGTTGACAGAAGTGTGAAATGGAAATAGATTTCTGTTCAATTATAAATGGGATAATTAAAATCAATAAAAGAGCTGCACCAGTAATTTCTAGAAGATTAATTTCTATCAAATATAGTAGATGATGAAAAAAGTTAACATTAGCAATGCATTTTCTTAAGTTTTTCTTCCGTTTTCCATCTCTCCCCAGATTGGGCCCTTAATGTTAAAACTAGTCATTCTTTTACTTGTCCAAGTCTGAAGTGCCTTTTTAACTCTTCAGAAAATGAGTTATAGGATATTATAAGGTTTTTTAATAATAGATTAGCAAATATATGCTGCTATGTCCATGTTAGTTTGTTTATAGTTGTTTTCTGTTGATTACAAATATATGTGCTTGTGTTTTATAAATTTAATCATAGGATTTTTTTCATTTGTTTGAAAAATAAATAGAAAATGTTCTTAGTGTTAGTGCATTCCCCAATTTCCTTAACAGCTGGAGTTGGGCCAGGTTGAAGGCAGGAGCTGCAAAATCAGTTTGGATCTTCCAAATGTGCCACAGGAACTCTAGCACCTGAACCATCACTAGTTTTCTCCCCATACACCCTCCACTATGATTCACAGTACCTTGGCACAGGAGCTGGGAGCAAAATTGACACAGCCACCATTAGGGGATGTTAATCTTCTAACCGTTATGTGAAACTCCTGCTTTTGTAAGTCTCAATGTCACTGATTTCACAGTTTACCAACAGTGTAATTTGACTATTGCTGGATCTGTTCTTGACATCAACCTCATAGTTTTGTTACTCTACTTGGTAATGCCACCTTAAGTGAATGGAATCCTGAAAATTCAATGTTGCAGCTGACATTTTTCTGCACAACTTCCCCACAAGCAGGAACTCAATGTTCAATATTTCAGTCAGCAAATAGTTTTTTAAAAGTTCAGTGGAATACTGCTGACTGCTGGAATGTTTTTACATTAATCATTTGCCTATGTAATTAGTGATAATGATTCACATGTATGGATTGAGACATTCCTGAACCATAAAAAAGATCCAGTTAGCAGCTCTATGTATTTGATAATTTAGCTGAAGTAGACATTTTCTTAAAATGACAAAAAGAGAAAAAAAAAATCCACAAAAGTGCCAGGAAGTTAACTACTTCAGTCATTGCTAACATGTTCCCAGCAAGTGCATCGGAGGGAGCTAAAACCAGGCGTGGTGACAGGACTTGAAGAAATGAACTCCCAATACGGAACATGAATATCCTAACAGTGTTGTAACTGCTCTGTAAATACTTGCCCCTCATGTGTAGATCAATATAGATCAAATTATATAAGTTAAATTACTCAGTATTTTTGTTTGTATATCTGTGTGTATATATGTGTGTATGCATATATAAATTTACATTATATATACATAATAAAATATATGTATATTTGTGTGTGTATCCTATCTCCCTCTCTCCTTTCATTTCATTTTCTAGTCAAATATGAGGGATAAGCTTTCCAGACTCAAAATGTGGTCTCTGAAAAGTGACCATTTTTCAAAATGTACATTATTGAAAAGGGGAGACAGGATTGACCTCACAGTGAAGAAACTGACAAACACACCAAGCTGGACAATGAACTAGAGATGAACAGTGATCAGTCACACCACTATATTTATCTCAGGTATAATGTGATGAAAATGGCACTCTACCATGGTCATCTTTTCCAAAATAGATATATAACCTCCATTTAATAAGAGTCATCAGCATTATACTGATGTCAATCAAAATAATTATGTCTATCTAAAATAGAAAACAAAAAATTTCAAAAGAATCCTGTCAAGTGCAATGATGCTAAGAAGACAGAATTAATGAATGCAACCCTAGGGAAAAATAACAAATATCTAAAAATGTGAGTCCTGGGATAAGAATGACAGAAATGAATGCTATTCACATGAAAAGAGAATTTATTCTAGTGAAGCAACCCCCTGAATGCATCATTAGAGATTCCTTACAGTATTTGCTTAATAAACATTTTGTATTTCATGAAGGTCCTTATAAGATGACCTTTTAAAAATGGTTTATGCTACCACATTTTCTTTTACTTGGAAGAAAGAGATTAATAGTTAAATACATTATGAATAGCAGTGGCTCACTGTGGTTTATCCACGGTACAGTGTTGACTGTTGATTTTTTTTTTCTGTCTTGCATTATAAGAATATTTTTAAATAAGAAAGAAAAGCAAATTTAAGTTCATGAAAAGTACTTTCAATGCTGACAAATCAATTATTCGAAGAAGTCTTGAACTTTTGACTCTGCATGCAATTTATTTCCCTAATGTGGAGACTAATTGTTCTATACTTTAGAATACTAAGGATCAGAAAGTTAAATTCTTCAATTTTTGTCATTAACATGTTCATGCGAATTGGTACAAAGTCCTAATCATGATAATTATGCTACCACTTTTCTTAAAAGTCCCATGTTCATTAAAGTTGTATTCCATTACTTGTCACCAAGATTAAGCTACTGCTTGAAAGCAGAAGTTCAGAAGCAGCATATTAAAGCTGTAGTCGCAACTGTGCTTCTGATTGAAAAGCAACAAGTGGTGGCTCATGTACTTGGATCTCTGTTTCCCATATCTGTGGAAGTTTTGGGGTCTCTGGCCCTCATAGACCACCGAGCAAAACAGGCAGGATTTGGCGATAGCATACCTAAATTGAATCACTAGAGAAAGGGTGTGTGGGATGGGTGCTTCCATTTATTGGCAATCACAAGCTTATATAGGGTGGGATAAGGGAAAGAAGCATAGGGGTAGCAACAGATTTTCTATTGGTGTAGGTACCTATTATATATTACAAATCCAGTAAGTCAGTATAAAGGTCCTGTACATCTCCCAGTGGCACTGTGTGACCCATCCACTTTCTGAAATTGTTATATTCAATATGAGCAGGTGGGAGATGGTGACCCAGTTACCTAAAACTACCCAATTACCAGAAGATGTAGAAGAAAGCGAGGTACCAGGGGATCCTGACCCCCTGCTAACTGTGTAGGCTGTAGGGGCCTCTAGGAGCTGCAGAGAAGGGGAAGGGGGATAATGCTACACACAGAGACCACGGGGTGTCTAGGTGTATGATGAGAAAACAAGGGTCCCTAGGCATGTGCCAAGGTGGTAGTCCCTTGGCCCTTCACATAAGCTAGGCTGGCTGAGACCAATCTGGGCACTCACTTGCCTGCATGTCTAATTGTTATAGGTATTTAAGGAGAAAAATGATAGAGTTTCCCTCTCTGTCACCATCTCTTTCTTTATTTGCCTTCCATTTCAGGAAAAAAAGAAAAGAAAATATGTATGACAGAATATATTCATACATAAACATATTAACAAGCTCTTATTCTTGTGAAATTTAGTATTTTAGGATATTTACAAAAATAATATTATTTAGTTTTACTTTTGTTGTCTGCACTTCTGTGATCTTTTTCAAAAAATTTCTTGATGTGTTTTCTCAATGGTATTTTTTTCTTTATAGTTTCACAATTTAAGGTCTTATATTTCGGCTTTTGATCCATCTTGGCTTGGTGACAGATAGTGCTGTGATTTCAGAAAGAATATTATTAGAGAGACAGAAAATAACAATTGCTTTCAAGGATGTGGAGAAAAGGGAACACTTATTTCCTGTCATTGGAATTATAAATCAGCATTGACTGTGTGGAAAGCAGTATGGAGATTTCTTTAAAAAGTGAAAATATAAGCCATTTGACCCAGCAATCTCACAACTGGGTATGTTTTGAAAGCAGATGCAATCACTGTATACAACAATCTCTGCCTCTCCTCCTCTGTGTATATCTGACTATGTAATAAAAATAATAAATCTTAAAAAAATAGTTTATATATGTTATTTAAAGTTTTATATCAATTTTATACAATTGAAAAGAAATCACACTATCATAATAAATTTACAATGTTATTATAGTAACAAGGTGTTTTGTTTTATAGTTTTGTCTGTACATTACAATAAAATCATTTATTTGTATAAATATTTTTATATGTTTTCACTGAACCAAGTTTCCTTTAAAATTTTCAATTATTTTGTGTGTTGATTCCTTTATCTGAATTAATTTCGTAAGTCTTGGAATGTTGAACAACCATAATTTCACTAGATAAGTAATCATGATAAATATATAAGATTGAACAGAATCTTTTGAAGGACTAACTGAATTTAAATTAGAATGCAGCCTTTTGCCTCCAGACTTCTCTTGGGCTGGCAGCTTCCCGACCATGGCCCAGGATCATGGGTTCTGCTGATGATGATCACTGGCTTTGTGTCCAGCAGTTTGCACCAAGGCAGCAGAACAGGGGCCAGAGGAGGCACAGGAGGATGCAGTCCATGTGGTACATGAGCTGCATTTGATGCATGGGACCAGCATCTGTAGCTGATTCAGCATGCGCTTGGGGTTTGATTCTTGTACATGACTGCTGGCCAGTTGTCACACTCGACCCCAAGGGTGGATGTCGTTGTGCACCACAGTAAGCTGTACATGTTTCCAGAGCCTGATGGAGGGGAAAACAGCAGAGTTCGCTTTCAAGAAGTCCACCAAAGGCCTGGAACCATCCGGGTCACTGGTGGGGGAAGTGGATGTGGAGGTGGGGTAGTGGGATGGAGGGTGTTCTGCCTTGAGACTCAGAGGTGGCCAAAAGGGGAGAACCCGCGGAAGTGCAGATCTAAAGGAGATAGGTGCTACAACTGTGGGGATCTACTAGACCATTACTCCAAAGAGTGCAAGCTGCCACCCCAGTGCAAGAAACATCACTCCTGACAGCGCATCAGCCATGTGGTTGGCTCATGTCACCTGAATGTCCAGCAGGACCCAGCTCCCAGGGAAAGCTAGCCTACATCCACTTTCACTTCTGGAAGGATGAAGAAGAGACCTAAAGCCATATCCTGCTCCCTGAGGCCCGGAATTGAGCCTCAATGGGTGGATGTTCTTCTGCTAGCAGAAAGTTTCAAGGAGCAGGTATCAATTGTAGAGTGGAGAAAATGAGGAGCGAATGGGTCGGGAGCAGCTGACATTCCATGACCTCTGACTGGGGTTCAAAGCATCACCCCGTTTTCCCTCTTGCTGGGAGGAAGGAGAGAGAGAAACAAAGTTCAGCTATGCTTTATGTAAATGCAAATAGCTTGGGAGAATATCATCCTATAACCTACACACTGAGGCTCTTCCTTCAAAATCCCTAGCTTTGGAAAGCAGTCTTGAGAGAGGAGTTATGTTCTTTTCAAGGAAGGATAAGGAAGAATACTTCCCTCTCTAGAGTGCAAAGTCCCATGTGGGGTCAGCTTATGTGACCCATCCCACAAGCTCCTACCTTCTGTGGGAGGGAGCCTCTCAGGGCTAAGGCCGAGTTTCCATGTCTTGTTTCTTCATTATCCAAGCGGTGGGTTATGATTACCTACCTCCCAACGCCCCAAAAAGGATGGTGATGGTGGCGGTGGTGAGAACAGCTGCAGACCTTCACCCTGTTCTGGGCCAATGTGATTTATTTGTTTTCTCCACTGGATAACTGTGCCTTGTGTCCCACTTTCTCTTTGATGCCAACTGCATTAACTGTATGAGTGACATATCTTGTGCATTTTAACATTTTCCTCTTAATGTAAATATTCTGGTTTTGTGTTTTTGCATATTTTAATCTAAGAACCTCATTTCTGCACTGTGTTCTCAGATGCATGAGCAATCTGAGAACATGCTAAGAGATCACCACAAGCCTACCTCACCGTTGAAATGGGACAAATGCAACAAGATTCATTGGCTGGTGTGTGTCTGATCCTGTGTTCCTGTCTCCCCCACATGCTGTCCCCCGTAGTTATTTGTGTGGGCTTGGCAGGATTTCACTGAGTCTCTGAGTTGGTGATTGCTAGGTGGCTTAGTTTGTGTAGTATAATTTGTTGGTCTTTCTCTGTGTCCTTCTGGGTTTGTATTGCTTGCAAACTTCTTTATGTATTGAGGGAAAAGTAGCCAAAGTGGCTTTGATGGGAGGTTCTGCAGCAAGCCAAAGGATCTGAATATGTGGGGATCTCAAACCATCTTTTCCTTTGTGTTCCATTTGATGCCTACTCTCCCCTGTTCTCCAAATGTGTACTGGCTGGTGCTGTGGCTCAACCTGGCATGTCCCTCACCCTGTCTTAGTTCTCAGATCTGTACATGGGAGTTATGAACTGGCAAAGCCCAGCTCGCCCCCAGGCCTGAACTACATGTATGCTGGTGGGGTAGTGTAACCTGGCCATGTCTGAGCTGCTCTTTGCTTTGATTCTTGAGCTCACCTGAAGGTATTGTGCCCTGCCAAAAGAGTTCTCCAAGCTCCTTTTTCAGATCTCCTCCCACTGGCATATCTCACACACCGGAGTGTCCTTGGCCCAGGCTGACTTACTCCACCCCCTGTGGATGCAGGAACAATAGCTTTACCCAACTGGGTCATACCCATGCATATTCATCCTGAAAAATTCCATTTTGTCACATTCTTTCAATTCTTAGTTTTTCTAGTTATTGAAAATGCAAGTTATTATACTGTTTATGTTTCATGCAATTCCACCTCTTAATTTCTTAAGAAAGGACAGAAAAAGTTCACTTCGTGTTCCTTGATAATAAACAAATTTCAATTTGGCTTGCAAAATAGTTCATTAACAAAAAATAATTGTAAATGGTAAAATTTGAGACTAGAAAATATTATCATTTCAGAATAAAAAAAGCAAGAGTGCTGAAGATAAGTTTGAATATATATACATGTATATGTGTGTGTGACTTGCAAACCAGAATCAATAATACCAAAATAAACACTAATAGAAAAAAAAAGGTAAAAGTAGAAATAAAAAACAAACGACATAAGTAAAGAAGTATCAATTATAATAAATGTACATTCATCAAGGATAAAACACTCAAGAATATTTGCATAAATACAGATAAAATAACTTGTGTGATTTAAGAATCAGTATCTAAACTGAGATTATATTAGTTAGACCCAAGCAGTCTTAACACAAAAGATCTATGCTTAGTTACCACTTTTTGCTTTTAAATCTAACACTGGTTTTATTTATCCCTGGTGAGGCTCTTGACACTTCTCTGCAGACTGATAAATAAATAGTAAAAGGTAAATTCTAAAAAATTCTAGATGAAAACTCTCTAATAAAATTAGTAAATATAAACTTAATAACATTATAGAGTGCTTAAAATTGTACCTTTTCGCCTAGAGCCTTTAGTAAAATACAATAGATTCCAAGCACTGTCTCTTTTACCTTTCATTTTTGTTTCCCCCACTTTCTGCATCTTAACATAAGAATTTAGGCATACACAGTTTGAGCAACTTGCATTAAGTCACAGAGTTAGTGAGAATTCTGGCTAAAATGTGTCCTCAAAGCTTCCCGGAAGGTACCACTGGGGATTCAACTTCTATGCTTTATAGGGAAAGTTAAATAACAATTTTCAAATCAATGTTATATGTTTTCATCTTCCAAAATGCCATCTGGGCTGAGCTGTAGTTTAAATAACATCAGGAGGAAAATATCGTCATAGAAGTACCTGGATTAAATACCTCTCAAATCCAATGTCTGTGTAATTACAGACACAGATGTCTGAAAAATTTTTGTGAGAATCAAAAATAACTCTGGAATCTAATCTAAATGATTATTGTTGAGTCAGTTTGATGTTTCTTTTATATATATATATAGATATATATATATACACACATATATATAAAATCTAGTTGTATAGATTAGCCTTATTATATAGGCATAAATCATAGCTCAAAAGAAATAAAACTACAAAACATAATTTCTAAGAAAAAAGAATTTCTAATATCTGACTCACTATAATAAATTGAAGACTAAATTTAGTTTCACATTTCTATTTTTAATAAAGTATGTGTTTAATATATAAGAATCAGACAGTTGTTAAATGCTTTTCAATCATATGTTAAAACTTCTAATAACCAAGATTGAATTACAGTGTCATAAAATAGCATAAGCCACATAAAATTAATGTCTTAAATCTATTATTTAAGAGTGAATTTTTTGATAATTGGAATTTTCTCAACTAAAGAGTTTTCAAATAACATGTGGATCAGGCCAACAATGCTTAAACCATAGAAAGGAATTCGAGACTCTTTCATAGAATACAGTTTCTTTTATGAGAGAATGCAAAATGAAAGCTGGTTTTCATTAAATCATAGAGTTCACAATAAATTAAAGGAGCAAAACAGATTTGAGACAGAATTATTTCTGTTGCATTTAAATGAGATAAATAACATTTAAAAATGATTGACAAACTAAAGGGATCAAATAATTCCTTGACATCAATATAATCTGTAGGCATAGATGCATTTATAAAACAGAGCCGCATCTGCAGAAGCTGCAGAAAAATCTAAGCTTGGATATTTCTATTTTTCTCTTAATTTTCCTTAAGATTTTTTATAAAACCTCCCATTTGCTACAACTATGTACTATAAATCATAAAATTACCTTACTGATGCATGTTCTATACTAGCGGCATGTTGAGTCAACCCTTCACTAATTTATACACATCACTATTGTTAAATTATCTCTACACAAAACTCATCTAATGTGAAAGCAAAGGCCAGTGCAAAATCATAATTATACCTGATTTTCTAGAGGCTTTGTTTTATCTTCTTATACTGTCTATTAAAAACAGTATAGAGACACATTGTGTTTTTGGATGTAAGCATTCATGTTTTTATATGGAGTTTAGAGGGTTACACACAAATATTATGTGGAAATTACAGCAAAAACAATGATGTATACCTTGGGGCATCTGTAAAAGAACTATATTTTTATAAACAGTGAGTTCCCCTGTTTCTATTTTTCATATTGAATAATTTGACATCAAGTGTCAAGAACGCTGTAAACTAGTGCCTATGAGATATGAAGTCAGGCTTGCTGGGTTCCTCTGTTCAGTGATTGCATTCCTTCCGTACAAATGGGAGCTGAAAGGGCAGTGATAAGTATTTGTTCATTTACTGTGAAAGTTCTCATATAGCATTTCCTGAAATTTTATTTTGTTTTGCTTGCTGTGTGTGATACTAATCTGGGACACTGTAAGTTCTCTGATGGACTCATGATTACAGTGTACTGGTTCATCATGACATTTTGATTTATGTCACTTTCCCCAGTGAGCTAGAAAGAATAAATTTTTAAGCTTTTTTTTCCCAAAAGAAACTATTCCTGATATAGAAACATTTTTAATTTCATGGTAATCATAATGTATTTACAGATATTATTATGCAATACTATTTTAATGTCTTAAACTTTTATCATTAAAACTTCTATTATGCTTATTTTTCCAGAGTGCTAAGTTTGATATGTGTCTTTCTTTGGTCCATAATTTCACTAGTACTATTATTTTGAAAAACATTTGTTTTTTTCAAAAGTGTCATTAAGCTCTTAATGCTCTGTGGTCCTGCAGATATCAAAGATGGTCAATATTTTCCTGTTAATTATAAAATTTCAAATAAATTTTCAAAAACTTGCAATCTTCTGCTTTAGTAAAAGGCAATGCAAACCATACTGTGTTTTTTCTTCTATCATGTAATAATCATTGAGGCATGTCTAGTGCAATAACATGAAAATGGTACTTAGATATTTTGCACATACAAAATACATTCCAGATTAGTTAAATGGGTTTCACATACTGTTACCTAACTCAGATATTGCAAATATTTATAGATTGCCAACTGTGTTTTATAATCTATCCACATTTTATTTCCACATTCACACTTCAAAGGATTATTTACTTCTACATATTATGATGTTTTTAAAAGTAAGTGAAGTACAGACAGTTAAAGCCTACACACAAAATGTGAATTGCTTTTGTTTGTGTGGGTGGTGTAATTGAATTTTAACACCAATAATTCATACTTAAATATTGTTCTACAGAGTAAACTGCATTGTGTGTAACGGTTTTCTACTTTATTGGATTAACAGAAAATTCTCATTTCCATCATATGAGATCATTAGTTTTCAACCTGTACTTATGGAAATATAGTGATACCGGATCTTACCTAGTTAGACCTTACCTTACCTATGAAGACATGACTTTTAAAACTATACTTAATATTTAAATTTGTTCTGATAGTACAGGGTATGCTGTATTAGAAAAATTCTGAAATAATTTACAATTCTTCCTTTGATATTCTCTAATACCAGTGTTCAGTAGAGACTACAAACTTGACTGAAATGCTGACCCATGCAACCGAAGAAAGATTTCCTGTGAAAGTTGCAGTGTATATACCTTATTTAAGCTTCAAAAGATAATCATTGTGTTTCAATGTCATTAATCATTAAGTGATAGAAAATTTTATATTTTAGAAGAGTTCAAATGCCACTTTTCCAGGGCCCTAATATTTTTTATTTAAAGGTACATTTGCATAGAGATGGAGAGATGAGTATCTTCCATCCTCTGGTTCAGTTGCCAAATGGCTGCAGGCGCCAGAGCTTTGTGATTCAAGGCTAGACGCCAGAAGCTTTTGGCAGAAGCTTCTTCAGGTCCCCAAGAATTTGAGCTATCCTCTGCTGCTTTCCCAGGCCAAACACAGGGAGCTGGGTCAAAAGAGGAGCGGCCAAAACACTAACTGGTTCCCTTGTGGGATGGCAGCACCACAAAGCATTCATGTGTTATGCTACTGTGCTGGCCATTTAATAAATACTGTTTATAAATGAGGATATTTTATTTATGTGAATACATGAACACTGTCATAAATCAGTTTGTACTCTTTTGATAGTGGTATAATTGATACAAAACTCACATGCTGTAAAATTTACTGTTTTTTGATATTAAAAATCAGTGTCTTTTATTAACACAGCTGTACAACTCAAAGGTGTCTAAATTTAGAACATTCTAACAACATCATAAGAAAAACCTCAGAGATGTTAGCATGTATCTTTTAACCTTTCTTTTGCATAAGAGAGATAACTCACATGTTACGCTGCTTTGTGGCAGTCAATAGCTGAGCAACTGTACTTAGGCATATAAACCAGACAAGTAGAAAATTCACTTAAAAGCAGAGCTGGTTACACAGAGAAACTACCATTTGAAACCGGGTCTATTAAATGCCTGATGGGTATCATTGGCCATTTTTTTTTAATCTCTTTGCCTGAATTTTGCCGTTTGAAAAATAAGAATGTCCATTACAGCGCCTTCTGCTAAGGGATATTTAGAGAATATGTGATTTAAACATGTAGAGGAAATTTATTTACATTAATATATTATCCAATAAATATTATCATAAACTTGTTTGTATACAAATAATTTCCTTCAAGAGAATATATAAACATACAAGTTGAGTAAAACACTTTCGCTTGCATATTTCTGCAAGTACTTATGATCAAATGTTTTTCTGCTCTCATGGTTGTAGTCAATTTGAATGTAAATTATCTGTGTCCTCGGCTGGTTCAGTGATGTCTGTGGGTGCTTTGAGGTAACGTGTGAAATTCTCTGTGTTAGAACATTAATTTATAGGCATCCTAGCTTTTACAAACCCAGGACACAAGAATAAAAATTGCAGCCAAATGGATTATGAAGGATATTCACTTCCATTCAAAATTTATGATTATTTCTAGTAGTTAGTAGAAGATATTGGTAGATAGTGTTATACTAATTCATTTTTTTTCTTTTGTCCTGTCTTGGTTTTTAGGCTTAGGCACAACTGCAAATCCAAATAAACAAAAATGAGTTTGTTGATTACATATTGTTTAACAAACTGCATAACGATATTTTAATCAGAATGCCTTTCATTTCATAAATATTTTTATTAGTTCCATTAAAACTTAAATGAACTAACATGCACAAAGTATAAATGTTTTATAAAACATGGTGCAAATAACTCTACATTTATAGTTTTCCCTGATATTGAACAAAAAGACTACATTGCCATTCTATTTAAAAGTATTATTACATTGATAACACAAACATAATAGCGCTGTGTAGCATGCTACCATGGAAATTAAACTCATTTGATCTTTGAAATTCTTTATACAGTTGTAGTAAAGTTGATCACTATTACAAGGCTTGGATACATATTTTTGAAGAAAAAAGTTAATAATTATTTGGTTATCAACTTGTTACAAGAATATGAATGAAAATAGCTGAAAATTTCACTAAATAATTTTAAATATATTATGTTTCTGACAGATTTCTTCATAAAGTGTACATGTAGCATTTATTCAATGATACTGTATGTCTGCCATGAGGTTGTAAACCTTACAAAATTCCAACTGATGCATTCCATTTAGTGATGAAGTGTCAGTATTCTAATTTAGACAATAAGAGGCAAATGATAATTGACTCCTCATAGATGTTTCCTGTGAAAACCAAGACATTGCCTACTCAGATTTTTGTGTTTCTACAGTCTTCCCAGGAGAGAAACTTTGATAACACGTACAAATAATCATTGCCAAATTTCCCTCCTAGAAGATGGAGATCTTTTTCCAGATCCTCCTGGGGTTCAGCACATTTCTCATGAATTATGTGACTCCTAACTAGATATGATTACAATATTAACACTATGAAAATAACAGTTTATACCACCATCCAAGCAAATACAACTAAAAAATCGTAATTTTAAATAAGAAGTTGTATTTTGATTTGAAAATTGAAAATATTTTATTAATCACCTGATAAGTCCTTTTCCTGAACACTAGATTTATATAAACAGTATATTGACTATTTCAATAAAACTCAAATATAAATTTCCCATCCAACTTGTTCAGAAGGAATTTTTATGTGCAGAATTGTGGAACTGTGGCTAAACATCAAATTGGAGATCCCTAGATGCCATATCAGAGTGCCTGATGTGAGTCTCAGCTATTCTACTGCTATATGATAAAGCTTTTGGATAAAGCATATCGTAGGAGGCAACATGCAAAGACTGAGCTATCTGGTTATCTTTCACCATATAAGATATGGAAATGAGAATTCTGGATCCTGGCTTTGTTCTGGCCTACTTCTACCTGCTATAAACATTTGGAGACTGAATTAGTGGGCTGAGGGCCTCTCTCAAGCTGTCTCCCTAACCCCTTAAATAGGGTGAAAATAAGCACATATAATTTTTCTAGGGAATTTTGGCTTTCTTTTACCCCTAGGACTGAACATCCACATTTTCCCTAGCATTGTTCCTTGAAACAATTGCTTGTTTATTTGAAAGGCAATGTGACAGTGAGAAATAGGAAGAAAAACAGATACAGTAAGATTTTTTTCCTGTCCATTGGTTCACTACTCAGTGCTATCAATAACCAGGACAGGGTCAGGCCAAAGGTAAGAGGGAGAAAGTGAATCTAGATGTGCCATATGTGTGGCAAGGGTCCAGGTACTTGGACCGTCATTCATTGGCTTCCTAGCCACACTAACAGGGGACTATGTCACAAGTCTGGGACTTGAATCAGCCCTGCAGTATGGGGTTCTGACTTCTCAAGTGAAAACTTAAACCTAATGCTCCATAACACGAATCCTTGCCATCACTAGTAATGACAATTAGTGCTTCAATTTCTTTATTGCTAAACAGTGACTTTTCTCTTTTCTTGGTATTTAATATTACACATTCAATAGGAAGTCATATTATTCTGACTTTGAAAATTGTTTTAAGATCCAGATAAATTATAAGAGATAGTAAAACAAAAATTGTAATACCTCTACCTGATATCCTTAGCAAGAATGCGATAAAATCACTATCTTTGTTTTCTTTATGGGATTCTAAAATGAGCATAGTCATCCCTTGGTCTGGATGAGGTATCAAGTCTGTTTATATCCCTTTTACAAAAATGCACAGTATATACATATAACCTATACAATATATAGTGCAATGTAAATGCTTTAAAATAATGAGAAGAAAAAAGTTATATACATATTGATTAAAGCTTAATTTTAAAAACTGCTTTTGATCATGTTGAATAAATCAAAAATACAAAGAATGTCTTCATTTTTAGAACATAAAATTTTTTCTAAACATGAAATGTTTACTGTTTTAAACATAAACATACAGAATGTTTTCATTCAATATTCTTTACTAGAAATCAGTAAAATCATTAACCTAAGCTAACTAAAGCTACACAATATGAAAACCAATGTGTATTATTAAAAATTGAAAAGTAGAAAAATAAATAAAAGAAGGAAGTAATTTTTTTAAAGAATGAGGCGATAAATTAAATAGATAGTTCTCAAAGAAGAAATATAAGTGGTTAACATTTATATGAAAAATGTTCAGACGCATGAATTATTAACAAATTTAAAATAAAATTTAAAATTTGCTCTCATCGCATGAGTGTCAGGATAGCTATTATCATAAAATGAAAGAAAAAAAGGAAATTTACATTGGTAGTACAAATGTCCAGTCAATCAGGAGGACAGTATGATGATTCCTCAAAAAAAATTTAAAAAATTATATATGATCAAGCAATCCACTTTAGCCACATGGCCAGCAGGAACAAAATCAGAGTATGGAAGAATATATATATGTATATATATATATTATAGAGAGAGAGAGAGAGGAAGAAGAAGAGGAGGAGGGGGAGGAAGAAGAGGAAGAAGAAGAAGAATCAGAGTACTGCAAGACATACTGAAGCATTACTAACAATAGCCAAGATAAATAATCAATTTCATTGGCTATGAATAGGTTAAAAATATATAATGTGATAAATATGTGTAATGGCATTTCTAAAAAATGTATGTTATTTTAATGTTCCGTGTGGATTGTCAAGGATTCATCATTGCCACGACAATTTGTTTATTCCGGTTATGAGTAGCTTTTAAAATATCTACATTACTTTGACAGTAGTGTTGCTTCTCAGACTGTACAACCAGATTGTACCTAGAAGGAAAACGTGTTTCTAGATTTGTGATGAGAAATAGTTTATTTTCTCAGTTGTCAAATGTTATTTTGAATCGTATTTAACAACACTGGCAATGACTACAGAAGGCATTTTCATTTAAATTTGACAGTCTTATGCCACCCTTCATTTTTCAAAATACAGCGATCATTCCTATGTTGTAATTTATAAATTTCTATGACTTTTTAATAATTCTGTTTTTCTATCATAAGTTACTGGTAAGTTATATCAGGATTTCAGATGATAGCTTCTGAATCTACTCACAGAACTTATTATGCATTGTTAAAAAAATACCCTTTCAAAAATGATCTCTTCCATCTATATGCTGACTTAGCGCTTTATCTAAAACACTTAGTCATATGGAAACAGTCATTTACTTATTTGTCCAATGTTCTCTTTTCTGTTTGAATGTATTCTAGTTTCTTCATAATTCTGTGATGTGGCATTTTAAAGTGTTTTCTTCCCTAGTGACTTAGTTTGAGCTACTGTACCAAATTACTTTAGATTAAACAATGTTGTTAGCAGTCATCTGGATTGGAAATGGAACACCTGGGACTCAAGTGCAGTATGTGGATGTTAAAATGGGCAATCTTACCATCTTGGGCATGCGTCAACAGACTACTTATTTTTGAACAGTTTATGTTTATAGGAAATTGAGCAGGAAGTACAGAGACAATGATAGTTTTTCCACATGAAGGGTGATCGGTGGTATCACGCAACTTTAGTCTTCAACATTGTTAATATTTCCACCAAAGTGATTGCAACTGATGGACTTACATCTTCATATTACTATTCCCTGAAGACCTGTGGCTTATATGAATGCCCAGGGTTTAAGCTGTACATCATATGGATTTGGAAAAAATGTATCATAATGTATATTCACTATCTTGTTGTTTTATAGGGTATTTCTGGTGTCCTAAGTATCTCCTCAGCTCTTCATTCTCTATTGTTTTGCCTTGATCAGAAAGTAATACAGCATAAAATTCTCTAGCTTGGCTTATTTATTTCATTTAGTGACATGCACTTAAGTTGGCTCCATGTCTTTCATAGTTTTAGTTTTCATGTAGTTTTTAATGCTAAACATTATTTTATTGTTCAATGGACTACATTTTTGTAACCTACTTAATATCCTGCCCAATCAAGTTTTGATCAAGTTTATTAAAGCTTCTATTATACCCATGTATAGAATTTTGAGCACACAGAAATTTTCAATTCTTTTTTTGGTAAATACCAAGAAACATAGTTGCTGGACTGAATAGGAAGTGTATTTTTGTTTTGAAAGGAAATTAGTATTTTATCTATGAGTTTAAGGTGGGCACCAACATTCACTCCACAGTAACAAAAGACTTTTTTTTCGACTTGTATTTGTGCATGTGGTAATTCACTTTTGCTTGTCAATTTAAAGTGCTGCTCTTGATTGTTATACTATTCTGTTGGGCACTATTCAGTGTTTTTCAACTCTTCTGTTAGTCTATACACAATGCTCCTTGGAGGCAAGTAAAACAACAAAAGCTCTAGTTTTACATCAATATTGGACAAAAACATTCCTTATTTTACAAAGCACTTTTGCCCAGAGGCAGATAAAATGGATTTATTCAATGTGTTGAGGGGATCTATGGGGATTTTAAGTAAAATATGAATTCATTGCAAGATATCAGACAAAATAACACTGAATTTCCAGGGTGTCGTTAATACAACAGTGTATATCAAATAAAATGAAGCTGACATCTCTGTATGTGGAAATGGAGAGTTTAAAATTGTTTTAAATGTGTCACTGGTATTATGTATATATGAAATAGCACTATATATAATGTGTATACATTAAAGATCTAGGCAATATGATCATAATTTTAGATTTTAGAATAAATGGTATAGAATTTCTTATACAAAAATGAAAGAAATATGAGCTAGTACATTTTAATGTTTTTCTAAATTGAGCTTTAGAAAGTTGCAAACTCATCAATCAAACATCTTAGATCAGTAGACTGGATTTAAAAAAGCAAAAGCCATCTATTTGTTGCCTATAAAAGACATATTTCACCAACAAGGATCAGTGGAAACTATATCTTATGGATTTCAATGTTTGCTTTTTAAAACTTAGTTTCATCTTTTCAAAACACTTTCTCATTAAATTCTTCACTGACATATAGATCAAACAACATCATTTTCTTCAAAAAGGCTCTTGATTTTCCTTTTCATTTTTTCTGTGACACATTAGTCATTCAGTTGCATGTTAATTAACTTCATGGAGTTTTTAATTTATTCTTTTCTTCCTGTTTTTTATTTTGTTTTGTGGCATTTCAATTAAGGTGATGTACAGTAACAGTGTAATGGAGACTATCATATCCAGTAGTATATTATTTAACTTCATGGTGTTGTAAATTTGCATTTTTCTTCCTGTTGCTGATTTTGTATTGTGGCTTTTCATTTAAGGGGATGTATCGTAACTGTGTAAAGGAGACTAACATATCCAGATGTGAGGATACAATGCAGTATGCTTCTCTACTTCCATATCAGAGATGAACTACCAATGAAATTATTAACTATATCTTGACAATAAGATGCTGGACTTTCTGCCATTGTCTATGCCCGCAATGATGGGCATATGACTATGTCTGAAGAACTATACTATAGTGATAATACAGGGGAACTTGTGGAGAGTGGGGGGCTTGAGGAGGGGATAAGGGAAAACCAGGCCTATGGAACTGTATTAAAAATTGATATAAATATTCAAGAATTTTAAAATAAATTGCAAAATTACTCAAAAAGTCAACTATATATGACATTAAAGTGCTAATTGAAATGAAGCTTTTTTCTTATTATATATAGTCAAAAATTATATTATTTCAGCTTATACATTTAGTCTTATATATTGATATGAAAAGCAAAATAAAGAAACAAAGATATCTTCCATCTATTGGTTCACTCTATTATTGCCAACAACAGTTGGGCATCTTGTACTTGCCAAATAGGACCAGGGGACTTTGAATTCTATCCACATTTCCCACAAAGATGAGGGTGATCCAAATTTTTCTATCATCCTTCACTTCCATATGCGTTAATGAGGAAATATGTCAGACGCAAGATGTCCTAGAGTCAAATTTCTGTTCCAATACAACATGTAAACATCCTAAACAGTTGCTCAACCTTTGGGGACAAACACCCACCCTGAGTCCATATTCTTACACTCAACATTGAATTTGTAATTCTGATTATTTGAATGTATCATACTGGTTGATGAATACCCAGGTTTTAGTAATCAAATCCCCAATTTCAAGTAACGTTATGTACTTTACTAATGACTCATCAAAGATGTGAATTGTGTGTGGATGTATGTAATTCTCTAAAGATATTATATAAAAAATAAAATAAAAATATTATATAGAATATATCATCTTAATAATAAAAGTTTGCTGAATTTTTCTACATAGGTATTCAAGGGCAACTTTGAGTTCATCTTGTCTAAAATAGAACTAAATCTGCTCACACTTCAAGATGACCTGAAATGTTCTAACTTTACTCTTGAAGAAGATACACAGTTATCCACTGATAAATTAAACTCGAAAGTTGCAAATAGTGAAAACCTACTACTAATCATTGATTTCACACATTGCACTTCGCTTAATAATTTGCACACTTTACCCTGTAGTTTCATTAGCTGTTAATATTGTATCAGTTGAAATATACAAACCAAAATATGATCCAATGAATGGATGCGTTTTTCCAAAGTCTGGAAGTCACAATGCCAGAAACCTCAGCATTTAATCTCCCTCATTCCTTGATTTGTAATTACAGCAGAAATATCTATCTTTTATCTGTCTATCCATCTGGTTACCTATCCTTTATTTATTACTTGCTCGCAAAATTTATATAAATTGAATCATACAATGAACTTTGTTTATCATGCAAATACTTCTGTTTTCTGCTTTTGCTTTTTATCTACTTTTTATTTTGATTCTCCAGCACATTTGTAGTACAGCATTCAATCACATGTTTCATGAGATTGATATTAGTATCTGTAGTTTTCACGCCCTTTTCTAACTCCTAGATTTTTTATCTTCTTAAAAAATATAAGTATATAAGTATACAAGTATAAATGATACAAGTATAATTTAATCTTTGATGGCATATCTGTTTATTTTGCACTGTTTTTAGCAAACTTGGTAGGATAAGAATTACCTGCAAATTACTTATGGTAAATCAGAAAATCACACTTACTTCCAGTGTGTTCTTAGGATCCAAGATACCATGACTATTTTATGTCCCCTGACTTATTTCTGTACCTCTTAAAGGTTTATAGGTGCATTTACCTGTCTTTAATCAATGTGAGAGCCTGTAATTTTTGTAAAATTATTAGCCCAATAGAATCATTTTGTTGGTATTAGCAGTCAGTATTCTAAGTTGAAATAAAATTTACTGTGTTATTGACATCCTCTAAGTGGCTTGATAATTATTAAAATGAAAAATTGTTACTTCATTTTTACAATATATTAGTCAGGCCTGATCATTTTTTAGTGATATGTCTACACATGATTTAGACTATTCTTGTTCATGTTTAATTCTTTTCTCCCATACTCTACCATTTGTCCTACTTTTATGCTACATTTTAATTGACATTAAATATTTTTAGTTTTTTATTTATGCATTGAGATTTATGTTTCAACACATGCCAATGCTTGATCTTGTGTTAAAATTCTTTTTCTAATATCCATCTATGTTATGTCTACATGTCTTCAATGCTTTGCTTAGAAATCAAATCCAATTGAACACTTTCCATATGGTCCCTTTCAATACATTTTCTTAGTGTGCTCTCATAATCTAAAACGGTGTATTTCTACACATATTAGGATGTGATATGAGAATGCTTTTTTGTTACAAGTTTTAGTTCATAGTGAGGCTGAAAATCAAACAGAACTACACAGCCCTCTCTATATACAACTATACAGCTATACAACACTTACTCGTACTCTTTTTTAATACAAAATGCAAACCCCATTATCATCCATGCAATTTCATTGTAACTAGTGGTTTTGAGGTACAACAATTATTACACATAATCAATCATGTACGTGTACAAACATGCGCCCACATACTGAGGTCATTCATCTTCTTCCGTGTTGGACATGGGAAGTCCCCTCTCTTGATGAAGGGTGTCAAAGATGACGGGGAATACACAATGGCAAGGCATGTTTGGGAAGAACACAACCCATTTTTTTTCTTTGTTTATTTCCTCCCAAGTAGAAAGCATTCAGGAGTTCATGCTTGGTATGAACTGCAGAATCTTTCCTAGAACAGACACAAAGCTTCAAGCAGTTTGTTGTTGGAACAGAAGTACAATTATTTAATATTGATCTTTTCCAGAGAGGTTAACAAAATATCTCATTAACAAGTTTTCTAGTCAGTTAAATTACTATGAAAACACTGTTCTTACTCTAGTTTATTACTTTTGTTAGCTTATACTGGAAAATATTGATAAAAGCACAATGGGATAATATAAATAAGTAAATTCATCCTCAGATAATATCTTGGAATCAGATTTTAATATGTATTTTTATAATAAAGATGTGATTTCATAACATATGCTTCATTGTTTGTTATGTAACGTCATTGGGCTAGATGTCTTTTACAGTTTAAAATATCTATGACCGCAGGAAATTAAATCTTAATGGGGCCAGCATAGCACAAAGGGAAGTACTTCATTTTTTTCTTCCCAGAGCACGAGCATAATTTTAAAAGTTTCAAGGATTTATACCCACCAATGCCCAAATGTAACAACAAAATTGTATTTCCTAGAAAACTATTATTCTTATTTTGTTCCTTTTGGTTGCACATAAGAAAACTGACTTTAATATCATGAATGATGCATTGTTACGGATGTATGGTTTTACTGAAGTGCTATGACCATAGCTTTCACATACATGTTGTGAACCACTCACTGCTTTTTATGGAGTATTTGTATTTGATCTTTAGGTGCTTTGTGAGTGATTTGGGCTTTCAATTTTGTTTTTTAAATTCTATTATACTCCTTCAACTTTCACTGTTAATTTTGTCAAATACTGACAAGAAAAAAATCTTGATGGTATCTGACACCTTCCTACATATTATTGCACATTATTTGCTCCTTGCAATAAAATATTGAATGTTAATGGGATAAAAGCAATCATTTAAGCCTTAGAAATTTTATTTAGCATAATAATTGTACATGTGGGTTGGGTGTGGTGTGATATGTTAAATATTTGTGTATGTATATATAATGTACTGATCAAATAGTGAAACAGCAATATATTTTTAAAAATCTAATTCATATTGTGTCATTACTATTTTTAGATTGAGACTTTAGGGGTAGTTATTTGGCCTAGTGTTAAGATGTTCATTAAGATAATCTTGTTTTCCCTAATAGTATCTGGGATGGATCACTAGTCAGCTTCTGACTCTAGCTTTTTGCTAATGCAAAATTGTGGAGGCAATAGGTGGTGGCTTTAGAAGCTGTAACAGTCCCATGCAGTGTCTTAGGTTGTATTTTCAGCCCTGGGCATTGACACCTCTGAACACTACGGGCAAATGGGGAGTCTGTGTGTGTGTGTGTGTGTGTGTGTGTGTGTGTGTGTGTGTGTGTATGTTTCAGTTTCTGCCTTGTGAAACTGTATGTTAAGCATTTTTGCTATTTTAGTAGTAAAATTTTTGTTAAAAACAAAAAGACGCACTAAATTATCAAAGAATCTCTTCTCAGGTTCCTTAACGCTCTATAGTCAAGAAAAAAACAATTCAGACAGGAAGACACTTATGTTCTCTATCAGCACTTTCTGTGTTATATCCTTATGGAACCATTAGTCTGAACTGTATTGTTGACCAGAATTAAAAATCGTGATTTATTTCAAAAACAATCAAATCAAAATGAAGTTTTGCCTTTGTTAGATACTGAAGATTAAAAAAAGATTTTTGCAAAAATATACATTCATAATTGCTTATTTATTTTTCATGATTGCTTCCTTTTATATATTATATTATATTTACAATTTGTAACCTTGACTCAGATGGAATGGATACCTGCAGGAAGATAAGACAGAAGACTTCCATGCACAGTTAATGAATATTTAAGTACTGAAGACTATGCCAGCTCCCATGGCTTTTCTTTTTTTGGCTCTTATTTGAATGTGTGTCCCCCTCCAAGATGTATTTACTGAAATCTGAACCTCCAAGATGGATTTATTAGAGCGTGAAACATTTGGAAAGCGATAGTAACATCAACCTCAGGCTCTCATGCATAGAATTCATGTTCTTTTATTTGGTTTATTACATATGTATTTTTAATTTTTCATGATACAGTTGCTTAGGCTTAGGGATTCACCCTTTATCTTTCGCTCCCATCCACTGTTTTTTCCCAATGTTTTAACAATTGTACGGCCCTCAACAACAGTCACAAGTCCATCATTCCTCTGTTTAAGTGTGTCATGACATTGTAGGTACAGACAATGGGAAGAAGTTCAGCATTCATTCATGTCCTTTTAAAACATGCTTTAGAGAGTTTAGTCACATGAGCTCACAATGAGCTCTCATCTATGAACAAGCAAATTAGATTAATGACATACCAGACAACAAATTGCCTGCAAGTTGACCTTTCCATTCTTAGGAACCTAGAAAGATAGATGTGTGTCACTTATAAAGAGCTTGTTTTATGATATTTTAGCACAGTCACCTAAATGGACTAAGGCATTTTCTTGGAACATGAGTAACCCTAAAATAGTTCATCATTAGTGTGATGCTCTCTAGCTTCTTGGAATAGGCCAGGCTAATTTTCAATAGCTTTTTCTTTTAGCTCCAGCCCAACTTTCATAATCCCAAAGGAAAAAAAAAAGTTCCAGGAAAAGGTAAGTATTTTCACAGTCTGCCTAAGTGTAGTTTTAGTCTTGTCTCCCCCCCAAAAAGCCAAATTGATTTGTTTCTGATATAGAATTTCTTAGCCATGGCTATAAAATTTCCCTCTATCATTTTTCACTGATTCTGAAACCTATCTCTGAAAGTTCTTTTCTCAAGCATAAGGGGCAAAATAATGTGTTTATGGAATGCTTTCCAGTTAGGGAAGAAGCCCACCTATTTTCATCAGCTCCAAGCACAAATTTGGGTGGGCTCTAGGGGAAATCACAGTGACTCATTTTTAAAAGTTGCATCTGGGTTTTAAGCAAGTCCTATGCTGAAAAGACAAAACAAAGTTAAAAGTGTGTTTCAGCTGAGTTCACTGGGGACCAGACAACAATGGAGGCGAAAGCTATATTCCTCACTAGAAATTAAGTATGTGCATATGTCAGTAACTTCCTGTCTGCCAACAGAATATCAGGGTTATCTCCAACCCAGCATGCTATACTGGCTGGCAAGTCAGGGAGTGAGAGAAACCCGCCAAGTAGTCTTCTCAGGGGAAACTACTGACAGCTGGTGTAGCTTGGCAATTAGAGGAGCATCAGTAAAGCAAACAATCTGAAGCTTCAAACCTTATATACAGTTGCATCTCATGTAACATCTAGCTTGTTTCAACAGTGCCCAAGTGCTGGATAATGTCTCACTTCATTTCTTTTTTTCTTTTTCTTATTTTAAGATTCTCTGTGTTTCCGTAGCCAAGAAAAATTCATCTGAGACTCTACAATTAAAAGTGGAAGATTTTCAAACAAAACTGGAAAATAAATAATGTAGAAAGTCGTATCAGGGCCAGTTTAGAATCAAATGGCAAGAAAATGGGTATGATGAATGAATTATATGTAAAGTTGAACTGGCAGAATTTTTCCAGTGAAATAAAATTGAATTACAGTAAGTTAAAATAGTTGACTTAGGATGTCAGTTATGGACTTGGTTTTCCTGAGTTCCAATAGTTCTATTTGATTTACATTTCTCTAATTCAGCTGTAACTTGGAGAATTCCACTAGAATAGAAGTCATTCACTTTACCTGGCATATCTACACTAAGCTCATGCACTCTCATGAAAACTGTATTTTAGACAGTCAGTGATATACAGGCAGTGAAGGTCAAGGCCCCTTAGATCCAGTGAGTGGCCTCGAAGATTTTAAATATATAGATTTTTTTTTTTGTCTCCCACAATAAGGCATTAGGAGTTCATCAGACAAATGTTTCACATAAGTACCCCATTTGCTAATAAATGAACTTAACATTTGATAGGTAGATAGATAATAGCAATATATTATACCAAAAATATATCAAATATTCATAATGATATTATTCACACTATTAAATAAGAAGTGATACAATAAAAAAACAAGAAAAGTAAAGATAATAGAGAAATTAAGTTGTAAAAAGAAGGCAGGACTAATAAGTGAATGTATGTGTCTAATAAACATACTTTTCCAATAATTATTATAATTATTATTATTATTATTCATAGTACTCAAAACAAATAACATGGTCAATTTAAAGTAATAGATTCTAACAGCCAAAATCATTTTGGGAAAAGTACTTTTAAAAACACCATTTTTGGGCCTGGTGAGATAGCGTAGTAATTAAAGTCCTCACCTTGCACATGCCGTGATCCCGTATGGTCGCCGGTTCTAATCCCAGCGGCCCTGCTTCCCATCCAGCTCCCTGCTTGTGGCCTGGGAAAGCAGAGGAGGATGGTCCAAAGTCTTGGGATCCTGCACCCGCGTGGGAGACCTGGAAGAGCTCCTGGCTCCTGGCTTCGGACTGGCTCAGCTTCAGTCATTGTGGCCACTTGGGGAGTGAAACTTTGGATGGAAGATCTTCCTGTCTCTCCTCCTCTCTGTTTATCCACCTTTCCAATAAAAATAAATAGGATGTGAGGGCGATCTGCTTGCGACATCTGTCACCCCATTGATTGCCAGGGTTGATTCTGCTGATCTGGCTGGCTAGGTGGGTGTCCCCTTTCTCCCTCACCGCTCCATGTGCGTCCCTCCCGAAGCTGCGCGCTCGGTAGAAGAGGGTGACCATCCCCGCTAGAGGAGGAGCTGTCTTTGGTCAAGGGTATACGAGTAGCTGCGCTCGCCTGCTAGAACCTCCAAATAAGCTCTCAAGGTCCAATAAAAATAAATAAAACTTTTTTCAAAATACCCTTTTTGCGTGTCTTGAAAGAGGGACTATGTAAAATCATGGATTTCTAAATATCTTTACACCGAAACCAATACTGGAATAGGTGGAGATAATTGGTTCAATGGGAGCATTGTTGACAGGTGAGGCTGGAGAACAATACAAAGGGATGAATGTTAGTATGTGCCTACTGATTCTATGGAAGACAAAGTTAACCTTTTTGGATAATTCCTAATATTATTAATGTATTAGTTCTGTTTTCTGAGAGATTCATTTAGGTTTTCCGAATTTCTTTTTCTGAAAGAATACATAATTTAGTAAAAAAATGTTTAAAAAGGATGGGATTGTAGGTAAGGCTGGTACTTTTTAGAGAGAGTTGAACAGGTGGTTGCTGTGTATCTCTATGTATTGTGGAGGACTGGAGTCAGAATGGGTCACTGTGATGCACACATACAGGATGGCTGGAAGCGTATTACATGAAGGAAGTGCAAGGGCAGGGGTTGTTAGAAGCTTGCCCTCCTAGAGTCAATAAACAAACTTCGTTAAATCTGTACTTGTATATAATATGGGAAATGACAATTTATATGTAGTGTTTTGTACAGATGCTTGTAACAGTCACAAAATATCATTACTTCACTTGAAATACAGTCACATACAATTTTAATAATTTCTCAGAGCTTCCTGTAAATGGTGACTCATAGGTCGTTCACATTCATACAAAGAAGTAAAGGACAAAATGTCTACCCTTTTCTGTGCCAGACACATGGCAGAAGAGGGGAGCCTTTTAAGTTCTATTGTTTTAAGTAAATGTAGGGGCATTAAAGGTATCTATTTGCTTATTTTCTTTCTTGAGGACTTTGGAAAGCCAGAAATTCCTACCTTCATAAGAAGACCATATTCAGATACATAGAGATTGAACTACAAATTTAAAAGTAACTTTCATTAAGCCCAAATACTATTTTACACAGTTTTTGCAGTTTTAGAATTTCCATGGTTAATTACACTTAGAAATACCTTTCCTCTTTAGGGAAGCAGGCTTCTTTAAACATAATTTGAATTCATCTTCAAATTTACCTTTCTATTAGAAAATTTAAAAAATATATAAAAATAAAATGTGTGCTTTAAGTCTGTATCGTGCCATAATTACTCTTCTTAACAGATAAGTATGTCTAAACCAGCATCATTAGCTATCAAGGTAAGTTGTAAACATTAAAACCAATACTTTTTTTACAATCATAATGTTAACACACTTATAGCAGGCCCCATGATGCTTACAAGAGTAACTAAATATAAAATAAATTATGATTAGTTCATAATTAAATGAATGTTAACATATTGATAAATCATTTCATGTTTATTTTCTCATTTTTTAGATGTTAAAATTAACACATATCTTGAAGTGCTAAATACTTCTAAGGTATAATAACCATTCATTTCTAATTAGAAATGTGTTAAACCACTAATAGTAAGAATTATCTTATCTCCAAATGTGATTTCACAACAGTATCAGTTCTATCCCAGCCCCTAAATGAGAAATTCTTAATGAATGATTTTTAAAATTTCAATCTCAAAGCCAAACACTGATTTTTGACTCATATTTAAACACAACGCCAATTATGAATGATGTCATAAGTGGCGAGGAGCTGTTTTCTTTTGAAAAGATTTATTTATTTGTATTTGAAAGGCAGATTTTTACAGAAAAAGAGAGATAGACTAAGAAGGTCTTCCATCTGTTCCCTTACTCCCCAAGTGGAAGAAAGGCCCAGAACTGGGCTGATCAGAGCTGAGAGCCAGGATCCTTCTCCCTGTGTCTCATCCAGATGCAGATTCCCTAGGACTTGACCCACTTTCCGCTGCTTTCCTCTCTAGCTTTAACTTGGGAGCCGGATTGGAAGTGGAGCAGCAAGAACACGAGCCATTGCCCACATGGATTGCTGGCACCACAAGGCAAAGGATTAGCGTGTGGCAGCCTCAACGAGCTGTTTGTTACTGAAATTCTTGAAGTGTTTAAAAACAGTTTCAGATATATGGATTTAGGATTGAACAAAAATGCTAACAGTATATTAAATGTACTAAAGGGAAGGTGAAAAAAATACGTACATGGGGGTTCAGGACCATGGTTCAATTGGCGAATCCTCTACCTTCAAGTGTTGGTATCCTATACGCATGCTGGTTTGTGTCCTAGCTGTTCCAATTCCCATCTGCATCCCTGCTGATGGCCTGGGAAAGCACTGGAAAATGGTGCAAGGCCTTGAAACCCTGCAGCTGCATGGGATATGTGGAAAAAAACACCTCGGTTTGAATTGGTTCATCTCAGGCAGTGTGGCCATTTGGAGAGTGATACAACTGACAGGAGCTCCTTCTCTCCATCTCTCCTCCTCTTTATAAATCTGCCTTTACAATAATTTTTTAAAGAATATTTACATGGGAGAGTCCAATATTAAATGACTCTTTCTCTTTGCAATCTAGCTGTTAGGAAGCAGTTTTTGGTGTGCTTTTGTTAATGCTTTAGATTATCAGGTAGATGTTTTCTTAATATTCATAATAGTCATACTTTGATAGTGTATGTTCACTATCATTCTGTGTGAGTACTTTGTATCGGATGCTTTTTGTCCTTGGAAACAAAATGCAATGAAATGGGTGATTTTGAATAAATATTATCCTTCCCCTGTTTACCATAAGATTTATAATTTTTTTGTATTTTATCTACTTTTATATTAGTAGTAGTTGTTCTTCTTACCAAAATTATCTATTCCATTATTGTGTATGACCTCAATAAAAATATATATTACCCATGGTGCTGCAGACATGGCACAGTAGGCAAAAGTTCAGCCTATTGTGACAACATCCCATATTAGTGCCAGTTCTTATCCTGGCTGCTCCACTTTCAGTCCAGTTCCCTGGTTGTAGACTGGGAAGGCAGCAGATATGCCTTCAAACCTCGAGCCTATCACTCATGTGATAGACCCAGAGGAAGCTCTCTCACCTGGCTTTGCACTGGCCCAACTCTGGCCTTTGTGAAACCAGGAAAATAGAAAGTGTTTAAGAAAATAAAATACATATCTCTCCCTCCCCTCCTCTCTCTCACTCCCTCTCTCTCACTTATTCCTTCTCTTTTTGTAACTCTGCTAAAATTGAAAGAAACTAAAAAAGAAGGAAAGAAAGAAAAAAGAAAGGAAGGAAGGAAGGAAGGAAGGGAGGAAGGAAGGAAGGAGAAAGAAAGACATAAAAATCATCCTTGTTATTTTAGGTACCAACTTATATTCAATATTTTAATAGTGTGCTTTAAGAATAAATGTGTTTTGGGGCAGGTGCAATGAATGACTCAATGGCTAATCTTCCACCTACAGCACTAGCACTCCGTATGTGCACAGGTTCATGTCCAGACTACCCCATTCCCCATCCAGCTCTCTGCTTGTGGCCTGCAAAGGCACTGGACGATGGCCCAAGTGCTTGGGATCCTATAACTGCTTTGGAAACCTGGCAGTAGTTCTTGCTTTCTGGCTTTGGATCAGCTCAGCTCAGGCTCTCTTTTGTGGCCACTTGAGGAAAGAGCCAGCTGATGGAAGATCCTCTGTCTTTCTTCAGTCTAATTTTACCTTTTGAACAAAAATTAATAAATCTTAAAAAGTGTATCAATTTATATATCTTCAAACAGTAAGTGCAGACTTCCATAATAAACGCATACCTATCTATATTCCTTCAGCAAGTTCAGGGTTTTCTTTAGTACTCGTGAAAAAGTGCTTCTGAGTATGGCATTGCAAATAAGCTGCCAAAATATACACCCATTTGGAACTGTATGAAAATAAAGTTCAAGTGATAAATCTTTAGAATCAGTGATTAAATTTGAACTGTATACCACCATGCTGTAGAAATTTTCACCTTTAAATTAAGGTAACTACTTCTTATTTCCTTTATTATTTTGCGTACCAAAGTCACAAACCATACAGCACAGGAAAAGATAAATGTTTGTTTCTTACTCTCTCAAATATTCAATTTATGACTATTTATAAATATGTAGTTTGGAGAAATTACTTAATTTTTGTATTTTTCTACTTTGTATAGCTTGAGTTTCCATTATATAGCTAAATAGCATGCTTAACTTTGAGAATAAAATATTCATATATAATCAAGATAAGCAATTCCTAAAGAATTATTTGTAGATGTAGAAAAAATTACAAAATTATTTAAAGAAAAATGCCACAAAACACAAATCAGTGTTTAATAATGGCTACAACAAAACTTCACATCACATCAACAGATTTCAAGACATATTATAAGGCTATCATATTCCGAGCAGTATGATATTCACACAAAGACAGGTAGATCGGTGCAGTAGGAGAGAAGCCCCAGAAATTATCCACAAATAAACAATCAATTAATCTTTCACAAGCAACATAAAGTCACATTCATAGAAAGGACAGAGTCTTCACCAAAGAAAATCGAATTTCTTTATTCAGAACTTTGCAACAAGACCACTACCTTACACCTAGAGGATCAAGGATCAACACCTAAGATTTGAAATCATTATTCTCCTTTTACGACAGGTCCACTATTCCACCTTTTTCATTAAGTAGGGCATATTTTTCCTGGCGAGTCCAAGACACTGAGACAGGTGTCCCGAGCATCACTGGATCCTTCAACCTGGGGCTCACGCACATTTGGTGCTGTAGCAGAAGTACAGAACTAGCTGGAAAACAACCCCAAACAAACGATGACAGCAAATAATTTCAGCCAGTGGAACCGATGGACATGGGGAGGGCGACATCATCCTTGGATCAGTGAAATGGACAGCATTTCAGAACTATCCAAATCACAGGGACAGAACCCTCAGACTATGCACACATTGAGACTCTGAGTTCAAAGGAGGTGGTGGTTCCTAATCCCTGGGTACTAGGATGTATGGAAGGGCGTGAGTGGCATTCCCCTTTATTTCTCCCCTTACCCTAGTAACAACAAGAAGAAATAGCAAATTTGGAAGCAGCGAATTCACCAATTTTCCCTAAACCTTGATCCTTCCCACCCTACTCAACTATGTAATCATCATTTTAAAAATAATGGTATTTTTAAAAAGATTTGAAATCATTAAATTACAAGATTAAAACATGGGAAGCACTCAATGCACTGACCTAGGCAAAAGCTTCTTGGATATTTTCCCAGCAGCAAGGCAATAGAAATAGACAAATGGCATTACACCAATCTAAGAAGCTTCTGTGTAGCAAAGGAAACAATTAGAAAATTGAAGGGGCAACAAACAGAATGGGAGCAAAGATTTGCAAACTATACATCATATAAAGTATTGATATACAGAATATGTGAGGAACTGAAGAAATTCAACAAACCCAATCTGATCAGTTTTCAAGGATGGAGATACAAGCGATCACGGGACATTAAAAAAAATTCGGATCACTAGTCATCCAGGAAACACTAACAAATATCACCAGGATCACTGTGAGTCTGATTAGAATGACTGATTCAAAAATCGAAAATAGACAAGGGCTGGTGAGAATGTGCAGAAAAAATACCGTCTTTGTACTCTATTGGTGGAAATATAAATTGCAATAACAGTTTTACAAAATAGTATGGATGTTTCTTAGAAAATTAAATGTATGTATCTGGGACCTGTCTAATCATCTGCCTGTGACACCATCATACCCTACAGGTGCTAGCTCATGTCTTGGCTGCTGCAGTTTCCATCCAGCTCCCTGCTTATGACCTGGCAAAGTAAGTAGTGGAGGGTAGCTGAAGTTTTTGGAAGACCCAGAAGAAGCTCCTGGCTCCTTGCATTAGGTCAGCTCAGCTAGCTTCAGCTACTGTGGCCATTTGAGGAGTGAACTAACAGGTAGGGAAAGACATCTCTGTGTCTCTCCTCCTTTCTATATCTTTGCAATTTTTAATAAAAATACAATCAATCTTTGTTAAACAAAAAGAAAAAATATGTGTTCATCCTATGATCCAGCTATTTCACTCCTGGGAGTGTATTCTATTTAAACAAAAAGAGCATAAGCATGAATTACCTGTACTCCCATATTTCAGGGGGCTCAATTCACAAAAGCTGCAATGAGGATTCAACCTTGATATCCACGAATTGATGCCTGCATAAAACATCACATGTGGTGACTTTAATTTCGGCATCAGAATGCCAGAATCTCATATATATATATATATATATATATATATATATATATATATATATATATGGCACAGAAAAACATTGAATAATGAACCGAGCTCTCCTTCACTGGGTTCCTGTCCAAATGTTCACAAGGCTGAAGAGCTAGAAGCTGAAACCAGGTCTCTGACATTGTTGATAGATACTCAAATATCGGAGCTTTCACCTGATGACTCAAAGGGTGCACCTTGATAGGGAATGAAAGCAGGCGCTAGAGCTGAGAATCAAGCCCAAGCACAGCATGATAAAATATGGATGTCTTAGTTATGCCAAAGACCCTGTCTGTGATCATTTTGGACTACACATGAAATAACAGCCTTTTTCTGCCTCAGTAAAATAACTGCCAAATACACACCTACTCTTGCAATCAGAGCCCAATTTTCTAAATTCTCACAATGAACTTCAAACAATATTGCAATCATAAAGATGATCATATGTAGTGTGTAGGCCAACAGGTCATACTGATTTAGATGTCAAACTGCAGAAAAGCTGTTAGGGTAAGAAACAAAAAATAAGCTCTATTATATTTCAGAAGTGATTTAAGTAGTTCCTTTCCCCAAAGAGAATAAATTGATTGAGCATTTAAAGATTATCTTAAACAACAATTGTAACAATATGCGGCAGGCCATTCAAGAATGTGCAAGCATAGCAAATGGTTGGATTTGCAGTAAAGAATAAAAAAGCCTGTCCATCTGTTAGCATTTTATATGTTTCATTGTTTTAAACATTTAGTTATTTGATTATTTGAAAGGCAGACAGAGAAGTAAATGCAAGGAGAAAGAGATTTTTCATTCACTGGTTCACTCCCCCAAAAGATATCACCACAACAGAGACCTATACCAGATAAAATCAGGATATAGGAACTTCAGTCTCCCTTGTGGGGGCAGGTGCTCAGGTGCCATATTCTGATGGCTTCTTGTGTGCATTAGCAGGAAGATGGATGGGAAATGGGGTGGTAGAAAGCTGAAGCAGCGCTGTCCTATGGGATGGCACCATCACAAGTGGCTGCTTAACATGCTGCTTCAGGACATCAGCCTCACCATGTTTGCCCTTTTAACTTCTGCAAAGAGAAAAGAGGTTACCTATTATTCCTTGCAAAAAAATTAAAATTGTATCACTAGTATCAAAAGACAATATATCTTGGATGTTCTTTTCTTCTGTTTCTTTTATTTTAAAGACAGAATTACAGAGAGAGGAGAGACAGAGATCACGCATATTCTGGCTAAATCACTGAATAGCCACAATGGTTGGATCTGGGCCTGTATGAAGCCAGGAACCCGGAGCTCCTTCAGGGCTTCCCTTGTGCATACAGAAACCCTAGGATCTAAACTGTCTTCTGCTACTTTCTCCAGGATACTACCAGGGACCTGAACTGGAAGTAGAGCGTCTGGGCTTGAACCTGCATCCATATAAGATGCACGTGTCACAGATGGAGTTTTAATGCAATGTGCTACAGCACAGGCCCTGCATCTTGGATTTTAGAGGGTAGCTATTTCATTGCTTTTATTTATTATTATAGTTTAATTTTCTCAAATATATAGCACATGTGTTCAATAATGTTATATGTATACAAAAATACAGTTACATGCATACTTGCATTAGGGGTTTTGCTACTTGTTCAGCAGTTCCTTCATTTTGTTTTACTGTCATTTCATTTTTTCAGACTGTTTTAAAACTCTGATTCAAGAAACGTTTTGATGACAAGAAAAATAAAGTATTGAACACTATTTTCAACTTGCAAAATGATATGGAACTTAAGGTAGTCTAGTGACCTTTCTTGAAATAACAATCTGTGTAACTGCAATCCTATATTACCAAATCTGCTGAATGAATTCCCAGTTCTATTTGCAATGCAGTACATTGACTTATCACAAAATATGAAGCAAATATCAAGAAGAAAATACCTTCCTGGCATTGTATGTGTAGCATTACCCTTTTTCCCTATAGAATAGCCCAGTATTACAAGAGAGAACATGAGCTATGCTTGAATAATGTATTTCTCTTACAAACTGTTTGTCTCCAATTAATGTGCAAACTCAAAAAATCCTTGAATGATACAATGAAGGTATTCACAAACAAGTTTTTAATATTTTTTTTAAGATTTTATTATTATTGGAAAGCCGGATATACAGAGAGGAGGAGAGACAGAGAGGAAGATCTTCCATCCGATGATTCACTCTCCAAGTGAGCCGCAACGGGCCGGTACGCGCCGATCCGAAGCTGGGAACCAGGAAACTCTTCCAGTCTCCCACGCGGGTGCAGTGTCCCAAAGCCTTGGGCCGTCCTTGACTGCTTTCCCAGGCCACAAGCAGGGAGCTGGATGGGAAGTGGAGCTGTCGGGATTAGAACCATATGGGATCCCGGGGCTTTCAAGGCGAGGACTTTAGCCACTAGGCCACGCCGCCGGGCCCAACAAGTTTTTAATATTAAAGTAATGATTAAGATAAGCATACAGCATGTGAAATAAAGTATCTATCCCAATACAAAACATTCACACTTTGTCATATAAAGATGATTTTACATTTCTGAATTCATAACATGAATGAATTTGAATAATATGCTGGTAACATATAAAATGAGAAATTAATCATTTTCTTTAGTCTTTGAAAATAATAGAAATTGAGCCTTTCACTATGTAAACCTTTTTATTTTTGGTTTTGTCTTTATATTTTTCTTGGTGTTCATTATAAGAAATTGTTCGGTAAGCATATAAGGCTAATCTTCCACCTGTAAGCAAGACATCCCATATGGGTGCTGGTTCATACCCAGGCTGTCCTATTTCCTATCCAGCTCCAAGCTTGTGGCCTGTGAAAACAGTGGAGGATGGCCCAAAGCTTGAGACCCTGTGCCCATGTCGAGGAACTGAAGACAATAATGGCTCTGAGCTTCTCTGAGCTTCTTGTGGCCTGGGAAAGCAGTCAAGGACTGCCCAAACCCTTGGGAACCTGAACCCACATGGAAGACCCGGAGGAGTCTCCTGGCTCCTGGATTCAGATCAGCTCAGTTCCAGCTGTTGCAGCCACTTGGGGAGTGAACCAGCGGATGGTATATGTTATTGTCAGAATCTGCTCCTCTCTATGTAATTGCCTTTTCAATAAAAACAAATTAAAATGTATGTTTAAAAAATCTATCGTGTTACTACTAAGTGCAGAAAGTATTTTGAACAGTCTCTGTGTATAAAATACGGTATGGGAGCTGTCATATACTTTACTATTCTGCTTCATCAGAACCCTGTCACATGTTTAGTGTAAATGGGGTATTTCACTATACCTGGTTAATGTTTTGATTCTTATAGTAAAAGACAATGGATCAAGTTAAAATTAAAAAGAATGAAATATCATCACTCAATTTATGAGTCATTATTATATTTTTCCAGTTATTAATATTTTTGTTAGAACTATATCTAAGGTCATCTCTAATAATTCATTCTTCAACCAGAAAGAAAACTCTGTCAGGATACTTATCGATTGTTTTTCTAATGGTATGTCATTATTTACATGAGATGTGTATGCAGTTCACACTGTAAAGACACCATGCTAACCCACAAATTTGAAAGACCAGAGATACTTCCAAATAAGGTTAAGTTTAATTCAGAATGCAAAAGGAATTTTCAGAACTTTCATGCCACTTCCAGGAGGGATTTTTTGAAAGTTTATTTTTTAAAGATTTATTTTTATGTTTTTATTGCAAAGTCAGATATACAGAGAGGAGGAAAGACAGAGAAGATCTTTTGTCTGATGATTGACTCCCCAAGTGACCGCAACGGGAACAGCTGTGCCAGTCTGAAGGCAGAAGCCAGGAACTTCCTCCAGGTCTGCCACACGAGTACAGGGTCCCAAGCCTTTGGGCCGTCCTCAACTGCTTTCTCAGGTCGCAAGCAGGGAGCTGGATGGGAAGCAGGCCTACCATGATTAGAACCAGTGCCCATATGGTATCACTGTGCATGCAAGGTGAGGACTTTAGCCACTAGGCTATAGTGCCGGGTCCTTGAACCATATTAAAAAATATGAATATTTTATTTATAATTCTAGGATGTTTACACAGCCATCACAGTGCCATTGAAATTGTAATTTTAGAGGCTCAGCACGGTGGCCTTGTGGCTAAAGTCCTCACCTTAAATGCACCAGGTTCCCATATGAGCGCCGGTTCTAATCCTACCTGCCCCGATTCCCATCTAGCTCCCTGCTTGTAGCCCGAGAAAGCAGTCGAGGATGGCCCAAAGCCTCGGGACCCTGCACCCCTGGAGGAAGTTCCTGGCTACTGGCTTTGGATCAGCGCAATACTGGCTGTTGGGGTCACTTGGGGAGTGAATCATTGGATGGAGGATCTTCTTGTCTGTCTCTCCTCCTCTCTGTATATCTGACTTTGCAATAAAAATAAAATAAATCTTTAAAAAATGGAAATTGTAATTTTGGTAAGATTGAAGTAATTTGATAGTACAATATTATAAAATATAAAAATGGACAGATGTATAAGATTGGATCTCAGTTTTTTAAATTACAGAATTATGGAGTTTAGATGTCAACTTATAAATATAAATTTTATTTTATAATGTAAAATTCACGTATTTTAGAAATATGAAACAATGCATCAGTGATGTGTAACTTTTTGGTAAACCTATATATGCCATAAATATTTTGAAAACTGTAAAGAAAATCGGGACTTTTTAGACAAATACTGACTAATGTCATCTTTAATAAAAGGAATAGTTATTTGTCAATTTAACACTTAATTGTCAAATTAAGTCCACTATCAGAACTCTTACTAGTATTATGATGACCCATGTAACATGCAATTTTACCAGGAAACTTAGTAATAGTTCCTTTTGTAAAAATAACCCCAGTGCTGTGTGACACTTTCCCTTTTTAATGAATTTTACCTCAGACATGAAAAAAATTTATACACATAGCTTTCTCTTTTGGAGGCAGTTTCCCAATGATATACTCATGGACTCTATTTGGATTCAAACACAAGAAAAATATGGCACAGCCAATGGACACTTCAAAAGGAAGAAAATCTAATCTCATTAATTTTTGTTTTAAAGTATAAATACATTCTTTCTTTTGCAAATGTTGAGTAAATGCAGTGTAAGTTCAAAACACAGGATATTGCTTCTTTTGTTGTGTTTTGTTTTTGACAAATACAATTGCTTGTGATTTATTTTTCTCCATTTTCATACAGTGTCTGCCAAACTAAAGAAGAAAAATTCAATAGCATTTTGGGGAGTTGTATTTTTCCATTCAATCTATTCAAATGCGCTATCAATGAGTTGCATGTTTTTATCCATTTTATCAAGCACACCCAAAGAAAAGTTTAATATCTAACACTTCCTTTTCTCCATTTATATTAATAGCACAGAGGAAGCAGGGGAATAAAGAAAAAGAGATGGAGATAGGGTGTCCTACACTAATAAAAGACCCACATTGTATTTGTCAGGATAGCATATATAGAAATTTTTATGGATAGGTCTGAATTGATCTCTGCTGTATGGAGGAACACAAAAATGCTAATACAGTGTGTTTCTGTAGACACAAAGTGATATAGTTCCTGTAACTGTAATATTTGAATTTAGCAGAATCAGTTGTTCCCAGAGTGTCACAGCTTAAATATTAAGAGAAAATTAACATTTTTAATGTGATGTTAAAGCATTTTGAGGTCTTCCGTGAGCATCCCTCATATTTTGATGCATTACTCATCTCACTGATGATGGAATAACATACAATAGTTCTGTACCAACTGAATAGTCCCATGAAGTTCATGCTGCCTCTCTGTGACTTAGGAGCAGTACATTTTACTATCAGTTTCTAGTGGAATCATTAATTTCTTAATTTCTATTTTTGAGTTACGATCTATAAAACAGTTTTCTGTTCGTTTCATACACTTGAAAACTGTATAATGACTCACCAGTAAAATTAAAGGTATTGGTACACGTTACAGATTAGTATTTAATATGGCAATGCACTCAAGTGTTTTTTTCAGTTTAGAACAATTTGTGCAAAATTTTGCTTCATACAGAAAAATCTTTTGATCCATTAAATGTATGTTAGCATTTGTAAATATAATGGATTATAGAATGAATCTCACATGTGAGTGAAACACTGTGTGATGCAAATACTGAACAGATTCTAGTCAAACTTTCTGATGAACATTGATGTTATTAGCATGGTGGAGTAAGCCACTACCTGAGACTCAGGTATCCCATGTTAGACTGCTGGTTTGATTTCTGGATATCCACTTCTGATCTAGCTCCCTAGTAACGCTCTTGGAACTACAGAGGCTTATTTGCTTAGTAATTGGACCATCAATCATGTGGGAAATTTAGATGAAGTTTCAGGCTCTTGGATTGTTCCTCACCCAGTCCTATACTTTGTAGCCAATTATGGAGTGAAATTGTGACATAAGATCTCTCTGTGTGCATCTGTCTCTTTATTTCTGTTTCTTCTTTTCTGTCTCTCTCACTCTGCATTTTCAATAAACAAATAAATGTTCAAAAGTAAAAGAAATCACATGCTACTTATTATTTCCCATGATATTCATCTTGCAATCAATGTGTCAAGAAGTCATTCATGATATTTGTGAAACAATACAGTGTAAAAATCATTCATAGGAATATATAAACCAAGCAGAATGGATTCTGATCAGAAAAAGAATGTGGCAAGATTTTATAAATGTGTGTCTGCTCAATGTAAGTCCTTCCTGTCCTAACTTTAAATCAATTTTGTTGAAATCTCTGCTTACTTAATTGAAAGAAGTGAAAATACATATTATACTGAAATGGTATGAGGATGAAATGCAATTCAAGCATTACTTGCTATATAAAAACATATAAATATATGGAGCTTAGTAATTTTTTAGTATTTGTGTTTGTTCAAAATCAGCAAAATGGGAGCCATTTAAGACTATGTACTCCTATTATCCACAGTTTCCATAGGTCAGGAGTAATGGCACAGCATACCTACGTCCTTCTGCTCACCTATTCAGATTGTCAAGAGAATTTATTCTCTTATAACTATGGAAAGTAAGTCTTTATTTTCTTTCTATACATTTTTAGGTAAAATCTGAAAATGTGAAATGTAATAATCATTGACTTTATATTTTGTATTATCTCCTAGATTTATACCCATATTTTACTAGTCTTTTATATTTTGTCAATTTTCCAGATGAAATTATTTTTGAAACTGAAATTTTAATTGTCCTGTGTAATTTCCTTGCAAACATTAATAATAATTTTCCTTGAAACGAAACCAAATTATGTTCACATTTATATAAAGGGCTTATGCTTATCACACCTGTAATGTAAGAGAGAAACGAAAGGCCATAGCAAATGGAGAAAATAATTTTTTTCCCACAATGATTAATGTATGTTTTTTGGAGATGAGTATACTTAAAGTACACATGAATTAATTAAAACACTGGAAGTAAGAAGAAAATGCTTGCTTGCAATGGCATCAGAAAAGTGGAAAATTCTCAATTCATTGAACATGAAGATATTTTTTAATTGATTTATTTGAAAGAAAAATACAAAGAGAGAAGGAATAGCAAAAAAAGGAAAAAAAAAAAAGAAAAAAGAAATCCATCTGATTTCTCACTCCCCAAATGGCTACAGAGCCAAGAGCTGGGCCGACATGAAGCCACTGGCCAGTGCTTTTATCTAGGTCTGTCGCATGGGTGGGGGAATACAAGTACTTGAGCTGTGTTTCATTGATTTACATCGCACATTAAAAGGAAGGTGGATGGTGCACACATTTCAGGTTTTTTTTTTCCTCTTGTTTAAGCAGGAGAGAAGGGAGAACAGGCCACTCCTTGTGTTCAAACTACATCAGAACCTAGGGATGGAGGAATGGTCATTCCATGATTACCACAGAGACCCTGATGTGGGGAAAAGTTTTCCCAGGGTGTTATTTGATCAGTTTTGATAGTTCTAAGTTGTTGGTTTCATTACTCCAGGACTAAAAATCTTTCTGAGGTCTATTAGGTGACAAAAATCTGTCTTAGCGCATCCATAGGCCAAAACACTTGCTGTAAAACTTGGCAAGGAGAATTGTCCAATCTGTTTAGCTTCTTTTTCTCTGATGAGCCACTCTGTAGCCCTGATGTAGAGTCTAGATGAGTTGGCTGTCATGTCCCCCATGTGTTTCTAGGCATGCTGTCCAATACAGAGGTATCATCTACTAAGGAGGCTCATTCCTGAAACATGCACTCCAAGATCAGAACACATATCCTGGTATTTCCTGTATGGCCAGTGTCTGAGTCCAGTAGTCTAGATAGAGAGTCCCCAAGAAATCCAAATGAAGTAACCTCAGACTTGACTCTTGCGTGCTTCAGCCAGTGCAGGATCAGTTACCGTCTATCAGCTGCACTGGGAATGCACAATCAGTGGATGCTGTTGCCTGGTCAGTTCAGCCAAATCCGTATCTCATGCCAACTGGTGGGTGCTATCACCCAGCCAGTCCACCACAGACTTAGTTGTTGGGAGCACTGCACAAGTGCCCTGCTCTAAAATAATGACTGGTTCAAGGCCAGAAGGCAGCAGGAAGACAGGAGGTCACAGGTGAGGCGGATCTGCCTCCTTTCCAGGGCCTGGCCAGTCAGGTAGCACCCAGTGGACCCACGGGAATGCAAGTGATGGGAGTGAGAGCTGAAATTGCTATGGCAATAAGTATAGTTATTGTTATTTTATAGGCTAGCCTGTTTTGCAATTTTTTGGAGCATAGAAAATGTAGCTGTTTCAGCCGCTTTTATAATTTTTAGCTAGAGGAATTAAGGATGCTTTTATTAAAGAAAAATGTTTTTGATTATTTTATTTATGGGGTTGCAGGGTCTATAGTTGTAGAGGGATTTAATATTTGTAATTTTTGCTTTTAGATTTATATTTTTTCCCTTGTAAACTATTTTCCCATTGAATAATGGGCAAGTTGTAGAAATAGAAATGTGGTAGGAATGTATTACTGATTAGCAGGTAATCGCATGTGCCTTGGCCTTGGAGTCCTGGCTGCCGCTCCATGGCTACTGTTGAAGAATCAATAATGGCTTGCTTTGAAGAATATGAATACAGTGTTTTAAAGAATTATCTCTGGGGACACCTGCTTAGCCCTGAAGTGCAGACGGAATGACTGAATGTCTGTACATGCCCCCTTAGTCTTGAAGTAAAAAAAATAGAACAATTAGTTGCTTGTGCAGAAGCTTGTGAGGTTTTAAGCAAATAAAAAGGACAGCTTTTTCTTGGGCGGTGGTGAGAACGCATCAAGTGTCAGTGTCTGTGTCTTTCTTTATCGCCGACTCCATGCACCCTTCCTGAGCTCCGAACTCTCGGCTGGAGCTGGACTCCGGCACTTAGTCCTTATGCATACAGACCAATGCCATGGCTTAGCACAGGTGACCCCAATAACTCCTGCTCCCAGAATATCACATTCAGCTTTTTGGCAAATAAGGTACTTCCTGATCGGCAAGACTCATGAAACACATCTCAACAAAGAGCAATATTCAATTTTCAGAGTCATTCCTTATGTATTTGAACCTTTCAAGTCTGTAAAAGTACCTGATTAAAAACAATTTCCAAATAGTAACCCTTATTTTCCAATCTCCATTTTTAAGATGTGACAACTAGTGTAAAATGCAATTCTTCATCTTTACGAAAAATTGCTTTCCCGTCCCTCATACTTTTAATATTTTATTAGTATCATTTTGTTCTTTAGTTTCTAAGGCTCAGAAATGAGTTTCAGAGCTGCTTTTATTATATTGGACATACAATTATTGTCTTAATTATGACAAGTATTTATGTGTAAGTTTTATAAAAATACGGGTCTTTTAAATGTTTAATGATCATAACGTATTTCAGTTACTACAACTTCTTTTCTGTGGAACTTCAATAATATCCTGCTGCTTTCCTTTCTTCCTTCTGCATCTGTATTGATTGTAAAGTCTAAATTCCTTGTCTCACATTTACCATACTGTCTATCATGGTAGTGTACATGTTTACGATTCAAAACCTGACAATTCCTTAATCATCTTTAAAAATCAAATTTGGTTTTGATTTACAATTCTTTAGCAGTTTTTTTTACTGCGGTATGCTTTTCCTCTGAAATTTCACAACTATTTTTAAGTTTCTGGTATGCTTTTCCTAAAACATTGAGGGGGTATTTATTAGACTAGTTCTATGCCAGGAACAGAGGTGACATTACATATAAATATATATTGAATAAATGAATAAAAATTAGATGGAAATATACATTTAGTGTGGTTTAGAATTTACAAACTTTTTTCACTCTTGGATGATTATTAAAATAACAGGCTTGACTTGAGGGATTCCATGCTGAGCTGGGTTCCATCTTAGATAACTCCCTGCCTGAGGGACTGTAACCCAACCAAAAACACACATCCTGCTTGGCAAGAATGCTGCAACCCCTGGCTAGGCTGTTCCAGCATGATTTGGAGAAGAAGGATTTTACCTGGTACAGCAACAAGGGCTTGCAAAGTTAGTGACTAATAATTTGTTCATCCCTAAGAGAGTTCTGTTCTGTATTAGCGCAGTGTGTTAGCACAGTCCCACTTCCATTCCCAGGTTGTGTTGCTTGCCTTTATTAACCCCACTGTTCTGCGATTTGGGTCCAGAGGTGGTCTTTGTACATGAGCCCACTCTCCATTGCCAGCAAACCTTAGCAGTGTGCGGCATTCCTCTGTATTGGTTCACTCAGAGACAACATTGTTGAACATATCCTTGGATGAGAGTTAACGATGATACAGCATAGGTTTCCTAACAATGACTAAAAAAAGTTCTACATTTCATTTATTTTATAAAAACAAACAAAAATCCATATTTTGTACATCCTTTATCTAATTATTACTTGAACATAGTAACATAATGAACTAATGGCTTACCTGTTTTCTACCTTCAAGTAATTGCATAATTTAGTTAAATTATTTAGTTAATAAACATGTCAAAATGAGTTATAAATAACTGTTAATAATATGTGAAGACAATCTAAAAGGAAACAAATTAATATACTCCTCTAACACTTAATTTTCAAAGATTTTTAGCAGTTTAAATCCATGCTTATGACTACTAGTGGCATGAAGATAAAATATAAAACTTTGAGCCACAATATAATGATGTGTACCCAGACTCAATCCAAATATTTGTGAATCAACTACTATCAGCTTCTCCCAGAAACCTACAGTGCTTTTATTGTACATGAATAGGAAATGATCTCATCTTCATGTGCCACTTCAAGACTCCTTCTGAGAACCATCTTGTCAGTATAGATTGGTGATCACATATTGTACATCACCAAGCTCTTCATTATACAACAACAGGATGTTAGTATTTAAGAAGGGTTAACACTGGGCTCAGCACAATGGCTCAATGCCGAAATTCTCACCTTCCAAGTGCCAGGATCCAAAATGGGCACACATTAATATCCTGGTTGCTCCACTTCCCCTTTGCTCCCTGCTGATGTCCTGGGAAAAGAGTAGAAAATGATCTGATTCCTTGGGACCCTGCACACACATGCGAAACTCGGAAGAAGCTCCTGGTTTCGGGTCAGCTTAGCCCTGGCTGCTGTGCTACTGTGGCCCTGTGGGGGAGTGAACCAGATAACTGAAGTGCTTTCTCACTATCTTCTCCTCTTTGTAAGTCTAATCTGCATTTCCAATAAAAACAAATAAATCTTTAAAAAGAAAAAAAAAGCAGAAGAAAAATAACATGGCCTCAAAAAATTTTACCACAGCATTTTGTAATCCTCAGTGCATTTAACAAGATTGGAATAAAATTTAGTTCACCTTTAAAAAGTAATCAGAGACAAAATAATTTCTAGACACTGAGAAAGAAGGTTATGGTGTATCAGTAACCAGCCTCAAGCGTCCATTGGTTAGAATTGGTCAAATTGGTAATTAAGGAATTTATTTTAAAAATGGGTTCCAAGTATTTTTATTCTTTTTTTTTTTTTACTTTTTAAGTTTGTTTTTATTATTATAATTTTACGATACAGTTCCATGGGCTTTGGGATTTTGTTTAAACCCTCCTCAAGCCCTCTCCTCCTCGAGTTCCCCCTTTATTATCACTATAGAATAGTTCTTCATAACACAGACATATGTCCATCATTGCAGACATGGACAATGGCAGAGAGTCCAGCATCCCATTGTCAAGATATAGTAACAGTTTCATTGGCAGTCCATTTCTGATCTGAAAGTAGAGATGCGTACTGCATTGTATCCTTACATCTGAATATGATATTCTCCTTTACACAGTTACTATAAATGCCCTTAAATGAAAAACTACAGTATCAACTACAAGAAGAAAAATAGAAATTTACAATGCTATGAAGCTAAATAACAAGCTACTGGATATCATTGTCTCCATTACAGAGTTACTGTACATCCCCTTAAATGAAAAGCCACAAACCAAAAATTTGGACTTGAAAAAAAAATCAATTGACATATAAAGGAATGCCAGTTAAATTCACAGGAGACCATTAATAGGAAACTCTACAGACCAGAAGACAATGGAGAGACATATTCCAGATTGTAAAAGCAATAAGTTGTTGGCCCAGGATAATGTACCCAGCAAAGCTTTTCTTTGTCTTTGAAAATGAAATAAAATTCTTCCACAGTTAAGAAAAGTTAAAAGAATATGCCTCTTCCAAGCCTGCCCTACAAAGTATACTTAAAGATCTTCCCTTGACAGAAGAGTAGCACCCGCCAAAACCAAAGATAAATATGAAGAACATCTCAGTAAAATAACACAAGACTAATGCAATGATCAACCCGTTGCTAAAATGACAGAACCAAATTATCACTCATTCATATTAACCCTGAATCTAAATGGTTAAACTCATCAATCCAAATTCATAGATAAGTAAACTATTAAAAAAACAAAACAAAACAAAACAAAACTCATCTGTTTGTTGCCTACAGGAGACACATCTCACCAACAAAGATCAGCGGAACTTACATCTCATAGATCTTGATTTTGTTGTTGTTTTTTTGTTTGTTTGTTTGTTTGTCTTCAAAACACTTTCTTTTTCATTTCATTACATTCTTCACTGACTGCTAGCTCATACAGCAGCATCATTTACTTCAAAAAGGTTCCTGATTTTCTTTCTCATTTCCTCAGCGACACATTAGTCATTCAGTAGCATGCTATTTAACTTCATGTGTTTTTAGTTTTTTTTCTTCCTGTTGTTTTTATTCTGTTTTTGATTAAAGATGTGGCTTTGTAGTTATAACTCTATAATATAAATGATATCCAGGGAATAGTTCAGAAAACTTAACAAAAATGCTTTTTTTTGGCCAAATAATCTATTGAAAATAATGGGTCCTGATAGTGAGGGAAATAGAATAACTGCAACACTACGTTATGGAGCAATGTATTGTGTAACTGTGCCATTTAAAAAATTTCATTTACTGGAAACTTTTTCTACTTGTTCATTCTTGACATTTGTATGAATATTTTAGTCATGAGAAAATAGGAATGATTACCATAGATACAGCTTTAAAATACAGCATATTCTACTATTGATAAATAATGGGGATTTTTATTATGCAGTGATTAAAAATCCTAAAGATGTACAGGCAATCCAACAATTTCCTTTATATTAGTGTATTTTAAAAAATATTTCCAAATTATATTCTAATATTAATTTGTTTTTTAAATTTTATTTAAGCTATTGAACTGAAAACCAGGCTGGCTGAAAGAGGTTTCTATCTATAAGTTTCTTGAAAAAAAAAATAGGGCAGGAAGTAGATTTTGGTAAAATTTTGTCTTGTCATCTCAGATGTTTGAAGTTATCTGAGAAAGCACAATACAGGAAAACTGATTTTGATCAAAAATAATATGACAAATTTTCACTTCTTTTGGCCAAATTTAAAAGCTCAGGTATTACTCATAGTTTCATCTCATTGCTCATATTCTGTATAATAATGAAAAATGTAAAAGAACAATAAACAAAATATATATATAGTGTAATTTATACCTGAAATTCACTTCATACCACACTGTTAGAGTGACCTTCTATTGGAAGTAATATAAAATCATGGACATAAATCTATATCAAAATACCACTTGGGGCAGTAAACTGGTAGATGGAAGATCTTTTTCTCTTTGTCTCTCTAACTTTTCTTTTCAAGTAAGTAAATATTTAAAAAGGCTTGAAAGTTGAAGAATCTTTGGAACTGGTGATGTAGTGGTGATGAGAGTGCAAGTTAGTCTAAATCCTTTGAAATGCTTTGACAGTTTCTGTTGTGTGAAGATATACATAAAATATGATGTGTCAATTTCATACTTTATTTCAACCAAAAAGGCGCACATATTCACATCAGAAAGCATATTAATTAAGATTTAAAGTAGATCTATAAATAATGGCTCAAGCTGAGAATCAATTTTAATTACTCTTCTCTAGCATAAATTTTCTTTAACTGTTGACTTAATTTTTACATGATGCATGAATGAAACCATTCTATAGAATATGTCATTATGACCCAAGTCATATGCCCAATGTCACATAACTTCACAGGACAAATGGATAACAATTGTTCCTGGCTGTTTAATATAGAGCCACGTTCCTCAAATTTTAAATCTTGTAAGTCAAAAAGTGTATGTTTAAATTAGAAAATATTGCAATAATGAATTATGGTCTTGTGAAACACTTTTCAAATACCACCACAATGCTAGATCAAATATCAAAAAAGAAAATATATTTTATTCTATCACATGGAGATTTTTCAGGCATTAAATAATAAGATAACTAAATGCTCATAGTTTAATTGTCTATATAGAGCTGTGAGTGCGTGATTATAAGTTTCATTTATTTATGTTTTTTTTCTCCTTCCTTTTTCATAGGAAACATTTATATCACTTAGAAGTACATTCATATCAGTGGCAACATATCAGGAAGTAAAGAGTGATAAGTTTCAAATCATGTTTGGAAATCAAGAGAGTCAAACAGCAGTGTAAGTTGGCACTAATCCTGAGTTCTAACAAATTCTGACAGCATAATAGCAGAAGGATTATGACATAAAAATTTATGAGTGTGGTATTTTAGGCATCAACAATAAACTTTGCTTATTTTTCAAATTAAAATTCATCTTATTGTTAATTATAGGATTGAATCACAAAACATTTATTTTTCTGATAAGAACAAAGCTCACCGACATAAATTACATTGAAATTTTACGTTAAAGATGTTTTTATTTAAGGTGAATTTCTGATGATAGTTTTTGTTGTTTCACTGCACAGATGATTACATGATTCATGAGGTAGCATGTTCTAGACTGTGTATATATTCAGAAGGTTTATAGCTATTAGACCCACTAGGCCTGTTGATTCTGCTTCTTCCTCTTATTTTATGATTCTCTATCTTGCTAATCAGTTTTGTGGTGACAAAAACAAATGAAGTTTGTCTTAACCCTGAGAATCAACAGGTTTTATCATACCATAGAAACTTTTCTATATTTGTTTAAATACCAGGTTCTTCTTAATTGGACATTCACTTTTTGTAATATGTTATGATAGTTATTTTCAACTAAGAAGATTAGGCTAAAATGTGGTCCTGTCTCCCCATTGGAGGTGCCATGATGAATTGATGAGTGTTGACATGATAGTAAAATGCAAATTTTATCTCCTTATGTTGGTATTAGCTTTTTCAGCTTTAGCTTAAAATTTGGTGTATATGTGTTTTAACATTGCTTCCTAAGCAATTTAAAGCTAGAAGAAACATCTCTTATTAAGGAGGACATTTGATTATTTAGAATGAATCCTGCTGGAGACAGTCCCCTGTATATGCTGAGGCAGTTGCTCTTGTAGATGATGTCTTTCCTGGTTATTCTGGAAAACGCCCTTAGGTATTGCAAGAGCTTCACGTCATAGATCTCGGTTACAGTTAGAAAATCTGACAGTAGTGGGAGCTGCCTGCAAAAAAGAGTAAAAGCTGAGCATGAAATCATGCTCGTTTCACAGCCTGGATTCTCCATGTCAAGAAATATCGCTTTATTGACTTTCAGGTTTGAAGGCCATGTCTCTGGCATAAACTTATTTTTCACAAATACAACATTATATTAATTGCTGTGAAGAAGATAGGTTTAATCTTTTTATAGGCATTTGCAAGCAAAGTATGATATTGGAATAAGAGCTCCTATTGATGAATTTGCTTTGGTTAGCTGTGGAATTATCCCATCAAACTCAATTTCTCACAGCACTTCTAGAACACCTTTGATGCAATCTAAGAGTTATTGAAATAATGTCATTGATTAAGACTTTTTGAAAGTGAAAACGTTATGGACTAAATTGTGCCCCTCTTTCTGAAATGCGCACATTGAAGTCTTAATTCCTCACAATGTGAGTGTATTATGAAGTAGCATTTTAAAAAGGGAGATTTAACTCATTTTAAGTGCAATCTCTAAACCAATGTGGCTGATGTCTTTAGGGGAAGAAGATATTTAGACATGAAACCCACACAGAGCAGGGGCTATGAAGGCATGGATGGAAGTTTTTCATGTGTAGATCAAGGAGAGACTGGAACACAACTTTTCCTCACAGTACTCAGAAGAAAATTTTGATCTGGGATTTCCATACTCTGCAGCTTTGAGAAGCAAATGACTGTGGCACCTTGTTACAAGAGCCCTTGCGGACTAGTGCAAATATTCACTATGGTAACAGCTACTGTAGACCTTAATCAAGATATTTTTAAAGAGGCATTAGCATTATAATTTGGAGTGTAATTCTGAACCACTAGCTTCTATTGCCCTAGTATGGGCAAAATTAGATAATCAAAAATGGAAAATATAAAGGAACTTTTATATCCATTCTGGAAAATATAAAAGGTCACCATAATAGTCAATCACTATTAAGGAATTTTTTGATACATAATTCAAGGTATATCAGTCTACGGGAAAGGCCAACCAACCCAATATCTTTGAGTAATGAGGACATCTGGCTGGATGAACTCTGAGATGAATTAAGGAGAATGAAGGACAATGAAGCCAATATCTAAGTAGAAATCTGTGAATCTCAGTGTGAATGTGGGCATCGGGCAGCTTACAATGATGGGGAGAGGAAATAACTTTCACTAAAAAACTTCACTTTATTTTTAAAGTGGCTTTAATGAAGAATAATTTCCATGTCACAACATTTATCTGTTTTAAGATAAACTGAATGATTTTTCCTGTGGCTATTGGACAATCTAATCCTGGAATAATGTAATCAACTCTAAGAAAGCTTTTATTAAGTGTTAGCTACTATCTTACCAATGAATGAGTTCAAAAGATGGAATATGTAAAGAATACATAGGATCAGTGTGAGTGCTTGTTCTTTGGGAATACTGGGTGACCTCACTAGCTTATACTCTCTCCAAAATTGTAAATTTGAAACATTGTTAATATACACTTTTAATAAAGGAGAAGACATTTTTCTAGAGCTTTTGTTTGGTTTTTGTGTGTCCTATTTGTGACTTCTGTTTTGCTTTATTTTTCTTTGGGGGAGCTAATGTGATTGTCAGTCATATGAATTTCCTTAACATATGACAGATGCGCTGCAGTCAGATCATAGTGCCCTTCTCCTGCACAAAGTCTTTACTTTTATTTTTGAATATTTAAATGGGACTTGTGTGTCCACTCTGCCAGCAAAAGCTTAGCAGCCAAGAAAGAGCTTTATAAGAATTAAGTAGACATATTGAAGACTGACTGAGATATAGAATCCTTTATCTGAATGAAGGCACTTTCCTGAAATCACCAGCAATGTGAACCGATGAATCTCATGGTTATGTTTGGGCATGTTTTGACTTGGCTACTCTCTGATTTAGACAATTTAAGCCATATGCCCATGACACAAATTTTGTAATAAAAAACTTTGAATCTGATTTTTAGCTACTGCATGTTACTTAATTTTCCTGTAATGATTATTCTATTAATCACTAAATATTTATCATGTGTCTTTTTTTATTAATCTGAAGTGCGATGTGTAACATTCATTATTTATTTACTCTTTAACTCTCATTTCCCTATTTAAAATTTTTCAGGTAAAATATAAGCCTAATGGGGGTAGCACTGGCTTTTCAGGTTACACATCCCCATGCTGCACTGACATCGCCCCTGAACACGGAATCCTGTGTTGGCTGCACCACTTCCTTTGGAACTCCCTAGTAATGCGCCTGGAAAAGCAACAGAAGATGGCCTGTGTACTTGAGCATGGAAATCCATGTGGGAGACCTTGAAGAAGCTCCTGGCTCAAGGCCGTTTAGACACTGAATCTACGGGTGAATGTTTTCTCTCTTTCTCTGTAGATTTGTGATAGAAATGAAATTGCAATATAACAAATGAATCTGTGTATGTGTGTGCCTTGTTGTCCTTATTCATCAACATCGGCATTAATGCTTATGGTAACAGGTAAACATTGCCTATCTCTTGGATGGTTATGAAACTAAAGTTATGTAAGCAAATGTCACCTTATTTACCATGAATACTCATAAATAGTGGATGCCACTGTGGCCAATGGGGGTAAATGATATGTATAATTCTTAACAAAGGATGAATGGAAGAAATGATTAGTTTTGTTGTCATTATTAAAAATCATTCAAAATTCAGACATATACTTATAGAATAATAAGCTACATCGTGTTCTCCATCTACTGAAACAACAGATAAACAAGTAAAAGTAATGTAAGACTGATACTAAGAATATGGCGCATGTAAATTATCCATAAGAAGAAAATTGCATTGATGTGACCTACTACCATCTCATACATATGACGGCAGGAATAACTGACCACTTTCATCCTGTGTCATGGATGGCCAAGATTATAGTTTGGATTAGTGAGTCACAGGTGTTTAGCAGTATCAGGATAACATACCCTTATCATGAGCAAAATTTTTAATGTTGGAATCAGAGCAAATAAGATATGCTTATTTTTACAGTCTTACAGAATTTAAACTGTTTCCCAAGCAGAATGCACCATTATGAGAGGGAATTCAATGCTTAGTTGAATTATGAAAGACTTGTAAGCTTTTGCCTAGTATTTATAAGAGGTGAGAGGGAGCATTTGGAAAAACAGTTGTTGTCAGAATATATCAAGAGTTGTTATTTGACGTTCCATGGAAGCACAGGAGCAACTACAAGTCATGTAGCAGCAATTATCCAGACGAAACTTGATAATTTCATTTCAAAATCCAGAAATTTGTATTTGCAAAATATATCCTCACAAATTATAATATATTCAGCTCTTCTCTGCCATTTGGTTTTTCCTCAAATTTCATGTCGTTTATTATTATTTTTCATGATACGATTTTGTAGGTACGGGGATTCTCTCCTGCATCACCTACTGCTTCCTTCCTCCCCAATCTTCTCCTCCCACGATTTTCGCCCATATTATTATAATAATATAGTCCTTTATCTACTCACAAGCCCGGCATTCTTCTATTTATTATTTTTATTTTTATTGCAAAGTCAGATATACAGAGAGGAGGAGAGACAGAGAGCAAGATCTTCCTTCTGATGGTTCACTCCCCAAGTGACAGCAATGGCTGGTACTGCACCGATCCAAAGCCAGGAGCCAGGAGCTTCTTCCAGGTCTACCACATGGGTGCAGGGTCCCAAGTCTTTGGGCCATCCTCAACTGCTTTCCCAGGCCACAAGCAAGGGAGCTGGATGAGAAGTGGAGCTGCCGGGATTAGAACCGACGCCCATATGGAATCCTGGAACTTTCAAGGTGAGGACTTTAGCCACAAGGCCATCACTCCGGGCCTGTACGTTCACTTTTGTAATGATACTCAAAATAAGTTAAGCATATTAAATTTCAATAAACTCAAAGAAAATTTTCCCATTGGGAGCTATAAAATCCAGACATATTTACAGATATTTCAGCTTGTAGCTGGCATTACATTGAATTGAACAGTTACCCAGCTCCCATAAATCATGGAGAAAAGAGCAAAAAATGGCTCAGGTATTGGGGTCTTGGCCACCCGCGTGAGATACTCTGATGAAGCTCTTGGATCCTGGTTTCAGCCTGGCCCCTTCCTAGTTGTGCAGTCTGTTGAGGACTAAAGCATAAGATAGGAAAATCCTTTCTGGTCTCCTCTCTCTCTGTGATTGTAAATGTCAAATAAAAATATAAATGATAAATGGAAAAAATAAGCAACGTAAGCTGATAAAGAAATGCGTGTATAAGCATTCAGGGGAAGATCACAGGTAATATTTTGGGTTTATCCACAAAGTGGCCTATGACTTCTCTCCAGTGATGAGGTCTCTATAAGTAAACCATGTGCCAGAAATAGATAATATACACAGATACTGCTGTGGCTGGCACCATGGTATATTAGGCTAAGCCTATGCCTGTAGCATTAGTATTTCGTGTGAATGCCATTGTTGAAAAACAAAATGTAATAAACTGAAAATCTCAAAAACTGTTATGTCTCAGCATATGTACCATTTTATATGTCATTAGTACAAATAATAATTTCACAAAATAAAATAAATGCTACTTATTTTTCCTTAGCAAAGAGAACATAAAACATTAGGGTTTATTGGCTGTCATTTATTTTCTTAAATGTTCTTAAAGAATAGTTCAGGCCTGTCCACAAATGTTCACACATAGAAAATAGGAAGGTTCCATAATGGAATTTTAGGAAAAAAAATATTTTCTTTCCATATAACTTATTTTTTAAAATCTTTTCTTTCTTCCTTTGCCTTTTTGTTTAGAATAATAAATATTCTGATTACTTATTTTTCATCTTAGTGCAGGAATTGAATGCCTATGCTCTTATATCCCTAAATTCACATAAGAAAGATCTGATCACACAACATGAATAAATGAATGATTGAATGTTAACTTCTTTTCAATCTTTTAACTACAGAAGATTCATTAAACTTACTCATAAAAGTATTTAAAGTCACTCCATCTTTGGAGAAATATCGACAGATGGACAAAATGTGTTCTGCAACTTGTACTGCCCTCAATAGAGAGACAATTTTAAATGTGTTTGAATCATGAGCAGGTAAGCTATGCAACTTCTTTGCTGATCTAAGCAAAAATTAGTAGGCAATTTTCCTATGTTAAGAGTGGAATAAAGAGAATTTTAGAATGAGTCATTTGAAGATCAGCCTGTTGTACCTTTGCGGCTTTACTAAAGTAAATCATTTTAAATTATGCTGAAGCATTAACTCTCCTCAAATCTCCTTTCAGTTCACAATATTGTAAGCTGACATAATTCAGGAAAATATATATAGTATTTTCTCTAAATGCTGAAAGTTGTTTTCAAGAATAGGTAAAGCTATTTACCTAATTTTCGAACTAAATTATATAAAAGCATTTTCCAATATTGCTGTCTACTTTGGCTGCTTTAGTGCTGGTTTTATTCCAACGTAGCATTGCCCGAAGGCTTCAAAATAGCTTTCAGTAATCTTAGAAAATGTTTGACATTTAAAAGATACGCTTACTGCACTATGAAGGCATGTTTGAAGAGCACACATTCTTGGACTGCAGTAAACATGAAGCTTGTGGAATTATAATGTAAATCATGCTTGACAGCCTCTTATTTTCTCAGAAATGAAAATTTGTTCTTGAGTAAAATATATAAGACATGAATCAGATTGTTTTAAATGCCCTCATATAGATTACATAGCTATTTGTACATTTGTTCAGTCAATGCTATGTTCAATATTCATGATCAGGCATAATAATAAAAAGAAAACATGGAGTTTAAAAGAAAATCTCTTCCATTTGGTGATCAGTTGTCAGACTTCTTATAATGAGAGTAACTTGACAAAATTCTGAAAGACTGAAAATTTCCGCTGTCTCCTAAAATTGCAGTTGTCTAGGAAATGAGTCTTATGGATAGAAAATGAATCCAGTTATGACTGATGCAACTCTCCTTTTGTCAAATTTTATTTTAGATGTTTGTCATGCTAGTGGTTATGAATGTTATGTTGCTAAGGACTGGCCTAGTGGCAGAGCAAGCTAAACCTCCTCCTGTGACTCCTGAACCCCATGAACACTCCGATTCCACTTTTGCTTAATATGAAGGAATAATCTAATGATGTGAATAATAGGATGTAGGATTAAATGAAACCACTCATAGTAACTCTTCAATCCATAGCTTTCAAATTCTTGATATTTGTAACAGCTAGCATAATACCTTTCACTGGTAGTAAAGTATCCTAACCCAGTGTCTTGGAAAATTTAGCAGTTGAACTACAACCTAATTTCAGAGAGTATCGTTACTTCATAAACACAGATCAGGGGGCTTGATCTCTGTCATGATAAATCCCAAAGCATTTCTCATACCCCGTCTTATGAAGTGTCTCCTGGTACAAAGTTACTATTTGTCAAGGAAGCATATTCTGCTATGGAAATGAAGGGCCAGGATATTTTTTCCATGGGACACCTTTTTACAATCTCATAAGAAAAAATAGAAATAAACAGATCAAACAGGGTGAAAGTGCAGCTGGAATGCCACTCTGAGAATCTCAGACTACACATGCAAATCTGAAGCTAAAAGTGCCATGTGAGGATTTTTTTTTTCTTTTTTCCTTCTCTTCTGTCAATATTGGCTTGAGTTGTCACCACAGTCAATTGATGGATTGCTATTGTAGAATTGTATACATTGAGGTGGTGCAGTTTTCCAAAACGTAGTTTGCACTTTTCTAATGCTAAAAGTTAAGCCTCCCGTACTGCTTCCTAAAAGCATTAGTACAGAGTTGAGCAACAATGTTTTCTTTGAGTTGACTGGGTGGCCCATTTTTAAGTCTCAGTCCACCACCCACTTCTTCAGAACAAGAGACTATCTAAAGCATATGTTGGTTTCTAAACAATTCCACAAGTGAATTTCCCCCCACAAATTCCCTAAGCCTAAAAGTACCTACCCATTTTGTCCAAATTTATGCTCACTTCCCTAGGGTACGAGTGATAAATGTCTGAATGAAAGGAATCATACAAAACCAACACCTCAACTGTGAAAAACCTGAAGATCCATTCTGGTTCCAGATTTCTCTATGAGACTGAAGTAACTCTTTTCACAAAACCATGTCTACTCTGTAAGTGGCAATGTAGGGACTATGTCCTATATAGCACAAAATGAATGAATGAATTAGTGGTTAAATCAATAAACAAATAAGATCCTATGTAAAAGATTCAGAGAAAAGTGGCTGTTTCCATGAAATATAACCTGATATACTTGTTCCGTGGCTAGTTTTGGGTGTTTCTGTTTGATTTCTCAGGAATCCATGTTCTTTATATACAATTTAGTAATATAGAACCTGTCATTTCTCTTTTTCCACAGGGAAATATCTTCTGACATTCTTTGTGCCTGAATAGTTTATTTATGTTTCTGTGTAACTGACTCCTCTTTATTTGGTGGGAGATGTGAAATACCCTGTAGTTCTGTGCTCAAACTTTTATTTTATGTGTTTTCATTCTTTATTTATAAACTACATATACAGAACTTCCAGTTACTGTATATACATCTAAAATCTAGATTTCGTCACTGTTAACAGTTCTACCTGGATGCATAATAGGTATTCAACTCAATATACTCAATATAATCAAAGCATGACATCAATGATATTGTTTCATTGAAATGTTCTCAAGATAAAAAACAGTTATCAACACAGCTCCAGTTTTTCACACCACAATAAAACCTGTCATTCACACTTGTGACTGTTGTCTTGATTCTCTATGCAAAATTTATTTTACATGATTATTAACTTCATTTCTAAACTCTAACCTAATTTTAACCTTTCTTTTAGCCATTAAAGCCATATTTGTTCTGAAATTCTGACTAGGTTGTATTTGTTCTTATGAATGTATTCATTCATATAAAAAACCTATCTTACATAGAAGAGCATTAAAATAACAATGACAGCTTTTAATTCTCTTGCTTACTTCAATTACTGTTTCAGTTTTGAATAAAACTCACATTTTTTATTGAATGGCGATAAGTTATCTGTTCAACTCACCAACTTTGACCTTTTTTATTTAATATTGACTCTGTTTCAGTCCTATAACCTTTTCATTTTCCAAGAAATGCAAGCTGTGATCAAGTTTCAGCCTGTGTAGAACAGAAAACAGTGTCTCAAATTCATTCTTCTCCCCTTTCTTCCTGTAATAGAACCACCTGGAATGCAGCAGTGATGTGCCTGGCAGCTACAAACTATCTTCACTATCTCTATATTGAATTGTACTGTAATGTATAGAGATACAAAGACTAATGTAATGTAAACAGAGGTAGTATACATCACTTTTACAGCTGTCTCTCTTTTACCCATCACAGTTTCCATGTAATGATGAAGGAACGAACTGACAAAGATAGGGCCAAACATTAAGATCTGGACTTATTCAAAAACAAAAAGCAAAAAACAAAGCTGACTTTACTTGAATTTACTTTGTCAAGGTCTTTTTTGTCTTGAATACTATTTCCTCAAATATTGGCATGCCACTTTTTGTTTACTTACATCTTTGAATAAATATTCTATTGCACAGAACTTTTTCTGGCCCTTCTATCTTTTACAAATATCCTTAGTCACCAATAATTGAAATTGCTTAGTTATTTCATTTTATCCTGTGGTGTAAAATAATTAACAGAGGAAATCTTACACCCCTTTTCTATCCCTGCTAATCCAGCATCTGTTGCAACTCCAGAGTAAAAACACAAGATATTATTACAGGGCAATAATCTTTTTTTTAAAATATTTTCTTAATTATGTAGTCATTTAAGCATTCATTTAGATTTTGAATTGTTTTGATTTATTCCTAAGGAATAATGGATAACTTGTTTTGAAAAACATCTACACTTGTTCCTTATCATTATTATGAATACTTCAACGTATGAAAAACCAACAAAAAATTCTTATGGAGAGTTTGTGAGTCACTTAGATTTAGTTTAATGTTTTTAATAACGTAATTATTTTGTACAGCTTAGAATATACTGTATCTTATATAAGAAAATATTAAGTATTGCTATACAATTTTTCTGTAATGCAGCACTGAAACTTCAAGGCAGAATCTATTTGTCTGAGACCTTTTGATGAAATTGCTCATTATGTCATACAGAGAATAAAATGTTCCACTATTTGCTATCACATACAAACAATAATCTGTGTAACAGAATGCTGATAATGGCAAAAAGAACACAACCAGGAAACAAAAAACAAACTAGCCTTGGCAAAATTAAATGATGAATAGGAAGCAACAACCGCAAAGTCAAATCTGATATCTAGTAATTTGTTCAGCAAGTACTTTTTCATAGGAGAATGGAGAAAAGAACTCAGTATTATGGGTTAATTTTATCCAAATTATGCCTTAAGCAAGGACCTAAATGAAGACAAAAAATTCCCATAATATTTTATGAAATTGCGCAAAATTAATCACTATCCTTTCATATATTGTATGTTATAAATAAAATATCAAAGAAGAAATGGAGAATACATCCAGAAAATAATAAAGCTAAAGGCATTAAAATTTGTCTACAATTGAGTGATTATGTCTTGTACAATTAATTCATAAAATATGTGACAGCTGAATGGCTTTCTAGGCAGTAGATGCGGACAGTAGTTACATGGAAGTTTGCAAATCTAATGACATTCGGTGCAAGAGACAACTCAAGGGCCGTTCACTTAAATGCCTGCAATCTGGTCAGACATTGGTGAAGAAATAAAAGTTTGGTCCCACAGAAGTCTTTTCTACACTTGGCTTTGCTCTGTATCTCTCTTGCACTTTTTTCAGACCCAAAATCTCAGTGTATTAAAGCACTTAATACAGGACTGTTTCCTCCTTGTGCACATTTCATAAGATTCAGATACAAATTAGCAGAATTTGTATGAGCTAGCTTCAGAAGTCTTCCAGCCTCATACCTGTTCCATTTTATTCATAGATAAACAGGACATGAATAAATTCTGTATTTTAAAGAGGAATACATTCTACAGTCATGGAGAGAAACAACAGGTGGCAAGACAATATATAGTTTATTAGCATGTATGATATTCAGTTGGCTTTAAGGTGCTTTTATGAGCTATACTCTATGTTATACTCAGATCTATTTATTAAAATGTGCTTCGCTTGGTTCACCAATCATAGTTTAGGATATGTTTTCTTCTGTGTGTTTCATTGAAAATATTTCATACTAGTATAATGATTATCTTCAGTTCAACAGAATATTCATAACATTTCTATTATCTGCAAGTAATTTCTCTTTTTTAAGATTTGTTTATTTTGGGGAGCCAAGGCGGCGAGGCCTAGCAGCTAAAGTCCTCGCCGTGAAAGTGCCGGGTTCCCATATGGGTGTTGTTCTAATCCCAGCAGCACTGCCTCCCATCCAGCTCCCTGCTTGTGGCCTGGGAAAGCAGTTGAGGACGGCCCTAAGCCTTGGGACCTTGCACCCATGTGCTAGACCTGGAAGAAGCTCCTGGATCCTGGCTTCGGATCAGCGTAGCACCAGCCATTGTGGTCACTTAGGGGGGTGATTCAATGGATGGAAGATTTTCCTGTCTCTCCTCCTCTCTGTATATCTCACTTTGAGATAAAAATAAGATAAAACACACACAAAAAGGTTCATTTATTTTATTGCAAGCTCATATTTACAAAGTGAAGGACAAACAGAGAAAGATCTTCCATCCACTGGTTCACTCCACAAATGGCTACAATGGTCACACCTAAGCCAATCCGTAGCTAGGAGCCAGCAGCTTCTTTTATGTCTTCCTCACAGCGGCGGGGTTCCAAGGCTTTGGGCCATCATCCACTGCTTTCCCAGGGCATAAGCAGTGTGCTAGAAGGGACACCGAGAAGCTGGGGTATGAACCAGTGCTTATACGGGATCCTGAAACTTGGATGTATAAGAGCAGCCTGTTAAGCCATCTCACCAGCCACTGCAAGCAACTTCTTTTACTGTAAAATCGGTTATAAACTTTATTAAATTGAGTGAAATTTAATTTTGCATCAGTTTCTACTTTTGACTGAATGAAGCTCTGCAGAATAGTGGTTCTTGATTCTAAGAGTGTTATCAAATATTTAACTGTTGCTTGAAGTTTAACTGCAACTAGTGTAATATTTGTATCTTTTTTTAAGATTAATTCATTTTTATTGCAAAGTCAGATATGCAGAGAGGAGGAGAGACAGAGAGGAAGATCTTCCATCCGATGATTCACTCCCCAAGCGGTTGCAACAGCTGGTGCTGCGCTAATAGAAGCCAGGAGCTAGGAACCTCTTCCAGGTCTCCCATGTGGGTGCAGGGTCCTGAGATTTTGGGCCATCCTCGACTGCCTTCCCAAGCCAGAAGCAGGGAGCTGAATGGGAAACAGGGCTGCCGGGTTTAGAACTGGTGCCCATATGGGAACCTGGCACATTCAAGGCGAGGACTTTAGCTGCTAGGCCACTGCACTGGGCCCGTATTTCATTTTGCTTTTTGAAACACTGTGAACAGTTGACTCCAGGCTTCCTTACATGTGTCAATCCCCTGTCAGTTTCCATAGCTAAATTTTTATATATTTAGGAGGAATTTTACTTAAACAAAGCAATTATCTGTTATAAACAAAGCAGTTATCTTCTCCATCATTGAGGAAGCCAAAAATTAATTTTCATGACAATAATAAAGAAGACACATGCTTTGGGTTATATCAATTTCAAATGTGGGTTTTTACTCATTTTCTGTATTATCTAATCATTTTTATACAATATCTGCCATGAGATTCAACATCTTCCGTATCTATTTTGGATGAAAGAGTTAAATTTAACTACAATGAATTTGATCTAAGCCAATTTTTTTGCCTAGGTTTTAAGTCTGCTATAAACCAATCTTCAAATATAATAAACAGTACCCAAGTTTGAAATGCTAATAAATTGTAAGTAGTCACCCCGTGTGCACATCAGCCGTTAGCCACCCAACAAACCCATTCTCTCAGCAACCTGTTTCTGGGTGTGTGTGCATGTTCGGCCACATATTTGTACTGGTCTTCTTTCCTTACACCTATTATAAGGAAGTAATTATTACTGCTACATAAGGAGAGAAGTGGGGAAGCTTTCTCCAGCTTGAGGAATTCAGTAGAGCGTTTTTGAGTGATTTCCTCAATTAAAAGGTGGGTATAGAAGTTGTCCTTTGTGAAGATTCAGAGTCAATGTACTTTACAGGGCATAGACTACAGACAAATGTGGGGTGTGGTGAAGAGTATAAAGAGTTGCAAAACAGGAAGATAACACATAAGTAAGTAAGATAATTTGTTCTGCTGTGATCTTCTGCTTTAAGGATGTTAAAAGCCCATTAAGTTTCTGCTTAGAAGCATCACTAACAGAGTGGATTCAGTGCCAAGAACCAACAGATGTGGATTTCTGCTTGCTGTCTGCACTGTTGACACCATGTCCTAAATCCTGTTACTCAATACACTCTAGAGGATATTTTCCAGTGCAAGGTTAGTTCCCTACCTGTTTGCTTTACTAACTTGCTGAACCACATTCAGATGCAAAATGAAAAGATTGAGATCAATACATTAGGAGCTAATATCCCCTGTGTTGATTCTCAGTCAATGCTCAATGCAGCTAGTTAGAAATGGTCCTCTTTCCTGTTCTCTTTTTAAAAGATTTAGAATAATGCCCCATGTGGCTTTGCACTAGGTCTCCAAAAAGATTAAGTGTCTGTAGCCCCCAATTGTAGTACTCAGCTAACACTCCTCTTCTGTCCTTTCTTCTTTCCATGCTTCTTCATTCATGCTTCTTCATTTATTTGAAAATTTTTCCTGACCTCGAGACCTAGCTAAATTATCTGCCTGTAGGACTTATTTGCAGAGTCTGCTCATAACTGTTTATACACACATGTATATACATGTGCATGCAATGTATATATGTATGTACATCTGCATGCACATACATGTGTTTGTATATTATAGTCTATTTAGAATATGAGCTCTGCAAGGACATCATACACATGCACACATTACATATTATATATTCTTGGATTAGTGAGAAACAGTTGCTAATAAGCCTAATTCATACAATGCTCTGCTTGTTTACATGAATATCTGATTTTATTCATAGCAAATGTTTCAGTTACAAAATTATTGTGTAAATGAAACTGTGAACCAAAAGGTGGTAATTGGGCTTTTTCTTTAAGATGTGCATATACCAGTGAAAGATTTCAGTCACAATATCAAGTACAAGACAGCTGTAAGCCAAAGCACAGTTTCTTGTGAAGATATCAATCTTGCTATATGACTGATGAGGAAAAAATTCGGAAAATGGAAATAAAAACATTTTCATTCCTATGTTGTTTAGTCTCATTGTAAGAAAAAGTTAATAATAAATAATGTGATTTAGACATTAAGCATGAGCAACACAGTTGCATTGTGAACTGTATTGATGTTACATTTCTAATTTAAATGTTTGTACATATAATCATCATTAGATTAAATTGCTTTACTTAAAATTACATCGTGCCATGGTTGCTGCACATACCGATTTTGAAACAATACTAGTAGCTCTTCAAAACATTAACATTTTATCCCAATTTACAATATTTCGCATATATTCTATATAGTTTTATAATGTATATATTTTATTGCAATGTGGTGGACTATTTTTGTTTTTTTTTCCTATTTTTGATAATGTTTATGTAGTTGATCAAGGTGGGAAGGACTGAGAATTAGGAAAAAGTGGTTATGATCATTGTTTCCAAATTTTCTATTTCTTCTTGTTTCTGAAGAAAGGAGGAAGATAAGCAGAGAAGCCATACCCAGCTTCCTGACTGCCCTGGTACCCAGGGATTGGGAATGGCCACCCAATAGCAACCCGGAGTCTGATGTATCCCAGCCATAGCCTTGTGTATGCCAACAGAGATTGCAGTTCCACAGGGGCAAGCCCACATACTCCCACATATTATGCCCCCAGACCTGATTCTCCCACGTGCTAGTTAGTATCACGGCCCAGCCTAGCATCACCCGTTCCCTGTTTCAACTCTCACTGGTGGATATTGTGATCTGGCCCCGTCAGGTAGCCCCCGAGCCCTAGTTATAGCGTGTGACAGTGAATGGAATTTGCTGATAATTGATGTTAAGTGTCGCAGCTCAGGTCTCCCATGTGTGCTGACACTTTGTTCTGACTGTTAAATGTCCTCCTGTTCCCATTCCAAGCCGCTCATTCTCAGCTCCCTCACTTACCTGCACATACAGTACCTTTGTCTAAGAAAGTCCCTCAGTAGTAATTCCTCACATGAACTCTAGCCATGAACTCTCAGGTCCCTGCTCTCTTCCCCTTGTGCCGTCCCCCAACTCCCTGTGAGCCCATACCCTGAAGTCCCCAGAGGGGTTGCCAGGGGACCCGAGGGCTTCACTGGCACCATTGGCACCTGGACTGTCCACCTGATGGCCTGGGAGAGGTCCCTGGCCACGCCAGACACAGAGACCTCCCTCAGCAGCAGCCTTATTGTGTATATCTAAAATTATCTTGTAATTTCCCATATATTTACATCAGCCTAAGAAAATTCTGGTTTAATACATAACTAAATAAAGGTTTTAGTGGAATTCAATTATATATGGAAGAAAAATAGGTTATATATCTATTTTATTCATATTCAGTATAACTTCAGATTATTTAAAAAACACATTTAATTATATCTATATATTAGTAAGTATAAATGTTGATTAGTTCATAATTTTGCTCTATTAGTTCTTGCTTCAAATTTTTTTCTTTTTTATTATTATTTTTGTTGCAAAGGCATATATACAGAATGAAAGAGAGACAGAGAAAAAGATCTTCCAACTACTGGTTGAGTTCCCAAGTGGCTGCAATAGCCAGAACTGAATTGATCTGAAGCCAGGAGCCAGGAGCCTCTTCTGAGTTTCCCATTTGTGTGTAGGGTCCCAAGGCTTTGGGCCGTCCTCTACTGCTTTTCCAGGCCACAGCAGGGAGCTGGATGGGGAGTGAAACAGCTGGGACAGGAACCGGCACCCATATGGGATCCCGGCACATGCATGGGTGAGGATTTAGCCATTAGGACTGGTGCTGGACCTTCAAAATTCTTATCATTACATTCACAGATCTTTGCAGGGTGTACAATATTCATCGCAAGTTTTTTTGGTTCATCATTTTCAAGAGCTACATAATAAACATAATAATCGTACCAACTTATATGTGAAGACAACACAATTTATTGTTATAAAAACCCTTTAACAGTTTGACATACAGAATTATTTTTGAAAAAAAGAGAATTTTTTGGATAACAATAAAACATTTACATCTATGAAATCAGGAAAGCTAATAGTACAGAAATGCATTTTTTTCACCAAGATAGAATTCTTTGTGTTGCACGAACCAAATTAGTCCAGATGTCATTTTTAAGGCAGCACTAAGATTGCTCTAAGAAATTTCGATGTATATGGGATATAAATGGTCACTGATTTCCTACGGAAATTGCTTATTTTGGAATTTCCGATGCTGCTGACATGTATTTCAGTTGCTTTCATTTTTTTTAAGGATTTATTTGTTTTTATTGCAAAGTCAGATATACAGAAAGCAGAGACAGAGAGGAAAACCTTCCTTCTGATGATTCACTCCCCAAGTGACCACAAAGGCCGGTGCTGCGCCGATTTGAAGCCAGGAGCCAGGAACCTCCTCTTCCAGGTGTCCCACACAAGTGCAGGGTCCCAAGGCTTTGGGCCATCCTCGACTGCTTTCCTAGGCCACAAGCAGGGAGCTGGATGGAAAGTGGAGCTGCTGGGATTAGAAGCGTTGCCCATATGGGATCGTGGCACGTTCAAGGCGAGGACTCTAGCTGCTAGGCCACAGCGCCAGGCCCTTCAGTTGCTTTCTTGATCTCCACTAAAATTGTATAACTTGTTCAAACTTGGACAGACAGGACCAAAAATATCGTCTTTATTACTGGAAAGTTCTAACTGAAAGGAAGTATTTTACATCAGTTAGTCAAGTGCCTTTACTAAAATTAAAAATTGGAATTAGTTACATATATACAACATGAGTTAACTTACTGGACTGGAGGCAGTAATTGCTGGGTGCTACCAGTTTTAGTGCGCCTCAACCCTGGATTAATGATAGGTCTGCATTTAATCAGAGATTTGTTTGTGCTTCTGTGATGTTTTCCCATAGGTTACGCATTTATTATATTCCATCAATCAAATGTCATCATGACTTAATAACTGATTTAAAAAAAAAGAAACTATGGTGGAAGTTTTCATTTGGACACTTTTAAGTTTATGTCAAAGAAGCAATGGAGTTTCCAGACAATCCTATAACATCTAATGATGGCTCAGAATCTCTACATAAACGCTCATTGACCTCAGTGTGAGCTGAGGCTGATTCCACAGGGCCAGGGCTGCCACCACATATAGTGTAAAATGTACAAAAGCCACCGAAGGCATTTTCTTAGCAAGTGTTCAATCAGAATATTGCATTGGCTTACTATTTTCTTTAGATGAAGAGAAATATTGATAAATAATAATTAAGATAACTTATTCAAATGTTCAAGCAGCTTATGAAATAAATGTCATGGAATTGAATAAAGCATTGGAAATTTGTTTTTACTTATTTTATTTTGACCTAAACATTCTCTTCTCATAATTAAAACCAACTTCAGAGAAAAATGATCTTAATCTTGAAGCTTTTTGGTCATGCAGGACTTTGGAAAGATTTAGGTGTGAGTCCCATTGCTATTCCCTCCTATTTGAAAGCTTAAAATAAAATGTTAAGCATGTTTCCCCTACAGTCTCTTAGTTGTGACCTCAAATCAAATCAGGAACCATTTCCAAGAGTTTTGTGGTATGTTTTGTTTTGTTGTTATTCTTTGTTTGCTTGTTTGTTTTTGATTTATGGATCAAATTGAAATAAATTCCCCAGATATTCTGTATCTTGCAAGCTGTTTTGCATTTTACAAAAGCACAGAGACAGTGAAAACTAACAGCCTCTCCCCACTCCCTGCCACATCTACACACAGATACAGGCTAGAAATACGGATTCAGTGAAAGAAGTCTATTCATTATACAAAAAGTTGACTGAAGGAGAGGTAAAAAGATTTCAAAGATTAGAGACAAGCATGGTAAAGGCTCATTCCCAGGAGTTAACCCTCAGTTTTTCAAGAAAATGGAAAAATGTTGTCAGACAAATTTCAGAATCCTGATGGATTTTTCATAGTTGTTGGAAACCAAACCCTACATTTTTTTTTAACAAGATTAACTACTGTGATCTTCTGTCTCTCACTCCTTTGTATATTGAGGGTAGAGAGGAAAACACTGGATTCTAGTTCACAGATCTTCAAGTTGGGAGGAACAACTTTGAGAAAGCAGGGATTTGTTTAAAAGTTGTGAGATCCTGATTCTTAAATCTGATTACACAATCATGTGAGACATGTTGAGGGCTTTAGGGAAGTCCGATGTTGTTTTTAAAAGGCAAGCGTTGTAAATATGCATGTTTGAGAATGTGTATGTGTGGTGGGAGAGTTTATGCTTGAGGTGTTTGTTGAAGGTGATGTTCTGCTCGGAAGATAAATGAAGGAACACAGTAAATCCTTTGCAATCCATCCTGTTGAAAAATGATCTCAGCTTCCTCTTTTATTGAATTTTGGTAAGGCTGGTTAAGTTTTTTGGTTGATGAGATATTTTCGATAAGATGTTCTCACATTTGCAGTGCAAAGACATTAGATAACTCCTTGTTCCTATGAAAGCCTCTTGAAATATTTTTCTCTGGGAATTGTGAGCCAGCATGGATGTTGCTTGACTTCTCTGAGATTGCCTTGCTGGAGGGCCATTTTAGGCACTTTATTTAACAGATTAGCAGGATGAATTATTCTCGCCAATATCATTAAGGCTACAGATATCTGAGCAAACGAGTACTGAACTTTGAAGACCATCCCATCTGGCACTACAGCCCTCTGCCCTGCAACACGTGTCAATGCCCAATAAAGCAATATACCTCAGTGATCTATCTATGCTTAATCCACAACATTCTGGAAATTAGTATAAAATGTTTTCTGTTAAGCCACAAATACAATGATGTGTAATGCCACAAAAAAACACCTGTGATACTTGTTTCTTCCTAAGTAAAAAATATATAATTTTCCTACAATCCACTGATAATGTATTACACTTGTTTTTGCACAAAGTGTTCTTGTTGTTTTCACTCTACTCTACTGATCTCATATTATAATGGTTTTAACTTTCCTTTCTTGGTCAAAATGGACCAGCATTGTGGCACAGCTGACATCTCGTATAGATATCAGTTAATGTGCCACCAGCTGCACTCCAAATCCAGCTCCAAATCCTGGACCTCGGAAAGCAACGGCGCTGGCCCAAGTCCTTGAGCACTGACCACACATTGCAGAACTAGATGAAGGTGTTGGAAACTGGTTTCAGTTTGCTTTGGCATCTATTTGAGGAGGGAACTAGTGGGAGGAAGAACTTTCTATCTCCTCTCCTTCTAGCTGTGCCTTACAAATAAAACATTTTAAAAAATCAAGTTACAATGATAAATCTGATTATATCGAATGAACATAAGAAGCACATTTCAGATATCATTGTATCATGGGATTTCTTAACTATTTTCATGGATTTAATTTGGTATGCCTTCCCTTTAATTGCTTCACTACACAGAACCTATCTCTATTCTTGCTGTCCATATATTTTATATGTAAAGTGTTTTTTTTTAATTGGAGGAGGAGAGACAGAGAGGAGGAGAGACAGCGAGCAAGATCTTCCATCTGATGGTTCACTCCCTAGCGGCCTCAATGACAAGAGCTGAGACAATCTGAAGCCAGGAGGTTTTTCGGGTTTTCTGTGCAGGGGCAATGTCCCAACACCTTGAGTTATCCTTAACTGCTTTCCTAGGCCACAAGCAGGGAGCTGGATGGGAAACAGAGCCTCCAGGATTAGAACCAGCTCCCAAATGGGATCCCAACATGTTCAACGTGAGGACTTTAGCTGCTAGGCCCTGTCCATATTTTTAATGTAGCTATTCATATTTTTTCTATTGGAATTCAATTTTAATAATGATGTCCCTATGTCCTATTGACTTCTTCTTATTCTGAAAAAAATCTGTAGTTACGAAACACTTTATCACAGTAGCAACAATAACAAGCATTAAAATGTTAGGTATATCTGATATACTGCTGGAGTAGCTTTCCATTGTGTGTCTAAATGTAATCTTTCCATTTGACCAGCAACAACTGCACTATCTATCTATCTTTGCTAGTGATCAATTCCAAGCTAGCCAACTGTAAAATAAGGCTGTCAAGCCAGAGTCAGAAAGTGTCCACTTGTAAGAACTTTCCACCAGACCCAGTGAAGACCAGAGTGCTACCTAATGGCATCTCCAGGCATGTGACTTATTGGATTAAACAATGGCTTCCAAGAATACTTTGCTACTCTTTATGCTTTAGCTATAGATATGGATTTCAGTTCTTTTGGGATTTGTTTGGTTTCTGTTGAACTACTTTAAAGGAAACACAGTCAGTTGTTAAAGTGCCATTGTGGTGGTGGATTATCTATAAGTTCTGAGTGTCCATGTGGTTGTAAGGGCTCAAGAACCTGAAAAATCTTCTGCTCTCTTCCCAAGTCATAAGCATCGAGCTGGATCAGAAGTGGAGCAATCGGGATACAACTGGTGCCTATATGGGATGCTAACAGTAACAGACAAAGGATTAGTCAATCATTCTTAAGTGAATTTTGACACCATTTCCACTTTTAGCACCACCACCAAGCATGAGTAGGATTGTGGTTTGAACACCCATACTCATTATACTCTGGAGAGTTTGATATGCACACTCTTTCCCATGTTGTCTGATAAATTCAAATGATAGATATTGGGAATTGAAACCCATCTTGAAATATTGTTCTTTGTAAAGCAGCTCAAGTCAAGAGATTGTGGTTAGGAGAGACAAGGTCCACAGAGCAAGTCAGAAAGGGTGACGTATATCCATAAACAAAGCCATCATCACTTTTTGAGTTCAAGATACCTTATTTAATCGGAAATTGTTATTTGACTTCCATCTATGGCCTGTTTTTTTCCATCATCAAAATGTAATATTTTCTTGGAAATTAAATAACAACAAAGTATCAGTTATTCAGTTCAGCTCAAATTTGCATTATGCAGCTTGTGTTCTACTCATTACATCAATTTTCATTTAACAAGAATGGCTGTGAAAGAAATTGACCTACTCCTACTCAAATAAACACACATGGCAAGCACTTGTGGAGAGCACTTAGGAATGACACTGGTGTGTCATCCTGAGTCTACAAATTTGATCTTTTCTGAGCTGCCAGAAGCTTACATTTGCATCTTTTGCAGAAAGCTGTGTCTGTCAGTATTCTATGTGTGTCACTGAAAACTGAAATCCCTAGGAAATGTTTATAATGTAATGCCACTTACACTGTACTGTTCTGGGAGTGCTTGTTCTCTTCAAATCTCATTTTGGAATTTAATTATTGTTGCATATGGTATTGTGGGGCAGGAATTTCCTAAGTGTTTAAAACAGGAAGATTTCTACCACACTGAAAGGACTTTATTTTTAGTATGGGAATAAACTTGTTCTTTCTCTCATGCTATGACATCACAGAATTCCATGCCTTCCACCAGAGAGAGAGAGAGAGAGAGAGAGAGAGAGAGATGCTGTTTTACTCCCTGGGTGGCTGCAAAGGCCAGTACCATGACAGCTTAAAGCCAGGGCAAAGAACTTCTTCAGCATGTCCCACAGGAATTCAGGGGCTAACACACTTGATCATCTTTCTTTGCTTTCTTAGGCACAATAACAAGAAGCTAGATTGTGAATATACCCGGCATTCATATGGAATGGTGGTGCTGGTGAGGACACATATCAATAAATCCAGCATATTACTGCTCAATTAATATTCTCAGAAGACATGAAATTTCTGGGGATTTGCAAATATTAAAGGAAATTATTGCTATGCCACAGAAAGTGTCAGAAACATGATATCCCCAGGTAAGCTATGCAGACCTGGTAAGTTAATATAGCAGAAGTGGAGCCCTGGATTGGCATATCTCTTCCCACACTTTCATATAAGCATGGATTCTATTGGCCCAGATGGAGTTGTCACCATGTTTGTCAAAGGCACTAAAAGCATAAACTACTCTGAGAAATGGTAAAGTTGAACAAATAGCCAACGTTTGATTTGGACCACCTAAGAAAACACACAAAATTGAAAACAAGAGGATACTTGTGTAATGTTCTATTTGCTGGGTCCAGTTCCGTGACATAGTGACTAAAATCCTAGCCTTGAATGCACTGGGGTCCCTTATGGGTGCTAGTTCACAATACAGTTGTTCCACTTCCTATCCAGCTCCTTGCTTGTGGCCTAGGAGATCAGTGGATAATGGGTCAAAAGTTTGGGACATTGACTGCTGCTTACACAGGAGGCCTGGAGGAAGCTTTGGCTCCTGGCTTCACATCAGTTCAGCTCCAGTCATTGCAGCCACTTGGGGAGTGAACCAATGAATTGAAAATCTTCATTCTGTCTCTCTTTCTCTCTGTAAATCTACCTTTCCAATAAAAAATAAAATAAAATAAAAATGTATATTTGATGTCCTGTGTTTTATAATATGTTTTTACTCTGGGTGATAAGAAAATGAATACTTCCTCATTGCCAATGAGCTGAACTTTTGTTGTTGTTTTTGTTTGCTTGTTTTTGCCTGTTGCTTTTTCCTGAATACGTTTATTTCAAATATATGTAGATCACTCAAAAAGTTGACATAGCTTCCAGATTGTGCAAAGTTTCCCCTGTGTAATATGGCATCCCTTATGTTCCACTTCTCTTGGCTTGGCTGAATTCTGGTTTCACATCAGTTCAGTAGTTCTTCCAAGCATTGTTTGGATTTTCTTATGTAACATCATACACTGTAATTTGCTTCAGACAACGGCCAGGGCAGGAGTGGCATTCACAGTACCTCTTTTTCTTCTTGTACAGCTTACATTTGTATTTCCAACGTGTGATAATACCATTTCATCTATACACTTATCTTGTTTATCTATTTCTTCTCTAATAACTTCTTGCCTCTATTAAAGGTGAGAATTAAACCCATGCTTAGGAAACGATCTTTTTCCTTAAACTAGGGAATGTGCATCCAAGCAAGTGACTGGGCAGAAGAATCATAGAACAACCTTTCAATTCTTGACTTAATCACCTACAGTTAACACGAATTAAGTGCAGATAGAGAAACTATTATGAAGAGTGCGCACTAAATAAACATTGCATTCCCTTAGAAAATACATAAAAGTTGTTGATAAACCAGTTTTTCAGAATTAAATGAATGACATATTCTGAAGTTTAAATTGAAGAATGTTTTCAGGAAATACTTTGTTTAATATACAGAAGGAGGAGGAGGAGGAGGAGGAGGAGGAAAAGAAGGAGAAGAAGAAGAAGACCTATATAGAGGGCCTAGCATGACAGCCTAGTGGCTAAATCCTCCCCTTGCACTTACTTGGATCCCATATGTACACCAGTTCCTGTTATGATTGTTCCATTTCCCATCCAGCTCCCTGCTTGTGACCTGGAAAACACAGAGGATGGCCCAGAGTCTTGGGGCCATGCACCTGCGTAAGAGACTTGGAGGAAGCTCAAGCTCCTGGCTTAGGATCGGCTCAGTTCTAGCCATTGCAGCCACATGGGGGAGTGAACCAGTGGACGGAAGATCTTTCACTGTTATCTCCTTCTCTCTGTAGATTTTCCTTTCCCATAAGATAACTAAATAATAAAAAAAGAAAAAGAATCTATATGGAAAGTGAGGATAAGTCCGGATACCAACATGTCAGCTCAAAAAATAGTGAATATAACTGTAAGAATGATGGCCAATTAGAGTAGGAAGGTGTAACAGAGTGCAAAGTCAGATGGAGCATAGAGCTGAAAAGAGAAAATTCCATGAATAGATGACTAAAGCCCCCTGGAGGACACTGGATAGAAGCAGAGCTGTGCATGAGGCTGCAGCCAGAAGCCCAGGAAGAACTTGAGCCAAGGTACGTTATGGGAGGGCACCCCAACCCACAAAGGACTTGTGAGTTTGAACACAGCACAAAGGGAACTGCCAGGGGAGATGCTGGATGCCTCAGGAGCAGAGACTGAGTTAGGATCAACTCCACGAATCCCAGAGTGAAACTCAAGGAAAGTCAGACTCCTTCATCTGGGCAAGCATTGTGACCCTGCAGTTAAGACCCCATAGCTGGACATGAAGATCCTCAGTGGCACGCACACCTGCAACAGGAACCACCTGGTGGCGCGCTTGAGCATCCACCGGTAACTGCAGATGGGGAACTACTGGCAGAGTTAAATTTCTGAGCAGAACAGAAGTCTTAGCGGAGACATCAGCAACAAATCTGCAGCTCCACATGCTCCACAGATTGCTGGCGGGACTAGACAGAGAGGAACACTTCCCAAGCGGGTAGGCAGCAGTGACTGCAGAGGCTGTGGCTGAAGCCTGCATACTCACAAACATACAAGCCATAAACACAACACAGACAAAAATTAGCTTGGAAAGAACACCCACAGATCTGAAAGATCATGAGAATGGGAAACAGAAAAGCAAGCAATATACATGAGAAAACCAATGTTTTCCTCAAAAACGAAAAAAAAAGACCATCTCAATCTTGGAGCGACAGGATGAAGACATTGAGGATCTCCCAGGAAAGGGATTAAGAAAAGTATAGAATATCATGGTAATTTATTAAGAAAAATTTGCTTGTTTTTTAGACCGCAGAGAATCTTGAAAGGCAACAAATACCCTTCCTACCATATTAATTAATTGAATAAAGTGTTTAACATATATATATTGCTTACTTGCACCAAGCAGAATTATAAAATTCAACCACATTAGGTAATAAGAAAATTGCTATCTTTACTTTGGAACCTAAATTAATAAGGTATCAATTTTTTCTGTTACACTGCAGCATAGATATTGAATATGAAATGGTAACTGGTGGAAATCCAGTTCCACTGTCTGTTCATGTTACTAGTTAACTGTACTACTACAAGCTTCTATGGCAACCTTTAACCATTCTTCGATCATGCAAAGATATGATCATATTCAGAGGTTTTTAAAGAGGACCACTATAATTTTCCAGACATACTGCATATATAATATTGCTAAATAAGGCAGCTAATGGAATATTTCACTGACTTTATTTGAATAAAGGAGACTATACAGAAAACAAGCCTATAAAACGGTCATATATTTTTAGTAACCTGTTTTTTCAGGAGCTGAAATAAATTTTATCCTGGATTTCTGCATTATTTACAATGTATCAATATAATTGTCTTGATACTTCATAAACGTTTGAAATATAGCTATGGTCCTTATTGCTGTGCAATTTGGAATCATCACAGAAACATTTTATCTTCACAGCAATGATGAACACAGAAGGCTGGACTCAAACAAGTGATTATCTTTGTTGAATGCCGTACTTCTCTATGAACCTCTGCTTCTAAAGTGCTTTGGATATTTGCTGTTATATTTTTCTACATTGACAGGTGGACTGTTTTGCCTACTGAAACACTTAACATGCATATCGCCCCCTGCATTCTCAGTTAACACCAGAGTGTCATATTGAATGTGTCAGCATGGAACAAGAAATCAATGAAAGAAAGCCTGACATACTGCTAAAGATTTGTCATTGAAATTTATGATATTGGTGCTTAAACAGAGAGAATGATATTTCCAGGAAATTACACTGATCCAAAACATAAGCCCGTTTTCCACTGACTTCCCACCAGCATTGGTTTATTTGTTTGTTCTGTTCCATATTGCATTTTACCACTTATTTTTTTCTTGCTTCTGGCCTTTGCAGTAGTTTCCAATTCTGATGAGATTCTCATCACTTTCCTGGACAAACTCTACCCTTGGTAGTTTCTTTGGCAACCATATATTTTCTCGAAGTTTACTGGTTCAGAGGAGTAATGTATATAAATAAAAAATACCTCACAAACCCATTCATATTTTTGTTTGTGTGTGTGCGTGTCAGTGAGAGAGAGATTGGTTTTACATACATATTCTCACTTTTCTACCCTGTAAGTTTTAAAATATCGTACATTTTTTGAACCTTGAACTGCAGTTTGTAATATACAAATATGCACCTTATACGGTTAGACATAAACAAAATAAATTATTCTGCTTGTCCTTTTCCATATCTGAATAAGATAATAAATGAAACAGATGCAATATTTAGATTGATATATCAACCATTTTGTACATAAAAATGATATGGAGCATGTTGCTCATTTTTTTCAACCTGTTTGCAGAAACAGAACAGCTAGATCATTCAGTCACAGGCAGCCTTGCGTGACTGGGTGAGCCTTGTTGGTGTCACTATGCACTCGGGGAAACCTTACGACATGGAGTTAGCGAGGGGGAAGCCCTGAACTGATCTCCTCTTAAAAGGAAGAAAACACCAGCTGAGCATAGCATGTTCAGTTAGTTTTGTTGATTCTTCAGTTAAGTAAGAAATTGGTTTTCTGTGTCCTTAATGAAGCTGTTTCCCAGACTTTACCTCTTTCAGATGTTCCTGAGATCTCTGAAAACTGGTCCATACTTTATAACAGATGGGAGTTCTATTCAAATTGAGTCCATTCCAAAGCCTATTTATGAGACTTTGTCTTCTTATTTTCATCCCCCCACTGCCTAACATAAAAGGACACAAGGAGAACGTACACTATTTGTATGTATTTAGAAAAAAAAAAAAAGCCTGGCAAACTGTTCTGTGGTCAGAGCAATGCATATAAATCCATCCGTTTTTTAAAAGTTGCCAGGAAAAGCTGAATTTGCAAAGGAAATGATTCAGTTAAAATTTGAAAGATGAAGCTGCCTAGAAATTCAGGACTGAAGCTTGTCAGAGTTATCTTGATATTCTGTATGATTTGAAACAGTAGTGTCCACCCTTTCCAAGTTGGGCACCATACTGCCTGGGCAACAATAGAATCCAGGACTCACTATGTAAATATGATCTAAAGCTCTTGTTGCTCATGCAATTTTAAGTAAAATCTTGCATTAATCTTAGAGTAAAATATTACATTAAAACAAAGCTATGAGAATACTTTAATAATCACATACAAATAATGGACTAAATTTGAATGTGAATATCTCTTTATAAGTTTGCAAGGAATAAGTAAAAATAGTAAATCCTTTTGAAAATTAAAATCCTGACTTCAAAGGAATTTAAGCCTATTATCCTTTGCTTTAAAACTTAAATCTCAAACATATCTACAATCCTAAATTAAATAAAATTCAAAACAATAGCACCCCATTTCTGCTCTGGATTACAGTCAGTCTGTCAGGGGCTTACTGATTAGATGGCTGGGACAACCAAGTGTTGCATTAGGTCTACCAGGTCTTTCCCACTGAGTAGCTAAAGCTCTTCAGGCATACTGAGATTAGTTTAATTGCAAACTCCTCAGTAGGTCCCCTTTGCAAATATAATGTTTTAAAAGGACAAACCAGATTTTCATAGGATTTCCCTAAGACATATGCAAAAAAAGACAACTCAATTCTTGGATTCTAAGAATCCTATAACTGGCAGAATTTTGTAAAATCTCGGCAGTGTCTGCTATTTTCAGAGTCTGCAGCAGACTATTAATGATATTAATTATAATAGGTTACCAGATGGTCTGCATCTGCTATCCAGAAGCCAAGCTCTAGGCCAAAAATGTTCAGTTGAAACTGTTTGAGTGTGATGTTCATGTAGGTATTCCAATTGCTTTTTAGAATCACAGTGTTGGTCTAAAACCAGTTACCACAAACTTACTGGCTTACAAGAAAACAACTGAACTTAAATGTTCTGGTGGTCTTTGGTCAGAAATAGGTATTAGGATCCCAAAATGAATGTCTCAGTCCATTGCTGTATTGCTTTTGAAGTTGCCATGAAGAACCTCAAATTCCCCAGTGTCTGGAGACTGCGTATAATGCTTGCATGGTCCCCTGCCACCTTCAAATCCTACAATCTTATAATTCTAATCTTTGCTACCAATATCACATCTCCATTCCCGGCCATAATTTTCCCATATGCATCTTGTACTCATGAAATACAATCCAATTATTTCATTTCTATCAAAACACTTTCTAAAAACTAAAAACTAAAAATTAAAAATTGTATTGGCATCCTCTCCTGTTTATTATGAATTGATACTTTTGTTCAGTCTGTGGAATGATGTCTGTTCTATTTCCCTCTAGAAATATTGCTTATATTTGTAGTGTATATATGTTTGTTTATTTATCTATTTCTGTAATGCATTTTTAGAGAGAAGGGACATATAGAGAAAGCTTTTCCATCTCTTCGTTCACCCGCTACACAGCTGCAATCCTGGAGCTGAGTAAATCTGAAACCAAAATCTAGGAGCCTCTCCTGGGATTTCCACATGAATGCAGGGACCAAAGAACTTGGACTGTCCTCCACGCTTTCCCAGACCAAGAGCAATGAGCTGGATTTAAAGTGGAATAGCCAGGTCACAAATGGGCACCCTTAAAGGATACTGATACCTACAGCATAACGGTTACCTGTTGAACCACCTCACTGGCCTTCATTATACAACTTTTCCTTACAAATATTATTACAGAGATGAAGTCCTGATTTTATTAAATGCTTTTCACAGTCTTTTGGCATGATCATAATTGTCTCCTTTTAATTGTTGCTGTAACAAGTATTTACAGTTTTTGATGACACTGTCGTTACATTAAGGTCGTTCTTTGGTTTTACAGTATGGTTTCTATACAAATTTGTTTTGTAGGCATTCACTGTTGTGTTCTTTTATTAGTATTATTATTTTACTATGTGGTTCCGTAGGCTCTGGGCTTTCCCCTCCCCAAGTCTCTTTCCTTTGCCGATTTCTCCCATTTATTACAGTAGTATGCTTTCATACAGTCGCATGTCCGTCATTCTGTTACTTAAGTGTAACCTTACATTATAGGTATGGACAATGGCAGAGATAGATTTAACAGTTTCTTTGGGAGTTTATTTTTGGTTTGAAAGTAGAGATAAATACTGCATTGCGACTTCACAACTAGTTTTGATAATTTCTAACACCTTGTTACCGTACCTCCCCTTAAATTAAAAGCCATAAACCAAAATCAACAACAGAACCAGTAATAAACAATTTACAAGTAAGTTAAATAGCATGCTATTGAATGACCAATATGTCACTGAAGAAATGAAAATCAAAAACTTTCCTGAGGAAAAAAAATGCTACTGTATGTATCTGTTGCTCAAGAAATTAGTAACAAAAAAAAATAACTTTTTTGAAGAAATGAAATTAAAAACAAAAATATCAGGTCTTAAAACAGGCAGCAAAAATAATATTTAAAAGGACATTTATAAAATATCCCCTTCAGTGCCCCTGTGTTGTGTAGTAAAATAGTCCACCAAGCAGGGCCTTGACTACAACTCTGTAAGTGGTTCATGACATTATTGGCATAGGCAATGTTAGAGAATTTAATATTCTGTTGTCTAGGTATACTTAGAAGTTCCGTTGATGGGGGGTCTATTTTTATTCAGTTGTGGAGATGCATTCTGTTGATTTTCTTTGATTCCTTAGTTTTCTTTGATACCTTAGTTTTTGTTTTGCATTCTCTATGGAGGTTGCCTTGTATTAGAGCAAACATGATAGTTGTCATTTTGGGATTGGCTCATTTCACTGAGAATAATGGTCTCCAATTGGGATCATTTGTTTGCAAGCAGGAAAATTTCATTATTTTTAGTAGCTGAGAGGTATTCCATAGAGCAGATGTACCATGGTTTCTTTATCCAGTCCTCCTTTGAAGGGCATCTAGAATGTTTCCATGTCTTTGCAATTATTGGTTGTGCTTCAATGAATACAGGGGTGCATGTTGCTTTCTTATGTGTATGTATCAACTCTTTTGGATACATTACCAGGAGTGGGATTGCTTGGTCATATGGTAGATGAGTTTTCAGTTGCCTGAGTTTTCTCCATAACAACTTCCATAGTGGCTGCACCAGTATACAATCCCACCAACAGAAGAACAGGCTACATTTCCCCTTACATCCTTGCCAGAAGGTGTTGTTGGGAGTCTTTTGTAACATTTTCATGGGAGTTAAAAAGAACTTCACTGTGGTTTTAATTTAAATTTTAATTATTGCTAAGATGCTTAAGCATTTTTTCAGGTCTATTAGCCATTTGGATTTGTTCCTTTGAAAAATGTCTGTTTATTTCCTTTACCCATTTTTAACTTGTTTATTTTGTTGTTAATTTGTTTCCGGAGTTCTTTGTATATCCTGGATATTAGCCTTTGATCTGTTGTGTTTGTGCAAAGATTTTTCTCACACTGTTGTTGCTTCTTTACTTCGCTGAGTGTTTCCTTTGCTGTGCAGAAGGTTCTTAGTTTGATTTAGTCCCATGTCTTTATTTTGGTATTGACTGCCTGTACTTTGATGATTTTTCTAGGAAGACTTTGCTTACATCTATATCTTGTAGAGTAGTTTCTATGTTTTCATCTAAAGGTTTGATGGTTTCTGGATGTAGATATAGATCTTACATCCATGTAAATTTGATCTCTGTGTATGGTGAAAGGTCTTAACTTCTGCAGGCTGCTATCCAATTGTCTTGACAGCATTTGTTGAAGAGACAATGTTTTTTTTTTCCTTGGCTGTTTTCTGTTCTCTTGTCAAGGATTAAGTGGCTATAAATGCATGGGCCTCTTCTGATGTTTCCATTCTGCTCCATTGATCTTGCTTTCTGTCTCTGTACCAGTACCAAATTATTTTGGTTACTACTATCCTATATTATGTCCTAAGTTCTGGAATGGTGATCCCTCCAGTTGGATTCTTATTTTCTAATACATTTTTATGAATAGTGCTTTTTAAATTAACACTCCAAAAATTGAACCTAACATAGAGTATCTCAGGTATTTCCTGGATTATTGAAGCTGTTGTATGTTTTTAGAGAAATACTGTGGTGTTCTACTGAAGAACAGTGAGTTCAGAATGAGGATCCTATTGAAAGAAAGTGCATCAAATTTGTGTCGTTAAGGTTAAGGGAAGCTGATTTCTTTAACCTGCTGCAAGTAATAATCTCCTTATAGAGGTTTTAATTCCAGTTTCCTTAGAAAGGATTATCTGAACTCCTGGGAATTATTTTTAAAAGATGTCCTTATGTGCTCAAGTAGTTTAAATTAGAAAAAAGAACCCACAGCTATCATCTTTCTGGGTTATAACCCAGTGCAGCTTTCTTCACAGCTTTGTGTACATAAATGCTATGTCAGGTTAGCAGGACAGGAAAAATAACAAAAAAACAAAACAAAACAGAACAAAACCATGTAAATATAATTTTATATTAGTGCGTACTTTTATTTCAAACAACTTTCAATTTTTATTCTTTAAAATTTTAACACTGATATGAAAATTGTATGCATTTATAAAATACTCTAAGTCATTTTCATACATGTATGTGTTGCATGATATCCAATAGGATCAATTTTTCTATCTATCTATGTCTATTCAAGCAGCTAGCAAATTTTTATGCTTAAAAGTTTCAAAATTGAATTTAGTGCAGTGACACAGCAGGCTAATTCTCTGTTCTGCAGTGCTGGTATCCCATGTAGCCAATAGTTTGTGGTCCTGCTGCTCCACTTCCTATGCAGCTCCCTGCTAATATCCACGAAAAGCAGTAGAGGATGGCTCAAGTTGTTGAGCCCGTACATCCATATGAGAGGCCTGAAAGAAGTTCCTAGATCCCCAGCTTCAGATCATACCAGCTCTGGCCATTTTGACAAATTGGAGAGTGAACCAGGAGATAGAAGACCTCTCTCTCTCTCTCTCTCTCTCTCTCTCTCTCTCTCCCTCTCTCTCTCATTCTCTCTCCTTTTAATTTTATTTTTGATGATGTTTGCATAGTTGATTAGAGTGGGAAGTGTCCAGGATCAGGGGAAAGTGGGTGAAATAATTATTTCTATGTTTTTTCTTTTCCTTTTTCCTGTATCTGGAGGAAGGCGATAGACAAGGGGAGAAGCCACACCAAGCCTCCCAAATGCCTCAGTACCTGGGGATGGGGAATGTTCCCCCAAGGCCATCCCAAAGTCCACAGTGTATAGTAGCAATTGCTCCAAGGGTTCTGCTAAAGTGGTTTTGATAGTTCTGAAATGCTGTCAGTCTCACAGATGCAAAGATGAGGATATCCTTCCAAGGTCCATTGATCAATACAATCCACCTACAAGTCTCTTTTCATTCAGACATTTGCCATAATGCTTCACTGGGGTAGTTGACCAATTTGTTCTACTCTCCTTCTGGTGCTATGGTACCAGGTGTCCTCTGCAGGCTAAAATATCTGACATATCCTCCATGTGCTTCTGGGTATGCTGTCCACCGCTCTGCCAAAGACACTGAGGAGGCCCAGTTTTGACACATGTACTTCATTGTCAAAATACAGGTCCTGCCACTCTCCGTATGGCTGGAGTTATAAGACACAGTTTAGTTGGGGAACCCTCAAAGAAATCTCAGCTGAGTTGATCTCGCTTTCCCCAAATCCATTTGACATGCAGACCAATAGGTGTAGTACTGCCTGATTTATTTGCATTTGGATATACATAACTGGAACTGGTATTATTAGATCATTTGATAGTTTTTAGGGCTTTTTCTTCCCTGATGTGTTCTTTAATACATTGATTTCTTAGGTGTAAACTGTTTCATTTCCATGTATCTTTGTATTATCCATTTTTTTCTTGATTTTAACTTTTATTCTATTGTGCTCAGGAAAAAAGGTGATTTCATCTTTTATTTGTTGGGATGTACAATGTGACCTAACATACGATCCATTCTAGAAAATGTTTCAAGTGTATTTGGAAAGCATGTTGATGCTGGAACTGTGGAAAACAAAGTTCTGTTTTCATGTGCAAAATCCGTTCTATCAAGGATACCATTTAACTTCTGTTTTCTAGTTGATTTTATGCACGATCATTCCATTTCCCAGAAGTCAATTCTTCTGATATTTTTGACATATAATTTCTCAAATACCATTACATTGGCATGTATTTCTCCCTTTAGACTGATTAATATTTGCTATTTGTGTTTGGGTACTCTGATGCATAAATATTTACAATTCCTATTTCCTGGAATCCCTTTTCATCATGCAATGACTTTCTGTGCTAGACAATTATGATGCTTGAATGAGTATTTCATTCCAAGCTCAAAATTATTTCCATTTAATGAAGATGCTGTCATATTTCTTTTATATTTCACTCATGTATATATATATATACACACATGAGTGAAATATATAATCATGAATTGAACATTAAATGTCAATTGGGAATGGGGCATTTACTTGATCTTCAAGCAATTTCACCGAAGCATGGAAAAAAGGATTGAGGATATATTCCTAAATAAATTTTCCAAATCTTTCTCATAGGAAATTTGGATTTCTCCCTCTTCAGTCCTCGAAAGTACTTCTGAATCAGTCAGTCACATTAAACAATTGACCTTCACTGTGAGAACTTCAGGAGGATAATACACGTTTATTATTCTTGCCATTTTAGGAACAAACTCAATGACTAAACAACCATTGAAACTAATGAGCCTTTGTTAGCTTGCTATTTCCATGATATAAAGAAGAAAATGGGTTTGTCATCAATATATTGAAATAGACTATACATATTTTCTTGTGAGAGTGCACCTGCAAATACATATTTTTCTTTTGAAATGGAGAATAAACATGTCAGAGTAAATATTCACAGATTTAAAGCTAACAACATAATCAACCTAAAGTGTGAAAACAAATTAAATATGCAACAGACATGTTAATATTTAATCACCTCACACATTTCTGTCTTTTCTATTCTGATAAAGCAAGGAACAAACAATTATTTTGAAGTTTTTTTTTTTTAATTTTACTTTTAGCTTCCAGTTTTTGAATCTGCATACACCTGGGCTATGTACCAAAATACAAGGCTGAACTTGTTTTGTTTGCTTTTGTTCTTCATGACTTTCGATGAATAAACCTGTGTAACGCACTATTGGTTTTTTTGTTATGGACATTTTCACTGCATTTATATAGTTTTTTTTCCCTCAACACACTGAGTTTCTTTGTATTTATTATCATCATTGATGTACTATTTTATTTCACAAATGAGGAAATAATCTAAATGACTCCTTTAGGATCATGGATATAAGAAGTAGTATGCTTGGGCGTTATAGGTGGCATTCTAAAGTGGATGTGTAGCACAAAAGTTAAGACTCCAAATGGGACACATGAATTCAAAATGAGAATGATTGGATTCAATTCCTGCTTCCAATCATAGCTTCCTACTAAAGGACATCCTTTTGAGAATCAATAGATAACTCAAGTACTTAAATCCCTGTCATCCGAGGAATGCAAGTTGAGTTCTGGAATCTTAGATTTGCCTTGCAACAGTGCAGTGTTTTGGGATCTCTCTTCCCTCCCCCCTCTCTCTTCTTTCCTTTCCCTCCCTCTTTCTTTCCCCTGTCCTCCACTCCTCACATCACCTTTCAGGAAGATTAAAAAATGAAAAATAAAAACAGAATGCACACAGAGAGACAGTCTAATTTCAGATCTCTTTAAGAGAATGCATTTTATTATCTTTGGGAAATATTTATATGTAGTCATTAATTAGAAATATTGAAGGAAAGAGACAGACTAAACTGCAGGGTTTTTATTCTAGCTATTTGGATGATCTGTTTTAAAAGAAGGTTGATGTTTTGCTCCCTCCTCAAGATGCTTTGTAAAATGTTTGTGTTTGTTTGTAACAAAGAACAATGGGCATGCACAATAGAGAGATGTTTCTTCCACTGATTCATTTCCCAAGTGCCCACATCAGCCAGGGCTGGGGAAGGCTGAAGCCAGAGATCAGAATTCAGTATAGCTCTCTCATGTTGAAATCAGGGATCTGTGTCTTTGAGGTGACATCTGCTACAATCAGAAATGCATCCCACTGGCATTCTGATACACAACACCACTTCACAAGTAGCACTTTAGCTTGTTGCATCACTGTGTCTGTCTCACACATTTCTGAGCTCATCAGAGCCAACCCTTTAATGAAACAACTTATTGGAAAAAGTGGTAGTTTTTTTATCAGAGCTCTCATAATTCCTGAAGTTCTATTTCACTGAAATCAAATTATGCATGTAATTTAGTTTGAATTAATCATAGTTAATCATTGGATTTAACTAATGTTACTGAAGTAAGTTCTTTCAAAAGTGAATTGAAATGAGCTATGTTGTGAACTTCTAACAAGCAAGGCATTGATAGATATATCAGGATATAGTTATTTTTTATTGCAAGAAAGAATTGTAGGGTCTAACTCATGTCTCTAGGAGAGCACCTTGATATCTTTTGTCTTGTTTTATGATATCATGGTCTTTTATGTCTGATGTTTTCTGAAAAGATTACTAGCTCAGCATTTATATATATTCATATAAGCAACAAATGGTAAACTATTTTAATGGTTTCTGGGCACTTCTACAACCTTTCCTTTGCTAACTTTAATAGACATTCATTCTTAGCAAAAGAATCATAATTATCTATAGAAAATCCAGGTTTCTAAAATGTTTCAGGAATACAAAATGAGCCAGTCTATTTTAAGAGAAGAAATTGGAAATTCTCTGCATTCCTTTCAGAATGTAGAAAAAGCTGCAAAACCAAAAAGTTCCACCCTGTGATTCCCTTGTATGAAAGAATAATTGCTGTGCCTGAAATTAACAATTTTCTTTGAAGTATGTTATTATAGACTGCAGCCAAATTATGTAAGTGTATTTAGAAAATTTAGAGTTGCATCAATCTCTATAGGAGTATCTTAAATTTGTCTTTAAACTAAGTTCAAGATAAAATTCATGTCTTCAGAAAGTCCCTGTTTTAACCCAGAAGTCAAACATTATCTCATATCAATAATACTATTCCAATCCTAGACTCCAAACTTTTGATGTAAGGACATCTGCAGATTTGTATAATCTGGTCTTAAAAGAAAACTTACCTCCAAATCCTCTCTGTAAAAATGATATGACCATGGATAGCAAATCTTAGCAGAACATGATCCATCTTTATGCCACTCACCATTCAGCCTATAGCTCTCGCTGTCTTTATGGAATGTTGTAAAGCACACTAAGTCTCAGTGTCTGAAATAGATATAGCAGTGTACATTTGAAAGAGAAGTCATTCACTCTTCCAGGTTGACTGAAAGAGAATTAGAAGACGTTTTTAATGTAACTTATATTAATCAAAGGTATAAATTACAGTTACTATATGCATATTTTTGTTACCTCTATATACATCTAAAAATATATCTTTGTCTTGGAATATGAAAAATAGTCAATTGCATATGTTTTAACCAGTATGTAGTGTAACTTCTGTAACTAAAATATGATGCTTGTAATTATTTTTGAGACACAGTTACTGATTCATTTTTTCTGTCTCTTCTTCAGGATTTTTTTAAAATTAAAATTTCTATCCTTGGAGATGTGTCTCTGGGGTGCAGTGGACTTTCTTAGACTTATACTTCAGTTGTGTGGTTCCAAGAAGTTCATAATGCACCTTGTTGGTGGAGATACAATACAGAATGACTTACAAGACAGAGGTTGTGGGGCACTTCTGGGAATGATGGTGTGGTAGGAGGTAGTGTTCAGACTAATTTTCTTATTTTAATTTTTCTCTGCCATAGGCTATACTAGGTGATTCTCACTTAGAGTGAGTTTGTAGTATCAACGTATTTCACCCACCCAGTTGTGTGCACCAAGCAGAGCATTAATTCACTCCATAATGTGTCCCTGATCCATACTACACAATTCATTGTCAGTGTACAGAGATCCGATTCCCTGGGTGCTGATATAGCAAGTTATCAGGTTTGCGGGAACCTAGTCACAGCGAGTGTGCCTCATTTACAGAGTATCAGTGGTTACTCCAGCTTCCTTAACTACACAGACTCCTACTGCACCAAGTGCTATATGACCATAGGGTTTGGGTTGTCACTACCTTGCTGGCCCCAGCTGGACACATGGGGCTCAGTCTGCCCTGAGACAATGCAGGAGTGCCAATGGGACCCATGGAAAGCAGGTAGGCAAGAACTTCTTGTGAGCAGCTTCTCTCACAATCCCCAAAGAAGCCCCTGATCTGCAGAGTGGAGGAGGGAAATATGTGAGTTCCTTTTCTCAAATATAGCATGCCGAAGTTTTCAAGGGAGCCTTCCTCACTGAGCTGATACCTGTGATGGCAGTGGTCCTCTACACAGAAGTTGACCCATGTGTAAGGCCTGTGTACATGAGCTCCTCCTATGCCCTCAGCTTGCCACTCTGTCCCCACAACAAGGAATCCCCTGATGTAGAGGCCTCACGAGCTGTCTTGTTCTTTTCACTTTCTGTTTTGCCTGTTGCATATGTCCCTTTATTTTCTCTTCTGTTCTATTTCCTCTGGTAGTCTTCCTTTGACATGGATAGATAGACAGAGATGCTTTGGAGTATCAGTGGACAAGGTAGCAAACACTGGGTTTCTCTAAACAGACCTCTTGAGTTGGTACACATTGCTGTTATTTAATTCTTAATTACCTTTGTAATTCATATTTGTGCTTCACTGAGATAAGAAAGCTTTGTGTGAGTTAATTATTAAGTAAACCATGATAGAAATAAGATAATTCACTAATTTAACTTGAATATGGGCAATTATAATTTATTTCCCTAAGTACTGTCACCTATTTTTAACTAGACTCTTTTAAAAAATCTATGTGATATTAGACTTCCAAAATGTTAATGATTTTATTGTGAAGATGAGTGACCCTAGCAAATTATAGGAAGTGAAGAGAATAGAAACAAATTATTAAATTTTATGCAAAGGTTTAGACAACTTTTTTAGCAATCTTTAAAAGGCAGTTTTTCAGGAAACCTGGTAAGAAAAAAATTTTCATCAATTTGTAATCAATTTGCTTTCAGAAAAATTTGCTAAAATTATAAGTAGGTGGATGATTATTAATCATGCAAAATACATGTAAAGGTAATTCATCTGAGAAAGCAATTCAAAGATTTCATATACTGTTCTACTAGGGTTACATTTTTATCCGTTTGTAAATCTGTTAGAATATTATTGCCAGTTTAAAACACTTGTTAAACTGTTATATTCAAATAGCTGAAATACTACTGACACTTAAAATTGAACCATTGGTGATCTCTGCAGCACATTTTCTAAGAACTTGAGTAATATTCTTAAATCCCCTCAGACTCACCAGTTAAAGGTCAAGTAGGATTTTTATATACTTCTTTGAATTTATTTAGTTGGTGTTGATAAATACATATCAAAATTATTGGTAAGTTTTTGAATCCCAAGGAGTCCATTACCAAAATGGATGTTAAAATACATTCCTTCATGCTGAGATATAATTAGACCTAATTACTTTAGATGAAAAACACACATGTAAATATCCTATTTTTAATAACACATACATATTTGTATTGATTGAAAATCTAAAAGTTCAGCAAAGTCAACAGTACTGAACCTTAAGTAATGAAGATTTTTCAGGGTTGTTCTCTACTAGGAACTTTTAAATGAAATTGTAAAAGAAGGATTTCTAGGGTGTATTATGAATAGTGGTTAAGATGCCTTCTAGGATACACAGTTACTATATGAGTGGCTGCATACTGAGTCCCCATTCCTATTTCCAAATCCCTGCTACTACACCCTCAGGAACACAGAAATAGTCATTGAATTAGCTTTATCTATGTCACTAACATGAGAGATTTGGAATGAATTCTAGGTTTCTGATTTCAGCCCTGGCAAGACTTGGTTGCTCAGAGCATTAGATAGAGAATCAACGTGTGGAAGAACTCTGCCTGGAGGTGGAAGGGATGGGAACAGATTCTCTGCCGCCCAGATCCAGTTTGTGTCGCAGGCAGGACCCTCAGCAATTGATCACAGAGTTATGACTTTCAGTCAGGTTACCAGCTGCCTACAGCTTGAAGTTCACAATTGTCAAGTCCTAGAATTATTACCTTTTCTGCCTCAGATACAAAAACATATTTTTTACCTTTCTCTTAGGTGCCTTTCTCTTAGGCGCATTTTTACTCTGATTTTGCTACAGAAGTTTGGGACTTCGCTTTTTAAGGAAAAAAAAAGAAAAGTGAAATTACTCTTCTAAATCTGGTTCTAAGCAGGATATCATGTACTTCTTCAAGACCCACCACTGCTAACAGAACTTTGCTGTAGTGGTTTATCCTACCCGTGATTTCCACTTGGAGCCCAGTGATACTTCTGGAAAAGAGTCAGAGAGCATGTGTTAGCTCACCTTGTAAGAGTGGTTGAATCTGTTGGAATAAGTCAGGCTTGTTTTACTTGTTAACAACCTATAAATAGCTATAAGCCCCATGCCACATTGCATACAGTTATTCAGTAAATAACATTCTAAATGTGAAAGTCATAATATAGCATTTCAAGCACATTCACAATATGAAATGTTTATATATTATAAATGAGTTCTTTTTCAGCATCATCCTTCCTGATTTTCTCAAATTGCAAGATTGAAAAATAAAAACATTTTTTGAACTGCATACTCCCTTAAAAAGAATAGAGGACACATCTAAAGACCCTTGTGAATATCTGGGGTATTAGTTGGCAATGGCAAACAGGCAGGAGCCAACAGTTTATTATATATCATATAACACAGAGTCGAGGTGTCATGTTCATACTGAGCCTGTCAATATCTGTTTAAAATCTCATTCACTCCTGATTCCCCCATATGCCTTTGTAGTTTTACTATTGTCTAATGCTAATTTGAATCTGTTGTCTATGAGTTACCAGTTATGATCCTGATAGGTTATATTTCCCGTCTGCCTCACACCTTCTAGGGTGATGTAAGATTTCTCTGCTCTCCCTCCCCTTTTCCAAGTATCATGGGGTCTTACAAGTACATTAGGTTTAATTTTCTTTTTCTTTTTTTTTTCTTACCCTAGTGTTTATGTTTACTATTGCTGGGAATCACCAGAAATTCATCTCTGACCTACACAAAGGCTGGCCTTATTCAAGAGGGTCCCTAAGCAGCTTTTTCTGATCGTAAAAACTCCATAGCTCGCCACCGGGTGGCCAGCAGGTAGAGCCTGGCACCATTTGGTGCACTGGCTGCCCAAAGCCAGGGACCCCCTCACTGTCTTGTGGCGGTGGTCTTGGCATGCTGAGTCCTCATTCTTGGGGCGGCCCTGGTTGGGCCGCCCCCCCAGGGCCACCCCGAGACCTGGGGGGCAGCCAGCTGCCTCTAGGCCAGCCAAGGTTCCAAACCCTTCTCCACTCTCCCCACCTCTAGCTTATGGCCGAGGAGCGGAGCTAGCCCTGTAGCCCCAGTCCGGAGGTTCCCTCCTGGAAGGCTTTCCCATGGGGAGGTGGTAGCTCTTGGGCCTGGGAAATAGCCAGGGACCCCCTCACTGCCTTGCGCTGGTGGTCTTGGCATGCTGAGTCCTCGTTCTCAGATCCGGCCTGGCTGGGCCGCTCCCCCAGGGTTGCCCCGAGCCCTGGGGGGCAGCCAGCCACCTCTAGGCCAGCCAAGGTTCCTCTTAACAGGAGGTCATATACAAAGAGCAGGGGGGACCCCAGAGTGGAGCAGGCGACAGAATGAGGCTTTTATCCCAACCCTGAAGACTCCCAGATACTCACCAAGGACTATCAGTACCAGGGAGCACCAAGGACTACATCCCTACTGCCAAGGAGACCATGAGGAAATGGAGTGTCTTTGGAGACCAAGAACTCTGAGGTCAACCACCCCCATTTGGATCTACCACATGGGATGAAAGAAGCTCAAGTCCTGCCTTGCAGGATCCAAGGTCATCGGAACAACAACCAGGAAACCTGAGTGGTCCACAGAAACAGAAGAACAGTAAACTTCCTTCGGGACTAGGGAGAGGAGCTTTCTCTGGTCCTTGCCTGCTTCCAACTTTGGGTCCCCACCTGCTCTCGTAATAACCATCAGGAGCGCTCCAGAAACCCCTCAAAACAAACAAACAAACAAACCAAACTAGAATAGATAGAGAACAACAAGGAAAGCTTAGAAACAAACAGGAAACGGTCAGCGGGGATGCACTTATACCTCACTGGGTGGGACACAAAGATTAGTTACTCCTCACTGGGGTATGGAATATTTCTCTGCACACCCCTCCTAAACATGCTCACCTAAACTGTTGACATATATCCTGTTAGAATTATAGAGTTAGACCACCTGAAAAACAGTCAGGTTCAGCGAAATCATGCTTCAATGCTATAAACTGCTAAAGACTAAAATTAAAATAGGCATGAGACAGCTGAATAGCAATCTAAGTCATTTTAAGGTGTATAGAACATGGTTGAATGTAAACCAAAATTGAAATATCTATGAAGAAGTCACAGGTTGTGGTAGAAAACCTGCATTTTCCTATTAACATATTGGTTAATCAATACCATGTCAATTAATGCCATAATGTTGTAAATGGTTGGAAATATTATGTTGGGGCTCTTAATTGATTGGGATGATACTCTGCCAGCTCTGCCTTCAGACCAGAGATGGTCTCACCAAGAAACCATTGAACTTACCAGGACAATAAGATGCTGGATTTTATGCTTGGTAAATATCTCCAATGAAAGAATCTCAACTGAATTTGAACTATGGAAATGCAACAAGGTGGAGCAATCCACCGTGGGGGGAGGGTTTGGGGAGGGGTGGGGGGAATCCCAGTGCATAAAAAAATGTATCACATAATGCAATGTGATTAATTTTTTAAAAAGGAAATGCAATAAAAATATATATTTAAAAAATAAAATAAAATAAAATCTCATTCACAATGAGAGCATAATATGGCTAAAAGTACCACAAAGTAATCTAAGTTGTCAACTATCCTAGGTTACATTAGTGAAGTACACTAATAAACTTGTTATGCTATTTTGAGTAAATCGACATGTAAGCTTTTTCGGTTTACAAAAATGAGGAATATCATTTAATCGTATCTTAATGCTTTGAATTAATTTAACTAAATTCTCATCAACTGTGAAACATCCAAGGCACTGATTTTCTGAGATAAGCCATGCATTTTCTGCACTACAGCACTCATTTCAAGCAAATTTAGTTTTGCTTCATGATCTTCAATATATGTGGTCATGTTTATTATTCCTGAAACTTTGGTGGTGGAGAAAATAGACAGACCTCATTCCAGAACTAAAGGTCTTGGAGGGGAGGACTTTAGCTACTAGACTACTGTTCGGGCTCAACTTCATTCTTAATAGTTTATTTATTTATTTATTTTGGATAGCATATTTTAGTTTACAGTACACTCAAGGCTTAGTGACATTAGTAAATGCAGAATTCAATAAACACACAAAAAACATTTTTGAAATGTAAATGTAAATTTTGAAATGAGGAAAAATTATACTGTTACATTTTCTGGGCGTATTTTGGTTTTGTAAATCATTGCATAAAGTTATCTATACATAGGGATATCTAATTGTAGCTACATGGCACATTGAAGAGTAAATATCTTACTTTAAAGTTATTGTAATTTTGCCTATATATGTGAGTGTTTTCTGAGTGATAACCATGAAATCTTGGATGAAAGATCAAAGGCTAATTTGGGTATTCGATAGTTAATTTGGATAATTCTCATTGGACATCTTAACAACTGATTGCATAGGCTACATTTGTTTTTACATGGATAAAATGAAATTTTACTCCTTGGTTAGTAATACAATTTTGAAAACTATTGAATGGATTTTCTTTAGTGGTGAATTACTATTTACCCAAATTGTTAGCAGTCATATAGGCAATGAATCACAAGTTTTAATCTTTATTTTCTTTTTAATGGATAGTAAGATAGAAAGGAAATAATTAGATTAGAACTGGCTTCAGAACATGCCTTTTTATATGATTTTGTAATATTTGCACATATCTTTCAGTCATTCCATTAATAAAACTGATAAACCAATTTTGTTTATTATTTTTATTAATATAGATTTATGTGAATCTCAGATAAATTGAATGTGGCTAAAAATGTAGAGTGAGTGTTTTAACCCAGTTTTTCAGCTTTCTTTTTTTCCAGCAATATCTTTTGTTTCTTTAAGCACTTCTTTGTTTTTGACTAAATAACACATGATTCACTTAAACTTTACAATGTCTTCTGATAGTTTTGCTATTTTAACTGTCATATAGGATAAAGAGAGGAACTTATATGTTGTTATAGTTTTATGCAGGAATATATAAAGAAAAATCATTAATAAGAAATATCCAGGCTAATATGATAGTTTTATAAAAATGTAAACAAGCATAAATTTCAATACATTTACAGACAGAATATGACAATACCACTTATTATATTTGTATATATAGACAAGCAATTAAATGTAAATGAGCACAATACTTATTCATGTTGTCAATGAAAATTTTAAACTAAAAAAACCCCTAATTATTATGATCCAAAAGAAGACAACCGATTTTTGTCTTCAGTGTAATATCTACTTTCTGTTATGTTTTGGAACAAATTTGTAAGAAAAATGTATCTGATTTACAGCATAAGGAGTACTAATAAAAATTACAACCTAGCAGTTACTTTCATGTAAACAGATTTTGCCTAACATTTTTTTTTAAGATTTATTTATTTTTATTGTAAAGTCAGATATAAAGAGAGGAGGAGAGACAGAGAGGAAGATTTTCCGTCCGATGACTCACTCCCCAAGTGACCACAAAGGATGGTGCTGAGCTGATCTGAAGCCAGGAGCCAGGAACTTCCTCCAGGTTTCCCACACAGGGGCAGGGTCCCAAGGCTTTGGGCCATCCTTGACTGCTTTCCCAGGCCACAAGCAGGGAGCTGGATGGGAAGTGGAGCTGCTGGGATCAGAACCAGCGCCCATATGGGATCCTGGTGCACTCAAGGTGAGGGCTTTAGCCACTAGGCTATTGCGCTGGGCCCTTAATATTTTTTAAAATATGTTTTAATGTATAACATCCATATCCACAAAATAACGTGAATTAGGAGCTAGTTTAAGAGCCAATCAAATTAGAGCACATGAAAATAAAGTAAATTCAAAATAAAGTGAATTTTTCATAGTAATAAACAATGTAAGTTTATTACACAAAACATAATTTCAAAATGCACAAAACATAATTTGAAGTACACACATTGCTTTTAGAATTGTAAAGGCTATACAGTAAAAGTCTTTGCAAAGCCTAGTATAGTGTATCCCTCAATATTGCAATGACAAAAACTGAAACCAAGCCAACCAAGTAGAATATATCATCAAAGAAGCAACAAGTGGAAAACAAAGTTGGGCCACAAACCTCTTAACTATAACTCATTTTTTGTTTTATTATAACACTTTCATTATCCTACGATAAATGCCTACGTCCTTTGTGCACATTATATTTATGGATTTCAATATAATTTTAAGAGGTCTTGTCCAGTGTAGCATAAAGCATGATTTATTGATGGCCGTGACAGGGTTATTCCTCCCTAATCACTTTTATTTGATGATCATGGAAATTAATTGACTCAGTATTATTTGTAGACAGTGTAGTATAGAAAACCTGTAAATTATTTTAATAACTTTATTGTGGCCATAAAGCTCTTTATGGTCCTCAAAAACCAGTATTTAAGTGAACCAAAGAGTGCTGTGATTCATATGGGCAAAATCAGCAGTACTGTAAGTAAACACTGTGCTTGTTAACATTGGTGTAAAACAGAAGTCATCAGCAAATCAAAAGAATCAATGCTTTTTTTAATAACCCTATGAAATAGATGCCTGGTACCCTGAAAATAAAATTTGCCTATTTGGGTATATTTTTGCATAGTTATATTTGATGCCTATTGTAATTCATCCAATGAAAAAGCTAATGCAAAGCCTTACTAAATTTTAGATAATTTTATTGCTATTGGCTATGTTGTAATTTAGTCAATATAATACGTGAATCTGTTAATGTTCTGTAATAATTGTTGATTATAATATTATGATTCAAAAGTGATGAGTTCACTTGAGATTCATTTGTTTACCTTTTTCTGAAATACGTACATACACATTGTCTTACCTATCCCATATATATGAGAAGCTTTACTAAATAAGACTAAATATTTCTAAGATATTTGGACACATTTTTGTCTTAAGAAGTAAGGGTAATTAAAAATGTGGAAAGGCCACATTAAGACAAAACACTTCAGTAATTATCTTATCTGCCTATTTATATTACAGTTTATATGTAGGGGACTGGCTGACAATCCATCTGTGGCAATGGATCCCATAGTGATGCAAGTTCATGTATGTCATGGCTGTTCTGCGTCTGATCCATTTCCCTTCTTATGGTCTGGGAAAGTAGCAGAAGATGGCCCAAGTCCTTGGGGCTCTGTACCCATGTGGGAAACCCCAAAAACGGCTCTTGGCTCCTGACTTCGGATAGGCTCAGCTCTGGTCGTTTTGGCCACTAATGTGTGCACTGGCAGATGGACAAGCTTTTTCTTTCTCTTTGTCATTCTGTTTCTCTTCTCACAAATCTGCTTTCAAATAAAAATTAATGAATCTTTTAAAAATGACACGCTAAATGTCAGTTTAAAATTTAAAAGTGCATTATTGAATTGATTTTAAAAGTAACATATATACTGTGAATTATCCAAAAGCACATGTGATATAGTTTCAAAAATTGCTAGGAATCCATTTTAAGATAATTTCTAGTTCTATTGTTCTTACTATTGCTGTGTATATTTCTTTCTTGTTACAAAAGTACGATTCCTTTTTCAAGGATACAATATAAATTTACACTAAAACCATTTAAGAACATCAAAGATTTTTGTTTGGTGGGTTGTTTGCCTGGGGATTTCCTGATGTTCTTTGTACCAGGCGGCGCAGAAGGAAGGGATGGAAGAGTTTTAGGTTAGTAAGTCTGGCCTGGGGTGCTGGCATACCAGGGTTGGGAAAGGTCCTGGGCCAGCACATATACCTGCAGCCTAGGACCCTAGTGGGCAGCAGAGATCCATTCCCACATACTACCTCACCGCTCCACTAGAAGACTGGAGTTTGGAAGGCTAGCTTGATGAACCCATGAGCTTCAGAGCAGAGGGACTGTGAATTTAGCAGGGAAGGGAGTAAAGGGATGTGTTGGAGGGAGGACTGCTGAGGGATTATGTTGCAGGTGAGGAATGACTTCTGAGGGACTTCCATCAACAAGGCCACTGGAATTTGCAGGGAAGTAAGGGGGCTGAGACAGCAGTTTGGAGGGGGATACTAGAGGACCTTCATGGGTCAGACTGATGCACCACTTCATGTGGGAGACCTGAGTTAGTTAGCATGGATCACTGTGGATCTCCACTCACCAGTGTACACTAAAGCTATGGCTGGAGATTCACCTGGTAGGGCTGGATCACAGCAAATGTCAGTGAGAGTTGGAACAGGAGACAAGTGATGTTAGGCTGGGCCATGACACTAACCAAGTCTGGGGACAGATTCTGTGGGGAATAGGTGGTTCCACATCTTTGGAACTGTACTGAGTGGTAATTTAAGAGCTAGGGGTGGTGACAGATTGAGCTATGTATGACCATGGAAAACCAAGGTACTTATGGGTACTGGGGTTGGGAATAGGCCAGGCTCCTCCATAATGCAGTACCCCAAAGCACACCCAAGAGGAAAATGTGGGGCAGGCAGGTCACAACATTCACCGGCTCATACAAAGGCTGGGACAGAAGGGGAAGACTTTGCTGGGTAAGGGCCTAGGACCCACAAACACATGACCAGCACCTGAGAGATCTGGGTTGGGGCCTGATTAGGGACCTTGGGAAACTCTCCTGGATGGACATAGATCCCACCAGTGAGCAAATGATTCAGGCCTGGGTATTGGTCAGACAGGACAATGTAGCTCCACCCAATCAGTAAGTGCATGGGTTGGTTATGGAAGGGGTGGGCTGGGCAGGGCTGGGTCAAATATATCCCACTGGCAATCACAGGAGGTGAGCTAGGGTATCACATTTACTGGTTTGTATGAGCCAGAGATGGGAGCAGATTGGGCAGAGCTAGGCTGCAGTACCTGCCAGGGAGAGCTGGGATTAGGGTTGGGCTTGGACAAGCCAGGCTACGGCATCAAGTGGCAAAAGCCAAGATGGGGGATGGGCTATGCCAAGCTGGGTCAGAGAAATCATTGGCACATGCAAGATCTATGGTAGGGAACAGACTTGTCTGGGGAGTTAAGGGGATGATCTGGTTGGGTTGTGGTTCCCACTGGTGAGTGCAAGAGCCAGAATGGAGACAGCAATCTGAGCTGGACATGACAGCAGTGTCCCTCGGCTTGGGTGTGGACTGGGTCTGGGGTGTGCTAAATCTGGCCAGGCTCCATCAACCACTGGTGCTTGTGAAAGTCAGAATGGGTACACAAAAAGCTGGCCTAGGTCTTGACAATTAGCCACTGAACCACATGAGAGCTGTGTCTTGGTGTAGTCCAGGTATGGTTAGGTTGTAGTTCCCAATCGTAAGAACTGGGATGGGTGTGGGCTTGTTGGGTAAAGATACAGTTCCTGCCAGGACAGGAGATAGATTAAGTTAGTCTGTGCCAAGGACCCACCAGTGTACATGAAATCTGCCACTGGGAAGTGACCTGGTAGAAAAACTTGGGGAACTCCTTGACAGAAGCAGTCCATGCAGGTGAGTTCAAGAACCAAGGCTGGGAGCAGCCTAGACCGGACCAGGTTATGGTACCTGCAGGCATATGTGTGGGTCAGGACTGGCAACAGGCCAATCTGGGCCAGTTCATAACACACATGTTTGATCCCAGAACCTGGACAGGGTACAGGACAAGTTGGATCAGGGCAAGACCAGCCAGTTCACATTAGGGCTGCGACTGGAGGATAGGTGGTCTGGGCTAGGCTGAAGCCCCTGCCAACATGAGCTGAAACTGCAGGCAGGCTGGGGCAGGTCTACCAGCACCTACCAGCAAATGATGAGGTGAGTAAGGTCATGCCAAACTGAGCCGGAACACCCACCCGCACACATGAGACCTGAGAGGGGACTGGACTGTGTGAGCCAGGAAGGGGGAGGAGGGGCACTTAAGGGACCCCCTACAGCGCCACTGCTCCAGCTTCTGAATATGAGAACTGAGATCGGGGGCAGACCAGGCCAGGCAAGGTCACAACACCTATTGGTCTGCGTGTGAACTGGACTATGTGGAGAGCCATTCTGGGCTAATCCGCTGTATCCACTGCTACATGCATGATCATGTTGGGCTTTGTCACAGCATCAGCCGGGAAGTGCTGGGACTGGAGGCAAATCCTGGCAAGCTAGACTGCAGATACACCTCTAAAGTACAAGATCTAGAACTGGGAGTGCGTATAGCAGGGGAGTAGTGGGCACCCCTCTGAAGGTGTGCAACTCCCACTGATGAACATGAGAACGAGGACTGGAGGCAGACCTGGCTAGAAAGGTGGTATGATCTGCTGGCATGAGTGTGAGCAGATAGTGGCATTCATTGGGTTGAGCTAGGCTTCAATGCCCATTGATGTACCCTAGAGCTGAATGGGGAAAGACTGGATCAATCTGCTGTACATACTGGCAAACGCAGGAATCAGGGCTAGGGGTAGACCTAGTGGAGGTTTTTGGGTGTCACTCCTACTAGGCAGCAGTTCTCACTGGTGTGTGTGTGAAGACCAAGTACGTGGTGGGCAGGATTGGGCCAGGCTTCAGCACCCATTGGTTTATGTAAGATTTACGGCTGGAGACAGAATCAGCCCAGCAACTACCAGTGTGTGCATAAGCTGATGCAGGTAATAAACTCTGCTGGATCCCATACTGGCACACACACACAAGAGTCAGGTCTAGGATCACATCAGATGAGATTTGTTTGGGGATCCCCCCTGCCCCCCAACTAAACTGCTGGACTCAGAACTCCAAACAGGAGGCAAATTGTAGGATCTGTGGTCTGACCATTGAATGCATGTGTCAGAACTCAATGGCTTAGATGGAGCAGTAGATGGTATACCCAAATGCACATGGAGGATATGTCAGTCTATTGTGGCCTGTAGAGAACATCTGGTACCATAGCTGAGTAAGGACGGCAGAACAAATCAGTCAACTACCCCAGCCAAGCATTGACAGCAAATTTCCAGGCAACTGGGGACTCTAAGTTATACTGTGTCAGTCAATAGACCTTGGAAGGATTTCCTCATCCTTGGAGTAGTGAAATAGATACCATTTCAGAACTATCAATACTGCTTTGGAGGAACCTTTGGAACATGCCCCACATTGGGGACCCTTGGACTACAAAGGGTAGCCATTCTTCATCCCCAGGTACTGGGGTATTTGGGAGGCTGAGTGCGGCTTCTCTCCATTTTTCTCTGTTCATTATGATACAGGAGAAAGAAAGGAAAATTATGGTCTCACCCATTATGCCCTAATCCTCGACACTTCCCACCCTAATCAGCTATGGAAACATCATCAAAAATTAAATCAAAAAAATTATTGTACAATAAGTGTTTTAAATTCCACAAGATGAATCCACAACTGATGATGATGCTTTATCTCTCAAAAATTGTACTATTGTGATATTTCCATGAGCATACTTGGCAACTTAATGGCAAGAATTGTCAATTTTTCTAGTGCAAAGTAGATTAGAATAGATTATGTTCCAAAATTCAAATTGAAACATTTCATTGTAGTGATATTTATTTTATTTTTATAATATTTGCTACATTCAGTGAAATTGTCAATATTTCATTCATAATTTATTTTTAAAAGATTTATTTTAGTTTTATTGAAAAGCCAGATATACAGAGAAGAGAGACAGGGAGGAAGATCTTCTGTCCGATGATTCACTCCCCAAGCAGCCAGAACAGCCGGACCTGGGTAAATCCGAAGCCAGGAGCCAGGAACCTCTTCCAGGTCTCCCATGTAGGTGCAGGGTCCCAAGGCTTTGGGCTTTTGTTCTCAATTGCTTTTCCAGGTCACAGTCATGGAGTGAGATGGGAAGCATGGCTGCTGAAATTAGAATCAGCACCCATATGGGATCCCAGCACATGCAAGGCAAGGACTTTAGCCACTAGGCTACTGCGCCGGACCCCATAATGTCGTCTTAATTTCAAGATGTTTATATGCGCGGTATAGTTTGTTTAATTCAATTTGAATGCTTTTACAAAGACCAAGTTCTATTTCATTAACTCCGTCTCCAAATTACCTGAATGATATTAGTTCACAGCAAGACTTGCCAATATAAGTTAGTAAAATCTCTCCTTTTGAGGTGTACTTGTTCAATATACTTACCCTAGCTTAAATGTTTTCTTTGCTTGCCTTTTTTGCTTGCCGCATGCTTTATCGAGTAGATTTGCAGTCAGCTTTTTTTTTGTATCTATTCCCAGTTTTGTGAAGCCCTGAATGGCTTCATTTAGTGAAAAAGAGGGTCCACCGTACAATGAATCTGGTTTTGAACTCCAGCTACATTGCAAACCCCTGAAGTGAGGAATAATAGGTATTTGTCTCTCTGTGCCTCCGTGTCTCTTTTCATTTTTTTCTTAATCTTGCCCCTTCCTTTTCTGTTTTCTTACTTTTAGTTTTGTAGATATTAAAGAGAGAAGAGAAAGTGAAAAGTGAAAATTGCCTCATTTTTCTCAGAATCTGTGTTGAATTAGTGTGTCTCTGTCAATTAATACAGGTATATCTGTAAACATGCATGAAGCCTAACTAGATAGATACATTGTACAAAATTTTAATATTTTGTTACAATTTTCATAGATTAAATTTTTATCTGAGATATAAGTCTGTACACTGTTAACATGAAATCCAATAGTAACAAAACCAGAAATGAGAAGAAATAAAGTAACATAATAACCTTTTATGGTCTTGCAATAATTACTAAGATGATGGATGAAGTGAAGGGATAAGATTCTGTATTACTGGATTACATCTGCCATTTTTTTTAATCTATTTTATTGTATTGTTGACAATCTTTACATAGTTAATTACGGTTAAAGAACAAAAAAAAAAAGGTTCAGGGGGATAGGGAAGTGGGTAATACTATTATATCCATATTGTTTCCATCATGTATCTGAGGTAAAGGGGGATATTGAGGGAGAAGCTCCACCCGTTTTCCCACCCACCCCAAGTCCCGGATGTGGGGCATGATCTGAGATATTTGCTCAAGTGGTTTTAATAGTTCTCCAGTTATGAATCGCTGCCAGTTTCGCTCGATGAGATCGTCCACTGATTGATATGGTCCATCATAAAGTCTCTGTTTGCCCAGTATTTCGCTGCCAACATATAGCTGAGATGAATGATTGACCTGTTCTGTCTTCTGTCTTTTCTTGGTTAGAATTCTGAGTCCAGCAGTTCGATTGGGGAGATCTCCAAAGAAACTTTGAGGTATTCCCAGACTAGTTTCTTGTATGTTCTAGCAAGCACAGGGCCTGGCACAGTCCATCACCCCGATCAGCTGGTGGTTGCAATTGCTGGGTTGGTTCTGTTTTCGGTCCCGAGTTGCACTGGAACCAATGGGTGTTGCAGTCCAGTCTGGTTCGGCCCTTACATCAACCAGTGGGAGCTGCAGCCTAGTCGGGGTGACCCACAATAACCCCCACCAGGCCCGCCCCCTACCCTGGTTTGCCAGTATGTGTAGCAGAAGACCAGTCTGTCCCCCATCCCATTTGGCTCTGGTACTTGTCAATGGGTATTAAAGCTTAGTTCTAGCTAACCAACTCAACCATCCAGCTCTCACAGTACATCTGCCATTTAATTAATAACGTCAATTTAATCGATGTAAAACAATTTGTAGACTGCTTGTTTTCCCCACCCTATCATCCCAATTTAGGTACCACTTTACTTAAATGTATCTTCCATAATCTAAGCACATGCATAACTATATTATTTTATAGTGTCTTGTTTTTAATTGATATGTATCACTGCAAATGTGGAGCCTGGGATAAAAGGAACTAGAGTAAAGTAGAAGTATTGTAAATAAAATAATCAGCATCTCACATTCTGTACTCTATGTGAAATCATTTCTAAAACGAAATGTGCAAAAATATTGAGGACCATATGTCAAAACCACTGAAAATTTTATCATCTCAAATCAATCAGGCAAAGATCTTTGCTCACCAGCTCAGTACTTAAAGATCGCATCTCCATGGCTGGGCTGAGCAGAAAGGTGGTGTCCAGAACAATATACTGCTCTCCAAATGGGCGTCACAACAGTCCTCTGCTGCCTTTTGGGCTTATTATCACATAGCTGGAGCAGAATGAACTCAGACTTTCTCACATGGGATGCAGGTGACACAGCCAGTGGCTTAACCTAGAGCCCTGCTTCTCTATACATCACTTTGAGGAGGAAAACATCAAATAGATTATTATTAATTTGTTGCTCTTGATATTTAGACTTCTTCATAGATGTTTTCATTTTCCATAATCTTCACTTCAAATTGAGGCTTTTACCACTTTACGAATCCAATAAGGAGATACTGAATTATTGAATGGTTAATTTATGAACCAGAGAGCACCTAATCATGCACTAGGAGAAGCAGAAACACTCCTTGGTTCTTACGATATTTCCAAGGACAGAGAAATGAGTCACCGTGGATTACACTCTTTGGCATTTTCAAATCAATCAGATCAATTAGTGTTTGTATAAGCCAATCCAAAGAACATCTATTAGTAATACCATAACAATCAATTACATATATTGAAAACCCTTACACTTAGTGAAATAAGCAGTCTACAAAAAATTATGTTTTTTCTGACTGTACTAATAAACATCACAAAAATGTGATTTGGGCCCAGCAAAGTACCCCAATGGCTAAAGTCCTCACCTTGCATGCAACGGGATCCCATACAGATGCCAGTTCTTGTCCTGGCTGCTCTTACTGCTCATCCAGCTCCCTGCTCGTGGCCTGGAAAGCAGCAGTGGATGGCTCACGTTAGACACCTCCCAGAATCTCCTGGCTCCTCGCTTTGGACCGGCCTGGCTCGGGCTGTTGTGGCCACTTGCAGAATGAACTAGCAGATGGAAGATCTTCCTGTCTCTCCTTCTCTCTATAAATTTGAGTTTTTGGTAAAAAATAAATTCATCTTTAAAAAATGTAATCTGTATGGCTAAGACTGGAATTTGAGATTTAATTATTGTTGACAGGCTGTGTCTATACTCTTAAAGTACAACAGGAATTTTAAGTGGGGGTGTTTATTCGTTTGTTGTTTACTACTTGCTATGCATTGAAGTATTTATCTAGTGGAGTGTTAAACATGTGATTACAAAGTGAAATAAAAATTTTCCACTGTGGGGCCCAGCATTCTGCCATAGTTTAGCAGCTAAAGTCCTTGCCTTGTATGCACTGGGATCCCATATGGACGCTGATTCTAATCCTGACTGCCCCGCTCCCATCCAGCTCCCTGCTTGTGGCCTGGAAAGCAGTCAAGGACAGCCCAAAGCCTTGGGACCCAGCACTCACATGGCAGATCTGGAAGAAGCTCCAGGCTCTTGGTTTCGGATCGGCTTAGCTCCAGCCTTTTTGGCCACTTGGGGAATGAATCATTGCACCAAAGATCTTTCTCTTTTTCTCTTCTCCTCTCTGTATATCTGCCTTTCCAATAAAAATAAATGAATCTTTTAAAAATAGAGCTCAATAGTTTTGGGAAGCATCACTATTGTCCTAAATCTATATTGTGACATGTATGTTCTGCTTATATAAATATAAAAAAGTTATTAAAATAAAATGCAATCCAGTTGAAATTTTATTCAGTAGACCATTATTCTGCTAAAATCTGAGTATGTATCTCCCAGAATTAATTCAAATTCTACCTGTGTATGTTATCCCTGACTCTCATTGCATGCTACCTTGGAACGTGAACATTTTTCTTTATAGTATTTGTAATATCTAGATTTTGCATTTCAGGGTTTGTGGTTCCCATTTAAAACATGAGAAACTATATCACATCAGATTCTTTGTACTTCTGGATTGAATGAGGCTTTGATATAGAATATGCTAAAATAGAAGTTTGGGCAAGGAATAGAAATGCAGTCTCTACCCTGCTTACAGCTCTGCCAAAGATATAAGAGATGTAAGATTCTGTGGGAAGACTCAGTGGACAATTGAGTTTCTAGAAGTTATCCCAATTCTGAGTCCCATGGTCACATCCATGTGAGGGGAGGCAATTACTCTTCATACCTATCTTGCCTCTGGCATGTTGAGAGAATTTTTCATAAAATCACCCAGAATTGTGAAATATATCTCCTGCACCTGGGATAAAGCAGAAAGCTCAGAGGACAGGTTGGATTTTAATTCTGAGCAGAGAATGCTGAATGTAAACAAGGATGGCTTAATGAGTTCCCTGGTCAATCTGTTGCTTTGGGACTGATTTTGCTTCTGGAACTCTCAGGATCAACATGTATTTCTAAAAGGGCAGATAGGAAATCTTGTCTCCCCCAAAAGGGCCAAGAGCACGGATGAGGAGAGGCCAGCAGATAGGTGGAAGGTGTGCTTCCCACACACAGGTGCTAGGAAAAGAGCCAAATGTCTAGGAGGCCATTGGGGAAGAGGGTTGCACCGTTCTGAGTGAAGGAAAATGAAAATGATGCCATCTATCAGAACCAACAGGAAGTGAATTGAGGAAACTTGCAAGTTTCATGATCCATCAGAGTCTAAGCTTTTTGCTCTTGCTACCTGTACTCTCACTTCATGCTCAAATACGAAACAGCATCCAAGCAGTTTTTCTCCGAAGTCTTCACAGCATCTTCTATTCACTAATACCAGCAATAGTGAAGTGCTCCCTTCACTCATTCATCTGTCCGAACATCATGTGCCCGCACATTCTGTTTGCAGCAGTTAGTCAGAGGCATATACACATGAGAAAGAAACGTTAAAGAAATAAGATTAAAAAATCAATGAAACCATCAACTATCGAGATTTTGAAAGTTTTCACAGAAAGTTATTTTGTTTTTTCTCTTTAGCTTGTGGATTTCAGTAAAGAAATGAAGACACATATGCAGGCACTAGAGGTTTGTTACATTTGTATGCAAATCTCAATGCTAAGGTATTTCCTTGTTCAATTATTTGAAGAAATCTTTGCAGAATAAATAAACTTGCATAACGTGGAACCATGCTATGCTCTACTTTTATCTAATTCACGTAAATCATTGCCAAAAGTGATGTGCTTTGAAGACTTGTGCTGACTATGGAAATCATGTTGGCCCTTATTATCATTAATTTCATGATTTTTATAATATAAATCACTTTCACATCCCTTTAAAATGAAAGTTCTGAATTTGGGTGACTGACCTATTTGAAGGATATCTTCAATTATTCACAATATTAGCCACGATATTTTAGATTTTTGAAGGAAAATGTGACTTTGAAGCAGCAGACATATGTTTGCAAGTACTATTCTATATTTTAGTTGAGTGTCTACTATAATTATCTGAGTTGGTTAAATGCAGATAGCTTGCCAAGTAGATTCTATGTGAAAGATCAATGGGTTATAAAACATGATCTCGGATGTGAAGATGGTTTTCAGAATAGGAGTTAGGAAAAAACTGAATTGATAGCAGTCATTTCAAGACTTACTTTGATATTTAAAATCATCACTACTTTATTCCTGGTGCTTGCTGATAGGACAGTATAGGGTTATACTTGCATATGTATCAAGCTGGAGAGTTGGGACTTTAAAGTATTTGATTAACCCTTAGTGTATCATCACTTTTTCTATCTAAAATTCTGAATTAATATGAGGATAATTAGGTTTATTGGGAAATTTTTATTTATAGTGTTTGCAATATTAGCCCAATAAAAATAACCCCATATTTTCTCTATTTATTTTTAAATATTGTTACGACACCCAGCTGAATAATGTTTTCTAAGATATTTTACTGTTTCAAGTTTTTTGGCCTCTTGACAGAAACTCATTTACATTACTTGATAAATATTGGTATTTCCAATCTTTTGTGTCCAACTATACTTCATGGGTTGTTTTTTTGTTTTTGGTAGCTTTGCTATTTCATGTGTCAGAATCCTCTCTCATTGCTGCTTTGTTTCAGTATTATATTTCAACCACTTACATTCTCACCACACAACAGGGTGTATGCAACAATAGTTTGCCTATTATTTATGATATTGAGATGGGTCATAGCACTAGTGGAGAAATGATTTATTTCCATTAAACATGCACATTATACTCGTCTTTTTGTGGTCCCTAGGGAATAGAGAGGAAGTGGTGTTGTAGGACAAACCAACATCCTGTTTGTCATCATTTTTTACAGTTACAACTTGTCATAACATTATTCAGTATTATTATTACCTAGTATTTTTCTTATAGTCATTCTTATGGGTATGAAATAATATTTAATTGTGAGTTTAAGTTGCACTGTCATATATATTACACTATAATCCACTGTTAATTATATTGCATTTTTTAATTTCATAGACATTGGAATAATCAGGTAATTTACTTCAAAAAAGAAAGCCACAATATCTCCTTCTTCCACTATCCCTGCAAATACCAAACTCAATTGCCTACATGGAGTCCTATAACTAATACTTGCTTCACTGCTACCAGAAACAACAGAGCAGAATAAGGGAAGTTTAGAGGGTTAGAAGCAAACCCCACGGCATATTACATCCATAGGAGTTGTAAATTGAGCCACGGAATTATGATCACTAGATATGGTTTAAGCTTCTTAAGGCTGGCAGCAGTGGTTGCTTAGAGAACTCCAGACACAGCCTGAGGAAGCTTCCGCTACACCTCCTGGCTCAGAACGCCGAAAATAACCAGTTCAAACCCCAGGAACACCTGCGTATCCCTTCTGAGCCTTGAGGAATTAGAATTCTTGATATTAATATTACAGTATCTGGGTGCCAGTTCAGTAAACCTGCATGAACCATCAACACTAGGAAGATCTTGGTAAACAAGTCCACTGAGCCCTGCAATATGAGGACTGTAACATTCAGTATTAATTTTTTCAAACCTACTGGGATCTATCTGATGGGATTTGTTTCATCTGTTGAACTGAGGACCTCTGCTTGAAAATAAATTGAACACTGTAAAGATTTACTTCTGGAGTCTTATTTAGGTCAAAATGTGTGTTATAGCATTACATTAAGCTCTAAATTACTGCAGACTTACAGTGAGGTTTAAAATCAGGAAATGTCTATCGCTCTCCTAATGGTTTGTAACTGTTATTCTGAAATGTTAATTTGATTGCATTAAAATCCTTAGCCTTCATTTCTTTGTGAGTAACTCAATTATGTTTCTCCACTTTTTCTTGTGTAAAGTTCTATTGCAGAAAATGCATGGTTGAAATCCTATTTTGTTTCTAAACTACATGATTTCTGACTAGCTACCTTAGGAACTCTTTTTTGTGAATTGTCCCGACATTCCTAGAATACTGATTTTATTGCTTGAGTTGAGTCAGTGTTGCCTCCTATGGTACATACTCCTGAAGTATGCACATTCAAGTCATTTCTAACTAAAGAGAAATTAACATCACCTTTCACATTCAGTATTTGCTGAACATTCTTCCTTTTTTTTTCCTGACCTAAAAATTTCTTATTTTTTTGTTGCCTTAGTTACTATGTTCTGATTCAAAAATTGAGGAACAAACGTTAAGCATTTCTTTATTTTCTTCTAGAAAAAAAAAGCTTCATTCATTATTATGAATTTATTTGTCGCACATGAATTATAAAGCCTAATTGTATCAAATATTCTTTGACCTAATTTCCAAATTTCTAAATTTTAGTACACAGTTTTGTTATCTTTGATTTCTGAGTGATAAACATATATATATATATCTGTACAAATACGGTATTTTCAAAATACTCGTTTTAGAGCTTCAAGATAAAGGTTTTATTTAATTTACCTAATGTTCTTAGTGTTTTTTTTTTAAGATTTTTATTTTATTTTTATTACAAAGTCAGATATACTGAGAGGAGGAGAGATAGAGAGGAAGTGGAGCTGCCAGGATTAGAACCAGCGGCCATATGGGATCAAGGCGAGGACCTTAGCCACTAGGCCATGCTGCCAAGCCCTCTTAGTGTTGTTTTGAAGAAAATCAAGTTACATTCTATATCTCTTTGACAATACGAATTGCTTTTGCGTTTTGCAATGATGTGATATGTTTCTTAATTGTCTTTTATTCCTTACAATATTACATGACATTTTCCCATACTGTTTTGGCAGCTGGCTTTTGTGAGAGTAAGCTTTTAGAGCAGATTTCTACACAATTAAATTTGGCATGTATTAAGGGTCATGCCCTTTACTTTCTTGATTGTCTTTTATGAGAAAGTTTCCAAATTTAATTACTGCAACCAGATAGATTCATCAGTTTTCACAAATTTATTATTAATGGGATATTAGTATTGAAGTGTCAAGTAAATAGGCAATCTGTAAACAATTAACTTTCAAAAAACACATTTGAATTAGAAAATGTTAAGTAGAGGAAGCTGGAAATAATTTGTATAACTCAAATTTTGTGATAAATGTATGTACAGTTGTGAATTTTTGTGTGTATTGTCTACATTTTAGTGATTCACTTCTATTTAATTATACCACTGAGAACATAAAACATCTATTTACAAAAAAATGTCTTTACATCAGTAATTCTTTATTGCTCTCATTCTCAAAGTATCAATTAACCTAATCTTGAGTCAGAAAATGTCGTATATGTAGTATGACAGAGTGCTGTCACTCCCGCGGGACAGAGTGGTGATTTCTGGGTTTCCAGGAATAACCTATTGTTAGTGGAGATCTACTGTCATAGATATTTCTCCTGCCCTCTTACAGTTCCTTATTTATATTTCAGGATTTGCAGTACTGACTGTGAGTTTTATGAATACTCCCTCCATAAGAATTAGAATAATTAAGATAGAGAATCATTTATAACAATCAAAACATCTGGAAACCCGTCTTAATTATTTAATGATTAAAAAATGTTTTTAGCTAGTAATGCTGAAAACTATTATTTATATTTCTTTTAAGAGGACGTAATGATTAAAATGTTCATTGGAAAGATAACCTTGAAAAATAAAATCCATCGGAATTATTCAACCTGAGTCTTAAGGCCTTGTTCAGTTCTGGCCATCAGCTAATATTGCAGGTTGTATTTTTTGTTTCCTTGATGAAATTTATGAAATTACTTTAAACATCAGTGAATTTTCATTTTGATTTTAGCCACAATGATATGTTGAATATATGCAATTATTTTATGAAAAAAATGTAAGAATATTTAATCAAAATTGTAATGAAAACTTTTCCAGGGTTTGAGCTTTTAACCAATATTAATAAATTTTTCTCCCTAAGTTAAAATCAAAATAAGCCATAACCAATAGTGAAAATCACTTTCCATTACTGAATGATTTTAAGTGGGGGTAGGAAGATCAACATGAAAACACATCTCCTTCTTTCTTCACACCTGCTGCACAGAACAAAAGTTGCAGGATCAAAGACAAATGAAAACAGACAAATGTCTGAAAATTTTTCACTTTTCAAATTAGTATTAATATAAAAAGAGTCACATATTTCATGGGTACAATAATAAAGTAACCATTTTTCTTGCATTCTTTCCTGCCTTAATCACCTCCTTTTAAATTTGCAAACCACAATTTAAGATCAAAGGCCCATCACACAAGTAGCAAAGCCTTGGGATCCTGCACCCACATGGGAGACCTAGAAGAATCTCCTGGCTCCTGGCTTCAGATGGGCTCAGCTCTGGCCATTGTGGCCACCTGGGGAATGAAGCAGCAAATGGAAGATCTTTCACTCTGCCTCTCCTCCCCTGACTTTCCAATAAAAAATCTTAAAAGAAAAACTTCTGCTTAAAATGTCCCCTGTTGATTTTACTGCTCCATACTAAACATAAGTTATCATTTGCAAGTTCCTTACATAGTATTTTTTTATTCTTATTTACAGTTTTACAATTTTATGATTTATACGACTTCCTCCCTCCGTTGCTCCCCCTTCCAACCCTATTCCCTTCTGCTTGTTGTCGCCTGGGTTTCATAGTAATATAGTCCTTCTGCTATAGTCTTAACTCCAGCATTCTGCCCCTTTTAGTGGGCCACAACTTTGCTTACATAGTATTCTTATCATTCTGCTATTCCAACATTCTCTTCTAAGTAATCCCGTAACAGGAGCTGCTGAGCCCCTTAATCTATTTAAGAGATAACTTTCCCACAAATGTCTAGCAAGCACTTTCAGTACTATGGGATCTCACAGGTGTGCTTAAGGTATATTTTAATAAAAGGTGCCTGAAAACCAAAGGTGTTTAACAGTTGTTGGGTAATGAATAGGAATAAAGATGAAATGACTCTGGGTAAATAAAAATGTCAACATAGTGTTTTATGGGATTTAGAATGCTCTTTTGAGCTCTAAATTTCAGATGAATCATTATTTCAATAACTACTTACATATGATACCAATTTATATCTTTAGATTTCAATCAAATATTTTCATTCATTTTATCACCTTTATGTCCGAATTCCTTCACTATGCTACACTAAGAATTATAGCTCAGAGAAATGTTAATTTCTATGGAACATTGATTGATCTAGTCTAATTTCAAATTAGGATAGAGGTACAAACTGATTTCTCTAATATTTCTAATAAAAGATGTTTGCTGAAGCAATTTAGGAAGACAAATAAAATAGATTTGTTATTTTAAAAGCAATCATTAATTAAAAGCTCTCAATTATCTGTAAACTTTTTGTGATTAGTAACCAGCTTGTAACGTTTTATTAGAGTTGTTGGCTGTAAAAAAACAAAATCACTATTATATAAGTCTTTACATCTCTATCAAGCAGTAAACCATAAACCATATTTTTCATTAAATGTCAAGATAAATTTTGATTGGGTTTTTTGCTAGAACTTGTGTCATCTTAAGCTAAAGAATGTGTCTGCATCATAGCTACAGTGTAACATAAAAACTAGTGTTCAAAGTCAGATTAAATAGCATCTTTATTATTGTCTATGATCATGATATTTTAGATACTGATATCAATTAATCAGTAAATATGCATTATTTCCTACAATGGGTTATTTATATTTTGATCAATGAAACATAGTCTGTGAACCCAACCAAAACTTTGTCTTCAACGATCTTATTTTTCATCCTCAGAGTAGACCTAATGGATTTGTGATTGGTCATCTTCCTCTGGAACTGTATCAGACACAGCACTGGATTTCTCTTCTTCCTTCAATGTCCTGCTCCCAAGATAACAATAACTCCCTGTTGCCTTAATTTTTATGCTGAATTCATTCCCCAGATCACATTGACCTGGCTGTGCATATTTTTAAAACAAATTATGTATTTGCTTTTGTTTGTTTACCTACTTATCTATTAATTTATATTGGAAAAGCAGACTTTTAGAAAGAAGGAGACACTTAGATGAAGAGTTTTTGTCCGATGATTCACTCCTCAAATAGCCGAACCAATCTGAAGCCAGGAGCCAGCACCTTCTTCTGAGTCTCCCATGCGGGTGTAGGGCCCCAAGGCTTTGGGCTGTACTCCACTGCTTTCCCAGGCCACAAGCAGGGAGCTGGATGAGAAGTAGAACATCAAAGACATCAACCGTTGCCCATATGAAATCCAGGAAGTTGCAAGGCAAGGTTTTAGCCACTAGGCTACCGCACAGGGCCCTAGCTTTGTATCAATAATGAAAAGATTGATCATTATTATTTCTAAAGATTTATTTATTTTTATTTGAAAGGCAATATTTACAAAGAGAATAAGGCAAGAGAGAGGGAGATCTTGCATCCATCTATCAGCGGATTCACTCCCCAACTGAATGCAATGGCTGGAGATGAGCCGATCTGATGCCAGGGACTTCCTCCACTTCTCTCACATGTGTTCAGGGGCCCAAGGACTTGGAACAGGCTCTGATGCTTTCCTGGGCCAGAAACAGGGAGTTGGACCCAAAGTCGAGTATTGGATAGGCCCCGCCGATCAGTGTTAATGAATTTCCAAACATGATTACCAATGAAAAGTGTTATGATGTGGATAGAATGTCCTTCTTTGTTTAACACTACTTACTATGCATCTTTGTAAGTGATGCTTCATTTTATTGTTATTTCACGATAACTCAAACGATAGATTGCATAGTATACAGGAAATTGACCAAAAAAATAAAGTGTATTTGAAAGGCAGAGATACACATGTAATGGTAAGATATTCTGTCTGCTGGTTCACTTCCTGGATGATCTCAATGGCCAAGGCTGAGCCAATCTGAAGTGGAGAGCCAGGAATGGGTTATTTTTCCAGGCCACTAATAGTGGAGCAGCTGGGACAAGAATCAACACCCACATGAGATGTCGGTGTCATGAGCAGTGGCTTCATCTGCTCTGCCGTCATGCGAGCCACCTGCAGTCTTTTAAAATATCTGAATAATCAGTTTCGGACAAGTATTCAAAAATCATGCACAACAACGATGTGATAAATAAGGGCGCAGAATTCATTTTACTGGTGATAGAGCTGCCTGCCAATAAAAGCTTATCTCTAGTTTGCCCAAGAATTTTGGAGAATAAGCTTAGCAAATGTGCATGTTCACTTCCTCTGTCGCCTAACGTGGGCTAATAAATGCACTTAATGTCTATGATTAAAATGCATGAGTTCCTTCATTATTAAACCATTCTTAGTAACAGCTAGATTCAAATTTTAATTATTTTAACTACTTGCTAAAAACGTCTAGTTTCTATTTTATTTTGAAATCTTATTCCAGATTTCATTCTAGGGGCAGAGGGTGCACTGGGGGAAAAAAAAACAACAAAAATGTAAGCTCTAAGCTAGTCACAAGGGACTTTGGCGCCATCTTGTGGCGCATGGTGCTATGTTTCTGGTTTGTCTTTTCCGGAATGAAAACGACTACATAAATATCTTGGATTCATAAATTTATTATGAAAGTTTAAAAATCCACAAATATGTTTAAATTGAAATGCTATTTGGTTATTCGGTGCAATAATGCCATGTTAACTCCTGTTTTCATTTCTTCACTAATAGTGCCTAAATTTTAAAATCTTTGCTCCTTCATTCACCATAACCAAATTCTACTCACTCATTTACACATGGCTCAAAATAATACCTCCTCTATGAAAATTTCTTGAACCACTCTAGGTCTCAAGAGCTAATCACTTAAATCACTTAAATTTAAGTTACACTTAAATGTCAGTTAATACAAATCGGGACTTTGCTGTGCCAGTGGCAAAGGTATCTGTCCACACGACATTAGAAATCACTTTAAAGTCCTGTTGTAGGACGGGCTCATGTTGGTCCTCATCTCTTTGTCAGAGGTCCAAGAACTTCATGACCATGTGCTCATCCGGATCCTTCCTCCGGGGAACCAGACTGGCACCCTTGCCGACGTCCCACTTGGGAGGGTTTTGTCTGAGCGTGCTGTGGTACAAGATTCCTGCTGATTCTTGGCCCTGTCACAAATGGAGCCTCCTCAGTCGATGATGCAGCCCTTTTCCTACCATTATCGTATCTGGTTTTACATCTTTCCACTTCACTGCGTTTGTTACATATATAGAAACTGTAAATGTTTAACCAATTTCAATTTTTTTTGTAAAATTTTTAGTTGTTTATATATGTAGTTATATTATCATCCCACAGTAACTTCTTGGATTTCTATTTGGATACCATTTATCTCTTTCTCTCCCTTCTCTCTCTCTCTCTCTCTCTCTCTCTCTCTCTCTCTCTCTCTCTGTCAGCTTAGCTGTTCTGGCAAGAATTTCTAATGTTAGTGTTGAACTGAAATATTGTAAATATGGATAACATTATCATCTTCCAGATTGAAGAAGAAACGGCCTATGTTGTTCCCACACAGTGCATTGCTATCTGTGGACGTATCATTTAGAGCCTTTTCCCCACTCATAACTGGTTCAAGGTTTTTAACCAGGAAAGGATGATGAATTGTGTTAGCTGTCTTCACTTCATCTAATAAAATATTGAAAATAAAGCAAAACACACAGTAGAACTTAAATTGATTTGCAGGATGCACTCATAAGCCACTAATTAAAAGCAAATTTTCTGTAGCAAAATTTCCAATTAATTGTTGTGCTATTTTTGGATCATTATAAAGAAACTCTATATTCAATAATGTACTGATATTATATATATTTTAAGATGTATTGATTTTTTTTCATGTGACAAGCAGTTATGCAGAAAGGAGAGAAAATAGACACAGACCTTCCATCCACCACATCTCCTAGCTGCAACGGCCAAAGATGAGCCCATCTGACAGAAGGAAGCTGCAACTTCTCGTTTCCCATGTGGGTCCAGGGTCCCAGATCTCAAGGGTTTGAGAAATCAGATGCTTTCCCAGGCCAGAGGATTAGCCTATGGAGCCATGGGACCAATTTCTAAATATACTGTTCTTTTGCCTTGGTTTTCTAAAGAGAATTTTGTATTCTGTTTTTCTAAAGGTAACTTTATGTCTTCATTAAACCCCCCTGGGAACTTAATTCTTAATAAAGAGAAGAAATCGTCTTACTAACAGGATTCCTGAAATTCTATCAAACAGAATTCAAAGGGAGAATTGATCATGTTTTCCTCATTTTAAATACAGTATATGAAATCAGTATTAAAGACCGAATTCCATTTTCACGTGGTGTATCTAATATGTATATGTTACTTAACATGACACTTATATTCTATAATGCATAAAGGCATAAATTTTCTGAACTTACCTCAACATGTTTTTAAACCTTTTATGTGAATTACAAAGGCAATTTTTTTGTTTTTTTAAATCTTTTATTTATTATTACTATTACCATTTTAGGATGCAGTTCCATAGGCCCCTGGGATTTTCCTTATCCCCTCCCAAATTCCAACCCCCCCCCCCCCGTTGAGTTCCCCGTGTATCGTTACTCTAGTATAGTTCTTCATACTTAGTCTTTTTTTTGTTGTTGTTAAAGATTTTATTGTTATTGGAAAGCCGGATACACAGAGAGGAGGAGAGACAGAGAGGAAGATCTTCCATCCGATGATTCACTCCCCAAGTGAGCCACAACGGCCAGTGCTGCGCCGATCTGAAGCCGGGAACCTGGAACCTCTTCCAGGTCTCCCACACGGGTGCAGGGTCCCAAGGCTTTGGGCCGTCCTCGACTGCTTTCCCAGGCCACAAGCAGGGAGCTGGATGGGAAGTGGAGCTGCCGGGATTAGAACCGGCGCCCATATGGGATCCCGGGGCTGTCAAGGCGAGGACTTTAGCCGCTAGGCCACGCCGCCGGGCCCCATACATAGTCTTACGTACCTGGCAGAGCGATTATACCTGGCATAGTGCCTCTTTTTCCAATTCAGAAGCTGAGTTTGATGCTTGTGGAGTGTGGTTCATTGTTTCACATCTGGCGGCTCGTTGTGAATGTACCTGTGATGCAGAATTGTTGGTGACTTTGTTGATACACATTCCAAGGAGTCTCTTCTGCAGGGTGTCTTTGTTTCTGGTTTTGGTAGAGAGCAATTCTTGTTTATGTTAAAGGATATGAGTTGACTGCTCAGGCTCAGCAAGCATTGGCAAGACAACCGCACTTGCTATTTCCATCCTATAGCAATGAAATACTGAGTTCAAGAGGCCCAAGCAATAGTATCAAACCTCCACCAGGGAAATGGCTCCCAAGTGTCATTCTAGCCTTTGGAGCAGTATGCCTGCGTGCAACATGCCTTAGATTGTTTTTGTCATCTAATAACATACCTAGACTAGAAAATATAAGTGTTGAATACAAAAAAATCAATTACGTTAAATGAATATATTATCCTTACTGTGCTTGTCCTAAGTTTAAATAGAAAGGTCTTTAAAACTGGTGTTTCAGAAAGAATGTGAATACATTCAACTTGACTATTTATTCAATTTATTCAATGAAGTATTTAGTTACTGCTAAGTACGAACTAGAACATATTTCCGTGATCTAGCAAGCAATTACCTCCTAGATAGCAAACATTCATAGATAAGCCTAGATCCTTAATAAAATTGGCATATTCAATGCATCTTAATAAAATTTGAAAGTTAAATAAATTGCATTTTTTCTTAAAAAGTAGAACAGTGCTTAACAACGTAGTGAAGGACTTCAGATAATATCCTAATTTAAAAACAATTTATAGTTGAGGCAGTATTTCATATAGCTAGCATATCTTATTAAATCAGTTTTGAGAAATAATGGCGGGCCCGGCGGCGTGGCCTAGCGGCTAAAGTCCTCGCCTTGAACGCCCCGGGATCCCATATGGGCACCGGTTCTATTCCCGGCAGCTCCACTTCCCATCCAGCTCCCTGCTTGTGGCCTGGGAAAGCAGTCGAGGATGGCCCAAAGCTTTGGGACCCTGCACCCGCATGGGAGACCTGGAAGAGGTTCCAGGTTCCTGGCTTCGGTTCGGTGCGCACCGGCCGTTGTGGCTCACTTGGGGAGTGAATCATCGGATGGAAGATCATCCTCTCTGTCTCTCCTCCTCTCTGTATATCTGACTTTGTAATACAATAAATAAATCTTCAAAAAAAAAAAAAGAAAGAAAGAATGGCAATTTAATTAGGAAGGTGAAATTTCCTTTTTTGCAATCAGCTGAAAATAAAGTTCAGCAATGATTAAAAAGCACCAGGAACAAAACTATTTGTTTTGACAAAACAGAGCAAAATCATTAATCTTCATTAATACTCTAGTTCCAAAATAACAACTGTATACATTATATAAATAAATAATGAATATAAATGTTTAATTTTGTCCTCTGGTGGATAATGCTTGGAATTGAAGATAATACCCAGAAATTTTTCGAAGTCCCAAAACATATTTATATACATGTTTTCATAAATTTTTTGAGGTAGATATATGCAATGACTTCATGGTCAATTAAATTTTGTAGAAAAGTATTGGTCAACTACTTGGGTTAGAAACTTTAGAGTGTTAGCAATTAATCAGATACAACTTTTGTTTATTTCACTTACTTGATAAGTAGCCTTGACTGTTAGTTAACTTTCTGGGGTTCAAGCCTGAAGTCTTGGACTTCTAAAGAACTTGAGCAGTTTTTTCTTTTTATTTCTTTCCTCTTTTCATCTCTGCTCTTCTTTTCCTTTCTTTTTCTTTCTCTGTGTGTGTGTGCATGCCTGTGTGAGTGTGTGGAGTGTAATGAATAAGGAAAAGTTGCAAGAATAAGGCATTTACATAGCATTAATTTTTTTTTAAATCCCACTTTCTAATCCTTTGACTTGCTAAACCACTGAATACTTCTTCCCTTTCTGCAGGACAAATCTTGAATAAGGATACATAGGCTAATGAGTGGAATGATTCTGTCTCTTAATTCATTTTATTTTCCATATAAGTGGAACCCACTTGTGCACATCAAAGTCACAGTCTAGGAACTCCAGATCAAAGAGGAGCAAGATAAGAGAATAAATCACATGACCATGAATCTCTTTAAGTGGTATTCATGTGTAAACATTGTTATTAAATAAAAACCCGATGAAATCCATTGTAGCTTCAAGTAATCCTTTGTTTTTCTTACTTGATCAAGAAAAACTGCTCATATTACTTGAATATTGTTGCATTTTTGTTTGATGAGTTGTGCTGCAAACCTATTTCTGGAAGAAAATTGACTCTTTTCTCATGAGGAAGATAACTTTTTTTCTCAGATTCATTTATTTGTATATTTGATACTACATTAGGTACTGGTGTTTCCTAGAAGCGAAAGAAGTGTAAATTAAAAACCACAAAGGGGCTTCTCACCTCACTGCAGTTAGAATGGCTGTAATTTGAAAATGGGGAAATAGTAAATGGTGCCAAGACTGTTGAAAAGGCACTGCAATGCAGTTGGTGGGGATAGGGGGTTCTTGGGAGGGATATATATATATGTATATATATTTTCTTTTCACCAAGTAAATAATCTTATAAGTGAAGTTCCTCTAAAAATAGGAAAGTAGTTTAGATGTTTTAATTATTCAGCATTACAGCTAATGTAAGATTAATGTTTGATTTTTAAGTTAATAATTAGTGAGAGTTTTGCCTCTGCTGTATTTCAAGTACGTTGTAAACATTCCTGCACCCAAAAGATCAATTTAAATACATTTGCTAAATACTCTTGTTGGATAAAAGTGTATTGTTAATATCTTACCCAAGTATTACATTGACAGTTTTAATCATAACCAATTGAAGGTCTACAGAAAATGTTTTCTTTTAAAATTGGAGTTTATTTAGTTTCCTATTTCCTACTTCAATGATGCTTAGCATAGGAGCTTCTGAAGCCTGAGGTGCACGAATCATTTTTGGCTTGGTCTTCACTTGATGTTTGTTTCTCATCAATACTGTCCTCATGATCAGACCATGTCCATTTCAATACCAAATTAATAACTTGGAAAAGCAAAAAATAAAATCACTTCCAGAGTTAATCTTATGCTTCTGGCAGATAAAGATTTTTGTTATTTGATCTTTCGGTTGAGGATCTTATTTGAGGCATCTCAATAAAATGAGCAAATCAAATTTCAAGTGAATAAATAAGACATATGAATAAGAAGTAGGGCTGTTTTCACAAAAGTTAGATGTCACAATCAGTAGAATATAATAAAATAAATAAGAATTGTACAATTTATTCAATAGATAGAAACAACATGGTTTAAAGACTGCATATCTCAAATACTATGATTGAGATTTCTGCATGGTATCACATAAATAAATATTCTAGTTCACTACGAAGTTGTCATTAGCCTTGCCTGATATTATCTAACCTTTTGCCAATCATTAAACTCAAGGAATGTTCATTTGCAAAATTGCACCAATTATTTTGAACTTCAATTGTGTATCCTTACTTGAACATAAGGTTCTTGAAAGCAAGCCTCATTTCATGCATTTAGGACAATACCTAGAGTGTAATGGACTCACACATTTTTTAGTAAAAAAGTAACTAAAATCTGTATTATTTCAGAAACTTTCCTATTCAGCATAATCTGTCCTGACCCATTCACTTAGTAAACAGCACTCCTGGGCACTCTAACAACTTTGACTTTAATGTGCTCATTTTGAATTCCAATATGCTTTTTTGTTTTAAGATTTTATTTTTATTGGAAAGTCAGATATACATAGAGGAGTAGAGCCGGAAAGGAAGATCTTCATCTGTTGATTCACTTCCCAAGTGAATGCAATGGACAGAGCTGTGCCAATCTGAAGCCACGTGCCCAGAGTCTCTTCCAGGTCTCCCGTGCTGGCACAGGGTCTCAAGAATGCTTGAATCCTTGAATGCTTTCCCAGGCCACAAGCAGGGAACTAAATGGGAAATGGGCCAGTAGGATGAGAACAGATGCCCATATGAGATCCTGGAATGTGCAAGGCGAGGACTTTCGCAGCTAGGCTATGGTGCCAGGTCCTGAATTCCTAACGCTTTTAATTGTACTTTATTTCTTATTGCACTTACGTGTTTGTATGTATATATTTTCTAAGCTTTGTAGGTAGTCGACTGATGTTCAAATGCATTTAATGCTTCCAAGTATAAAATTTAGGTTTGAGTTCTATAAATTAAGCAGTGATAACTAATTACTTGACTGAAGTGAGAAGCATGAATACATCATTTACTTGCAGACCTCCCTTAGGTGTTAGCCTTCCGCTTCTAATAAAGAGGAAACGTTGTAAAGACACTGAAGATGAAGTCAGTTAGAATCAAATACGTCATTACCAATGGGATAGCTGGCTGAGAATGGAAAACCAACTCAATGATAGACATACTTTATAACCATCAGTAGATTTTGCTAGTTTTAATTTCTTTTACACCAGTGAAGGCAGAAGTTTTCGCAACATTTTTTAATAATTTTTAAGAGACTTTGATGTATTAGGCACAGAGAGAAAGAGGCTGAAACAGCAAGAAAGAAATCTTCCGCCTGTAAATACGCTTCTTCAATACTCACGGTATGCAGATCTGGGAGGAACTGAAGCTCAGAGCTAGGAATGCCATACTGCTCCTCTACATGTGTGTCAGGGACCCGTGTACTTGGACCGTCGTCCAATCCCTGCTGAGGACCTTTAGCATAGGATGTGTTGACAGTGGAACAGCCGCGGCTTGAGCCAGTACTCTTACATGAAATGCTGTCATATACAGAGGTTTAATCCACTGCTCTGCCACAGTAGTCCCTTTCATGTAAATTTTCAGGATTTTGGTATGCATGATTTAAAAATATTTTCTTTTTAAAAAATATTTATTTATTGTTATTGCAAAGTCAGATACAGAGAGAGGAGGACAGACAGAGAGGAAGATCTTCCGTCCGAAGACTCACTCCCCAAGTGATCACAACGGCCAGTGCTGGGCCAATACGAAGCCCAGAGCCAGGAATTTACTCCAGGTCTCCCACGTGGGTGCAGGGTCCTAATGCTTTTGGGCCATCCTGGTCTGCTTTCCCAGGCCACAAGCAGGGAACTGGATGGGAAGCAGAGCTGCCGGGATTAGAACCGCTGCCCATAGGGGATCCTGGTGCATTCAAGATGAGGACTTTAGTTGCTAGGTCATGGCGTCAGACCTTTTTTTTTTTTTTAAGATTTACTTATTTTTAATTAAAAAATATTTTTTAGCAAAATCAAAACATTTTAATTTTGTTTTTCTACTGATTCTTTGCAATGCCACTATAACCACAACTTCTTAAAAAGACATTTCTTTGTCTTTTAATACAAATGTAAAGACAAAGTATAAAATGAAAGAATAATTGAACTACTGATGTCCTGCTATATAGTATATTTAGAAAAAAAGTATATTGGTAAGAACTACGTGACTTTTGAGCAATAAAGTATATATATATTTTTAGATGTTAAGTTATCTCTAGTTTATTTATTTATATATTTATTTATTTTGCTTTTTTTATTAATTCTTTTCTCCTCCTTCGACCACTCTATCCATCCAACCATCCTCTCCACTCCTCCTCCAACCCTCTCTCTCTATCCATCCATCCTCTCCACTCCTCCTTCGACCTCTATCCATCCATCCTCTCCACTCCTCCTCCGAACCTCTCCCTCTATCCATCCATCCATCCTCTCCACTCCTCCTCCGAACCTCTCCCTCTATCCATCCATCCATCCTCTCCACTCCTCCTCTGACCTCTCTCTATCCATCCATCCATCCTCTCCACTCCTCCTCCTCTGACCTCTCTCTGTCCATCCATCCATCCATCCATCCTCTCCACCCCTCCACCTCTGACCTCTCTCTATCCATCCATCCATCCTCTCCACCCCTCCTCCTCTGACCTCGCTATCCATCCATCCATCCTCTCCACTCAGGTTATCTCTGGTTTAAATTCAGTGTTTTCTACAGTTGTTTTATTCATGGTAAGCAATATAAGTGAGGATAATAATATACATTAATTTGTATTTCTGTGTCCTTTTAGAGACATAACAGTATTTTGATCAATAACTTTCCTTTCTATTAACAATATGTAATTGCTAACATCACAATATTTTAGCTTAAAAATACTGTAGCCTATATAGATTCCAGCGGCATTTCATATTTAGGGTGGTTTAAGTTACAGCCAGATCATTTTAAAATTTAATCCATTACAATTCAACTTGCTAACAATGCTTCTAGCTATTAGTAAAGACAGAAAATAAATGAGGTCAAGCTGAATATCATGTGAAATTTAATTGGGATCTTTCTCCTGAGCCAATACCAAATTAATATTCTCTCAATCTTTTATAATTGAATGTAATATTCTGTTGAGCAATGCAATTAAACATCAAAGCAGATGGTAATAAAGAAGATAAAAATTCTTAACCACTTGTTGAATCACAGGTAGTATTTGCAAATGTACAGGAAGCATTATAACAGAACACCTGGTTAATTATTGGACTAGAGTCCTCTCAAAGGCTAATATGGATTGAAAACATTTATTGGACACGGTGCAGTAGCCTAGTGGCAAAAGTCCTTGCCTTGCATGTGCTAGGATCCTATATGGGTGCTGGTTTGTGTCCCGGCTGCTCCACCTCACATCCCGTTCCCGTGGACTGGGAAAGAAGTCAAGGACGACCCAAAGACTTGGGCCTCTGCTCCTGTGTGGGAGACCCACAACAAGCTCCTGGCGCTTGGCTTTAGCTTGGCTCAGGCCCAACTGTTACAGCCACTTGAAGAATAAACCAGCGGCTGAATGCTCTTTCTCTCTGTTTCTCCTTGTCTCTTTTAAAAAGAAAAACAAAGCAAAACAAAAAGGACAACATTTATTATTTTACTCATCAAGTTTGATGAAAACTAAAAAACACTATACTGAATGTTTATATAAGTCGTATCGCATGCAGTGATATATCTACCATCACAGGGTATTCCAAGAGCACATTTTATTAATTTACTCCACATTTTAGTTTTCAAATTTTCAGTAGAAAATTTTCAAATTTTGTAACCAGCACAAACATGAATGAAATGCACTACCCTATATCAATGCAAACGATTCATAACTGAACTTACCTCAGCCTAATATATGTGACATCATAGCTCCTTTCACTTGTCAGCATTGCAAACATGAAGTTCATGAAAACACTAACTTTCATTTGTAAGGTATAGACTCTGCTAGAGGATGTAACATTGAGTGAAGATTTGAATTTGTAATTTTTAGATTGATATTAACTCTATCCAAAATTAATATCACTATATAAGATGTGCATAAAGATGAAAATGTCCAAAATACGTGTTTTAGACAGTGTCATTATTTCATATTTATGTTTTCTCATTAAAATTTTCTAGCTTTTAAGAATCCATATTGTTTTGTTATTTCCAAAGTCCATTATGCACAAGGAATCAGGTAGCTGATAAAAATAAAATTATCTTCTCGTTGCAGGACTAAGAAAGTTCAAGCAATATTCAGCATAATATTTTCAGTTGCATGTTTATTTATGCTTTCCCATGTGAAATAAATTATTTCTTTTTAAGGATAAAATATAATGCATTGTATTTCAGTGTAGAGAATATATGGGAGTTCATTCCATGTGAGAGTATAAATCACCTTTATATTTGTTTCTGTTGATAGACATTTAAGCTATTTCCATATCTCCACTGTAGAAGGAAGATGATAATCAAAGGGTAAAAGTTTCAATTGTGAAAGTTGAATGGGCACAAAGATCTAAAGGCTGTCCTAATGATCTTTGACTACACTGCAGGTTTCAGGATATTGTGCTTTTATCCATACTTATCTTATATCTTATAATTTTCCATGTGAATTCTGTGGCTATAAGACTATAAATTGTTTAGAAGCAGTTGATGCATTTTCTGCATTTGTAAGTGTGACATACACACAGAGATGGACAAACACACACACAAACGGGGTTAGGGAGATAGAGAAAGCTTCATAGGCTAGTTCACATTTCCAATGGGCTTCAACAGCTGGGTCTGGTTCAGGCCAGAGTTATGGGACCAGAGACCCATCTAGGTTTGGCATTTAGCAAGCAGGTGCCTCAGTATTGAAGCCACCTTCTATTGCCTTTCAGGTGAATTAGCAGGCAACCTTATAGAAAGCAGAGCAGCTGGGGCAGCTTACCTCTATTGTCACAATTCTATTCCCTCCCCATACTTTTACTTTACCCAAATTTTTGTCTGTTGCTAATTTCTTATTCAGACCCCTTTACATAAAACTACAGTTTGCAATTTTAAAAATTCTTTTTCAATGTTTTGAGATGTCTTTATGTCTGGTATGAAGGCATTCTACAGAATTCCCTTGGTTCTAATCAGCTGACAGTGTTTACAATATATTTTGTTTTCTTATTAATCTTCCTCTTACCTTACCCATAAAGGAAATTGGGGCACCACAAAATGTGACTGCTATGACTGCTGTCTTTGTTCTTTATGACATTTTTGAAAATTGTAATTATTCCTGAACATTGTTGTTGCATGGATGTGGCTTTATATCTTAGATAATTTCTGGTATTTATATTTTGTTGTTATAAATGCATGTATATAGAATAGAATAGAATAGAATAGAATAGAATAGAATAGAATAGAATAGAATAGAATATATAGTTTGTGGACTCTAGCAACAATAACTTTCTACATTAGTAAAGCACTTCCAGCCTCCTCTTGCTTATTTCTAGCCTGGTATATATTTTTGCATCATTTTACTTTCAGGATTTAAAGCAGTTATTTCAGGTAAAATATAGTTGCATTGTTTTCCTTCCAATCTACCTTCTGTCTTTTGATCTGAATGTTTTAAAGTTTAAATTCATTTTTAATATTTATGTCTGTTGCTTTGCTTTCTGCATGTCATTTCTAGTGCTGTTTGTCTATTTTTATTTTATAGACTTTGCTTTAGATATTTTCTAACGCTTTTGACTAGCTTGTCACTTTATTTAGTATAGTGATGTCTCAGCTGCTTTTTTATATTAAAAGCGATTGCTTTTCAAGACAACAGTAGCACTGGAACAAGGGGGAGTGGGGTTGGAGCAAGATTAAACAGCACAAAGTTCAAAATTCTTGCTGAGATTGAGGATTTCTTTTAAATTCTAAAAGCAAATGAATCTATTAATTCTACAAAACTGATGAAGAGCAAGTAGGATTGGGGAGACCAGGTGATTTAAGAAAGAATGGGTATATGGCTGGAACTGTACCTTTCTAATAGATTAAATCTGTCCCCTTTATATTAATAAAAATAAAGGTAAAAGCAGAATGACCTTGCATTGCATGTGCCAGCATCGGAGATTGATGCTGGTTCATGTCCTAGCTGTCCCACTTCCCCTCCAGCTCCCTGCTTGTGACCTGCGGACCTCGGGACCTTACATCCACCAGGGAGACCCAGAAAACGCTCCTAGTTACTGGCACTGCATCTGCTCAGCTCCAGCCGTTGTGGCCACTTGGAGAGTGAACCAGTGGATGTAGGATTTTTCTCTCTGTCTGTCCTTCTCTCTGTGCATCTGTCTTTCCAATAAATAAATTGATTAACAATAAATATATCTGAGAGAGAGTGGGAGAGAAAGAAAGAAAGAATGATCAGGTCCCCTTCTGATTCAGATCTAGAAATCACATTTTCCACTACATTATGTGGTTATAATTAAATCCCAGGACCAACTCATATACAAAGGAAGGAAAACTATAGTTACCTCTTGATGTGTTGGCAAGTCACAAAGGACCATAAATAATGGACAAAATAGTTGCCTCTTTCTTTTACAGTAGTCTAACACCGCTGATGGTCAGTGTCAATTTTGGCTATTTATTTGTTATTCCATAATAGAAGTAGCCAGGAATCATTGGATAAATGTTAAACAGTAGCTGTAGACAGAAAATAAAAATGGCATTTTGAGCTATCCTTTTTCTTAGTTTGCATACAATGGAATTTATTTGAATAGTTAATAATTGTGGGCTTGGTGCAATACCCTAGCAGCTAAAGTCCTCTCTTTAAATGCCCCGGAACCTCATATGGATGCTGGTTTTAATTGGGGCAGCTCCACTTTCCATCCAGCTCCCTGCTTGTGACCAGGGAAAGCAGTCGAGGATGGCCCAAAGCCTTGGGACCCTGCACCTACATGGGAGACCCGGAGGAAGCTCTGGGCTCCTGGCTTCGTATTGGCTTAGCTCCAGCCATTGCAGTGCTTGGGGAGTGAACAATTGGATGGAAGAGCTTCCTCTCTGTCTCTCCTCCTTTCTGTATATCTGCCTTTCCAATAAAAATAAATAAATATTTAAAAAAATAAGTGATACTTTGCAATCATCTACACCATATATTTAGAATTAACATAGTTTCCATAAGGTCACAAAACTTATGCATGTTGGAATTATTGTATGTTTCTGTAAAGGTCATTTATGTGATTTAAGTAAAGACTTAACCCAAGTGTAGATATGAACAGAGATTGCCAGGAAAGAAACAAAATTGTACTTTCAAAAAATGGTTGCTTGTTGAAAAATTTCAAAGAAACTGCAGCACTGAATCAACTCCAAGTAACAAAAATATAGCTAGAAATATGCCAGGAGACAAAACTAATACACCCAGTTTAAGATTGTCCACAAGCTAGCAATTAATAAGCAGAAAAATCACATTTTACAACATTCTTTCAGGAAATGCTTCTGTTTTATTTTTATGTTTAGTTTCAAAATCTCAGAGGGAACATGAAATTTCTTATTTTGTCTGAAATATCTTACTGTATTGTAAAAACAATGAGATAATCAAAGAGTTCAAAGAGAGATGTGTACATATTATCTATGCCATATAATTTCATGCTTTTGAAAATACAGTATAGTGATGTACAAAATATTTTTCCTTTTAAAATTGACTATGAATCTGTTCTAGAACAGGTAATAATTCTGTTCTAATTATAGAATTATAGATTCTATAGAATCTATAGAATAGATTGTAAATTAGAATTCTATAAATAGAATCTGTTCTGACTATAAAAATGAATTTTCATGAAACTCAAGATTCAAAGGATTGTATAAAACTACAAATGCTAATATTATACTCACACCTAACTAGTTGAAGTTTCACATTTTAATAGCCCCCACATTTTGAGTCAACTATATCAAAGACTTACCCTTTGTCAACATAATGGAGATACTGTTTTTGAACCTAAGTGATATGCAAAATAAAAATTGTAATAGATGGTGACTGGCATAAAACAAGTTCTCTGTTTTTCCTGATACCCTGTGTTGATATGCCAAGTATGCCAGTAGTCCATTTTCCTTTGAGTTAACTGTTTCCAGCAAAAATCTACCCCTGCTTTCTTTTGTTTTTTGGTTTCTCCTTTAGTAAGTTATGTATTTTGTATTCTCATCTCTTTTCCAGGAAATGGTAATGGTTTTCTTTCTTGTGTCATTTCCACTTTTGCTTTTCTAGTCTTTTGTCAACATAAGCTCCAGAAAAGTCTTTCAGAACACAGGACAGACCATATGATTTTCCACCCAGAATATTCCAAAGATTCCCAAGTTATTCATGTTGAATTAATAAGTACCTCAGTTTACCTAGAAAATATCTGAGTTTATTTGGACTCCTTGTACTGCTCTACGCTGTTTGGTGAGCACCAATAAGGGCTGCATTCCAGCACCCAATGGTGCTTGTGAGGGCTGCAGTGGGTGTAGAACAGGCTGGGCTAGAATTGTAACTGAGCATGGACTGGGTGTGTCTGGGCTGTAATATCCAACAGTAAGAACTGGAATGGGTGTAGACTGACTGGGCAAGGAAACTCTTCCTGCCAGGACAAGAGGTGGACAAATTCATTCTGGGCCAAGGACCCACCATTGTGTGCCATATCTGCCTCTGGGAGGAGACATGATAAAGGAGTTTGGGAAACTTTTTCGTCAGGATTCAGCTCCTGCAGGTGAACTCAAGATCCAAGACAAGGAGCAGCACAGACCAGGCCAGATTACAGTACTCACTGGCATACATATGGGTCATGTTTGGAGGCAGGCCATGCTGGGCCAGTTCATAACATCCACTGGCAGATCTGAGAAACAGCACAGGGTGCATTTGGGGCTGGATTGGGCCTCAACACCAGCCAGTTCACAATAAAGCCAGGACTAGGCACCGTCCAGACTGGGCTAGGCTGCAGCACCCACCAGCAAGAGCTGAAACTTGGGCAGACTACAACGAACCAAGCAGTAGCATCTGCTGGTGGATACCAAGTCATATCAGTCTGGGGTGCTGTGTGCCAGTCCATAAGCCACATTGGTGAGGGTCTTGTGGGGCCGGGGTCACCTGGCCTTGTTCCTTGGGCCCTGCTGAGAGAACTGGTCCTCCTCAGTGCAAAAGATGGAGAAGTGGACAGCAGTCCCTGATACACTCGGAGCATATGGCAGCTCACTGGGGCCTGAAGAGGACATATGCCACCATTGCAAAAGAAGAAGAGCAGAACAAAGTGGACAGCCACACCAGCCATGACAGCATAAATCTGGGCAAATTGAGAATGTAAAGCCAACTATGTCAACCAGTGGACATTGGGTTTCCTCATCCTTGGATTGCTGAGATCGACAGCATTTCAGAACTCTGAGAACAACCTGGGCAGAACCCTTGGGGTGTGAACCACATTAGGACAATAGGTTGGTATCAGGTGGCCATTCCCTATACCTGGGTACTGGGGCAGTGTGAAGGCTGGGTGTGGCTTCATCCCTTAGCGCTCCCCTTGCCCCAGAAACAGGAATAATAGAAAATTTGGAAACCATGATCACACCCACATTTCCCTAATCCTTGCTCTTTCCCATCCTGATCAACTATGTACACATGATCTAAAATAAACATTTTAAAAAATAGTGTCAAAAGCATTTTAGTGTTTAGACAAGATATACAACCATTTAGAGAACATTCACAATGATCCTATTAGTATATGAAGCTAAATGATATTGATCAACTCATTATCTGTCTGAAGCGATCTTTTATTGAATTAAATGAAAAACGTGAGTAGAAAAATCAGAAATATAAAAAATTCTAATGTTGGGGCCTTATAAGCTATATGGACACTTGTTTGTGTTCGATTCACTGCATTTCCAATCCAACTCTGCTTATGGCCTGGGAAGGCAATAGAGGATGGCCCAAGTCCTTGGACCCAAGCACCCAAATGACAGCAAGAAAAAAGCCCAGGTTTCCAACTTTTGATCAGCTCAGCTCTAGAAATCATTCTATTTCTTGAGAAAAATGGGAAACTAATTCAGTGTTTACAAGTAGCAAAGTTTGTGGGAAGTGAACCAGTGCATGAAAAAAATCTGTATCTCCCTGCTTCTCTATAACTGTTTTTCAAATAAAGAAAATAAATATTGCTAAAAATAAAGTAGTAAAGGATAAATTCCCTGAAGATTTCATAGGTAAAGCCTTCATTCTCTCGGTCTACTTTCTGCTGCTATCACAAAACCACAGAAGTTTCATTTGGCTCACAGATATAGTCTAAGTTCAAGGATACATATCTGGTGATGGATTTCTGCTGGCAGAATTCCACAATGTCACAAGGATTCACATGGCCAGACACATAACGTACCCAAAGCACACCTAACTAAGCTCATTTTTAAGTAACTTGTTAACCCTTTATGGCACAGATCAGATGACTGGATAAAGGATAGAGCCTACTTATAAGGATAGAGCCTTTATCACTGATTAAAGCCCCACTTTATAAAACTATTAATATCTCATAATGGTGATTCAATTTCTGCAGGAGTCTCAAAGGGCAAAAACACATTCAGACCGTTGCAATAAAGAAAAATAGTAGTGCATCAGGGACACCATTGATATATCCACATGTGCATAGTAATAAGGTGATTATTACTGCAGTAATAATTCCAGACCTCTCATGACATCTCTCCTCTAGAAAAAAAGGTTCTGTTTCTCTGTGCTGTATCCCAAGTGCAGCTAGAAATCTGGAGCTGTCCTAATTTAATTTCACACAATGAGCTGATCCTGTAAGTTCCAAAAGAGCTACTCTACTTAAATCTTATTCTTATCTATGTGGAAGTGTTCTCAGTCCTAACCAAAAATAAAAAAAAAATAGCACATAAGCTGTATTTTTTTGTCCTGAGAAGCTTAGATTCCTGCTGTAAATGTCTGGGTACTTTGAGGTGGTCAGCCTCACATGTACTCAGTGCTCATTCAGAGAATGGGGCAAGCAATGTGCAATCCTAGGTTTGTATTGTCTGTTAAATGTTGATTCGGCCATTTGCCTTGAGCTTTTAATTGTCAGGCGATTAAAGAAAATGTTTTCAATTTTTAAATATTTGGACTACATTTTTGACTAAACAGATAACCTATGAAAGAAACACTGATACTTCTAGATCAATTTTTATTGACTAAAGAGGAATGATTAAAAAGATTGGAAATGAAGTATGTGGTTATGAATGCATTTTATTATTTAAATTATTTTACCTCAAAAAATTCACTGTATTTTTTCATTTTATGAGTATCCCAATTTGGTATTACACTCTACACATTATGATCAACTATCTCAAATATAACAACCCCAATAACAACAACAAATTTTGTTAAAAACTGCATTGGACAGTAAAGAGAAGTAATGACGTAAAAAGGAATTACATCAAGCTGCTAAACTGCATTTGCAGGTTAGATTACACATAAGGAAGTGTGGCCTTTAAAGGTGACATCTTTTAATGATCAAAGAGATGAGTTTGTGTATAAATCTGAACATAATATAAAATAATATAAATCCCATAACATCTTGGAATTTATACAAAATCTCATTGAATTAATGGTGATTAATATTACCCAGGAAGGGGACATAGATATAAAATTAATCCTTTTTAAATTAATAATAAAATATGCTAGAGAAGAAAGAATATGGGGGCAAAAGGAACTTTGATGTGTTGTACATGGGAACAAAAAGGCTGCAAATATTATGGAAAACAATATGGAGATTCCTCAGAAATCCAAATAGATCTACCATATAAACCACTTGTTCTGGTTATAGAAATTACTTAAAGAAAATGAAATAAGCATATTTGTAGACCCATGTTTACAGTTATTCAACTCTCAATAAGTAAAATATTGAATTGATCCAGATGTCCACCAACTGATGACTGAGTAAGGAAATTACTCAGTTCATCTTGCAGTTTTCTGACCGTTTCAGCATTATTGTAGCAACTGCCAGTTTTGAGATTCTTCTGCCTCATTCACTCTATTAATGCAGATTTCCACTGATTTTTTCAATGTTACCCTGCATTTTTCATCTACAATAATTCAATTTAATTTTATTTCAACGCTGCTATTTCCTGTGTAACATATTCCTTAAATGACTTGAATTCCTGCATAATAATTTTTTTAACATTCTTTTCTGGCGTTTCATGGATGTCATCTTTGGTTAACTGAGGTAGACACAGTCTTTCCATGCAAATAACCTCATTGTGCCTGTGCCTCTCCTTTTGTCCTTGGCCACTGCAACTTTGATTCCAGATTCTTCTCCTTAGGGCTGATCTTTAAACTGTTTCCTCCAATATCTACAGGTCCATTTTACTGATACCATTCAGTGCCTAATCTTTGGGTACCATCATTTACATCCCTTTCTCTAGCGAGTTTCAGTTCCAGGCTGCTGTGTTAAGTTTCTGCTACGGCCTGCACAGCCACAGCTCCTGAGTTGCCACTCTTTGTCCTATGTGTTCCCATGCTGTGGCTGCACCACTGGCTGCTCAGCCTTTCTCCTGCTCCTGGTTTCAGCAGGGCCTCGTATTAGGGAAACACAAGCTGTGACTTTAAACTGGTTCACAGATCTGTCTGTGATGAACAAATCTGTCCATCACAAGGAATTTTTTTTTTTAATCTTGTTTTCTTTCCAGAACCTGCTGGACCTATTTTGGATGGAACCCATGAGATGTCAAATTATTATTTTCCTGATGAGACCAACTTAATACATTGAACTGGAAGTCTGAATTCTCTTTTGACACAGCTCTAGCTATAATTCCACACCAGCTCATTACTACAGCAAAGTTTTCTTATAACATGTATTGGTTTCCGACATCAACTAAATGGCAATCTCCACTAAGCAATGTAGGTGAATGAGCCACACCTTAAGAAGGTAGTAACATCATATTTTTTGAAATTATAAATAAATTACTTTCAAAATTGACAAAATGCCACTTGTAGATATTTTTCCTAGGCCTTTCCATAGTGCTTGGGTCCAGACACATTGCTTTGCTTACTGTTTAAAGAATCAATGGTGTAGGAGAATGAAGAAATTTTTAGAGAAATCTCCTTATATAAAAGTTATAAACAAAAAAACTTACAACTCATTGTAATTGTTAATTTTTTTAACTCATGGAATTTACTGGTATATAGTTGCTATATTTTTGTAGTGATAGAGACATTCATTTTAATATCTTTAATTTCCCTCTTCTCATTCTATTTTTATCTTTCCTTTTTAAATTTGCAAACAATTTTAGTTGAAATCCATGTGCTACATGTAATATAGCTTTGTAAGAAACAGTGGTTCATTTAGAAGGATAGTTCAGCCAGAGTAAACATCCAATGAGACAAATAGGGCATCTCTCAAATACTCAAGTGAGTATTGAACAGAAGAGACACGTCAGGATAACACGTGATTCCTGGGAAAGCACCACACTAAATGACTAAGGATGGCAGTATCGCTGCCTTGTCGTCAATCTTTGTCAAATAGCTTTGAAAACGACATGATTCTCAGCATAAGAAGTTCAGTTCACAGGAGGATATTATCTCAATAGCAGGGAACAATTACCCTTGCGTTGAGTATTGCTCTGGTCATAAGCACAACTGTTATAAAATCAGATCAGTCATCCCACCAATATGACCATGAAATCTGGAAGCCAATTGTAACTTCACTTCCCACAGGTATCCACAACTACACGAGCATTGCATTGTCCACCACTGATATTTCCACAACACCAAAGGCTTCTTTAATACTACCGTATAAGTCATCAAGTTTTCAATAAGGAAGTGTTTTACTTACTGTCCTCAGGCTACAAACATGCTCGCTCTCTTTTTTTTAAATTGCAAAGTCAGAAATACAGAGAAGAGGAGAGGCAGAGAAGAACTTCCGTCTGATGATTCACTCCCCAAGTGACCACAATGGTCGATGTTGCACCATCCAAAGCCAGGAGCCTCTTTCAGGTCTCCCATGCGGGTGCAGGGTCCCAAGGCTGTGGGTTGTCCTCCACTGCCCTCCCAGGCCACAAGCAAGGGAGCTGGATGGGAAGTGGAGCTGCTGGGATTAGAACTGGTGCCCGTATGGGATCCTGGCACATTCAAGGCAAAGACTTTAGCCACTAGGCCACCGTGCCAGGCCCTCTATTGTGTTTTCACATGTGCCTAGAAAAGAAAAGTTAAAGCTGCACATATGTGCTTGTAAGATCCAACAATCAGTAGGTAAAGATTGACACTGTGGTCCATCATTAACTTGGTTGTTAAAAGTTTTCATATTTCAGTTTGAACAATTCTGCTTAGTGTTTGTTTTCAAGGGCTGCCTGAGGACAGTTAAAGCTACAGGTCATGTCCATGTTAGCAGCCAGGTAACAATTATTCACCGTAGGGAATGGCAAGTGACAGTTACAGAAATAGAGATATGGAATCTATCCAGAGGAGTTGGCAGGTGTTTTGTGTAAGAGACAGAGGAGTGGGAGACTGCTCCTGTTGTTTTTGATAGGTCAGAGTCATATGGCAGAAAAGACAGATTCAAGACAATGTCAAATTTAATGGGTTTTCAACAGTGCACAAAGCTTCCCCTGGGTTGTTTCCTTCATTGGAAATGATTCAAAGGTGGTTTCAATAGACAGGAGTCATTAATGTCCCTCCCAATCACATATGTTCTGTGTTCTGTGGTAAAAGACAGCCTATTCTCAGGTCATCAAATAGTTGCCGTGTCTCCATCGTAACAAAATGACTATTATAGTTGTTGAAAATGTTTCTTTTGCTCATGTTTCCCTTCTTGCTTTGTTCTTTTGGAATGTATGATACAAGAAATGTAAGCTTAAATATAGAAAAGTTCTAAAGACTCATTTTGTTTCTCATTTACCCATATGAGAGTCAGTTTGTTCAGTGCAAATTAAAAAAAAATGGTGATCACCTTCTTGTTATAGAACCCTGTTCACCTTTGTGTAATAGAACCCTTTGAAGCTGATAAGAAAATTCAAGTACCTAAAGGATAACTATGTTTGAATCATTTATGTTGCCTTTTTTATTAGTCTTTTTGAGGGTAGTAGTAGACTCAGAAAAGTTTAACAGAACATTTAGATTCCCTATATACCTTCCTGCCCCTACACACGCATGTCCTGTTCCATGACCAGTATGCCAATTATAGTGATACATTTTATAATTAGTGAATTTGCACATACACATCATAATTATCCAATGGTGATGGTTTACATTAGGATTCACTGTTGATTTTATACATCCAAATGGTTTGAAGAGTTTTACGGTTGTATGCTTCCCCAGTTATTGAGAAGCATTTACTGTCTTAAAAACAAAATATACAGTTTTCTGTCATCTCTTGCCCTACCAACCCAACTCCTAGCTAACATTGGTCTTTTTTTAAACTACCTTCATTGTTTTACCTATTATAAAGTGTCAAGTAGTTCAAGCCATATAACATGCAACGGTTTCATGTTAGCCTTAGGACTTCTTATACTAATACATAGATTTTCTACCAACCACTTCAGCCTACATTTTTATGGAGGAGTTCAGAAAGCATCATGTCCAGGAATAGTCTGCATTTTATTCCACATTAAAAAAAAACCTGCACATTCCCTCAAGTCTTTAGCATGAACTAGAAGCAGGACATTCAATGAACAGAAAACTTAACAATGTCAAGGAATTTAGATACATGAAGTCAGAATTCTTGAATGTATTCTTTTTTTTATTATATTTTGGCAATCTTTACATTGCTAATTAGGGTAAAAAGGTACAAGGGTAAGACCGCCATTTCCCTATTGTTTCCTTCATATATCCAAGATAAAAGGAATATTGAGGGAGAAGCCCCACCCAGTCTCCCACCAACCCCAGGTCCCAGATGTAGGGCACGCTCCGAGATCCTTGCTCAAGTGGTTCTAATCATAAATCACTGCCAATCTCACCACTCCAGGTACGATGAGGCTGTTGAAGAATCCACTGATTGCCATAGTCCATCATAGAGTCTCCCCTTGTCCAGTATTTCGCTACCAACATATAGCTCAGGTGGTTGATTGACCTGCTCCATCTTCCATGTTTTCCTGGTTTATGTTCTGAGTCCGCCATTTCGATTGAGGGGAACCCCAAAGAAACTTGGAGGTGTTCCCAGACCAGATTCTTATATGTACTAGCAAGTACAGGGCCCGCCACAGTCCATCACCCCGATCAGCTGGTGGTTGCAACTGCTGGATTGGTTGTGTTCTCAGCCCCGACCTTCACCAGAACCAATGAATATTCTTAAGCAAATCTCAGTGCCCCACAATACCCCTAGATAGTGGTGAGTAAAGGAAATTCTTAAACAACTTCACAAGAACTCAATATGCATTAGCTCAATTGGTTCTGTAAAAATAAATAAATAAATAAATAAATAAAACAAAACAAAACAAAATGTATTCCACTGTTAGTTCAGAAACCATTTTCAATTTGGAGGGATGACAGATTGATTCAAGGACCGGTAAGATGTAATAAAAGTCTGCTAGTCAGACTCTAACAACATCACCAGCAACTGAAGGAGTATTCATTGTGAGGCATCACTAGCAGTCCTGAGAAGGGACTCAAAATCTGATCAAACGAAATCTTCCAGGAGCATGTGGGCATTAAATCTTCCTCAACGGTAGGTACGGATGTCAGTAATATGGTAAGGCATTAGAAGAATATATTTATTTATTTAAAGCCCAGTCTGTGTTGATAATTTGTCCTGCTTGAAAAAGAATCTGGACAGAAATGATGGGAATATGGTTCCATTTGATTGCACATTTAATTTCAATCATCCTTGTTTAAAGTGTTCCTTTATAATAGCTATCTACACTTGTGATTTTCCAGATTTTGTTGCTTCTGTTGTTCGATGGCTTCAATTTATTTCTACACTCAGTGATCCTAAAGATGAACTTCTTAAATCTACCAGAGCAGAGTTTTCCAGGTATCAAGAAAACAGAAAAAACATTAACAATGACACAATAATCAATAGAATTACATATAATTTGGCAGACCTATAAAATGGTCATGAGTTTTTTCCACTGATAAAATCAACCATTTCTGATTCTGCTTATCTAATTTTTTGGTTGCAAAGCTTTCACCACTTAGTAGACACTGAAAACTTTCAGATCATGTGACTAACATTTGAATCATAGCAGAGAGTTAGGAGAATCTGTAATTGAGTATAATTGAGGTAATGCAGCAATCTCACTTTAGGTGGCAAGCAAAGGTAAATTTCCACCAGCACCAATAGCTGCCATTGTGTGTGTATGTAGCATATTAGAATCCTATTATCTATTGTTGAATATTCTTTTTTTTCTTAAAATTATTTACGTAGTTGAGAGAGATGCATACCCATGTCAGTCTCCAATTAGGTTGGGGTGGGTACAGGTATGGTACAAGTTGGGTGGAATAAATATTTCACTTTTTATTTTCTCCTATGTTCACAAGTAGAGTATAGCAAGGGGCCAGTCTTTGCTATAAAAATACATGAGCACCCATGGATGGGGGATAATCATTTGATGACATCTTAAAATTCCAGTGTAGGGAATAGTGTTCTGAGGGTGTTACTTGAATAGTTTGGAGAGTTCTGAAATGTTGGCTTATTTTTATAAGATAGCTTTGCTGATCAAGTCGACTGCAGTGCATTGACAGATCCAGGAACATGTTGCAAAGCTTGGCAAGGATAGTGGTTCAACCTGTTTTGCTTTCCACCTTTCAATGAGTCACTCAACATATGTAGTCCAACGTTGGAGTAAATGTTTCACATTTGGGTCTTCTCAGTTACTAATGTTCATGCAGTAGTCAGCATGCCCAGATGCACATGGGGAACATGACAGGCAGCTCATCCAGGCCAGCAAAGCATGTTGAATTGTTGAGTAGTCTACACTTGATTAACACGTAAGCATTGTTGGATTTTTCTCAGCTTGCTAACCATGAGGTTACGAGATTTAGGCATTGTCTGCAGAGGCAGACAATGCCTAAATAAATTACAGAAATCTCAGTGGGATAGTCCAGTGTCCATGCAAAGGGAAGCGTGGCTGCATTCAGGTGGTCAAAGTGACATCTGGACATCTGCTGGAGCCCTGCCCAGCGGGGAGTTCATTGCGGCCCTGCCTGCAATAAAACAATGCTCTTCACACCTTCCTGTCTTCCACATCCACCACACGGACCCTGGCAGTCACTAATCTAGCTTCTGCTAAAGACGCTTTCTTATCTTTTTGGAATAATTTGACAAATCATAATTATTTGTGTTTATAATACACAATGCTATTATTAGGCAAATATATTTTACCTTTTTAGTTTTTCATTCAGAACACTTGCTTCAGAAGAGAAAAAAATTGATGCAACTGAAATAATGGTCCAAAGATGCATTAGAAATCTTCCTCTTTCTGCCTGCCAATGTTACAGCATAAACTGATATCCAGTCCCAGAAACATCTTAAAAATCCCCTCTTAAATGTTCCTAGACAAGATCTAAAATTTGTCAGAAACATGATTCATTTGAGACATGATTTAGAAAACATCGGGGAGTCTTTTCTTTTATGGCAGAAAGTTATTTTTGCTTGATCCAAATAAGCATGATTAAGATACTAGTTGGAAATCAGCTCTACAAGGTGGATGTTTATCATTAATATCTGGCTTTTAAACTTCTATATTAATTCTTTTTATTTAATCATCATTTGACAAAATCATCCTGGGATAGTATGTGTAACAAGGTCATATGTGTTTCACATGCTTCTAAAAGGCCATTCATATTGATTGGCCTAATACTTGAAACACAGACCATATTTCCAATACATTATCTACTGATAATGGCAAAAAGTAGAATACCCTTACATTTTAGTTATCTGCAATGCTTAAAATACCTGATGGTACTAGTGTTTACACTCCCAATTGCATATTTGCTTATAACAAAGTTAAAGCCTAGGGCCCTGGCACTTTGCACCTGGTAATTTGATACAATTTTAATGCCACACATTTCTTGCCATTGCTTATAATGTGAAAATGACATATTATATAGATTAATATTTTATTTTATGTTACATGGCATTTGCAAAATATGCAATAGAAGTATCAGACACAAACATATGGAATCTATAATTGCTTTAAAGATTAATTCATTTTCTCCTTTTTAAAGATGTATTTTATTTGAAAGGCATGTTTTTATAGTGAAAGATAGAAACAGAGAGAAATTGAGATCTACTGTCCTCTTGTCCAAGTTACAAATGGTCACAATAGCTGGAGTTGATCCGACCCGTTGCAAGAAGCCATGTGCCTCTTCCTTTTCTCCCATGTGGGTGCAGGGACCCAAGAATTTGTGCTTTGTTTTGCTGCTTTCGCAAGCCACAAGTGGTGAGCTAGATCAGAAATGCAGCAGATGGAACACAAATTGAGTCTTGTATGGGGTGCAGGTTCTAGCAGACAGATAATTATTCTTCCATGCCACCATATGTGCCATAAGAATTATTCATTATAAGGCAAAGCTACACAGAGAGAGTGAGGGCCAGAGATGGAAAAAGAAAAACAACATTTCATTCTTCGTTTCTTTCTCTGAATGACTGGATTGATCGTGGATGGGCCCAGCAGAAGCCAGAAGTCAGAAGCTTCATCCAGGTTTTCCAAGGGGTGTCAGGCTCCCACAAACTTGTACCGTCTTCCACTGTTATTTCCAATGCCATTACCCGAGAGCTGGATCTGAAGTGGGTTAGCTGAACACAAACAATGAACCGTAAGAGATGGCAATGTTGCAGGCAATTGTTAACCTGCTATGTCAACATATCAAACTTAAAATCTGTAAGTTTTAAATATTTTTTACAAATGTTATGTGTGCACCATGGTATCAGCAATAAGTAAATATCGCATTGTTTATTTTATCATGAAGCTCAATAGTTTTCTTGTGTGAGTTTATTTAAGCTTTGCCTTGACCATTCATTCAATGTTTCACTCAAAGTGAAGATGTTTAAATGATAGGCATCTGGTTACTTTTCAGGTTTTTATCAGAAAATCAAATAATATCAGTTTTATATCACTGATAAAAATGGAAAACTTGTTGAGCAAAAAAATATATACTGCAGCAATAAATATGTATTTGGGAGACAAAATAGGAATAATAAACTACATATAAATGTATGTGTACATATATATATATATATATATATATATATATATAGTTAATCCAGTTTGTTCATTGATATAGTAAAGGATTTTCACCATCCATCAGCTCTTTGATAAAGCCTGTGAATTCTATGACATGTCTTTTCTTTGACACATTTCTGAAGCTTTATTTACCCTAATAGCAACTGATATCCAAATATTCTTTTTCCTTTAAATGTTCAGCATAGAAAAAAAAACAAAAGTGACCACTGGGTGGTGCTGGTGGATAGTATAAAATACAAACTGTGTCTGGTCCTTATGCTGCGAGCTGGCGATGGTGAGTTAAATAAAATTCGCAGAAAGACAGCTTCATTCACCTCTGTCATTCCCTGCTTTTCATGTCTCCTTTTGACACAAAGACTATAAATTAGCCAGAATAGTTGCCACTGATGACTTGGGTCCTTGCTAACCAACAAAAGAAACACAAATTTCATGGCATTAGAGAATGACGATTAATGAGATTATTATTTTCCTTTTTTAATTCCTTCTGTCTCAGCATGAAAGATTGTTTCATTAACGCTCTAGTTTCCTCTTCTCAGTAGGATAAAATTTTGTATAAACTCTGATAGTTTTATCTGGCATGATGACCAGTAGATCATGTTATTCTGTATTATGGGAATGCAAGTATTTTAACATACAATTGAATATATTTATACCAAAATGAATGGTAAACATATTGACAAAATGAAATAACTGCTCAGTGACAGAATATAACCAGAAAGAAAATGAGCAACAATAATTCAATGTTCTATATTAGGATCATAGTTATGAGAATTCCCCTTCAGAAACAATGTTTTCTGAAAAGCAAATCTCATAGGCAGGAATTATTTTTTCCTACTAATTTGTCCTTATTTTTGCATAGTTCACCCTCAGGTTTCCAATTTGGGAAAATGAGGACTTACAATTTTCACAAACTGTTCAAGCACATATTCTTTTTTTTTTTTAAGATTTATTTGTTTTTATTGGCAAGTCAGATATACAAAGCTGTTTTTTTCCCTAAGTGGCCACAATGGCTGGAACTCAGCTGATCCGAAGCTAGGAGCCAGGAGCTTCTTCTGTGTCTCCCATATAGGTGCAGTGTCCCGAGGCTTTTGGGCTGTCATTGACTGCTTTCCCAGGCCACAAGCAGGGAACTCGATAGGAAGCAGGGTCACTGGGACATGAACTGGCACCCGCACGGGATCTCGGCACATGCAAGGTGAGCACTCTAGCCATGAAGCTACTGCGGCAGGCCTCAAGCATATATTCTTTTTTTTTTCTAAAGATTTATTTTATTTTCATTACAAAGTCAGATATACACAGGGGAGGAGAAACAGAGAGGAAGATCTTCCGTCCGATGATTCACTCCCCAAGTGAGCCGCAACGGCCGGTGGGCGCTGATCCGAAGCCTGGAACCTGGAACCTCTTCCAGGTCTCCCACGCGGGTGCAGGGTCCCAATGCATTGGGCCGTCCTCAACTGCCTTCCCAGGCCACAAGCAGGGAGCTGGATGGAAAGTGGAGCTGCCGGGATTAGAACCGGCGCCCATATGGGATCCTGGCGTGTTCAAGGCAAGGACTTTAGCCACTAGGCCACGCCGCCGGGCCCACAAGCATATATTCTTTAAAACATGCGTACTTGAGCAAAGAATTACTCCCCAATGTAGATATTTTTGTGTTATGTCATACATCAGGGCGAGTCCATGAATTTTTTTTTTTTTTTTTTTAGGATTTATTGATTTTTTTACGAAGTCAGATATACAGAGAGGAGGAGAGACAGAGAGGAAGAGCTTCTGTCTGATGATTCACTCCCAAAGTGAGCGTAACGGCCAGTGCTGTGATGATCCGAAGCCAGGAGCCAGGAACCTCCTCCAGGTCTCCCATGCAGGTGCAGGATCCCAAGGCTGTGGGCCGTCCTCGACTGCTTTCCCAGGCCACAAGCAGGGAGGTGGATGGGAAATGGAGCTGCTGGGATCAGAACCAGCGCCCATATGGGATCCCGGCGCGTTCAAGGGGAGGACTTTAGCCACTAGGCCACTGTGCAGGGCCCAAGTCCATGAATTTGTTACACACAGAGTTAACCTGGCCTGTAGTGCTATGCAGGGGTTATGAAAAGGAAGACCCACATGGAAAAGATTTTTAATGACAAAATGAAAATTTTTAGGTTTGATTTCACTTCAAAGAATAGAACCCAACTGTTACACAGTCTTTGTCACCTTGGCAGGCAGATGTATTATTAACATCTTTGACATGGATGAATAGGCAGCCTGAAGGCCCTAAATTTTGCTGCTGTATAGATAAAAGAATAATCACTTAACCTAATTCCTACACAACTCTTTTAAAGATAAAGGAAAGGTTGACCACCAAGCTAACTTGTAAGCGTACATGCCCATCCAACCTGAGTGTCATGCACTGCTTGATTTAACTTTCCATGAATGTTTTTAGTTATTTTAAACATATTGGATGATACTGAGGATAGGTAGTGAACTTATTACAAAATTTGTGCAAAAAACAGCTACAACTGACCACAGTTCTAAAAATGTCTCCTAAATAAATAGAACTACTTTATTCATTTTCCCTAACATAATATTTAATATGTGCAGGCAGATTTGTTAACAAGATTATTTTCAATGAACTACTACAAATTTGTTCAGGCAACTTAATAAAGAAACATAAATTTCATCATTCTATTGATGTTAAATATTTTTAGTTCCAGTGTATTTTTTTCATTGATAGTATTTTATTTTTATTCTTTATCTTTGAAGATTGAGGAAATTATTTTCATTTGCTCAATTATTCAGCTTTTTCCTCTTTAGAAAATTTTTTTACTTACAATCTTCTTAATCATTATAAGCATGGTAAACAACAGGAAAAAACAACAGATGAAGCAAAACAGATAAAACGAACACAAAACAAATCATTTTCCCCATTTTCCCTACCTAGCACCAGTACACTATTTTATGTGCATGCTAAGTAAAAAAAAAAATCAACAGTGGGCTAATTGCAAATGAAGTCAAATCTGTATTGAAACAATTACCATTACACTCTATGTCTCTTCTTCACATCTATGACTTGCAACTTTTTAGGAAAATGGAACAAATTACCTATTGTAAATATCAAATAGGACTAGTATAAACTAAAGTGCAAATTTGTAAAAAAAAACAAGCATGTGATTTTGTATTGATACCATGCTAAAATTTTATACAATAAGTGTGTTTAAATGAGACATTGTTGAAATTGTTTTATTCTGTTTCTTTTTTGAGGTTTAATGTATCTATTAAAATTCAACATTAGGTATCTTCACAGTTTTGATATAATCTTTGTGTAGGAAAATACTACATATTATTTGCTTCCATATTAATACTTGAGCAGGCTATCCATTGTCTTTTTAATGAAGGACAACATTTTAATTCAAAATTTTCACTACTATTTGGGTACTGTACGTTGAGAATCCAACCATGACAGTTTTTTTTCAAGTAAAATCAATGTTTATCTATGTAGTTGACCCTACACAAAACTGAGGTCACAAAACTGAGGTGAATTCTGACAACTGTGAGGAAGAAGGGCACGCACTTAATCAGTCATGGCAGCCACATCAAATGACCTCTCAATCACACAGCATCCTTACAGGCAGCATCCTGTCAATCATGTAAAAGTAGTTCAGATGCCGATACCACCTTACCAGGTTCTGAAAACGAGCCAAAATGTTTTGGCACTCAGACATGTCAACAAAGTGTACAGCAGTGTTTTCTTTATTTGGCCTATATGTTTCAATTATTTTTTTCATTAAAGAGTTTGCAGCACTGTGAGTTAAACTGTCTGTCCTTTAGCAAGAGCATGTCATGGAAATGCTTTGGAGTTTTCCCTGGACTGTTGCTTTATGAAGACAAGTGATTACCTTAATAGGATATCTAGCTCTCATGTGACAAAAATGTCCTATTTCATTCTTTACCTAGAAATAGCTAGCTGTGTGTGCAATATTCCTTTTTCTCACTAAGATTAAAGTAAGATTCTTTTAAAATTAATTTTGTGTGTTTGTTTGTGTGAAGCATGTATTCTCTAAGAAAAGCTCCCTTTGTTATAGGGGTAGCAATCCTTCTATCTTGTTAAAGTGATAATTTGATTTGTTAATGCATGTATTAATTCAAACCTTATTTTGCTCTACAAGGTATAAACGATATACAAATAGAAACAGAAAATAAGTAAAATTCTAAATATTGCAGAAAATTTTCATAAGTATAACTCTTCCAGATGATACATTTTGAAGAAATACAGCTCAATTTAATATCTATTAGGGGCCAGTGTCATGGTGCAGAACTAATGTGGTTCTGTTGCTCTACTGTTCCTTCTTCCTTCTTTTTTTATATTTATTATTATTGTAAAGTCAGATACACAGAGAGGAGCAGAGACAAAAAGATCTTCTATCCGATGATTCACTCCCCAAGTGGCCACGGCCAGAGCTGAGCCAGTCCAAAGGCAGGACAGGTCTCCCACGCTGGTGCAGGAACCCAAAGCTTTGGGCCACCCTCTATTGCTTTCCCAGGTCATGGACAGGGAGCTGGATAGGAAGTGGAGCTGCGGGGGTTAGAACTTGTGCCCATATGGGATCCCGGCGCATTCAAGACAAGGACGTTAGTCACTAAGGATACCATGCCAGGCCCCCATCTTCTTTCTTAATGATCAAGCGAAGCATAGATGTAAACTTAATCCCTTGGGTCCCCATTACCTGTGGAGAAGACCAGAACAGTCTCGAAGATGTTCAGCTTTGACTGAACACAAGCGATTGCAGGCTTCTGGGGGAAGGAAACAGCAGGATACAAACCTATCATTTTTCTGTCTCTTTCTCTTGCCCAACTTTCTCTCTGCCTTATGCATGAATGAATGAATAGAGAATAATTATACTTATATAAATATAATATATGTATGTTAATATACTTAGTTTCTGTTGAAGAAAGGAAAACTTCTAAAAACTGAAAAAAGACATTAACATAATCTGGTTTTGAAACTGAATTATTTGTTTAAACATACACTGGTTGATAAACACGTGGTGACAATGGAGGATGACAAATAGAACATTGTTCATTATTGTAATATTCACAGTTGAACATGCCATACATTGGAAACATATCTGCACTCTTCATGATAGAAGAGAAATAACAAATATTTAATATGTCACACATTTCAGAATGGCCACAGCAATTCTAATTTTTTATTGTTTGTAAGAAGCAGTCATTATTTCTGATTGAACTTTATGATGTTATGCTCAAATAACAAACCCATTGCCAGAAAGATACTCATTTGCATGTTTGTGAGTTATTAACTTTGATTTTATAAGACATCATCAGTAGAGAGAAACTACTCTTTTAGTCCAGCAGACGTTGGTCTGCAGATCACATTGTACTTCATATTCTGGGTAGGAAGTTATATTCCTAGAGTGGGGTCCTGGGTTATAGATCCTTTCGTCATGTGGCATTCTTATTTTCTTCTTCTCAGCAGTGACTAGGGGAAAGTGGAAAAGTGTCTGGGGAAGTATGGGAGTGAGAAACAGAATTGCAGAAATGTAAGGCTTTTCACTGCCAGGTTTAGCAGTTGAATCCATCAATTATTCTCATTAGTCAGCTTCCAGTCACTTGTCCCTGTTAGAATTGAAAAAGAGGTTAGAAACGTGAGGCTTTGCTACATGCTCAGAACAAAAATGAGATTGTCCACCGTGTAACAAGGTTCTAACATACACTTATTTCACCAGATGTTTACGTTTCCTCTTAATCTACATTTAATTCATGAAGGCAGAAGTGTTATGTAGTTTTTCCTGTTTTACTGTCTATTTCAGAACATTGAACATGATAATTTCTCAGCAAACATTTGTTAAAGTGAAATATATATATATAGCATTGTACATTACAGTGTTTCATAGGCTGTTAATACACACTAGAGCCAAAAAAATCTGCTAGCATGCAAGAGTTATGTTAACTGGCATGAGCAGAAGTGTAGTTAAAGACAGTACCTTCTTGTTACATGTTGAGGATTTTACTTGCTTCGTTTTGTTCACATAATGATAGCGGATGGTTGCATACATAAAATAGTGTAACTTTTTGAAGCCCTGGTTAAAAAGGCCTGGTGTAATATATTACATATGATTTTATTAAAACTTTTGGATTTTTATGTTTTTTTATGCACTGGAAAGTGGGCTATTATAATGACTATTTAGAGTATTAGATCCTTTAATAGTATTTATATAGCACTTATCAAACACTTCATACATTCTTTTTAATTTCTACAATAATGCAAAAGGAAAGTTAGTGTCGTGATTCTGTTTGCTTATTTCCCCTGCCCCGTCTCCAAATCTCATCCCCTGCCCCCTCAACCGAATTCTCCTATGTCATTACTATAGCATAGCTCTTCATAGACAGTCATGGACAATGGCAGAGAGTTCAGCTTCCTATTGTCAAGATACAGCTAATAGTTTCATTCGTAGTCCAGCTTTGAGCTGGAAGTAGAGATACACACTGCACTGCATCCTCACATCTGGACATGATAGTCTCCATTACACGGTCACCTCACATCCATCTTAAATGAAAAGCCACAATACAAAATTAACAACAGGAAGAAAAATAAAAATTTACAACTGTGAATTTCTCAAGAGCTTTTGGTAATTCAACAGTCCTGAGTTTCTGGTGAACCTGCCACCCCAATCACGATGAAATCTCTCCTGAATCTACTGGCTGCTATCGACCACCTTAGAGTTTCCGTCTGCCCAGATCTTCACTGGCAATGGTTGGCTGGGTTAGTTGATTGTTTTGTTCTGCCCTCCATCCTCTGCCATGGTACCAAGTGTCCTCTGGAGGCTCTGATGTATGACCATATCTTCCATGTACATTTGGAAATGCTGCCCTCTGCTCCATCTGAGCCACTGAGGAGGCCCAGCTCTGGACACATCCATTCCTACAGTCAGCCCATGGAACCTGCAATTCTCTCCATAGTTAGGGCTCTGAGTCCAGCAGTTCAGTTGGTACTTAATCGCCCAAGAAACCTCATCTGAGGCCATCCCAGACCTGCTTCTTTTGTGTATTTGCCTATTTAGGGTCTGGCACAGTGTGTCACCCAAATCAGCCTACACACACTGGTAGTTGCAATTGCTGGGTCAGCTCTGTTTTATGAAACCCTATGGGTGTTGGAACCCAGCCTGATCCTGCTCACCACATATTCATTCTTTTTTTATTATTTATTATTTTTAATTCATTAATTACATTGTATTATGTGACACAGTTTCATAGGTACTTGGATTCTCCCCACCCCTCCCCAAACCCTCCCACCATGGTGGATTCCTCCACCTTGTTGCATAACCACAGTTCAAGTTCAGTTGAGATTCCCCCATTGCAAGCATATACCAAACATAGAGTCCAGCATCTTATTGTCCAGTCAAGTTCAACGGCTTCTTAGGTATACCCTCTCTGGTCTGAAGACAGAGCCAGCAGAGTATCATCCAGATCAATTAAAAGCTCCAACATACCATCAGCAAAAATTTACATCATTATGGAATTAATTGACATAGTAATGCACATACTCATTCTTCATGTAAACCAGTGGGAGCTGCAGTCTAGTAGGAGTGACCCACAAAACTCATCAGGCCTGCACCTGCCCTGGTTCTGCCAGTATGTATAGCAGACTGGTCCCATCTGTCCTACTTCCCATTCAGCTCTCATACATGTTGATGAGTACTGAAGTCCAGTTCATCCCAACCAGCCCCACTATCCAATCCACACTGGTGCCAGTGGGTGCCACCACCTGTCTAAGCCATGCATGCCCTGGTTCTCAAACCTGCCAGTGGGTGTTATGTGCTGGCCCAGACTTGTCTGTCCCAAGACATGAACCACATATATGCCAGTGGGTATTATAACCTGGCATGGTCTGGGCTGCTCCTTGCCTTTCTTCCCGCACTTATCTGCAGGGACTGCGTCCCAATGAAGGGGTTTCCATGAGATGTGTATGTAAGTAGGGGAATGACACCAATTGGTTTGGAGGGGAGAACAAAAGTGAGAAGTGGGTTTGATAACAGAATCTTGGGGGCAATGTGGGCTCACTCCTGTGAAACTGAAGTATCTGCTTACTTGCGTAAGTACTGCAGATGGGGTCAGGCCTTGCTGGGGAGCTAAGGGAACACCCCAGCTGGGTTGGGTTTCCCACTTCTGAGAGTGAGAGTAGGATTGAGGGCAGCAGGTGTGACTGTATATGGCTACAGACTGCACCAGCATGGGTGTGCACTGGGACTGTGGAGTGACAGATTGGACTTGACTCCAGCCCCCACTGGTACTCATGAGAGGCAAGTTGGGTGTAGAACAGGTAAGACTATGTCTTGACTCCTGCTGAACTATGTGAAAGCTATGTCTGGGAGCAGACCAGGTGTCAATGGGCTGCAACACCCAACAACAAGAACCAGAATGGGTGTGGCCAGTTGAGCAAGGCCACTGTTCTAATCAAGACAGGAGGTGGACAAAGTCAGTCTGGGCCAATGACCCACTGGTGTGCATGAGAACTGCCACTGGGATGAGACTCGATGGAGGAGTTTGGAAAATCTGAAATTTTTAAGTTCATGCTTAGTTTTTATTGAAAGACAAGGGTAACTTTTAAAGATTTTGCTTTGCTCTCTTTGTTTAATGATATACTTTGCTATTATTATAAAGTAATGTTTTACTGCTAAGGGAAAATCCTTGGTATAAGAAAACATAAGAGAATCCTTAAATAGCAACAAATGCTATTTCAGTGATATCTTTCATTCAGGTTAAATGCCATAGCAAGCCATTCTTTTATGTTTATCTAACACATTGTATTCTTGTTCTCTTTTTACTCTTTCCCAGAAATACAGACAATTTTAATCTCTTTGTCACATGACATTGTTTTTTCTTCTGGTACATTAAACTCAACTGAATATTATTTTCCCTTTAACCTGAAGTTTTGTCTTCACTGACCATAAAGTGTAACTGAATGGCAGTGACACTGGATGGTATTTTCAGAGCCATCAGAATCTTCCTCCAGCTCCTTGCATTTTCACTCTCCATTATTAGATAACCTGCTTCAACTGCTATTTCTTCTTCAGCCTAAGTTCCAAAAAGAACCTTGTTGGAGTGGGTTTATGTTGGCCTAAGTCTTATTCTACTTCCAAGAAAAAACAAGAGGACAGATTTGCAAAATAACATTTCCTGAGACAGAACATGTGAGTTCAACATTACAATATACTGTAAAAATTATTTTCCTTGCTTTATTCAAGAGACATTTCTAAGGTAGCAGGTAGCATCAACAACTAAAACAGCTGCATTCACAAGTATATTTATACTGTGACTTCTAATTATGAGAACACCTCTTTCAAATCATTGGGAATAATGAACATAACTATAAGTAAGATTAGAAATTCCAATTTTAGAAACCACTTTATTTATACTAGGTCAACAAATTTCCTGGGTTTCACAATACAGGTTTAAGGAGCATAGTGATATTTTCAACTTTTACCTCCTTCATTCCAGCCCATGTTTTCCACTCCTCCTCCTCCTCTTTCTTTGTTAGAAATCCCACTTTTTCAAGCTTTCTATTCTCTTGACTCCATGAATCAAAATAGAGCATGCGTCTGTAGATTTCTGTATGAACACAGATAGGAACACTTGGATAAAACAGGAAGTTTCTAGGCTGATGCATACAATGTTATTTTATGTGTACATGATTTGCATTACAATTGTCTTTTAAATGATGCTTTCATGTTATTATAAATTGAGTCCAAATGTCAGTTGTGCCAAAAGAATAAAGGAACACAACGTGGTATATTTCTAAACAGAGATCTATTCAATGACAAGGAGAACTGTCAGATGATGAAGAAAAACAAGAGGGAAAAAGAGGGCTTACATAAAAGCTAGTATTTCTCTAGAAAAAGGCACTTGGCTGAAGTGGAACACTGAGCATTATATTTAGGTACTGATATTTGTGCTTAGAGAGAAAGCACAGAAGGAGAAAATAGAAACTATTGGGGCTGATACATGTGTGATAAATTCTAGTTCTAAAGTTACAGATATTCAAGAAACAACCTAGATTGACTTGAAAAGGTAAATTTAGGACATTCAGATATTTCCTATGTGCTTTTGTTCTAAAAACTACATACAGACACAATGACATACCATACATACAAGCATATATACTAACACCCATGCCTAACATATACACTTACATATGCATGTGACACAGGAAGCCTTAACAACTGCATTAGTATTCACAAGATAAGTAAATTGTTATTCAAACTCAATGTGTTCATCAACATATTTTCCTTACAGATATTATAATCTGAAATATATTACTTAAAGATTTATTTATTTTTATTGGAAGGATAGATATACAGAGAGGAGGAGAGACAGAGAGGAAGATCTTCCAACCAATGATTCACTCCCCAAGTGAGTGCAACAGCTGGCTGGAGCTGAGCTGATCCAAAGCCAGGAGCCCAGAGCCTCTATAAATACTCTCATAGTATGGAGATCTTTTTGTTCCTGGGCTTTAAACTCATCATCCAAAATGCCTTGAGTAACTCAACATACTGTAAATTGGTCCTTGTCCTTCACTGATCCGCTTCCGCCTTAGGGAACTATTCCACTTCTTTGAAGAAATTACATTGATGGTATTTTGAATTCCGGATGATACTGAGAATGCCATGTAAACATTTCTGGTTATAATATTTCAAAGAAATCCTTCAGGATCTTGATCTCACTTATTTAATATTTCCAATGAAAACTGCTTCATTATGCAGCAGATCAGTGTGCTACAGTTTCAAACCCTTCGACCAGAGAGTTTGTTCCAGTTGAAGTTTTCAGTTAAAATTGTGTAAATGAAACCAACTACAGTATCTTCGGTATTGCCTATTGGCTCTGTTAATTATTATTATTTTTTCTTTCTGTTGGGGCTGGAATAAGACTATTCCTTACTTTGCAAAGTGGTGGATCACCTACCGCTTGGACTTCCATTTTCCACTTTATCTCTTTCCTTCTTAAAATGGTGTGTCCATTTGTAAACTGATGATTTCTTTAGGACGTTGTCTCCTTGGCTTGGTCTGGATCATCAGTGATATCGCCATTCCTCCTTACAATTTTCCCCCAGAACATGATGTATATTCTTGCTTTACCTTAGCAGGAATCATGTTCTGAGTGAGCCTTTTTATCATCTTCTACAAGCTTTTTTTTTTAAAGATTTATTTTATTTTTATTACAAAGTCAGATATACTGAGAGGAGGAGAGATAGAGAGGAAGTGGAGCTGCCAGGATTAGAACCAGTGGCCATATGGGATCAAGGCTAGGACCTTAGCCACTAGGCCACGCTGCTGAGCCCTTCCACAAGCTTTTGAAAGTTAACACATACAATTAGAATATTGTAGAAAGCTGGAAAGAGGGTAGTTTTAATTCATGTTTAAAGTGATGAGCAATGTTAAATACACTGTTTGTTAAGCTGTAGAGATAATTCAAAACATTCTTCAATAATTTGTTAAGCCATTTTTTGTGATATTTGAAATCATACTTATATGCAAATGATTCAAATATATGAGAACACATTCCTATTACTGTAGGGAATGCTAGAGCTTGGCGAGATCAGTTACTAAATGTCACAAAGTTATGAAAATTGAGAGTAGAACTCGTCAGAACTTGACTCCAGATCTCATGTTCTTTTCTCTAATCTGGACCTGTTTTTTTAACAACATCTATGTATTTATTTATTGGTTCATTTCTAACTCTCAAGGTTTTGCCCTAGTACCCACAGAGTTAATTCATCTTTTTGGCCAGCCTATCATTATTTTGCTTTAAAATTTCTGGATAGAATTAGATGTGCTGTTAGGAGTCTGAAGCCAGATTCCATATTAACCAGACGCCTAACCTTGACTGACTACCTTAACCTTCTTGAGGCTGAACAAAGCTGTTAATGAGCTCACAAAATGAATTGTCTATAGCAGTCTTCACAAACTGCAATTAGGAAAAGGAAACGGGCCAATTAGTAACTGTAAATAGGCATTGATTCAGATAGGAAACAGGAATGTATAGTGCTGGGCGTGTGAACAAAATACTCAATCCGGTTATGAAGGAAAATGAATTGTGATAGACCTTTGCAGATATAGACATATCTCCAAATTATATATTCATAATCCTAACAATTCTAATGTCTTCCATATCTCAAGTTCATGTCACATGTTTTTTATGGGATGCTCACCTGATTAGCAATAAGGAATTTTAAAGACTAGAACACTGAGTACAAGTATATAGCAATAGAATATTTGTTCATTCTCAGAATTATGTTTTCATTTTTAGAAATAAGAGGTGATTCTCACTACAACAATTGCAATTCCTGTGGTTTTCTATTGTGAACATAATATTGATATTTACCTATTGCCAGTCTTATTGTCTTTGAAATTTGGTAATTACTCTATGGAATGAGGGTGAGATAAACATGTTCTGATGACAGCACTGATTTGAAGTTCAGACTCTCCCATTTGAGGCCAAAACAAAAGTGATAGAATGGAAAGCTTGAAAAATGGTCTCATTCAGAAAATTATTTTAAATTAATATATCCTATAATCAGTTGTTCTATTGGAGTTATGGTTCACATTAAAATACATGTGTGAAGATATGAAATAATGCAAAGAAGCCAAAATATGATAAATATTTGAAATAATTGTTGGATAAATGTAAGCGTTCTTCAAGAAACAATTTGTAAATTTGTCCTAATAAGAAAAAAAATGAAGACAGATACTATCCTCCAAATCAGTGAATGAAATGAGGTAACTATAACTTAAGTGATAATAGTTAAACATCAGTATATTTATTATGTATGTTATATATGCATATGACATCTTATTTAATTAAGATGAGAATGCTTGTGATTAATAACAGGAAGGAAAAACTAAATCAGGGATTTAAGATGTAAATACTTGGTGAAATCCCATCAAACTTCCCAATTTATTTAAAACTTCCCAATTCTTCTGTGATGAGTTTACGAATTAAAGTAGTCATCCATTGCAATTTGTTTTAATCCATTTTTTCTGAATATTAGATCAATTAAATGAGGCCCAGACACTGTAGCCACTTTATATTCTGGTGTTGGAAGATGTTGACAATGAATCTTCTGGCCACCTGCTCCTGATGCCTTTATCCAGTGACTTTTTATTTGCCAAATATGAGACTTTTCTGTCCTCTTTATGTAATTCAACCCGAAAGGGCTGTTAAAAGTGCAGTGCTTGTTGTTAATGTATCTTACCAGCATGGCTGGCCCTGAGACATGGTTTGAAATTGAATTTCATTAATAGCTCAGCAGCCTATTAGTATCCCCTCAGTATAAAGTCATGTTGTGCTCATAGAGAACAAGAAGAGAACTTAGTTTGATCTCATAGACACTATTCCATCTGAAATAAGGTAAAATAGTTAATCAAACCATGGCCCTTGATGCATCTTCATTCCTAAGACCCATACCCCAGGCATTTGGGTTGGTCTCATTTTTAGATACACATAATAAAATGGTCATTCTATAAGTTCATTCATGTGTGCCTGATACAACTGCTGACACAGTGGGCTTGTATTCTTTCAGAATGTCTGGCACAGTGGGTGTTTTCAATAGGTTCTATTTGCTAGTCAGCTCTCACAATGGATCACAGTCGAAATCCTTTCCCTCCAGGGTTCAAAACTGAAACACGGACCCTCTGAGCAGTCTTTCATGTATTACTTTGAAGCTGGGCTGCAAAAATAATGAGCAATTAGTTCTTGTAATGATGTACTGCTGTTTAGATGAACGACTTGTGGATATTTCAAGTAGGCCGTTTGGATCCTGGAGAAAAGAAAAGAAGTCTACCTAGGATGTGCCTTCCTATTTAGTCTTCAAAGTCGTAGGTTGCTCACCATCAAGCTGAGCTTCTGAATAGAGTTATTGCTTTTAGTCTCTGTGAAATGTTAGCACCCTGTCTGAATCATGTTTTTCAAGTTACATTTCCTAGGACCAAATTTTCATGCAATGTAACTCTTTAGGTAGCCTCCAAGAAAAAGTAAAGCTTTAATACAGAAAAATACATATATATATACACATATACCTTTCTACAGATTTTGTTCAATTAAATATTTTGTTTGTAGCTTTTGATACATAAAGGGATTTCATTATATAAACCAAAGTTAATATTTGACCCCATTCCTTGAAAGCTGGTTAAGAACACATCTGTTATCTGATGTTGTTTTTGTTTTGTTTCCTACCAGCGCAACAATAACCCATAATGAATTTAGACTATGTTACTTGTAATATATTTGAAATGCTTTACTCCCATTTATACAGTTTGGTAATCCATAATTAACAAATCAATTGAACTTTTTTAAATTCATAGATATGAATACCTCTAAAGAGCTCCAAAATGTTATATTATTATTTATTTTAGATTAGTAGAGTCACAGAGGATAATTATTTTTCACAGGCATGAATACTTGTACTGTGTTGATTGTATTATATTGTGTCACACTGCACTGTGCTGTTTTTTGACAGGCATGCATGAATGTTTGGCATTGTATTAATAGCAACTAATCCCTCCTTGAGAATAATGCTGTTCCATTTCGGATGGTAGGTAGAGGTGAATGGTGCTTCAAAATAACATTGTGACAAAAGACAAAGACCTTAGAAATGCTTTCTTTATTGATTCTGGCATTCCATCAATCACATTCTTTATTTTTATATTTTAAAAATAAGAATAACTTATGGGGCAAATATCTGTACTATCATTAACACAGTAAGTCTAATTAGTTTGTCAAATAATAGGAAATTAATGGGAAAATTGAAAGAAAAAAGGAAAGTGATGTTTAGAACATAGGACTTAAAGGACCAATTTTGAGTGTGTTCTAGTCAGTTACCGGTAGTGAAGGTACCTAAGAAATGTTAAATTCCTTGACATTAGACTCTGCTTTTCATCTTTATCTAGCATAAATTATACCACTGAATTTCCAGCATCTAATATTTAACAAAAGCTCTAACTTCACTAAATTATTATTTGTGGTGTTTTATTTACTATATAAACTTCTGGTAATGTGTACTGAGTGTGGATGGGGCACAGATATTAGACTAGGGTAATATAAAAATATTTCTTATGATAGTATTCCACAGGAAAAGAGCTTGCATGTTCTTTCCTTTGGTATGAAAAGAACTATATTGTTTTGTTGCAACTCCTTTCCAGAATCTTATTCTGTTTGAACCAGAAAGTATTTTAATACTTCCTTTTTGAGTCAATTATGATAGCAGAAATTCAATACAAAAAGTCTTGCTTGAAGCCATGCATGCCCTTAGGATGGTGTGGAATTTGATTGGAGCTAAAATTGTTATAATGCTGCAGAGTAGGAAGTGGGACGGGGGAGAAGCTCTTTACACATCAAGCTGTATGTTTTCTACGAATCAATTTGAATCTCTCCAGAGAAGGGTTCACTATGAATGACATAACTTGGATTTGTGTAACACAAGAATAACATAAGACCAGAAAATTTGAACTACTCCAGGAGCTGGAAAGGGTGGGAAATTAATAGATGGTTAGTACCAGGAGATCAGAACAAAGGGTCTGGCAGATTAGGAGGCAAAAGTCCACCTCATCACAAATGTGACATGAGCAAAGCCTATTCATGTAGGAATGCCATGGATCCGTTTATCAGCTCAAAAAAGCCTTTGGAAGGTTGTTTTTAGAGACTTTCTAAGTAAGAAGAAAAAAAACTTGTAGAGAGGACACAGCAAAAACTGTGCTCATGGAGAATCAAACAGAATTGTAAATGCACCATTTTTCTGCATGGTCGGGCTTTAATGTTGGAAAATATCCTGACAGAGAGGATACAAGACCCAGTTTCTTTTCTCTGCCCCTAGTAACGATCTCATATATTCCAGAGCTATGGGCACTTAGCATCACAAAGTGCTTACACCTGGAAAACGAGTTTCTGGGTTCTCAAAAATTGCAGGAGTGTGTATCTTTCTTATTTTAGATGTTCCTTTGTGTCGACATATTCATTTTCAGTGCCAAGATCCATTACAAGGTTCAGTGCCATTTGCATCAAACTGCTTACCAAACGAAACAAAAAAAATTGTTGCTTACAAGTTCACCATAGTGGCTTCTTGAATTTGCTACATGTAAACCTGCAGCTCTTAGAGGAGATGTTCTGTTGAGGATGGGAAGGAGTTTGGGGACACATTGCCCCACCTCTACCAAATGTGGTTTTCCGAACTTTGATTCTCTTGGGCAGTGTTCCCATCCCTCCCTCTTGCCCAAGCGAATTTCTAACTGTAATTAAAAGTTTTAATTTCATAACAATGGAAGTATTTGGAGAAGATATAAAGGACAAAGCCTGTCACTTGACTTGCAAAATGCTCTTCCACAGATTCTCAGATAATCAAATCAGTAAGATGAAATGAACATTATTTTGTATAATTCTTTTCTTGAATGAAAAACTAGATATTACTTTGGGTAATAAGAGGGTAAAAGCAGCTATACCTTCATTTTATTTTATCTTTTGTTTTATCATATCATCACTTTCCAAGAAAAGTCTTGTAGGTATAGGGATTGCCCCCTCTGCCTCCTCTCCATGCTTCCTATTTTGTGCTCCTACCATGTCCCCCCATGTTATTACAGCAGTACTGTTCCTTATCAACAGTTAGTAGTTTAATATTCTGTTATTTAGGCATATCATAGCATTGTAAGTATAGACAGTGATAGAAAATCTAGCGTCAGTTTTTCAATATCGACTTAACTGTTGGGAATCCTTTTACTCAGGAGTAGAGATGCGTAATGCATATCTCTTGCATTTTTTTAAAGGCAAAGAAAGCATCAGAAATGGGGAAGCAAAGAGAGATGTGGGTTGAAGGGATGGGAGTGAGCCCCATCTGTTGTTACTCTCCATATGGCCACAACAGCCTGATCTTGGCCAAGTCATGCCAGGAGACAGGAAATATGTCTTAGGGTCACAAATATAACAGTTGCCCAAACACATGGACTGCCTTGCAATATTTTTTCATGTGCATTAGCAAATAGCTGAATGAGAAGCAGAGTAGCACAGACTCAGACCAACACTCTAATACGAGATGTCAGTATTGCAGGCACTAACCTGATACATCGTAACCATAAACCCATCTTATAACTTACCTTTTAGTCCAGTTCATGCTGATTTTTGATGCTCTAGTTTTCATCTACTTTGTGCAAGTACTTTCAAATGTGGAATACAGTCACAAAATCGCGTCATTTTTGTTCAGGCCTGCAAAGACTTGCTCAGCTGCTGTTCCTACATTTATACAAAATGTTCTGCCACCTTCCTGCTTTTTGGACCAAAGCACAAGGTGCAACATGCCTTGCAGGTATCCCTCGGTTTCAAGAACTAATATTGTATGTTTTGCTACATTCTGGTTCTCCTGGTTGCCCAACTCACCTGGTTCCCACGACTGCCTAAATTACTCTTTCTATAAAAGCCCTGTAAACATCATTCCTGGGTCACTCTCTGAAGGAAAGGAGAGCTGACCCCAACTGGGTGGTCTGTTTACCTGCCTCCTCAATAAATTTTGTTGCTTAGCAGAGTTTTCTGGGCTGCAATTCTTGGGGAGAAACTCGTGTTAGATGCAACAGAAGGTCCTATTTTCTTATTTCATCTGCTATGAAAAGGTGGATATTTGACAACTCAAAGATGGGTAACTTTGCCTGATAGCTAAGCCAAACATCATTTTCTATTTTTGTTTTACATTAATTTTTTTTGTTAGAAAATCAGAGACAAAGCAAAAGTTTTACCACCTGCTAGATCACTCCTTAAATGGCCACATTGGCCAGGACAGGAGCTTCCTCTGGGTCTCCCACACAGGTGCAGGGTCCCAAGGCTATGGGCTGTCCTCGACTGCCTTTCCAGGCCCACAAGCAGGGAGCTGGAGTAGAAGTGGAGCAGCCAGGACAGGAACTGGCACCTATATGGGATTCTTTTGCTTGCAATGAGAGGACTGTAGACATTAGGCTACAGTACAGGGCCCTCTTTTTTCTTAATATGAAAAAAATGCATTAATGATTTGATAAGTGTATTGTCATTCAAGACATACAAATCAATGAATTTGCTACGTTAAAGATCCCCAATAAGCTTATGTTACATTTTTAAACTGTACCAGATACAATCATTTATTTGTAATTTCCATGACTCTTCATTTGTATAAATATGTTAGTGAATTATAATACATGTTGCAACCAATTAAAACAAAATAGCATTGGGTCCAGAGCAAAAGCCAGGTGGCCAAATCCTTGCCTTACATCCACCAGGATCTCATATGGGTCCTAGTGTGTATCCCTGCTGCTGCACTTCTCTTCCAGCTCCCTGTTTGTGGCATGGGAAAGTAGTAGAGAGGATGGCCCAAAGCCTTAGGACTCAGCACCCAAATAGGAAACATCGAGGAATCTCCTGGCTCCTGGCTTCAGATTGGCTTATCGCTCGCTGTTGTGGCCACTTGGGGAGTGAAACAGTGGATGGAAGATCTTTCTGTATTTCTCTGCCTTTGTCTGTGTATTTTCCTTTCCAATAAAATAAATAAATCTTAGAAATAATAGAATGAATCCTCAAATAAAAGACTGATTTTAATACAAATGGCTGTAAAATAAGACATGGTAGAAATAAAATTAGTGACTTATTCTGCCATACAAATTGTCCTACATTTTTACACAATGTCAAGTAGAATTTATGCACCATGTTTTAAGAGAGATATTGCTATCTTTCCCATAATAAAGTGAGACTTGGAGTAGCTAAGTAACTTAACAGCAGCCAGCCATATACTTTATAAAATATGAATTTGCATAAACTCAAAGCTTGATGTTTTTCACCTTTTGTAAATTACTTACTGGGAGAAGTTATAATTTTCACAATTATTTATTGTTATTGTTATTTATTTAGTTTCAGGCATATTCTCAGATATGTCAACTATGCATTGATGATGTATAGATTTGTTTAGAAATTATGTTTTCCTCTTATGTTAGCTCTGTAAATAATAATCTACACATCTCAGGCTCAAGTTTATTTTTAACATGATTATCTGTAATTAGAACCATTTGTCACATTAGTGCCATTCTTAAAATATTGCAGTCCACATTCTGTTAAACGGGAAGTATTGTACTGATATTTCTTCAGTATTTTAATAAACATTTTTCATGCATATACATTCATTTGTACACAAGTTAAATTGACATAAATCATTGATGTTAGTTTTCCATGCAGACGATCATATCCTACATTTTTCTCTTTGCCCATTCATAAAAATTACATGCTGTTTAAGCCCTGAGTTCACCATTTAAAATAGCTAATGTAATCAATAAAAAAATAGCTAGTGCAAGATTTGCCTAAATTAAAAAGCATATCTATCTACCTATTTGCTTAAATTGAAGAGCATATATATCATGCATTTCTCCCTGATACATACTTATAAAATACAAATATTTATTATTTTATGTCAATGTCACATAGATTCTTTTTAAAAGATCTACCTATTTTTATTGGAAAGGAGGATAAACAGAGAGGAGGAGAGAGAGAGGAAGATCTTCCTTCCGATGGTTCACTCTCCAAGTGACCGCAACAGCCGGTGCTGCGCCAATCCAAAACCAGGTGCCAGGAGCTCTTCCAGGTCTCCCAGATGGGTGCAGGATCCCAAGGCCTAGGGCTATCCTTGACTGTCTTCCCAGGCCACAAGCAGGGAGCTGGATGGGAAGCAGGGCCACTGGGATTAGAACCGGCGCCAAAGCGAGGACTTTAACCACTATGCTATCACGTTGGGCCCAATGTCACATAGATTTTCTGACCAGATGAATTGCTTTTTCATTTTTTTCTAAAACATTTATTTATTTTTATTTAAAAGGCAATGTTATAGAGAGAAAAAGATAGATAGATTTTCCATCTGCTCTTTCATCCCCCACATTGTCTCAATGGCCAGAGGTAGGCTGGACTAAGGCCAAGATTCTGGGGCTTATTCTGGGTCTCCAACTGGGTGCAGTGGTCCAAGGACTTGGACTTCTGATACTTTCAAAAGCACATTAACAGAGAGCTGGGACCGAAGCAAAACAGCCATGCCTTGGACTGGCTCCTGAACGGAATGCTAACACTGCAGCTAAAGGCTTCACCTACATGAATGCCATGGTGTTGGGTTCTGAATTTGTTTTCAAACTCATTTTCATGACTCGCATTTTCTCAGAGACACAGACTTTTTCAGAAGACTCTTCTACATAGTTGGACATCAAAAATTTTGTACAATGAACTGGAGATCAATACACAACACTTTCGTATATTTTTTGGTCTTAGCATTGTTGTTTCTGACTTAATTCAGCCTGAACTTATGTGATAAAATTTTTAGATGATAATGAAATATGCATTTGATAATGAGAACTATTTTAATTTTGATTAGTACACATTCACTTCTGAGTAATTAAGAAAGCAAAAGGAAATTATACTTTATTATTTATGAAATTATGTCAACCTTGGAAATAGCTAGGAATACAATTTTAATTATACTTGGGATTTTATTCTGTTTGTTTATTTGTGATGACATTATGATCTCAGGTGGTTGTGCATCTTTCCTTATGTGTTTTTAGTTCTTTGGTTAAGGAGGAAATGAAATTATTTTGTTTTCAATATCCTTTCTGATGACTCCTGGATTGGGACATAAATTATCACAGATCATGTCATATTCCTATACTTCGGATCGGTATCATTGTTGTGGAAGTATCATATATTGACCTTGTGATAGGAACACAAATATAGTGTGTAGATAATGTGTGAATATGAAAATATGTTAAGTCAAAGTTTTATAATTCACTATTTATTTCACAATTAATTAGAAGAATGGCATTGATAAGTTCCAAAAAGAAAAAAATGACGATTTTTAAGTTTTGCAAATGCTAGTGATCTTGTTTTGTTCATCATACATTGTATCTAACTACTACATCATCTCACAGTAGCCCTTAAAATGCACAGGTATCAAGTATCAATTAAAATAAATTAAAAGTGGGATCCTAGGCTTTAAACATACTAGTAACAGAAATAACTAACCAGGGCAAATGCCAAACAACAGAATTTGAAATATCCTTGCAAAAACTTTCTATGCCTAATATCTAAAATTTTTTTTATCAAGAATTAACATTTCATGTATTACCACTGTCAATTACAAATAAAATAACACTACCACTGAGTAATATAAATGCCATGGGCTAACTTCATTAGATTAATGAGCCCGTGATTCCAACCTTGATATCTCTACTAATTATGGAAGATGCACTATTTCTTTCTAAAGGAAGGCATCTAATTAGTGAGATACAAATGTCATCTATAGGTCATTGACAGCTGAGATGATCACTCATAATTCAGTTTTCTCCAAGAAAACTTAATACTCCTATGATATTCTCAGCAAAAATAAATATCATCTGTATTGAAAATGTCTTATCTAACTGAAGTTTAAAGAAATGAAAAGAAATCTTTTTTTTGCCATCATATAAGATAAGGTTTCATCCATTCTAAGCAAAGAAAATGCAACCTTTGCAGGAAATACACAAGTGAAGATTTCCTGTTGGTTTTGTACCCCTCATTAAATTAGAAATGAAGCATATACTTTAAAATTGAATGATTTCTCATTATCAATACATGAAATGTAATTGGGGGGAGAGCAGGCATTTAATGTATTGGTTAAGCCATTCATGTCCCATATCAGAGTGCCTCTGTTTGAATCTATATTTCAGCTTCTGACACCTCTTTGCTGCTAATGGAGCCCATGTGAAACAGCAGGGAGGATTCCAGTGATCAGGTTCCTGCCGACTCTCTGGGCAACGTGTATGGCCATCCAATTTCTGCCTCCAGTCCCACACAAGCGTTAGCCATCGCACGCGTTTGAGTTCTTTCTGTTTTTCTCTCTCTCCCAGTCTCTTTTGGCTCTCAAATATATATTTACATATGTATACATTTAAAATGTTAATAAATTTACTTCTTAGGATCATATTTGGACCAGAAAATAATTATAACAAAATAATCCTACACCTGTTTTTATTATGTTAATCTGTAAACATATTAAAGTGAATTAATTCTAGACATATTGCTGGATGCTTCTGGAACGCCACTAAGTATGTGCTTATTTAGAGTAGCTGCATCTGATAACATTTCAATGAGCTCATTGGAAGCATTCCAAATATTGTGAACAAATAACCAAGCTCCTGCAAACTTTGTGTTATCTCAGAGAGTAAAATGACAATTTTGAAAGTAGAAACAAAAAAGACTTAATCTTTCTTATTTTTATGCAAATTTCACAAATAGGATGGCTTTAACATTAATATGTATGATTACCAATGTTATAAAACATTTTACATGTACTGATCATCCAGAGAATCATTTTTGTTTTTAAGCATAGATTTTGTAAGTCTTGACAAGTAAATTACTTTCTAAAAATGAGATTGTAACTAAACAAAGAATTATGAAGTCCAAAACACCAGGCATGTAGTTTTGAATGCTATATTCACTTTATTACAGAGATCATTGGTTGTCCAAAGGGTTTTAATAATCTGTAAAAGTAAAATACATTCGCTTTACTTGAACACTTTCAGATTTAAAATCAGAAAAGGGAAAACATTGCTGAAAAATGTTTTACTTTAATATTTCTTTTAAGATGAATTCTAAATGAAATTATTTTTTTTTTCTTTAAGAAATGCTCAGGTTTCTTTTTCTAATCACTGTCCATCAAAATTTTAATCTTACTGCTTTTCTAGGAATTTAAAATGTATGATTTCAACTGGAAAAGATTCCACAAGAAAGTATTGCTTTTTGTGTCTTAGCACTGTGGAGATATGAAGAATTATGTAGCATTTATTGCTGATACAGATGTGGTAAGCTCCTATGTATTTAACAGACAGTGGGATACATTCTCTTAAAAGTATCGTGAAAGTTATAAGAATTGTTTCAAACTTTCTTTCATAGAAGCCACAATACATAAAGGTCCCTGGAATACATTTTTAAAAAGAAAAATAAGCAAATAAATAAATATGAAGTTTTTAAAAAATATCTTGTATACTGCTAACTCATAAAGTGGGTAAGATACAGTACAGAAGTAAAATGAAATTTGTCTTAAACCTTGGAGAGAAATTGCTATCAGAGTCACAGTGTTTGGGCAAGAATCTAGTTAGAGATTTAGAACCTGAGATAAAGAAATAATACAGGAAATAAAAACACTAGAAAGATTACTTTGGTCTACATAGCATTAAATGTGAGAACGCAAAGAAAATTTTGTAAAATGCATTTAAGATAAGCCACTTTACTTTTTAAATATCTCTTTATGAATATAACTTTTTTTTATTAGAGGAGTTTTCAGTGACCCTCATATTAGATACACTGAATAAAAAATACATACAGTGATACTCAATTTATTTTGTATATACATTTTATTTTTATTATTTAAAAAGATTTATTTTTATTGGAAAGGCAGATTTGCAGAGAGAGAGAGAAAGATCTTCCATCCACTGGTTCTCTCCTCAAGTGGCTACCATGGCCAGAATTGAGCCTACCCAAACCCAGGAGGCAGGAGTACTTTCCGGGTCTCCATGTGGGTGCAGGGTCCTAAGGCTTGGGACTACCTTCTACTGTCTTTCCAGGCTACAACCAGGGAGCTGGATGTGACGTGGAGTAATAACACTAGCGTTCATTATGTTGTAATAGATACAGATACTATTAAAATATATTTTAAATTTATAAGATTTTTATTCACTTGAATATTTAAGGTTTCATAATTAAATTTTGCCAATATATATTTCAGTTTTTATCTGAAATTCATCTCTGAAAAATATCAGATAGGAAGCTATTTGGTAAGAACACTAACAAATCAATTAATGTCATAAGTCACATTAGCAGACTGATGAAAAAAATTAAAGTCATCAGTAAAAATGGGCACAGCATTTGGAAGGATTTAACATCCCTTTATTTCAAAACCCACCACAAATTAGGTATAGAAGGACTAAATTTCAAAATTATGAAAGCTGTATATAGGATATATTCAAAGGCAATATCATGCTGAGTGGAGAAGATATGAAAGCATTTCCAACAATTCTGAAAAAAGATAAGGCAGTCCACCTTGTCAATGTACCATTTGAAGTAGCAGCAAGAATAATTAGAGATAGAAAGAAATGATTGGCAATAATATTAGAAAGGAGAAACTTGAAATATCCTTGTTTATAGATGACATGGTACTGTATATGAAAAAAAATTCTCCAAAAAAGATGTTAGAACTGGTAAATCCATTAGGAAAAGTTACTGGTTGAAAATAAACATGCAAAAACCAATAGTTTCCTTTTTTTCAGATTTATGTTATTTTTATTGAAAAGTTTGATATACGGAGAGGAGGAGAGACAGAGAGGAAGAACTTCCATCTGCTGATTCTCTCCCCAAGTGGCTACAATGGCCACTGCTGCGCTGATCCAAAGCCAGGAGCCAGGAGCCTCTTCCAAGTTTTCCACATGGGTGCCGGGTTCCAAAGGCTTCGGGCTGTTCTTGACTGCTTTCCCAGGCTACTAGCAGGGAGCTGGATGTGAAGTGGAGCAGCCTGGGTTAGAACCAGTGCCCATATGGGATCTGGTGCAGGTAAGGTGAAGACTTTAGCTGCTAGGCAACTGTGTCAGGCCCCCAACAGTCTTTTCATATGCTAATAGTGGATTCCCTAAAAGAGTACTACAGAAAGAAAGAAATTCAATACTTAATAGTCACAGAGAAATCTAATATTTATGAATACATTTAACCAATTAAGAGCAAGACCTCTCTATAAGGAAAGCTATCCAACATCTATGTAAGCCATCATCCCTTGTAAGTGCTAGCTAAATTAAAAAAGAAAAAAATCAAAAAAGCAAGATCAAAATACTTGTGTGTAGCAGTATTACAGTAAATAAAGATTTGTCAACCTTTATTTTCTATCTTTACCAAGTCTATGGTTAAGAACATATAGTGTTAACAATCTGTGATGTTTTTAAAATTTATTCTATGTTCCTGAAATGGATATCTTATTTGTCTGTTTTTGTGGTGCTTTCCAATATTCCTGCTAATCTATGCTTTGTTTTTAATCTTTTGCTACTCTTTTAACTCTATTTGGTGTAGCATTGAGCCTTTGATTACAACACAAATTAAAAATAAGTCATATAAAAGTTAACAAAGAAAGAAAAAAAGAAGATATAGATTATATAGATGAACTACAAGGCATATGTTGTCTTTGTATTGACATCGAAATAACATGTGCTTGATAAATATTTTATTGAAATTGTCATACTTTTACTGCGACTTTGAGACTCTATTAATGAATTCCCTAAAAATGTAGGTAATGCATTCAAAAATGTTAATTAATGTTCTGTTTATATTTGCAACCAATAATTTTTAAATTACGCTTTTGATTTTGCTAATGGATTACTAATTTTATAATTAATAAAAATCAATAGATTCATCAGTAATTAATATGGATAAAGAAGCATAAAGAGTCCTGGAAAATTCATAATTGAGTATTTTAATCTAGTCTACATAACCAGGGAATGCTTCTTGGATGAAGTTTCATTTAAACTACAATCTGAATAGTTCTCAAAAAACTATGCTTTCCCAGTCGCTGCTTTCCAGTAGCATTACCAGGGAACTGGATTGAAGCAGAGCAAGTAGGACATGAACTGGAATCCAAATGGGGTGCTGGTGTTACAGATGTTTGCTGAACTATTATGCCACAATGCTAGCAGTTTTGAGACACTTTTCCATTTATATTGCTAAAATAATCATTTATCTCATTTGTGAGATATGCTTAAAATGATAGATCTTGTAAGATTTAAGACTCCATATTAAGTAACATTTATGCTTCAGCATAAATCCCGTAAAAGTGAATATTTTGTTTCTGTTGCTTGTGTCCCAACCTAAGTCCCAGAGGTAGACATGAATCATGATAGGCACTTGATGAACATATTGCTTGAAGGAGGGAGTTTCACTAGGTGGTTCAGTCAGGATAGCATTATTAGCTATTAATGTTTCAAGTTTTTATATGACAAAAATATTTCTGTTCATATAATACTAATTTCATCCCTTAAACTACATAAATATATGTAGAATAATTATTATAAGCACATTCTTCATAGAAATAGATATATGAAGCAAGTGTCCAGTTTTCCCATTTCTTATTATCTGACCTTCACAGAAGATTTTGCTGGTAGAGGTGAAATAACACTCAAATTTTCCTTAATAGCTACTTTGTATGAGTATATATACATAGGATTATATCAATCTGGCTTGTTTGGTGCAGTCATGCAGAGTGAAAGAACTGTCTATCTTATGCATAAAAATCAAGCAGTGGGTAGTCACTGTGACAATGCATAGAGACAGCTTTTTGTTCATTCTTTCAGCCATGGCAAAGCAAAGAATTAAAACGAGAAGAGCAAAGCTGCACATTTTTCCATCATGTTTTTATATTGCCTCGGATAAGCTTGTTATAGCTAGAAGTCTAAAAGGAACGTATTTTTCCAATATACTTCCTTTACATTAAAATGCATGACTGCCTGGCCACCTTCTACATATGTATAACCCACTTCTGCTGGGTTCACAAAATACAGGTTAAAAAAATAAAATGCTGCAGTACATTGGATGATACCAGTGAAAGAAAGCAATTTTCCAAGTGTGCATCATATGAGGGATGTTTTTATATGGTTTATTTTTTTCTGTTATAAAAGAAAATGTATACATTTCACTGGAAACAATGATCTATAAGAAATGGGTAGAACAAATACACAGGGAAATTAGTTGAAAAATAAATTTCCTTTAATAATAAATCTCATAAATATTAAGCAGGCAAACTTTCTAGCTCTTCTTGTTACATCCACATTTTCAACTATATCCTTCCACACAAATGCACACATCTCCAGAGAAGGCCCAGATATCTTTGTCCCAAAATAAAGTTTACTTTATGAAAAAAAATTAATACTGCTATAAAAAATTGCAACTCACACTCATTATTTTCACAATTGGTTTCATTAAATCCCTTAAGTGTATGTTTCCTTCTTTTTATCCATGGCTAAACTAAATCAAATTCATTGTTATCATTATTATTTTTATAATAAGTAAAATTTTAGTAGCAAGATAAGTTTGTGGATTATTTAGTTAATGATTGTGGAAATACAGTAGTGTAAATATGCATCAAATATCTCATATGTCTAATATGTAATTATTCTGTTTATTCTGACTTACCTGTCTTGTGAAAAAGAAACAGTAATTTTTTGAAAAATATCACAAGATTCAAATCTTCTTAAATTTACAATACTAATTCTGCAACACTGCGACCACTTGGGCCAGTGTCATGGCACCTCAGGCTGTCTCTGCCTGTGGTGTGGGCATCCCATCTAGTGCTCATTGCCGATAGCCTGGGACAACGAAGGAATATAGTTCAAGTCTTGGTCACCTGTAACCCTTATAGCAGATCAGGAACGTCCAAGCTCCTTTCTGGTTTCCGATTGGCCTAGCTCCAGCCATCATCATCACCATTCAGTGAGTGAAACACATGGAAGATCTGTCTCTCCTTTTCTCTGCGATTCTTCCCTTAATATAGTAAAATAGAGTAAAATACATCTTAAAAAAAAAAACCCTATGACTTATATAGAGAAGAATGGAAACTATAAAACCCATAACGCGCAAAATATATAATGTTTTAGCCAATTGGAAGCTATCATGGTCATTAAAATCTATTTAAATGTTAAGTGTAATGATTATAGATGTATTTCATTTATCTTTTTCTCACTGCTGTAGTCCAATAGTTGTTTTCCACAATCTTATGTGTTTATCTATGCATTTTTCTCTCCTCCGAAATTTTACTTCTGCTTTTATGTTCTTTTGTTTCTGGTCACATATGTGCCTGATTAATCATGTAACCCTTGCAAATTTCTTTTATGATCACACACTTTGTTTCTCTAGGGAGTATTTTGTAATACTGCATAATTTTAAAGGAAAACTCATTGTGTTGTAAAGAGATACATGTATGGTAAGTAAAGGCAACTGTCTGAGATACAGATACTGTTCTGGTGATCTGTATGACATTTTCTAAACACGGATTCATTTTGCGAAGTTTATTGATTCAGTTCAAGTGAGATCCATGAGCACGTAAGAAACACCCTTCATATTTTATAATCTTTGAATTGGATGCGCCAAACAATTTGAAGGTTTAGAAGAAAAGAATCAGAAATGAGGCAGCATTTGTTTAGAAATGTGCAGAGTGTGTTAGCTAAACCAATCAATACCTAATTACTAGTCTGCAACATTCTCTTCTTAATGCTCAGGCATTCACAGAGAGAAACTTCCTGCTGTGTGACCTGATGTATTTGTTGTGACAGCACTTTTAAAGGGACTGCTCATCACCTGGCAAGAATTACATTATTTCAAGAGAAGTAATTATTCCAAGAGACTTATTCCTACACGTGTTCAAATAAATATATAAAGCCAAAGAATTTCATGATCAAATAAAACACCTCTTTCTGTGAATAAGATAATTAAAATAACATTTTGCCATCCCTACTATAATTACTTGAGAAAACCCAAGGATGTTAAATATCATATACACTTCTATCTATGGCCATATGTATGATAGACTAAGATAAATCTCACCAAAATTTCTCAAATGTCAGCACTGTTTCAGCAGAATTAAGGGCACACATTGCATACTGATTCCTTCAAAACACATTAAGTACCTAAAAATCTTAAATACATTAGTTTTACGTGGTCATTCATTACAATCAAGACCTTGTACTTTCTTAGTCATCTCTCTCTTTTTCTCTTACTTTTAGCCTATTTAAAAAGTCAAATATTTACCCAGAGTGTCTTCCCTGTCTTTGAAATTCTAAAAAAGTAAGGATGCTTTGAGCAAATGGGCTTTCATATGTAGAGAAATTATGATGAAAGTAATATTTTTAGAGTCACTTAAACACTTAAGAAATTAGTTGATGTAACGAAGATTCATTTCCTGTACAATCCTAAAGTTAGAAACTGGACAATAAGATGCTGGACTCTGTTTGGTATATGCTTGCAATGGGGGAATCTCAACTGAACTTGAGCTGTGGTTATGCAACAAGGTGGAGGAATCCACCATGGTGGGAGGGTTTGGGGAGGGGTGGGGAGAATCCAAGTACCTATGAAACTGTGTCACATAATACAATGTAATTAATGAATTAAAAATAATAAATAAATTAATTTAAAAAATTTAAAAAAGAATACATTATATTCCATATCCAAATTTAAGAAAGAATTTTATCGTCCTTAAATAACCGTGTTTTGGACATTGTGACACAACATTTTCGGTCAGTGCTTTAGTTGTCTGCATTTCATATTGCAGTTCTTGTTTCAGTCCCTGATGCTCTGCTTCTACATTAGCTTCTGTGCTAATGAAGCTGGGAGCCACTGGATGATGGTGCAATCTACTGGATTCCTTCTACTGACAGTGGAGACCAAGCAGGACTTCAAAATTTTGTCACTACTTTATCCCAGCCCTGGCTGTTGCAGGCATTTTGGGAAAGGAAAACAAATGGGAAATCTCTCTTTCTCTGTTCCCTGATTGCTTTCCAAGTAGGTGAACGGTGTGAATATATAGGGAAAAAACAACCTGGAAGTGGAGATGCATTCTGAATGGTAAATGATGCAAGAATGCTCATTATCTATGTTCTGTACATCGTCTTGATAATCAATATTGTCTACTTTAGCTTTAAATGTTATCAATCAATTACATCTTTAAAAAGCTTTCCATTTCTATCTTTTCCTTTTTCCCCCTCATTTACCATGTTGTCATTTTATTTCTCACAGGTTACAATTCTTAGCATAAATTACAGCAATCTTTTCATTGTAACATCTGTCTGTTTTTCAAATATGCAATCCAATTGCATTGCATTTTATTTCTACAGATAACATTTTTTTCAAAAACTTATATAATATTTTAATTCAACCAATTTTAGATTTTTCTGTAGTTAGCACATTGTGGAACTATGAAAATTCACAATTTAATATCTATGAAGACTAAGAAAATACATTTTCTCTGCGATTTGTTTTATAACATAAAGTTATTCTGTTGAATTGTCTTTTTCATTTGAGCAATGTTCAAGATGCAAAGTGTTCCATAATAGCATGTTGCTGCTTGGTTTCCCTTTCCTTGTTTTGTAATTGAAGAGAGACTTTCTTGATCTGCTATTTAAATACTTGAAGGTGATGAGAAAGCTACTTATTTGGTGCACTTATATTTTATTTTCAAGAGTGTGAACTGCATTCTAGATTGTATTCTTCAGTTTCCAAAAGTTTACAGGATTCACAGAAATCAGATTCATGTAGACAAATAATCTGGTCCTTTTTTCAACAACAAATTTTGGAAGGGATAAGTAGATATTTACTTGCATTGCTTCCGTATACATATACACGATTTATATATTTAACTTGCACATACGTACATATATAGGAAACAACGTAGCAAAGTGATTGTTCCGTTTAAATTCTTCCCCAAATCATTAATATCTGAATTTTACCCTAAGGCAAGAAGAGTGCCTGTCTAATGTTTAGATACTGGAGTTTAGAACATGTGCACTATTAGATCACAGCTACTTCTAGTCCTCTCAGTTACAGAGGCATATTTTCAATATTTAGAAGATATATGAAAGTACAGAATCAATTAAAATGTTTTACTATTCCCTTAAGATTTATGTGTGTGTGTGTTTCGGCATATCTTATACTTCTTATACTCCTGAGGATGTTGTTGTGGCAATTAAGAGGTTGTTTGGGGCACCCCATCCCATTTATGAGTGCCTAAATTTGAGTATTGACTCAACTCCTGACACCAGCTATCCTGTAACTGCTCACCCTGAAAAGCAGTATTGATGGTCCGTGCAGCTGGAGACCTGACACACTTCAGGAGAACAGGATGGAGTTCCTGTTACTGGCTTTCGGGTGGTCCTGTTCTTTCAATTTTTCAGCATGGAAGCCCAGGGAATGATAGGTATCAATATGTAAAAACATTACCTCTATCAAGAGTAACACCCTTTCTATATTCCATGACACCATCCCTAAAGAACTGACAGTCCTAGAAATATCAATGTTGATAATTTCATTTAAAAGATTTATTTATTTATTTATTTATTTATTTATTTATTGGAAAGTCAGATATACAGAGAGGAGGAGAGACTGAGAGGAAGATATTCTGTCCAATGGTTCGCTCCTCAAGTGACCCCAACGACTGGAGCTGAGCCAATGCGAAGCCAGGAGCTTCTTCCGGATCTTCCACGCGGGTGCAGGGTCCCAAGGCCTTGGGCTGTTCTGGACTGTCTTCCCAGGCCACAAGCAGGGTGGGAAGAGGGGCGCCGGGATTAGAACCTGCGCCCATATGGAATCCTAGGTGTGCAAGGTGAGGGCCTTAACCACTACGCTATCGCACCGGGCCCGAGTGTTGATAATTTTTATAATAATTATTGTAACTGAATTAAAATGAGTGTCCTCCTTAAGAAAACAAAAACAAACCAAAAAAAAAAAATCCAAACTACTTACTTATTTATTTACTTATTTGAAAGGCAGTGTCACAAACAGCGATAGAGAGAGATTCCTTTAGGCTGGTTCATTCCCCCAAAGGAGTGCAATGACAGGGGCTGAATCAATGCGAAGCCCCTGGCCAGGAGCATCTTATGGACCACCCACACAGGTGGCAGAGGCACAAGGACTTGAACCCTCTTCAGATGCTTTTCTGAGCACTTTAACAGAGAGCTAACTGGAAAGCAGAGCATCCAGGAACTGGACAGGAGCCCATGTGGATGCCAGTGTTTCAGGCAATGACTTTTCCAGGTACCATGCAGCACTGTTCCTTATGTATGCCCTTTAACAACATTTTTCTGGAAACAAAAGAAAGTCAGACTTGTTTGGTGATGTGTAAGGATTTTTTTGTTTTGTTGTTCAAATATTGTTGTTCTTTGATGGCAGGAATGAATGGCAATACTGCTGTGGTAGAGAAGCAGAACGTGGGAGGGTTTTCCCAGGCAATTTTCTGCTACAGATTGGTAAAATTTTTTCCAAATCCTCTGACCATCACTATAGGTTATTATTCTGTGACCTTCCCAAATGTCAAAAAGCAGAATACTTTGAACATTCAAAGAGAACGAATGAATAAACTGTAGTCATGACCTTGCCTCTGATTCCCTCTTGCTGTGACTGGACCACATTTATGGCCTAGTAGCTTACGCTTTGATTCTGTTTGTCTTGAGGATTCTGTTGGGAGAGATGTGTTTCATCATGTCTCACAGTTCTAAGCAATGCTGCTCTATGTTGATGGCACCTGCTGAAAAGTGTCACTGAAGCATCTGCTTTTGTCTGCACTTGACATAAACACAATGGTGTTTCAACCCTGGGGAAAAAAAAATATTTGTTCCATTATAATTTTCATTCAGAATTACGTTAACTGAGGCAGTTGAAATGCCATGGTGTTGGCTGTTTTATTTTATTTTATTTTTTTCTGTAAATAAGGAGAATTCAATGGAATTTTGAATGGTATCTTGCTGGTTAGATCTTTTTCCAACTTGGGGCTGTTTGCATACATTATAGCTGTTGATTTTTATTCATGAATTTTGTACCCTGCCACTTTACCATCTTCTCCTTGGAATGTAGTTATGAAATGTATTACTATTTGTGCTTACTTTTAATAAAATCTTAAGTCTTCTGTAACAACAACAACAACAACAACAACAAAGTCCATGACAGCACAAGCTGTGCCAGACATTCCTTCTAGATCTCCCAGATCAGCAGTGGGAACCCAAGTAGAGTTATGTAACATTTTAAAAATCTTTAAAAATCTAAACCCTGGTCCCATTCTTAAAAATGAAAGCTCAATTTTAGTTTATATACAGGACCGGCTGCTATATACCTTAAAATGGCTATAAGGTACCATTCAGCTGTCTCGTGTCGATTTCATTTTAGTATTTAGCCATTTGTTGTGTTGAAGTATAATTTTGCTGATCTTGGCAGATTTTAGGAGAATCTAGACTGGCTTGTAACTCTAACAAGACATTTGTCGACAATTAAGGTGCAGAACATTTTTTTTTGGGGGGGGGTGTGCAGGAAAATCCCCAACACCATGGTGAGGAGTGACTAATCTTTGTGTCCCACCCAGCGAGGCATGAGCCAATCCACGCCAGCTCTTTCCTGTCAGATTCCAAGCTCTACTTTTTGTTGTACCCATTTGGACAATAAGTAGCTGGACTCTATGCTTGGTATACGTTTGCAAGGAAAGAATCTTGATTGAATTTGAACTGTAATACTGCATCAACGTGGAGGAATCCACCAGGGGGAGGGGCGTGGGGAGGGGTGGGGGGATTCCCAGAGCCTATGAAACTGTCACATAATGCAAAATAATTAATAAAAAAAAAATGAAAGCTCAAATAAACACATAAGCACTATATTTCTTCCACAAAGTTGTGCTTGTGTTTTGTTCCAAATATACTTACATACAGTACAATGGACATTCAATAAGTGGTGTTTTTCCATAGCACTGAGTGTATATTCAAGTATAACACTCCCAGTTTAAGTGTTGCTAGTTTAAGGTTAATTCAAAACCAACATTGCTGTGAAGCAGTGAAGTCTGTTCCTTACGGAAATATCATCCCACCCAGGCAAGGTACTTGACTTCTAAACTTGAGCATGCGAATGTCCTGGGAAAAACAGTGCAAAATGACCTAAATGTTTGGGCCCCTGCCACATATTTGGAAGATCCAGATGATGCGCTTGGCTTTGGACTGGCCTATCCCTGGCCATTTCAGACATCTGTAAACTAAACCAGTGGATGGACACTCGCTCTCTCTCTTTCGCTCTCTTCCTATCTCTTCAAGTCTGACTTTCCAATGAATCTTTTATTTTCTTTTAATTTTTTTCACCATGCATTTTTGTAGATACAGGAATTCTCCCCTTTGCCTTCCCTTTCTCCCTTTCCATGTTCCCCTCCACCATTTCCACCCACCCCCACATTGTTGTAGTAACATATTTCTTTTGTAATAGTTACAAGTTTTTTATTCTGTCTTTAAGTACCTTTTGTAATACATACAAGTTTTTACTCCGTTTTTTATATCAAAAGGGTATTGTAGACACAGAGAAAAATTGAGTTAAAACAGAAAGAGTTCAAGGCAGATAGATATAGAAAAAGGATTCACGATTAGAATGCAAACACCATGTGCCATTTATTATAAAGTTAAACAAACAGAAGTAGTGCATATGAGGCAAGTTTCAGTATATTATTGTAATGACCAAATAGAGTGTTTTAAAATTGAAAACTTTTATAAGATGAAAGTTGCATACAATGTTTGTTTCAGTTTTTCTTAAAGTGGGGCTTCTATTAATAAATAAACAAAATCATCATCTCAAGTTTTTAAGTAGAACAATCTGAACAAAAAATCATAAACTCTAAGTAGATTACATGCTGCTTATAAATAAGATGCCACCTAACATGAAGAAAACAACATCTATCAGCAGTTCAGAATATCAGGAACCAAGAATATATGGTGTCTAACCTCCAGGTATTGAGGCATTTGAAGAATAATTTGCTGGGTTGGAGATTCTCATTCTCTTTATCTCTTTCTCTTTTCTCTCTCTCTCTCTTGCCCATTTCAAATAAAATAGAATAAAGTATTTCATAATTACATAAAAATCACTGAATATATTTATAAAAACCCTCAGTATTTCCTGATGAGTAATTTATAACCACAATAGAATATTATTGCATGTAGTTCTTAGCTTTAAAAGATAATTTTACATTAAAACTATGTAGCAATATTTAATTATATTCAAATACGACACTCTATTTGCTGTAGAAGCTATTCTCTTCATTTGGCAGAATCTAAAATATCACATAACAGCTTATATATACTAAAATAAATTTTAATAGATTGGGCAATTATGTTATTAATAAATGCATCAAATTTATAGATGTTTACATTAGTGATTGTTCAAGATGTATTAACAATTTTTTATCATTAACTTTTATATCTGCTTATCCACATAAGAACACTGGTTGTAGTGAGAGTATTTGAGGTCTCCCAAATAACTGTAAAACTCAAAACAATTACAAACAGAATCTTGAATGATTCTATTGACTTTTCATTTTGTCTAAATTCTACCCAAAACTAATCACTGATACAAGATTACTGAAAACCTAAACATATTTGTTCACTGAAATTATATTAATGATTCATGTTCTTGGTTGTCTTATATTTGAGAAATCCATTTTGGTACATAAATCGATATTAGCATACAGATAGAACTGAATATTATGTCAATAGTGATTGACAATGTTGATGTAGTTCTGGTTGCTTCCTTTTACATTAGTTTTATTTTTTTCTTGGAGGCAGAAAATGCAAAATTGCATTTCAATTTTCCAATCCATTTAAACTGAGAAGAAAATAATAATTGAGGGAAAAATAATATGGACTTTGGAGTGAGACTATGATTGACACAGGACCAAAGTTTGTTTCAGTTGCAGACAGCGTCAGCAGAACTCTGTCGATTCAGTTGGTGTGCTCAGCCTCATGCTCTCATTGTCGACCTTTGCTGGTTTTAATTCTTTGAGTTTAAAAGAAAAACTCCTGCACCTTGTCTGTGCGGATTTCCACTGTCACATCCTTATTGTTTTATTTGAAATACATTCAGAAATATATAAAAATATTACTGAAAGCAAATTCAACTGATTTTTTCTCAGGCATTTCTGAGTGGAAAATAAAGCCAGAATGCTTATTTTCTATTTTTTTTTAACTTCTTTATAATAAGGAATAGAATATACATAGATTTATATATACATATATTTGTATGTATATATGTATGCCCAAAGATTAATAGTGATATACAGAAAAGGAAGCGTAAGTCAAATATTTTCAAGATTTTGGAATGCATTATATACATAATTCTAAAAGGAAGAAGCACTAAAAGCCAGAATTAGAGAAGTATTCATATTTTATGTGGAAAATAATCAGAATCCACATAGAGACAGACAGCATTTAAATGATAAAAATGGTTAGAAATCACCTATCAACCATAGGAAAATGCGTATTTTCTCAAACTAAGCTTCTATGTCACAGAAAAACAGAAACGTAGATGATACAGTAAGTTTACATTTAAAAAGTACATACATGGATCAATGTTCTCACAATTCTCTCTGAGAAATGAAGGGAGAATAGTGAAGCCATATTGATTCAGTCTTTTAAAAATAATAAAAATTAATGTTGGATTTTATTCCTTTTTTCTATATATATATATATATTTTTCATAAAGTCAGATGTACAGAGAGGAGGAGAGACAGAGAGGAAGATCTTTCGTCCACTGATTTACTCCCCAAGTTGCATCAACGACCAGAGCTGAACTGATCCGAAGTCAGGAGTCAGGATCCTCTTCTGGGTCTCCCATGCAGGTGCAGGGTCCCAAAGCCTTGGCCCATCGGCAACTGCTTTCCCAGGCCACAAGCAGGGAGCTGATGGAGAGTGGAGTTTCTTGGACATGAACTGGTGCCCTTATGGGATCCTAGTGCATGTAAAGCAGTTTTTAGCTGCCAGACTATTGCACTGGGCCCAGATTTTTATTCTTAGTATAGTCTACTGCATGTTAAAATAGTGTATCACAAAATAAAGACATAAAAACCGAAAACACATACAAAATCGTGCACCATTTTGAATATACATTCAATTAATGGAATTTCAACTATGAATTTACGCAAAATTACATTATGATGATGACAATTTTCTCTTTTTAGGAGTATACATTTCATAGATTAGCAAAACGTATTTTACACTCATTCTAAGTAAAATCCCTTTGTCCTGGATTTTGTATCATTTTGTATGGACTGACACCTAGAAAATCCTGTTTGGAACTGTTTCTGTTGTCTTCCTGCCTTGCATCTCCGCTGTGCTTGTTGCATGCTTGTGTGTCTTTGCAAAGCATTCAGCTAGCCACAAAAGATAGCAACCGACGTCCTTGACATATCTGATCAAACATTTAATTTTTTTCTTGATGATTTGGTATGTCAAATTCTCTATGTTTTATAACTTTTCCCCAGAACAGAAAAGTTTTAATGTCATCTTAGGAAGGCTGTGAATATTTTCATTCTTTTTCAGTATCACCACGCTTAAAAGGAACCCAAATCCTATTTTGTTATGTGGTTGCTAATTTAAAGGAATAGCATAGTATTAATTTCTCTGTATATATTATAGCAGGTGACATGGCCTGCTCAAAAGAAAAAAAAAAAAAAAAGAACAGAGCAGAACAAAACAAAACAAAACTCTGTCACTCTGACATCAGATTAGACTGGGCCCTTGCCACACATCTGGTAGACCCATGAGAAGTTTTGGCAGATGGCTTTCACCTGGCCCAACTTTGCTGTTGCAACAATTTGTAGAAGAAACCATGGAATGGAAGAACTTTCTTTCTTCTTTATTTTTTTCTGCTTACTTTTCCAAAGTTAACTTTGCCTTCCTTGAAGGCAAAAATTTTGTGAAGAAATACCTTTAAATATGTAAAATATTTTTTGTTTGATGAAAAGAGAGCAGATGTTTTATGTATAAGAAATGTCGGTAAATAATTCACAAGGATAAAATAGCCAACTTAAACAAGATTAATGTAGCTGTTTTACAAGACTTTATGAAAAATAATATTTTATTTATTTTCTAACTTCAATATTCAATATCAGAGTGCTTCTCCAATATTAACCATCCTAAGAATCATTTTTGATAACTAGTTAAAAATGGTTACAGAACCCCACCACAGGGATTTTTTTTTTTTACTTGATAAGGTTAAAGGGCACCTGGGTATTTTACCTTTTTAAAACATTCCCACATTTTGCTGAATCTTTCAGAGAGTAAATCACACTTTTAGTGAGGTTGTATTGGGACTCACATAATGTCGTTGAAACAACGACAGTGTCCCCTGCCAGCATTATGGGAAACCTGAATATTTCCCAAAATTGTCAGCCTGGACAATTTGGGGGGTTCGGAGGAGTGAAAAACAGTGGATGGAAGCTCTGCCTCTCTTTTATTTTGTTCCTTAAAAATTTTCAGTAACCTCACAGATATTAGGCAAAAACTTAATGTGAGTCTTGATACCTTACAATTACAGTTGTTATTTTAGGTATTATTAGGCATATACATACTTCTGAGCATAGATATCATATTTAATTTGAAATACAGTTTTATTTGAAATTATTTAGCATGTATCGGTCTAAAGATTACATTTATTCACTTTTGTAGTACCTAAAGTTGATATTCCAATCATAATTATTCAACTATTGCTTAAATTTTAACGTTAATTGAAATAAAAAAGGATTGAACACATTAACCATAAAATGCAATGTGTTATGTGTTATGTTGAAAAAATGATATTCCTTTTCAAATCTTAGTTGAGTCTAGGAAAAGATGGTGAAATGACGAGGAAAACGCTAGACTATTTTTCTACAAAACGCCCGAAACAATGTGAAGCGGTGAAATGGGAGAGCGGGAGTAAAGGGAGGAAGCCCCATGACTGCAAAATTGTAAAAGAGAAAATAATAATAATGATAATGATAATAATAATAATAATAAAAGCTTGTTTATGGATTTTAAAAAAGATTTATTTATTTTTATTATAAACTCAGATATACAGAGAGGAGGAGAGACAGAGAGGAAGATGTTCAGTCTGATGATTCACTCCCCAAGTAACCACAACGGCCGATGCTGTGCCAATCCAAAGCCAGGAGCCAGGAACCTCTTCCATGTCTCCCACACGGGTGCAGGATCCCAAGGCTTTGAGCCATCTTCGACTGCTTTCCCAGGCCACAAGTAAGGAGGTAAATGGGAAGTGGAGCTGCCGGGATTAGAACCGGAGCCCATATGGAATCCCTGAGCGTTCAAGTCGAGGACTTTAGCCACTAGGAAACCGTGCCAGGCCTGATTTACTTATTTTTATTTGAAAGATTTAGCAGAAGGAGAGACAGAGGAAGGGCTTTTCCATGTGCTGGAGCATTCCTCAGATGGTTCCAACATCCAGAGCTGAGCTGATCTGAATCCAGGTGCCATGAGTTTCTTCCGGGTCTCCCACGCCGGTGCAGGGTTCCCAGGCGTTGGGCCATCCTCGACTGCTTTCCCAGGCCACAAGCAGGGAGCTGGATGGGATGTGGGGCAGCCAGGACATGAACTGTCATCCATATGGGATCCCAGAGCTGCAGCTGGAGGAAGAATGTGCTACAAGACTGTGCCAGGACCTAGGTTCATCATTTGATCATGATAATTCAGTCAAATAATTTCTAGGATCTAATTGAGTAACTTAGTTCAATGATTCTTTTAATAAAAAAAATGTTTCTTTTGAATGATATTATTGGCTGCAAACGGAATTTGATTCTTTAATGTGTCAGAGAACAACTGAAAGGACTGTACCAGCTATTTTGTATATCTGCTCTAATTATACATTCAGGAAACAAGATGAACATAGATCACTTTTATGGAACCCGATTAATGAGAATATTTAAATAAACCAGGACTGGTGGAGGCAGAGCAAGTGAAGTTTATGTGAGCAAAGCTGCTACCCACGTGGGAGACAGAAATGAAGCTTCTGATGCCTAGCTCCTGGCCTCTGCCTAGCACAATCGTGCCTGCTGCAGCTGTCTGGGATGTGAACCAGTGGCTGGAAAATCTCTCTCTCTTTCTTTCTTTCTTTCTTTCTTTCTTTCTTTCTTTCTTTCTTTCTTTCTTTCTTTCTTTCTTTCTCTCTCACCACTCTTAAATAAATACACATATTTTATTTTTTTATTAATGTTATTTTTTAGGCAAGCCATGATGCTGGTCTTGTGGTGTAACGACCAGAGATGGGACCTGTGAAGTCCACATTCCGTAGTCACACCCATGAGAGTTCTAAGTGTTCCACTCCCAAACCACTTCTCTGCTAATCCGAATGAGAAAACAGGAGATGGCCCAAGTTATTTGCCCCTGTGCCCCATTTGAGAAATCTGGATGGAGTTCCTGGCTTTTGGCTTCAGTCCAGCTTCACTATTATTGGCAGCCCATGGGAAGTTAGCCAGCTGACTTAAAGTTCTCTGTACCCCTGGCCCCACCCAACTTCCTGCCCAAACAACTTTCACTCTTTCATTATAATTCAACCTTTAAAAAAATAAATCTTAAAAATTTAAAAAAATGAATAAATCATTGGAAAAAAAAAAAACAGCATGATAGTGTGGTGTCCTCTCCTTGCATGCTCCCGGATCCCAAACGGAAACCAGTTCATGTCCCAGCAGCTCCACTTTCCATCCAGCTCCCTCCCTGTGGTGTGGGAAAACATTAGAGGGTGGCCTTAAGTCTTGGGACCCTGGACCCTGGTGGGAGACCTGGAGAAGACTCTTTGCTCTTGGCTTTGGATCAGCTCAGTTCTGGCCACTGTGATCACTTGAGGAGTGAACCCACGGGTGGAAGATTTTTGTCTCTCCTTCTCTGTCTGTGAATCTGATTTTCCAATGAAAGTGAATAAATGTTTGAAAAAAATGTTAAAAATTTATTAAACATTGTTTTTCATGTTACAGTTGAGTATTAACGATGATTTTGGAATCTGTAATTGGTTAAATACTTGGTAGTTTTGTGGTGCAGTTACACTGGTTGCTGTATTTTAACCATGTTTTGATAGACAGCCAAAAATGTGACCGGGAAAAGTACATTAACCCTATATGAATTGTGTGAACTCTTTTTTGTCCTAAGATATCGTGTTTGATTTTTCAACATTCGCTCTCTATCTAGGATTCTGATAGTACAGATACTGCTGTTTATCCTGATATCTAAATCATTGCCTGTGTCTACTTACGGTTAATGATGCATGGACCACCTGGAACCTGCCTCATCATTTCCATTGAAATCTGATTTATTACAGCAAAAATATAACTCATTACTACTCTGCAAATATTAATAAAAATTACTTTGATTTTATTACTTCCCTTATGAATATATACTTCAACATACTGTTTTATGTTTTTGTGCCTTTTGTGGACCAAATTTAGAGTTGTCCCAAAGTAATTACACTCAATATTTGTAATCTTAATTATTCTTTCTACTTAATCCAGATTTCAGACAATCAAATATAAAATCGAGATGATGTTTAATAGTACAGGCCAGAATATTATTAACATAATATCTAAAGCTTTCACTTTTCCTGATAATTATTGGGTAGTCGCTTAGTGATCGAAAATGAGAGAAGCATTTACTATGTTGGAAGTACCTAAGTGCTCAGAATATGAAAGAAAATCTTTAAATCCAAATTCTAGTGTTTTTATTTATCCTGATACTTGAGGAAAGTTACTGAGAAATATCATGATAACATATCACAAACAGTTTCATAAAAAGATCATGTGTGAATTGCGAAAATTGCCTAAAGAATGAATAGTAAGATTACAAAGCAATGCACTATTAAATGAGGATGAGAATAACAAAAGGAAAGAATTTTAGTTTAATTAAAATGTTCATTTTTAATGGCCAGTAATGGTTGCTACAGCGCCTTAAATCTGTCATATTACTTTGTACGAGGTTTATTGACATGTTTGTGTGTAACAAAAACCTGAACCTAGATCCTGTGTGTATTTTATTGCTAGTCATCTGGAATATGTTATATGCTTCTGAAGTGGAAATAAATATACACACATATATATGAGAAACATACATATGTGTGTATATATATGTGTATATATATATTTAAAAAGGTAAGTATACTAGTACTTGGAAAAAACCCTATCTTGAATTATGGCACACAAAACAGTTCAATGTAGACAGATAACTGTTATTTAGGAGATAATAAGCCACTTTAAGTACTCCTGATGATATTTGTGTATATTTCCTTCACACAAAAATGTTACAATTTAGTATTGCATTAAAAGACTATGTGTGATACCATTTAGCATGTGCTATATTTGTATAATCTGTGCTATTTCCTGCTAGAATTACAATAAGTCTATACCAACGACTCATTTTATTTTTAAAAACCTGTGCTCTATTGTAAAGTTAATTATTAAACTACAGCACTGTAGCAAACATACAAATTTCATATATTTTTATAAACAGAAAATTCACAGTGCATTGGGGAAACTTCCTTTATAGTTTCATCTTAGAACTGAAATACAAAATATGAAACACAGGGAAGATATAAAAAAGAAATATAAAGAGCAAACATGTATGTTCTTTCTATCACAATGCATAGCAGGTGACCTGACATCAACACCTTCATTCCCAGCAGGTCTTCCTAGTCTGGCTATTTCTGAGAGCTCTGAGGATTCTGGCTCTTGACTTTACACGTTAACCACGCCACGTATAAATACTTCAGCCTACTCTTCAATGTACGTGTCAGCAGTGGCTATTTTAAATCCATTCTGCCACAATCATATCAAATTATCACAGAGAATGTGCACAAAACAAAGAAAAAGTTGACAAAAACCAGTGATGTTACTGAAATCATACAAATAGTCCAACAATGGCTAACAAATCACATTTAAAGAAGAAACAGATTCCTGAATCTGTGGATTCCTAAATCCAGTGGAGATGGATTTACATAAAATGACATTTTTAAACATCTGAGGAAGAGATTTCTTTAGCCATTTGGGAAAACAATTTTACATTTACACATTATGCACTATTTTTTTCTAGGTGCTTACTGTGTTAAATAAAATCAAAATGCTTCTTATTTTCTACATTTGCAAAGAACTGAGCTTTGTTTACAAATACTATTTTTGAATTTTAGTAGTTTGACTGTTATGGAAGCTTTCCTGCTTCTATTTAACTTTCATACTGTGATTGGAAAAAAAATACACATTCTTCCTTTACAACAAGTATTACTCTTGAAACAATGTAGTGAGAATGAATTATTCATTTGTCCCATGTGCAAAAATGACAGTCTGGAAAGTGCACAGATACACAACAGCCACTGGGGCTGAAAAGACTGCCTCAGAGAGTCAGAATCTGAATGATTGAGTCTGGAGCTCGTGGTGATGAGAGACATAGCAATATGTTGTCATTTGGGTAATAATTGGTTTTCTGTGCATTAAAGACTAAAACCTGAAATGTCAGGAGCTCATGAATTACCATTTAGTAGTGCCTTGTGATGTACTTTCTTATTAGACTTCAATTTTGAACCAAAAGAGAATTTCATAAAAGCACTTTTACTTGTATTTAATGTAGACTTTCTGAAAGCAATGTATTTCAGGCAGGAAAATGGTACATTTCTAAATGGAATATTTTAAGAACATCTTAGTCTGAAGTATCAGACAAAACCCTTTGCTAGTGTGACTATCTCACAAAAAAGAGACTATAAAGCTTATAATTATTACTGATAATTTTGCAAGAAATAGACCACTTTTACTTTCTAAATTGGGGCCTTTGTGGGTTGTTTTGTTAATAAGTACAACAAACATTCAGCAGAGGTTCATTTTGAGAATAGGAATTATGTAACACACTGACGTAACAGGTACAAATAAGCCCTGATCCATTACTGCCTTCAAAACATAAGAGTTTAAAGATCATTTTAACTGGGAATGAGACTGGAATAGAGAATATTCACAGGTTAAAATGATGAATAATAGAGATTTGCTACATTTATTCATGAACTAAATGAAAATTATATTTAAAAATTCTGAGGTTACTGCAGATGCTGCTCAATAAGTATGTCAATGTTTCCATGTTTGCCGCCTCTATCTTAATGTAATAAATACAAAGACAACATTTAGGACATATATCAGTAAACATATTGTGTAACTATAGTCATATGTAAGAGCTATATTAAAACTAAATCTATGCAGCTGATGCAAAACAAAACATTAAAATTTTAAATAGTAAGAATATCTAAATTTCAAATTCTGGAAGAAAGAGAAAAACTATCACCTCAAATAGCTCCAAAACAAAAAAAAGGTATATGGGATGCGGCATTGTGACTCAGCAAACTAATCCTCCACCTGCAAGTGTCAACATTCCCTGTAAGCACCATTTCAAGTTCTGAATGGTCCAAGTTTGATCTAGCTCCCTGCTAGTGTTCAGGGAAAGCAATTCAGGATGATCTGAATCTTGAACTCCTATACCCAAGTGGGAGATCTGGAGGAAACTCCTGGCTCTTGACCTTCATTGGCTCAGCTCCAGTCATTGTGGTCATGGAAGATTTTTCTGTCTCCTTCTCACTGCTAATTTGCTTTTCAAATAAAAATAAATAAATTGGCAGAGCACAATAACCTAGTGGCTAAATCCTCATGTTGCATCCCTCAGGATCCCATATGGGTGCTGGCTCCTGTCCTGGCTGCTCTACTTCCCATTCAGCTCCTTACTTGTGGCCTGGGAAAACATTAGAGGACTTCCCAATGCTTTAGGACCCTGCACCTGTGTGGGAGGCCAGGAAGACACTACTGGCTCTTGGGTTTAAATTGGCTCAGCTCCAGACTTTGTGGCCACTTGGGGAGTGAATCAGTGGACAGAAGATCTTCCTTTCTGTCTCTCCTCGTCTCTGTATGTCTGACGTTCCAATAAAAATAAATATGAAAAATAAATAAATATTTTGAGAAGGGGAAAATCCAATTAATTTAAAATACATTTTAAAGTAGCATTAAAGTAGGTTAATTCTAGAATGCAACTCTCGTTGTCAACATTTTACAGTCATAATCATAAAGATAGTCTAATTATTTGCCTCTCATAACAAAAATTTGAAGATTTCTTATGTATTTCTACAGGACACAATAGATATGTCCCAAAATCAGCTATAGAAAAAGTTATATGTATAAGCATTGTAAGAGTTAGATAGAACAATTATTAAGAGTTTGAAGAATTGGAGGACATCCAATTACTTGGCAGTGACAGTAGATCAGCTGTTTTGAGTTCCTGACCACCTGTGGTTGTTTCAAAGCAAGTAGTGCAACATAGTGGGAACTTTGCTTCTGAAATCTGATTTTCAAAAGCTGTAGACTCCCAAGACTACAGCAAACAGCAGTGAGCAAGTTCAGTATGTGTAACAAGATAAGAATGAAGTGGAACAAACAAGACACATGTAAAATCACTGGAAACAGGAACGTGTCCTCTGAAATGCTGGCTGCTTCAGTATAAACAAAATCATTCATTTGGTGAAACATGTCAGAGGATATTCATACACACGAAACATTAAGAAAATATTGTAACTGACTTTATCATTGAAGATAGAAAAGCTTATGATTAAAAGGAAGGAAGAAGGAAAGAAAGAAAGAAAAAATGAATGAAAGAAAGACTTTGGAATAGGAGATGAAAAAGCTCTCCCAGAACAGCAGGGGTTCAGTCTGTGCTCTAGGGTCTAGGCAGCCTGTGGGAACTGGAGGTGACCATCACGGTGGGGTCTGTACTAGAGATGACATATGTGTCTTATAAGGAACAGCGTGAGTCTTACTGTTCAGCTTATTGTTTATAAAATAATATAAAAGCTAATGAGAACATTCATCAGACACTGAAAAATAAAACAGCATGTTCATCATGTGATTCAGAGGAATGAAATGATTAACTACAGAGCTACTGACAAACAAGATTGCTGGAAAAGTTTTGAAGAACACGCATATCATAAATCAAATACATCCCAGGTCACACTCCTCTCACTTTGTATCCATTTTTCTAAGTTCTCAATTGTAATTCAACTTGAAGCTGAAACAACACATGAAACTATAAACTTTTAGTTAAAATATCTACACATCAAACTATACTTGTCCTACTGGGTGATAAAAAACGGAATATATTTTATATGTTCATTTCACTTCAGGACAACTGTTCATAAGAGTCTAAAACTCAGGACACCAGTTTCTAACAATTCTAACAATTCTTGCCATAGTAGCATCAAGTAGAATTAGATAGCTTATCAAATTGAATATTTAAGCTTCCACTTAAAATCCTTTTAAAATTTCACTGGTAGTTTCATTAATATTCTTTGAAATCTCTCTCTCTCTCTCTCTATCTCTCTCTCTCTCTTTCTCTCCTCTTAATTAGAAAGACAAGATTTCAGAGAAAGAAGAGAGACAAAAAAATATCTTCTATCCCCTAGTTCTCTCCCCAAATGGCCACAAGGGCAGGTCCAAACCCAGGAGCTAGGAGTTTCTTCAGGCACCCTACAGGCACCCAAGAACTTGGGCCATCCTTCACTGCTTTTCCTAGGCACTAAGCATACAATAAGCATAAAGCTGGAGAGCAAGTAGAGCAGCCACAGATGCTGGCATTTCAAGTGAAGGCTTTACCAGTATGCCACGCATGGCACCAGTTACTGAAATAAAGATTAATTTTGATCAATTAAAACATGGTATGATTATGATCTTATATTTCTGATATTATTTTATGCCAATTTTTAAATCATCATTAAATCATATTTTGGAGGGAGAAAATGTCTTTGTATAAATTTCCTTAAATGAAAATGCCTACACAATCTGAAATTCTGAGACAATTCTACCTGTGGAAATCGCTAATGTTTTATTTCATAGTTTATATTGTTTCTATATTATCAATGCTATTTTTACTGCCTATAGCTACTCACTACTCAAGAGTAGGAAACTAGGCCCAGCACAGTAGCCTGGCGGCTTAAGTCCTCACCTTGCATGCGCCAGGATCCCATATGCACACCGGTTCTAATCCTGGCGGCCCTGCTTCCCATATAACTCCCTGCTTGTGGTCTGGGATAGCAGTTCAGAATAGTCCAGACCTTGGGACCCTGCACCTGCTTGGGAGACCAGGAAGAGGCTCTAGGCTCCTGGTTTCAGATCAGGTTGGCTCCTGCCATTGTGGCCATTTGGGGAGTGAATCAGTGGATGGAAGCTCTTCCTCTCTGTCTCTCCTCCTCTCTGTAGATCTGACTTTCCAATAAAAAATAAATAATTCTTTAAAAAAGAGTAGGAAATTGAGTGGATAGAGTAGGATTAAAACTGAGTTAATCCTTTCTCAATTACTTATTTAAAATCCAAGTACATTGAAATGAATTTTGTGCTGTCCTCAGTATGCAGAAAATCAGAAAAACAATAGATTTGCTTTAGTTACTTTAAGATTGATACAGAACATTCATTAATTCCCACCATGTACCAATCACTATTTTCTACAGTTCATTGTTTATTAAAATAACACATTAATAGGCAACCGAAACCATTAACTTCACATTTCATGAGACTTGTAAGCTTACAAAAGAATTAACAATTGTAACCTCAAATAGAACTGTTTTCCTTTCAAAAAATTATATTCAAAATAATATACACTTGCCATCTGTAGTGCAACATTTTAAATACAAGCAGATACCAATACAATGAAAATAAAAATTCCATTATTTCGTTATTTTTTATGAGTAGATCTACATATTATAAAACATATACTAGGTTATTGTTAACAATGGTCACCTGTGTCTGCTGTCTGGCTCTGGAAACTTATCCTTTTAATCTAACTTGATTTATGTGCATAACACAAGCTCCCTCCATCCTCTTACTACCCTCAGCTATTCTGGATTTAAACTGAGTTTTATGAGCTTTCATATATCAGGGAAATTTTTTGGTACCTTTTTTCTGCCTCAGGTTTATTTGCGTTTGCTCAGAACATTTATTTTTTTTGGCTGAGTAATATTCCATTATTGCTGTAAACTACATTTTCATTATTCGTTCATCGAATGATGGGCAATCTTGCCCTTGTCGTAGTGGTGCTGTTATCACTATGCAACAAGCATCTCCTGTCTTGTGAACGCGTATCCAGTGGTTGGATTCTGGTTCTGTCTCTAGCGCTTCAAGCAATCTCTGTTCTATTTCCATAGAAGGTGTGCTACTTTACATTCCCACTAACATTGTATCAGAGCTCTTTTTCCATATTCTCTCCTGCGTTTGCTACATTCTTTTTGAAAGCAGACATTCTTACAAGTTGTGAGGTGAGATTTCATTTTGTGTGCTTTTAAATTGTCATTATTTTCCATGAAATAGTTTTGTAGATATAAGGATTCCTCCCTTCACCTCCCTTTATATACTCCCCCCTTCTCCCCTCCACTATTTTTCTGCATACAATTATAATAGTATAATCCTTCAGCAACAGTCACAAGTCCAACATTCTGCTATTTATGTGTATCCTGGCATTGTAAATATAGGCAATGACAGGAAATCTTGTGTCATATTGCAGTGTTTTGATTTGTATTTCCCTGATAATTATTAATATTGAATGCTTTTTTCATCTAGTTATGGAAATTTATATTTCTAATTTTGAAATATGCTTATATACTTATTCTGAACTTTTATAAATGTTAGATTAAAATAATTTCAAAATATAAAATTTTAACTTACCTGCTATAATAAATGTTTAAAGTAGAAAAATAAATTACTTGGAAAGAAAAACAAGATTTTTAAATTCTATTTTGATTTTTAATTTATTTTTCTACTTATTTATTTTTTAAAGATTTATTAATTTTTATTGCAAAGTCAGATCTACAGAGAGGAGGAGAGACAGAGAGGAAGATCTTCCATCCGATCATTCACTCCCCTAGAGGCAGCAATAGCTGGAGCTGTGCAGATCCAAAGTCAAGAGCCTGGAACCTCTTCCAGGTCTTCCATGTGAGTTCAGGGTTCCAAAGCTTTTGGCCATCCAAAACTGCTTTCCCAGGCCACAAGCAGGGAGCCGGATGGGATGCAGGGTCGCAGGGATTAGAACAAGTGCCCATATGGGATCCCGACACATGCAAAGCAAGGACTTGAGTCGCTAGGCTACCACGATGGGCCCCAATAACTAGATTTTGATTCATTTCCTTTCACAGACCATTTGCAGCTCAACCTTGGAAAAGGCAGTTTGTTCCTCCTACCAAATTGTAATCAGTTTTGAATTAAATGGAATGAAATTTATTTTTCATATGCAAATGTAAATAATTATAAATGGTCTTATTATTTTAATTAAGCTGACATAGACAAGATTCATCTTTTACATTTTTATAAATATATTTCAATTGCCTATGACTGTTATCAAGTTATAGAAAATTTTCAGCACTGCAAATAACCCTCCACATTCGTTTGCAAGAAATTCAGGTATTGACATTTTCATTGATTTGCTTCTGTCTGTACATTTTGGTGCTTCTAAGAAATCAAAAAAATTGAATCAGACAGCATAAAAAACCTTTGATTCTGACATTCTTCAATTTGAGATTCAAACATATCCTTTCAAATATTATTAACTATTTATTGGCACTTCTAGGTGGTATGTCATTGAATAAGAATAATCTATTTTATTTACTTGTTTCACATAGAAGAATATGTAGACTGCTTTCAGTGTTGTTGATAGTGAATAAGACAGCTATAAGTATTCATATACATGTTGCTGGGTAAACTTATTTCTCAGTTTCACATGAATACCTTGGCTTGGATTGGATAATTTATATTTTTAAAAGGAAATTGATGAAGTATTTTTGTGAGCTGACAATGCCATTTTACATTATGAAGAAAAATATTGATTTCTAGTTTGTTCTTTTTTTGTCAATACTTATTCATTTTAAGTCATTTGAATAAACGCATAGCAGTATCTCTATGCTTTCAGTTTTCTTTTCACAGAGACTATTGGCATTCAATGCCTTGCTTTGTGCTCAATGCTATTCATATATTTTAATATAACGTTTCTAAAATTATTTGCTTTTCTTCTTGCTTATTGCTGAAAACTATTTTACCTTTATGGATGCTTATATATACTTACATATTGATAACTTGTTTTGTTTTAGCTTGTAGGTTGACTTTCACTTCCTTTATGATGTAATCTATCTATCTATCTATCTATCTATCTATCTATCCACATAGATAATGCAGATATATAATTTTTTCCAACATGAACAAGTCATAAATATGGTGAAATTCAATTTGCCAATTTTGACTTTAAGGCTATGCTTTGGAGTTTCAGTCTAAAAAGTGTGCTTAACGTAAGATTGTAGAGATTTTCCCATGTTTTCTATTAGAACATTTGTTTTAAATTTAAATGATGATTTTTAAAATATTTCTTTAGTTTCCTCTTGAATGTAAGAGTTATGGACAGAGAGAGAGGGGGGTATAGACAGAGAGGAGAAAGCAATCTTCAGTGTGCTAATGTACTCCCGAAGTCGCTGCCATGGCCAGAAGTGACCTGGTGCAAAGCCAGGAGCCAAGAGCCCCTTTGAGGTCTCCCACATGAGTGCAGAGGCCCAAGGACCTGAGCAATTTTTTGCTGATTCCCCAAGCCATTAGTCATCAATCAAAAGCAGAGCAACATAAATTGGAAACATTATGCCAGCTCCTCATACAAAAAATCAGGCTAATATGTCATGATGCTGGCCCCAACAATATTTGTTTATTTTAATGGGTTGGGAGATATAAACTGAAGCTCATTTTTGGTATACATGTGTTCATTTGTTCTGATAATTCACAAAATGACTCTTTAATGACTCAAATACTCTTCCCTGAACTTGTATTTGCATCTGAACCATTTTTTTACTTGCTTATCTTATATGTCTACACGTTCTGCAGTTCCGCAGTTCCACATGATCTCGGCTACAATGTTATGATAATGCCACTGAAGGCCAATTTTTTTTAACTGACCTTTCCCAGTGCTGTGGATGCACTAAGGTGGATTTTGTTAACCAGCAGACCTTGGAAGGATTTTTTTTTTGACCCTGGAGCAATGCAACAACTCCTCAGAACTATCAAAACCACTCAAGTAATACCGTTGGAACGCTCTTCCCCACACTGAGATATCTAAGAATTAATCTGATGGGTTTGTTTGTGTAAGCTGTCAATGTAGTAAGTTGCTTGGTTTTTGGAAAATTGAACTAAGCTTTCTTTGTGGTTCTGAAACATACTTGTTTATAAAACTTTACATATTTAGCATTGATTTCTATTTGCTAATGCTTGAATGAGAATGTTTATATTTGCATTGATGAGGAATATTCATAATTTTCATTTCTTGCAATGTCTTTATTTACTTTCAATACAAATAAATTTCTCTTAGAATGAAATTTTTCAACCATAATTAGGTAGTAGCGTTTCTGTAAAATTGATCATGTTTCCTTAGATGTTTACAGTATGTTTCCAGTGATGCCCTCTGTGATTGTGGCTAGATTTTGTTTTTAATCTGCAATTATTTTTACTTAGAAAATTGCAATAAACCAGGTGGTATAGGATATTATTTCATATGCTGGTTTCATTTTCTTTGGGTACAGATTCCTGGTACTGTTGTTAGCTCATATGTCAGATCCCTTTCAGGTTCTTGAGTAATCTTCATGGTAATGGTTTCACTAATATAAATCGCCACCAACAGTGTTATGTTTTTCCTATTCCTTGCCAGAATTATCATTGTTATTATTATTATTATTATTATTGATGGTAGCCATTCTAGTTGGGGAGAGTACTCATTGTGCTTATAACTTGTGTTACCCTGATATTTAATATTGCTGAGGATTTTTCTTAATTTTGCTTCTTTTGTTTATTATCATTTTAGGATATAATTCCATCGGCCCTGGGATTTTCCTTATCCCTTCCCCAATTCTCTCCTCTCTGAGTTCCCCTACATCATTACTATAGTACAGTTCTTCATAGACAGTTATATGCCCATCATTGCAGGCATGGACAATGGCAGTCCAGTATCCGATTGTCAAGACACAGTAAACAGTTGCATTGTAAATCCATCTTTGTCTGGAAGCAGAGATGCATACTGCATTGTATCCTCACATCTGGATATGACAGTCTCCATTACATAGTTATTGTATATTCCCTTAAATCAAAAGCCACAAAACAAAATAAACAACAGGAATAAAAAAAGAAATTAATGACACCATGAAGTTGAATAACATGCTACTCAATGACTAATGTGCTGCTGAAGAAATGAAAAAAAAAGATCAAGAACCTTCTTAAAAAAAGTGATGCTTCTATATGATCTATGAGTCAGTGAAGAATTATATCAGAAGAAAGTGTTTTGAAGAGATGAAACTAACAAAACAAAACAAAACAAAAAGATCAAAATCGGTGAGATAGTTTCCGCTAATCTTTGTGGTGAAATGTGTCTCCTGTAGGCAACAAATAGATGTGTTTTGTTTTTCTAATCCAGTCTACTAATCTATGACATTCGGTTGATGAGTTTAAGCTGTTTACATTCAGGGTTAATACAAATAGGTGCTAATTTGGTCCTGTCATTTTAGCAATGGGTTTTTCATTGAGTTCGTCTTCTGTTGTTATTTCACTGGGATGTTCTTCACATTTGCCTTTGGTTTTGGTTTGCACTACTCCTTTTCTCTGTCGAGTATGTACATTCAATGGTGCAGTCTCAACACACAGTATCACTGGAGGTGGAGTGAGGTGAGCCAGGAGCTGGGGTGATGGAGACCATGGTGGAAATCTAACATAAGAAGCCAGACCTGGAACTTGCTTTAGGGAGTGGCATAAGTGACTGCAAACAAAAGGCTGTGTACCGACTGCAATAAGTAAAAACTGTGGACTTGTGGGTGACACAGCTTAGGAACCTGCCCTAAGAAGAATCTGATAACCAGAAGTACAATGACCAAGAGCAAAAGAAGAGACAAAGGCACAATGAAAATTACTGAAGATTCCCCTGCAAAGGAGCAAAACCCTTTGTGAACCTCGGAGTTAACTGAGGAAGACATTGAGAAAATAAGGAATACAGAATTCAAAACACTTGCTATAAAACCTCATATCAACAATGAGAAGCACATAAAGCAGACATTCAATGAATTTAACGAATATGTCACACTGGAAATGGATCAAATGAAAGCTGAAATATCAGAAATGAAGAATATAATGGAGCAAATTAAAAGTACAATGGAGAGTCTCCAAAATAGAATGAAGCAAGCAGAAGAACAAATCTCAAAAATAGAATATATTTCCTGTCACCAGGGGGAAACAAACAAAAAGCTGGAAGCAGAGTTGGATTAGGGAAAAAACAGTGTTTAAGATTTGAGCTGTTGGTCCATTAAGTATTGAATTTTATAAAAGATGCACGATAGTGAATTTGTCTCATACTTCTGCACATAACGATGCAATTAGCCAGCACCATTTTGAAGAGAATTTTAGTTATTTTTGTGTTCATTTTAGCACTTTTCTCAAAGATTAATTAATTGCAAATTTGTGAATTAATTTCCTGGGTTCCTATCTGTTTACTTGATATGTATTTTTATACCAATAAAAGCTATTTTATTAAAACTTCCCTGTTATACTTAAAATCTGGGTTTAGTACTTTGGTCAAAGTTTGGTAGAATTCAGTCATAAAATAATCCAGTACTGGGATTTTGTTTGTCGTTAGGGTTTTTCTTATGGATTCTATAGCTTATTTCTCTGCAACTCAAAAGTAATAATTTTGAAATATTTGCAATAAATCAAAAATTGCCATTCAATACTTCTATTTTCTACACAAAAGTTTTTATTTCAATGTTTCCATCATTTGTTATTTTTGAAATGTAAAAATACGTATGTAAGACATTCCAGGGTCACCATTGCAGCAGTCCCCTGTGACTCAGGCCTCCCATAATGGAACATCTATTTGAGTCCCAGTTACTTCACTTCTGACCCAAATGTTGCTAATGTACTCAGAAAAGATATGGACAATGTCCCTAGTATTTTGGCCCCTGCCACTCATGTGGGACACCTACTTGAAGGATCCTGGACTCAGTCCTGGGTGGACATAATGGCCATGTGGGGAGTTACACTAAGGCTGGAAGATTTTTTTCTCTCTTTATTGTTACTTCTGTCTCTCTGTCCCTCTACCTTCCAATAAATAAAACAAATTCTTTAAAAAATTCTGTATAATATCTATTCTATGGCCACATTGTTTCATTCATTGATTCTAAACTAGTATTGAGTTTAATCATCATTTTCTCTGATCTTTGCAATTTAAGGAAGATATTTTACAGTTGTGGAGTGCCATAACGAACTTATTAACTTTCTAAAGTTAATCACATGAGAAATGGTCACAAGAAGCAAAGTAAAGTTTCACAGAATACTTTGCACAGGGTTTTTTTTTTGCTGGACATAAGGGTTGCACTTTCTAGTAGTTATGTGCAGACATGCTTTGGGACTCTGGCATCCCACTTCAGGGTGTATAAGGTTCAAGTGCCATCTCTATTTCTGATTCTACCTTCTTGCTAATGTTCATCCTGGAAGACAGCAGGTAGTGGTTCAAGTATTTGGGTTCGATCCACTTATGTGTAATACCTGGATTGAGTTCTCGCTCCTGAGTTATTAGGGCTCTGTCTATCTCTGTATTTATTTGTGTCTTTCTTATCTTTCAAAGAAAATTAATTTGCTGGATGAAAAAGTACATATGAGGAAAGGTTACGTTAGTAACATAATGCTGAAACAAACAAAAAATGATCCCAGAAGAAGAAATAGCAGTACTTGTCTTTTTAAAGTAAATGTCAACTATGCAATATTTCAGTTTGTTCTAAATTCCTTTTGAGGCACAATGGTTTACACGGAACGTATTTTTGTTTTGTGTTCAGAATTTTTTAACTCAAAGTCAAATCATGCTTGAGTTAAAATTTCTGGTTTTTTCTTGATTAGATTAAATGCAGAGAGCTCATGTATATGCACAAACACTGACATTCTGCAGCGTCCTCATTACCATGCTGAGAAGTGTGGATTCAAATTAGAGCTGCGTGTTAGACAACCACTTGCATAAAGCAGGGCTTGTTAAAACAATGTTAATGAGCCCCCATTGTATTGAGCAACTTCACTTTTCAGATTTTCGTATTTGTTCACAGGAGGCCTGGGAAGATGCTGAAATGATTAAGTCTGAAACAGGGCTAGAAATTCTCTACAGAGCTACCAGTGTGAAAGAAATTAAGAAACTAGAAACAGAGCTATATGCAGTTTATCTTAAGTTAAAAAGCTGGTGATTTAATTTTTGCATCTTTCAGGAGATGTATCTTAGCAAAAGTTAAGTTTCTGGCCAAAAAGAAAATGTAAAAGATTATTGAACTAATAGGATTGCTATTGATAATTTTCAGTGTAATTTGTACAGAGATATCTGAGATTTTATTTCTTTCTTCTTCAGCAGTTTTCTTCACTAACAAAACCTTTACACAAAGGCAGTTTAGATCTTTCACCATCTCATGAAAAACAAAAGTATGAATCCCTTCAATAATGGTGATTATTGTGTTGCTTTATGAAATATAATTACATTAGAAAGTCAAGGTTAAACTATATTAAAGATTTGAGCATTTCTAATAAATGCCAAATGATATACAATGTGCATTTTATTTTATTTTTTTAAAGATTTATTTATTTTATTACAAAGTCAGATATACAGAGAGCAGGAGAGACAGAGAGGAAGCTCTTCCGTCCGATGATTCACTCCCAAGTGAGCCGCAATGGCCGGTGCGCGCCGATCCGAAGCCGGGAACCTGGAACCTCCTCCGGGTCTCCCACGCGGGTGCAGGGTCCCAAGGCTTTGGGCCGTCCTCGTCTGCTTTTCCCAGGCCACAAGCAGGGAGCTTGATGGGAAGTGGAGCTGCCAGGATTAGAACCGGAGCCCATATGGGATGCCGGGGCGTTCAACGCGAGGACTCTAGCCACTAGGCCACGCCACCGGGCCCACAATGTGCATTTTAAATAAAGCTCACATTTAACTCTGGCACAATCATGATGCATAGAACAGTTGTGAAAAGTAGAGAAATGAACTCAAATGGAAAATGGATCTAAATACTTTTAATATGTGTATGGCTTGAACATCACTGTAATCAAAATACAGCTTCTATCAATGTCATAAATATAGGGAATTTAGATTCATTTGAGAACATAACAGCAACTTTGTAGAATCCAAAGATTCCAAGTAATATATTTCCAATTTCTCCATTCAGGAGTTTGAGGTACTCCATCTGCTCCATTTTAAGTTAAGCCAATGATTTTCCCAGTATTAATGGAAAGTGGTTGTTACTTACTCTGATGTGTGAGTGGTTACAAATTTTCAAAAATTGTGAAGTAAAGAAACACCTGAAAGTTGTCAATTTCATAGCTGCACAAATAAAATGCTAAAAATACTATTCTATTAAAGTATGTATGCCTTCATTGACATTTCAATTTTAGAGTCACAGGATGTGGTTAAGAACTTGCATTTTCTAACATATTGGTCACTCAATACCATGTCAATTAACTCCATAATGTTGTAAATTGTTGTTGATGTTATGTTGTGGCTTTTCATTGGAGGGGATGATATTCTGCCAGTTCTACTTTCAGACCAGGGATGGTCTCACTAGAAAACTGTTGAACTTATTTGGACAATAAGAGGCTGGACTCTATGCATGGTAAATGCTCACAATGAAGGAATTATGACTGGATATGAACTGTACTACCGCAACAATGTGGAGGAATCCAACATGGAGGGAGGGCATGCGGAGGGGTTGGGGGAATCCCAGAGCCTATGAAACTATGTCATAAAACAAAATTAAAAAAAAAATGGCATATGGGTGTCTTGACTGCTCAGTGTGCCAAATGCCTACTCCTACTGAAAAATGATTGGTAATGTGCTACACAATTTGTATCACACTGACTTTTAAGGAACAGATTAATAAAACCTGTACATTTTACTGAAAATAAAGTATGTATCCCTTATGAAGAATTTTTTCTTCCTATTTTGGTCATGTCTTAATAAATAGATACAGTAAATCTAGGCATATTCTAAAAGGTATTAATTAGTTACAGAATGTGTGGGGATGTTATACATGCAAACACATGGGTTGATATAGGAGTGAACAACGGGCTAGCTCAAAGTCCTCTGACCTTGACAATAAACAGTGCCTCAGTAACAATGCATTGGTGTATGTCAAAGACCTGCCTTTCTGGAGAATTTGTTTTGTTTGTATATCACCAGGCTGGAGCAGTGCACACCACTGTGAAAAAATGTGGACTCTTCTAAGAAATAAATGTTCATGATCTATATTAATAGCCAATCAGAAAATTTTGGATACTCAACGGCTTTTAAAGTTGAGCTCAGTTACCCTTGCTTTTTAAAGTTAGCTGTTTGACACAATAGAATTTAAAGTTAAGAATACCTAAAACCACAAAGTCATCATTTATCTCAGAGTCATCAACTGAGCAAACTCTCTACAGTGGCAAAATATTTTGAAATTCACAAGGGACTCCTCTTTGTTCACTGGTTGTTGTTGTTCTGTCCTTCTGGTTTAAATGGACGAAGTGGTCTTTGTATTTCACCATCAATAACTCCTTTGTCAGCTGGATCTCAGCCTTATTTGTTTTCCAGTGTGCAAAAAAATGTTCTATCTCTGTGACTTTCTGACAACACCACACCCTTTTCTTTGTGAAACTCATCAACTATATAGTATGGTATTAATTTGTATGTATGTTTATTCACTGCCTAACACTTCCAGAGTATAGTAATTTCCAAGTGAATAAGAGCACATTTATATTGTTGATTCAGGTCTTACTGCTTTTTTTTTTGGCACATAAGTGGAACTCAATGAATGTTTGAATTATCCAATTTTGTTTCATATATTGAGTTAATCATGAGGAATCTATATTGAAATGGGAAAGTTCAAAACAAGACTCTGGAGACTTTACAACAGCACTTGTTACAGGTAGGTTCTAAAGGTCAGCCAATGCTTCATGAAAGCCTTTTGATGACAGCTGTCATTACAACTTAACTACAAACTAAGCTATAGTTATAGGAGCACTCGTGGGGAATGGCAGGCGCTTTGATACCAAAGGTTTTCTGCCAGAGCTATTTTTTCATGTCAGGTTCACTTACAAACAGAGCAGTATGCCCAAAGAATGAAACACATAGTCAAATTTGCTGGACAAACACTGTAGCTTGTAATGACAGTTTTACAATTTATTCATTGACTTTATGAGTGTATTTCCTACAGCCCATTGAATATTAAGAAGACAGAATGTTACAAAAAATCTATACATAGTCTTTAAAAATTAGCCCTAAAATGTTTATCATTTGAAAATCTGAACACAACTGTGGTGAATAAAGTAATCACGGCATTTTCAGGAGTCAAATACTGGGATGTTTCTGTTGTTTCCTGTGTATGGCAGAACCATTGTGTTTATTGGGAAGAAAGGTTTTTCTTCTGCTGTGACAGAGTGGATTAAGTGCCTCTTTTAGAGTCATGTGGAAGACACAGACCTGGCCCTGGTTTTGACTGACCCAGCTCTGGCCATTGTGGACATTTGGGGAGTGAGCCAGCAGATGAAAGATTTTATTTCTTCTCCTTCTCTCCACATAAAACCATCTTTCAATTAAATAGATGCATCCTAAAAAAAAAAAAAGATTCATTCTGTCAGGATTAAATGAGATGACACTGTTTAACAAAGTACAGTTTAGGTACATTGAGTTGTGTTTATAACTTGTGTGAAATTTTCTGTCATTTTTATTCTGTCTTTTATTGTAAATGGATTAAAAATTCAATGCCAGTGTTTGTAATTGCACATACAATGTGCAATTAAAGATCATATATCCTGTGGCTGGTGCTTTCTGAGTTTTGTTTTCTGGAACTTTTAATAAAGAGAAGATGGTTTAAGCTGGTATAAGTTAATATTGCAGAGAAAATATTTCATTTATTGATGGCTTCTTCTTGTTCTTCAGATCAGGTCTCCTCAACAAGTACCAGTCTCTATTGAAAACTGTTCTACTGTCAAGCATATATAATGATGCGTAATGCATCCCAGTAATGGGAGTGACTCCTAGATGTCATTTCCCTCATTTGACTGCTTAAATCTTCAAATAACACTCTTCACCACCTGCTATCACCTTTGACTCTCAATCTGTCTATGCAATTGGCATCTAGAAATTATTCTGAAGATCTTTATTGAAATACAATATTTAGGGTCCAGAACAATAGTATAGTGGTTAAAGTCCTCGCCTTGCATGCGCCAGGATCCCATAGCGACCCTGCTTCCCATCCAGCTCCCTGCTTGTGGCCTGGGAAGACAGTCGAAAATGGTCTGAAGCCTCGGGACCCTGAACCTGCGTGGGAGACTGGAAGAGCTCCTGGCTCCTGGCTTTGGATTGGCGCAGCACTGGCCGTTTTGCTCACTTGGGGAGTGAGCTATCGGACAGAAGATCTTCCTCTCTGTCTCTCCTCTCTGTATATCTGACTTTGTAATAAAAATAAATAAATCTTTAAAAAAAAGAAATACAATATTTAATCTGTTGTGCATTCTGACAAACTGAACATTAGAAATCACGTTTTACATTGTTTTCCTTGGTCAACTCTCCTTAGAACCCTATATATATCTTTTTGGGGGAGTTGTCTCACATTCATAGGTAATTTCAATGTGCAGAAGAGATAAATGAGTGACAGAAAAAAGAACTAGAGCCTTGAAGCTATTAAGCAGAAAGAAATGACTTAAATGTAATTTAAGAGCAATTTTATTTTGTTTTTGCATTATCTCTACATGTCTCTACATGAAAGAGAGCGAATCTGAGGTACTCAATATCTATCCAAGGCAAGAGTGGAGCTGAAGTCACAGGTTCCGGGAAGAGCTGACACTGTGACCTTCACTAAAGTCACAGGTTCAGGGAAGAGCTGACACTGTGACCTTCACTAAAGTCACAGGTTCCAGGAAGAGCTGACACCGAGCTTCACTGAGGCCGATGTTTTTCACTCATAGCCTGCACCTCCAGAGGTTCTGCTGATGGCCTACAGAAAGCTCCCAGGACATCAAGTGAGATCCAGAAATTATAGTGATGTCACAAACCACAGTAAATGGCAACAACGGCCTATTTTATATTAATTCTGATTAGATTTCTGAAAGACACTGCTATGATTTGTTTCTCCTTCTACTCTGAATATTTAAATCTGAAACATCATTCACATTGGGGCCTTGTAGGAGGAAGTTTCCAAACACAAGCTCGGGGAAAAAGTTTTTGTTGGAACAAAATATGTGAATTTTTTTTAATGTTATGTCCCTGGAATTCTTTAAGAGCAGGTTGTGCAGTTAAGTTTTTTTTTATTATTTAAAAAATTCATTTGCAAGCACTGATCAAATTAGACAACTAGTGTATCCATTTCCAAATCATTTCTTTATTTGGAATTGGAAAAATTCTTTTATCACATTGCTTACGACATACACAATGATGTAATCTTGTGAGCTGCAGTCATGCTGATAGACTGGAACATTGGGGCTTATTCTTTGTACCTATGCTTAGGTATCTGTTATACAAACTCCCCTCTACATCTTTCCTCCCCTATCATTCCCAGGCTTTAGTGATCACTGATGTGCATTTAACCAACTTCTTATGCTACCTCATATAACATGTGGTGTTTTTTTTTTTTTTCTGTGCCTGGTTTATCACACTTGACATAATGTCCTCCACTTCTTCCATTCTGTTAGCCAGAATGTCACAAATGAAACAATCTGGTGAAGATATAGAGAAAAGAAAAATCTTAGACACTGTTAATGTGAATTAAAATTAATAACGTGAAGAACACTATAAGGTTTCCTTAGAGCTTACTGTAGATCTACTGTATGATCCAGCTATATCAATTCCCAATATATATCCAAAGGGAATGAATCAGTACATAAATAAATGTCTACAATTTCATATAATTAAGACTCTATTCACAAGACCCAAGATATAAGATTCTCTTGGTTGCTGTGGGTATAAAATACAACATTAACTCACAATAAAAAAATATTTGCTAGCAAAAATTAATGGCATGAAATTTTATATTAGTTTTAGATAAAAATTTTTAATAACTTAGATTTTTCTCCTTTTTAAAAATTTTTATTGGGGCCAAATGTTATAGTATAGTGGCTAAATCCTCACTTTGCATGAGCCAGGATTCCACAGGGGCATTGGTTCTTGTTCTGGCTGCTCTATTTCCCTTCCAGCTCCCTGCTAGTAGCTTGGGAAAACAGTAGAGAACGGCCGAAAGACTTGGGATCCTGCACTTGGGTGCGAGACCCTGAAGAAGCTCCTGGCTTTGGATGGGCTCAGCTCTGGCTGTTGTGGCCACTTGGGCAGTGAATCAGAGGATGGGAGGTCTTTCTCTAGGTATCTCTTTCTCTCTGTAAATCTGACTTTCCAATAAACTAACCAATGCATATTTAAAGATAAAAAGATCTTCTATTTTCCGTCACACTCCCCAAATGTCTGGAATGGCAGGACATGTGCTAATCTGGAGGATCTGAAGCCAGCAGCCAGGAACCTTTTCCGTGTCACAGACGTGGATACAGGTTCCCACATTATGCCTCTAGATGGAAGTTCCGGGGGAAAACGAAACAACAGAAAAGGGAAGGGTATTTTTTTGGGTGATGTAGCAATATGTAGTTTATTGGGTGATGGTCATTCAGGCTCTGTCACTGAAAGTAAGTTCTGGCTTGTCGAAGGAGATAAATACTCATACAGAAGGGATGTTTTTTAATCCCTCCAAATCCTGGGAGTGCCGCTATTTCTTCACTCAGCTCTGCAGTTCTCCTTAGCCTGCCCACCCCAAATAGCCTCTAAACTCTAGCTAAAATTTGCACATGAAACTCTCCATGAGGCTGAAAAGGAAATTAGAAAAAGTAATTTAAGTGTTGAAATTAGAATCTCACCCCATCCCCTGCTCAAATACAGACTTCAGAGCTGAGCAGGGCTAGACAGACAGTGAGGGAGGAATAGACTGTGAATCTCATTATCAGGAACCCACACAGAGCTGCTGGACACACACAAGGTGAACCCAGACTAAACTGGATCCAGCAGGATTCCTTCTGTTCCTAGAGGGCAAATGTGGGCTGAGGCTTATGAGAGAGCTGGAATCGATGCAATCATGCATAGTGGGAGAAGCCTTCTTTTAGTAGAGTTCGACTTTTTGCTTACTTCACCTGCAGAATAAAGCAATAGGTACCCACAAGTGATGCTGTAGAGAAATTTCATATCAATCAAGCCAAATTTCATAATTACTATGAACAATAATTGTTGTGTGTCTGTAATGGATCCCCTTTTATGAACAGCAGACTTTATTGTAATTGCTTTTGAATCTTGTCTCACAATGAATTAACTAAACTGTGTTAGAAACATCATCATCCTCATTTTAGTTTATGTCTGTGTAGAGTAAAAATTGTGGTTCACGTGTGATAGAGATGAATACAAATGAGGTAACAGGTACTGTGCTGAGTGTAGTGGCTTGCTGAAGATTTGAATCATGTCCTTCGGAAAAATAATGATAATAGTAAAGTATGGACAGAAAACTTAAAAAGAAATACTTGATATCCATAAGAACATTGTGAAATTGCTTCGCAGGCTATTCACATAAATGATTTTATATTCTTTCCAGTTAGTCTTCCTTCTAAATCAAAGGTATGGAATCTCTCATCTTGCTGTTTAAAGATTCACTTATTTTTATTTGAAACAAATATCTTACAGAGAAAGAAAGAGAGGTCTCCCATCCATTGGTTCACTTCCAAAATGGCCCCCGCAGCCTGAATTGTACTGATCTGAAGCTAGGATCCGGGAGCTTCTTCTTGGTCTCCCACATGGGTGCAGGTGCCCAAGGACTTGAACCAACCTCTACTGTTTTCCTAGCCCATAATCAGGGGGCCTGGATCAGAAGTAGAGCAATTAGGAATGAATCAGCTTGTGCTAGTAGATTTTTTTTCTGTGAAAAGCCTGTGGCTATTTATACCATCATTAACAGTCTAATCAAAATTAACAATTTAAAAATTAGCCAATTTTGAATATATTGCATTTAGTGCTCCACCTGCCAGACCAAATAATTTCATAAGCCTTTTATGTTGTACAGGTCAAATATTTTCCAATCCTGTTCTAATTATACATTATCATACTACTTTTTCTGGACTGCAGAGGTGATTAACAGATTGCACATGAGTAATTAGCTTAAAAGTCTGAAACTGTGTCACATAATGCAATGTAATTAAAAAAATAAAAAAAGTCCGTGTTAACTGTCACACAAAAGTTTAATGTAGAGCTAAAAAAAAGAAGTGTTTCTAAAACTCATGTTAAATCATACTGTTAAGGTCTATTTAATTGTTTCATTGGGTGCCTTCTTTTTATTAAGGAGTAGAGATGACTACGGTGACATAAATTCACTTCCCAGGATATGAGTTTCCATTATACAGTTTACCTATAAATCTATAAATACATAGTTGTTCACCCATGAATCTATTCAGTATTTTGCATGAAAGAGGAGTGGATTATAGAAAAATCATAATACATCTACTACATGGAATACTATATCACCATTAGAAAGATTTAGATTTTCTCATTTGCTACAAAATGATCCCATATATAGACCTTTATATTCAGTGAAATAAGCCAATCCCCGAAGAGCAAACATCACATGTTTTGTCTGATATAAGTCTACATTCATAAAATGATTTTTTGGCTAATTTGTAAAATATACATATTGCGATTCTATCCTGATTATTTATCATTACAGAGCCCTTTGCCTGTGAGACTTTTATATTTATTATTTGATTTGGGGAGGATTTTTTTTTTAAGAAAGTTTATTTTTGGAATTAATTTCAAACCAATCAGATCATATTTAAATCAATTATTTGGGGGACTGGTTTTAGGCAAAACAATTAGCATGCTGCTTCCAAGGTCTGGATACAACATCGGTGCCTCTGCTTGAGTTCCAGATGGAGCTGCCTATTTCCAACTTTTTCATAACCAAAATCCTGAGGGACATCATGTGAATCCCTTTCACACATATGAGAGATCCAAACAGAATTCTGATCCTTTGACTTCCATATAATCCAAGTCTAGTTATTGTAGAATTTGTAGATTAAGCAAGCAGATGGAAAACTTTTCTGATTGTTTTTCTATCTGTATGCTTTTTCACACAAATAATAAGCAGTGACTCCCCTCCCCCACAAAAAAAAGAATAAAGGCCAAAGTTAGCTTAAACCAAAATGTTAGTTAAAAGGAAAATCAAGAAGCAATGTTGGTGGAATATGAAATAGAAACACCAATCAGTAAAACAGATAATAGAAATCAGAATGATGCATGTGAGGAAACTATTTGATGGGAACTTGGCAATATTTGATTACACAGAGGGAGCAAATATTCAATTGAATTTCTGCAGTATAGAACATCTGAAAATTCATTATAGGTGTATTAAAACAAGATTATGCAATATTTTTGAAAATATGGAAGAATATACTCCTGACAATGAGTAGTGTTTTCCTGTAATAAGACTTTACAAGTTATTTGAGTATAGTAATACATTAATGTGTTTAAACATTGTTAGGGTTAAGATTTATAAAAATTTAAACTGTGTTATGACATGAACAACCCTTTCAGAGCCAGAAACAGAAAATTGATTTGAATAATGAACAAAAACAGAAATTATTGAATCTTCTCAAATACTGTTACCTTTGAAAAAAATAATCAGCTTATTACTAACACATGAAATTAGTGTGATCGTAAGAGATTTATCAACTTAGCAAAGAAAAACATGTATTTAATACAAAACTATTCTTGTTACATACAAGAAAAAGTTAGGAAACAAGCAAGAATTATATTACTTCATATAAAAGAGGATTTCTGAAGTGCTATAGCTCTATATACTTGTAATCTGTATGCATAAAAATATGGCACACTATGAAATCAAAAAACATAAATTTTATGTCATTTCTATTAATTTGTAAAACTGGAAAGTTAAATAAGCCTATTATTAAGCTGTTTTTGTTTGAAAGGCAGAGTGAGAGAGAGAAGGAAAGACAGATAAATTTTCCATTTGCTGCTTTATTCCCCAAATGGCAGCAATGGCTGGAGCTGGAGCCTGTTCCGGGTCTTCCACATGGATAGAGGGTCCATGTTCTTAGGCCACACTCTGCTGATTTCCAGGCAATATCCTAGGGGTATTATGGATCAACCAGGCCTAGATTTGGGACCCATATGTAATGTGAGCACCTAGAGTTGGAGTATTACCCTGTGAGCCATAGCAGCAGCCCAGATGAAACTATTATTAAGGAATTATTGCAGAAATAGAAATTTTTTAAAAAAATGAATAGCTATTTAATTCATGCAGATAATAATTCACCTCACTGGCTAAAATAATACAAAACAAGATAAAAAAAAACCTTCATATCTTTGCAGAGTTTAGAGTAATTCTCTGATCACGGACAGTTTAGTGAAAATAAGAGCATGTTCTACATCTTAACACATCAATTCAGGATGCATTTATAATGAATGCTCCAATTTTATAGAAAGGAAAAAGGCAATGAGAGTTGGGCACTACACTGAATTTTATATGGCTTCACTTAAAACTATGTGTGTGTGTGTGTGTGTGTGTGTGTGTGTTTCAGGAGTATCAAGCCTTGCCTAAATGTTGGTTTGGGGGGATATCCACAATGAAAGAATATGTAAGTTTTTTTCTGGGTATAGAGCCATTGAGTATAGGGTATAGTGGCATATAGTGGCATATCACGCTAATCCTTTTCCTGTTGTGTGGACATCTCATATGGGCATTTGTTCCTGTCCTGACTGTTCCACTTCCGATCAAGCCCCTTTCATGTGTCTGGGAAAGCAGCAGAGATTGGCCCCAAGTTATTGGGCCCCTGCAACCACGTGGGAAACCCAGAATGAAATGCTGTCTCTCAGCTTCAGATGAACTCAGCTCTGGCCATTGCTGTCACTTCCTGAGTGAACCAGTCGATTTAAATTCTCTCTCCTCTTTCTTTATTAAAAAAAAAAAAAAAAAAGCACCATTCCAAAAAAAAAAAGAAAAAGAAAAAAAAAAAAAAAGAAATAAACCATGATTTTTCAGTACTGTTAATTGATAACAGAATGACTAACAAACAACCAGTATAAAGGTTCTCTGACTATTAATACTACAAGGAGGGAGGACCTAGTTATTTATAATGGGAGCAAACAGAGAAAGGGATGCTGTCTTTAACATTAAAGACCACTCCTATTTCTAGACTAAGTATTAAATTATATGCTTTCATTTTGTTGTTATTATATAAATTTAATGTATAGATTTATTTAATTGTGTATATTTAGGCATGTATTTTAAAACATAGTACATAATAATATGCATTTATAATGCATAATGATGTATACATATATGAATGATATAGTCGATATGTGTTACATACAGCCTGCTGTGGCTGGCAGATTAATGAATTCCCAAAATATTCACATTGCAATACACGAAACCTGTGAATATGCTACCTTATGCGATGAAACAATTCAGAAGCAGTGACTGAGGTAAATTATTTAGGACTACCTGAGTGAATCCTATTTAATATCACGGGTATTTCAATTGAAGAATTTTTCCCAGTTGTGATCAGCTAAAAATGTAATATTGAAATGATAGAATCATGTAAAATAATAATTTTGTGTTGCTTAAAGCCTTTATGCGGGTGATAGCTTAATTTGGCAGCAAAAGGAAGCAAATACATACTTATACATATACATACGAACTCATTTCATTATAAAATCTAGACTTCATTACAGTAAGATGGTTACACAACTCTGTTACCATACTCGTACCCATCACAGAATTCTATCGACTGAAGTCCTCCCCTTGCTTGCACCAGGGTCCCATAGGGGCACTGGTTCCTGTCCCAGCCGCTCCACTTCCCTTCTGGCTCCCTGTTAGTGACCTGAGAAAGCAGTAAAAGATGGCCCAAAGCCTCGGGAACCTGCACGCACGTGGGAGACCTGGAAGAGGCTCCTGCCTCCTGGCTTCAGAGGGCTCAGTTTAGGTAATTGTGACCACTTGGGGAGTGACCCAAGTTCTTTCTCTGTGTATCTCCTTCCTTCTGTATATCTGTGTTTCATTAAAACTAAACAAATCTCTAATTTAAAAATCTGACCATTCTAAATGTGCTTGATTTTTCCTGAATAAAATAATCTTTATTAAGAATCAACATATTCTAAAAATAACATTTTTTTCAAATAAGTTTTACATGACTTTCTCAAAATAATAAATATAATATAGCACCATAAAATTCAAAGTCTGAGATAAAAGATGAATAAAAATAGCAATACCCCACTTCTAGGTCAGAGTATGAAGTAATCAACCTTCCTTATAACAGGGCAGTCACAATGTCAAAACTGATTAAGGTTAAAGCTGACTGAAGGAGAGGTTGTTGGAATTGTTCGAGTCAGGGAACATGCAACAAAGTTAAAAAACAAAAGGTTAACTTTTTTTTCTCTTAAAGGTATTTGTAGAAATCAGCCCATGATTTGTAAAGGTAAATGGTTATGGCAGACAAAAAAGTATATAAACCAGATTGTATTTCTTGAATTCGAGACAATAATGTATTTCCTTCAAGTGATAATTTATCTCCATTTGTATGTAGAAAGAGCAGCCCAGTTATTTTTGCTAATAGTAAGACAGAACTTATCAAAACCAATGGGTATAATGTACTAAGACCGCATGCATCATTATAGGCCCCCATTTCTGTTAATTTAATCTAATGTTTTCTCACATTCCAAAAAGTTTCCAAATATTATCGCCTTCTTTGGCAATTTAATCAAAGGTTATTTACTTTACCTATCCATGGAAATTGAATTATCTTCAACGAACTCCAAATCTCGTTAAAATAACCTCAAACCTTTAAATTTATGGTTGTGTTCTTAAGATTATTTTGTCTTACTTTATTCATTTTATTTTGTTTTATATTTTCATTCATTTATGAACGAACAAGTCTATGGGTGGGGATTGAGAGACAGAGTGAGCTTTCATGCAGTGTTCTCCCCAGTGTCCACAACAGTCATATGGCCCAAACGGTGAGCCAGGAACATCTTCGTTGTCCACGTAGTTGGCATGAGTGCAAGCACCTGGATCATCGTCCAGTCCTACCCAGCACAGTAATAAGAAGCGGTTGTTTGATCAATATATCCAGGACTCTGTAGAATTGGTTTAATCCACTGTTCCATTCATTGACCCCATGAATAAAGCTTTTGTTTTAGAAATCTTACTCATAAACACAAACATTTAAAAAATTCTAGGTTGAAAAAAAACACCCCAAAAAACAACAACAAAAAAAACTACTCTATTTTCCCACAGTATAATCATATGCATGTAATATCCATAAATATTATGGAGGTTCTTTGTTTTTGCCTTTAAAAAATTGATTCACAGATTTTTTTCATATCCTATTAAGGGTCTGTAATTGACCACATTTAAATGAAGAATCCTCGAATTAAATGATTTTCTCAAACATTAGGATTTGAGTGAATTGTCTAGGAATTAAGCTTTAGAAAAGGAGAATTAAAACCATAATGTGCTAATTAAGTCCTGAAGAGAAAAACTACTATTACTGTTGTTATGTACAGGCAACTCCCTCTGAGTACATGTTATATATCAACAATAATTTCCATTTGTGTGGCGGAGAGATTGGGGCCTTCTTTCCTCTGGCTGAAAGGAAAAAAATAAAGGTCCATTCTCACCAGACAATAAAGGCTCAATGTTATTTACTTAATGGATTATAGAAAGTTATAACTTTAATAAAATAAGAAAAAAAATCTACAATTTATCCTGTTTTTAAAAAAGAGGAAGCAAATTGACACATGGTATCTAAATTAGCCTGTTCAGTCTCTTAACACCTGACAACTCAGATTATATATTTGCCTAAACTAATATAGACATATAATCAGAAATCTAAAATCTTCAATCAGTATATTATATAGTCACGCAAGTAGAAAGCTCTACTCCATTTAAGATCTGATGAGTTTGTTTCCTAGAAGTTAAATCTATTTGACTACTGCATAGTTAGTAAATACAAAACACAATGTGAATATATAGGAATAATTTAAAAATCATATTCTGTATGAAAGGAAGGAGTGGGCATATGAATGCCCAAGGGCAACAGCTAATCGAACATTTGTTAACAGCAAAAGACCTTTGGGTTTGCTCTAAAAGGACTGTGATTGGAATATGGAAAATATACATATAGTATAATTGAGCTGTCAGTTTATGATATTATGAAATAGAAGATGACTGTTTCTCAGGATGGTAAAAAAATGTCAGAAACTGAATGAAATCTTCATAAATCCCTACAATCAGTTACAAGTAATAAGAGGAGAGCTGCCAATGTCAGGCATTGACAAAGCTGTATGGCTCGGATCAGTGAGATTGGCTGTCTACATAAAACTTAGAGCATAACATTGCGGAAAATATGGCTTTTGTTGTCCCATGTGTGAGAAAGAGATGAATAGAGACCAATAAAATGTAAAAAGCAAAATAATTTAAAAGTCAAATATTTGTCTAGTTTTAAAATCATCTTTAATCAACTTTTTTTTCTAGAAAGCACATACAATTTTGTTCAGGCAATTAAATATTTCAAAAGCTGTATTTATGAATAAGACAGTACAACAAGTTTAGGAAAAGTTGAATTTTGTTTCTTTTGGTGCAAAAGTTTTTCAATTTTATGTAAAAGAAATTTTCAAAATTTTATAGGAAATGCATTTTGTAAAAACTGTTCAGGGCAGATGTTGTAGCTTAGTGTGGCCACACAGGTGTCTCAGAAGGACGGATTGGAGTGCTGCTTGCTTCACTTTCAATGCTACTCCTTTGTAATGAACCTGGGAAAGCAGAGAGAACAGTGAAAGTGTTTGGGCACTTGCACCTATAGAAGCCTGGATGGAGTACCAGGTGCCTGGATATTGTGGCTTCAGGGAAAGCGAACCAGTGGATGGAAGATCTTTGTCTCTTCTTATTCTTCTTTTAATAATGTGTTTCTGCCTTTTAAATAAATAAGTAAACCTTAAAAAAGTAAAAATGAAACTACATGGATTTCATCTATTTTGCACTAAAGTAAGCTTATTAAATTTTGCTTTCACAAACTCAAACTACTCTCATATGTTCTTTAAGTTTCAGATGAATGAAAATGCATGTTACATTTTAAAGTTGAGGTTTAAAATCTGGAAAGACAGTTCTGAGAAGTAACATTAATGCTTCTCTGTGCTACTTTTAGTGGGTGAATCACTGCTGACTCCTAAACAATCCATGGGTTCTCGTGAGGAATAACACCACATAAGATGCACATAAATGTCACGCTGCAAGTGGGACACAGTCTAATAGAAGTTATAACTCCTAGTTTGTTTCCCTTTGGAGCATTGACAAATTTCTAAAATTTGCTGTTAAGAGTGGATCGTACTTTTTTTATGTGTTAGTGTAGCACTGGAAGATAAAACAGTAGCTTGGCTGTGTAACCCTAGAGATTTCAGGATTATGAAACAAAGGAAACAGAACAAATATTGAAAAGTAAGAAGAGACTCTTAATAAAGTAACATTTTTTTAAACTTTTTTTTTTATCACTTAGGAGTGTTATATACTTTAATTTTACTTGATCTGGGCAGGTGCACGCGCACACACACGTACACTATGTAGGAGTGGGGGTGGGCAGAGAGAGATTTCATTCAGTATTTCCCTTGCTGAAACGGTCTCAAAAGCTAGGTCTGGGCTAGGTCAAAACCATAAGCCCTAAAGTTATCTGAATCTTCCAAGTGTGTCACAGGGACTCCCAATACTTGAAACAGCATCCACTACTCCCCAGGTGTACATGATCAACAAGGTGGATTATAACTGGAGGAGCAGGGACTCAAGCCAGGTACAAAAGCATATATTTGTATTTTTAAAATTTTTGCTTTCATTTGTTTTATTTAGTTAATTTTGAATAGATGAAGGATGTCTCGGGGCTATAAATTTCTGAAGAGCTCAAGCAAGAACAAGCAAACTCTATTTATTATTCAAAGGATTTAGAGGAAAGAATGGCCCACAACATAGCAGGTAATTGTATAGCATTTGTTACCCTGAAGTCTCATTTCCAAACCCTGCACTAGAAACAATGTCAAGAGAGCTGATCTTGATCAGAGTGACATTTATGGAACTATACCTTGTATCTGGCTTTGCATGCTCATTTCCATTCTGAATGTCTTTTCCCAAGAAGTTCTCTTTCTACCATTTTCTCTATATTTGCTCAAAATGAATTCCCACGAAATTTGTCTCCCAAGTGTCTATATGACTCCCTTCCTGGATTGATAAATTCCATAGACCGTAACACTCCATTCATTACTAACCTGCCATCTGCTCCTACTGCTTTCAGCCTTACCTCTGCCTCTTCCTTGCTTAACTGACTTATCTAATGTATTTCATCATTTACTTTGTGCCTTTCGTTTACAAGTTTAGACCCTATAAATGAAACTTTCAAACTGAAATATTCTTTTGCTTGCCTTACATATAGATCAAATCTTGAATTCTAATGCATTATAGTTTCATTGAACTGTTCCTTTCATTACTCTATACTAAATAATTCTGCAATAGGCTTAATTTATCTTTCTCATAGTAGAATGGTAATAATCACATTTTTGGTTTTTACACAAACAGTAGCTGTCATAAACTCTCTAGAGCCAGGATCTTGTTTGTCTTGCTAAGATATGTGTTATTGTTGTTTATTGTGAGTGTGGCACATCCAGTTATTTATGAGAAACTATTAGCAAATATTATAAGGAAAATACAGAAAAACAAATGGAATGAAGATAATCAAAGAAAGCAAAGGTGATTTGATTCTAAAAGCTAATACTCTTCCTGCTAGAAGTTCAACCTCATGTAATATAATCCTATTTTATCTTTACCCTCTGTGTATGCCAACATTCTCCTTGGACGTACATTGGGGATGGAGTGCAGACAGGCTAGGGACACCTGAATGAATTTTACAAATTGGCTTTGACATTGAATTTAATTAGTAGCTTAGTACTTAAGAAGGGACTTCTGGAGTAAAACTGCTCAAAGTTATATCAAGTTATTTGACAAAAGAGAGTTTTCTTAATCTATCCATGACAAAATTAACTCTTGAATTATAAGAAAAATTGCCTTTAATGTATAAGTTTATATTTAAGGATTAAGTGGAATTATAGAATATATACATTTAAAGAACTTAGAATAGTAAAAACCAAAGAGGCATTGATATATTTTCAAGCAGAAAAATAAACATGATATGCATTTTGTAGACATTGAAACAGTTTTATTTAAATAGAAATAAAGAATCAATGTGACATGCATGCAAATTAAAATTATGACACTTAACCATTTATGAATCAGCCATTCCATTTTTTAAGTGTGTGAATGCAAACTATAACTTTTGAACACAACAACAAAATTTCTTCTTGTCCCTTTATTAAGCAATATTAGCCTTTCATTTTTGGGCATTCATTCAACAGCCCAGGAATAAGCAGGCAGGTCTCTTCTCATGGTAGGCAGTATTAAGAACAAAGGAACATACTAGTTCAGTAATTACTTGTCTTTGGGAGGTGTGAATCACTAAACCCAACAGCTTCAATATTGAGTGCTTAGTTATAACCCTTACTTCAAGCTCTTTATTTCACTGGACTCCAAAATTTAAAGTAAATCTGCTGAACATTCCATCAAATACCATGCATTTTTCTATCTTGTGAGTATCTAATTAAGCCATAGAATTGCAAATATTTTTTTCACCCTACATATTTACATTTTTGCCATAGTGTTATCCTGAACTGAACACACTTAATTTAATTTTTTAACCAATGGAATTTTTGCTAATTTGTAAAAAACAAAAATAATCCAAATTTCCAATCTTTGATAATAACGCTATCTTCTTGTCGTAGGGAGGGAGCAGGTAGTGAGAGGGAGAGAGGAAGGAAAAGCCATCATGCTCTTAGAATAGCACTTATGAACTACAGTGAATCTGTTAAACATTAAAAGCTAAAAGAATAAAAACAGCAAAAAAAATTTAAGTACAAAAATACTCCTAACCTGTGCCTACTATACCTCTTCTGTGAGCCTCTTTTCTTGTAACAATATTTAAAGCTAAGGTTTTGTATATTATTTTACTTTTGAAAAATAATTTTCTATATTTATCAGTGAATGCAAATGTGTAATTCAGTTTTTGACATTTCTATCATCAAGGGACTGCACAGTGGCTTACAGGCTAATTTTCTGCCTGCAGTGCCAGACATCCAAATGGGCACCAATCTGTCCTGGCTGCCCTACTCTGATTCAGCTCTCTGTGGGCTAGGAAAGCAGAAGCGGATGTCTCAAGTCCACAGTATCCTGCACCCATGTGGGGAACTGACAAAACTCCTGGCTTCTGGTTTTGGGCCAGTTCACCTCAGACATTGTGCCTGTGAACCAGCAGGTAGATGATCTCTCATTCTGCTTTTCTCTGTAAGATCTGATTGTTAAATAAAACAATATTTTTTTACATCCTGTAATTAAATCTGGCTCTAGCAAGCAAGACTGCCACTTGGAGTGTCCACATCCCGTATGGGTTCCAGTTCCAGTCCTTGCTACTCTTCTTCTGATCCAGATCCCTGTTAATTATTTGGGAATAACAAAGGAAAATGGGCTCAAATGCTTGGGCTTTTATGGCCCAGATGGGAGCTTGAGATACAAGTCATGGATCCTGTCCTAATCAGGCTGTTGATGTCATCTGGGAAGCTGGGAGTTGAACCAGCAGGCAGATATTCTCTCTCTCTCTCTCTCTCTCTCTCTCTCTCTCTCTCTCTCTCTCTCTCTCTCTCTCTCCTTCTGTTTGTAACTCTGAGATTAAAATAAACAGTAACTCTTAAAAAACTAAAACAAATGAGCAGAAAGCCTCACAATTCACACTATCTTCTAAAAACGTGGTAATCCTTATCAATATGTTAGCGTTCTTTTATCACTCAAAGCAATCTAACACATATAGCATCTTTCAATCACCTTTGTCTAAAGTGTGTTGGTGTGAGACAAAGAGGGAGATTTCCCATGTGCTGGTTCACTCTCTCAATGCCTGCAAGAGAGAGCAGGGAAGGCCAGGCCTAAGCCAGGGGACTCAAACTCAGTCTGGGTCTCTTATGTGGGTGACTTTTTGGGTACCAAGTTTTTGTGCCCTCACTCGCTGCCTCCTACTGGGCACAGGAGCAGGAACTTTGCTCTGCACAAAAGTGCAGTGAGAACTTTGATGAGAGCATTTGGCATGTGAAGTGACATCTCAACCACTACAACACGTGCCCATCTCAGGCTCCTTAATTGTTAAACAATCGAGCTTTATTTACCAGTATCGATATTGTAAAAATTAATCTGCACTAATGTGCAGTTCTTAAGGAAAAAAGAAAGAATGGTACATCTGCTTTCACAGATTTTATGAAGTTAAAATGTTTTTAAGTAATAATCATAGAAGTATGTTAAGAGAAACATTAAATAGCTTAGTAATTGTTGGGTTTTCAAATGAGCCATGTTTGTAGAAAGTAATAAATTCAGCAGATTTTTGCCCTTGGCGATTAAATTAATAGTGTAGTTTAATATAAATGCTTCTTGACAACAACTCACTTTCATCATTTAAGATGTAAAATATTAAATTCTGTAGACTAAAGAAAAGCTATGGGGAAAATTTTTCATTTTCATTTCCATGCTTCATAATATATTTCCTTTAAATAAGTTACTATCAATTTTCCCAAGTACAGTATTAAGTATTTACGTTTGTGGTGTTAAAAAAATCTCATAATTCTGCATTTTTCAAAATTATACATTAGCTTAATAAATTCATAAAAAGTTTATACCTCTGAGCAATTCCTTGCATTTGTTAAGTACCTGAAAGTTCTTCTTAATTTTTGGACACAGCATCAACATTTTTTTTTCAATTGTAGAAACAACAGATCCAGAAAAAAATAGTACAAAACGTTAGTCCATGGCATAATTGCAGTTGTGCTTCAGTTTATAGTGTCACATGAACCTCTGTCTCCAGGGATCTTGTCTCATATGTAACCTGATTCTTGAATTTCTTCACACGACTACAAGCCATGCTGCTAGAAACTATCTAATTGTCCATCATCTAGTTTATACTCTTAATTCAAAAGTGTGTGTGTGTGTGTGTGTAGACGATGGTGATCTAAATCTTCTGTGCCCTTTCCACATTTCTAGTGAGTGTACTGGCATATTTTGATTGATCGATTGATTGTGAGTGTTTGCACTGTTGTTCATATTTTGTTTTTAAAATAGACTGCATATGACTTTTTTTTTCTCCTGTCCCTAATAAGAATGGGTTAGTTTAAAATGGAATCTCAAAATTATTAACATTTCAAAGTAACTGATACATTTTCTTTATTGTTCAACTTTGTCACGTGAAGGGAGGTGGAAGACAGTATCTGTCTTAATTTACAGCAAAATTGGTCATAAAGAACAAATTGCTAGTTTTTAAATAATAGCAACAATCATTTAAGTTATTAAGCTCTTCATTGAATAACTATGGACTAGGATTTAAATTATTACTCTTTTCACTAAGATTTTTAGAATTTTAATGATTTTCAATCAATAAGAAAATACCTCATAAAAACATCTGTATGTATTTATGACATCTAATAATAAACTTTTAGAAAAGCGATAAGTAATGCAGTGAATCATAGTGATTATTAAAATAATACTCCTATATTCAATTTATAGTTTAATTTTTTGTCTATAAAATTAGTGCATTACAGTACATATACTGCAACACTGCATTAATAACCAAACATGAAGAGATTTCCCTTTCCAGATTTCCTGTGTCAATGATTGTAAATATTCACCACTCACTAGCTATGTGAAGAAATGGTGTTAGAACTGAAGTTGGCAAGTACATTCTAATGTAACCCATTAACGCAGGCTCAAAGCAAGGATCCTGAAAAATCTTGACTTAAAGAAAATGGTTTGGTTTATTTATCTGACTAAAGAAATGACTAAATAAATTTGTTTATTTTCACATTCAATTGGGAAGTCTTACTTACATGTGTCTATAATAATGAAGCACTGTGTGGTATTTGGATGTATGTAAATTTGTGGAAATGACCAAAGCAGAAACATGAGATCTGTCACCTCTAATATTTATCATTGTTATGGTTAGATCATTTGGAGTCACATAACATAAAATTGACCCTTCACCTCCACGAGTTTAATATACATTTGATAACACATCAGCTATAACATAATCTTTATAAATTATATTTATATTTTTCATGATTAAGCTCTGATTTTTGTCATTTTTTAGACTAAAATCCAAACAAAACCAAGAATATAATATTATCCAAATGCTTGTTCTATAACGTTGAGGCTACTGCTGGACAGCATCTCTGTCTCCAAAGTTTCTTGGGCAACATAGAGACAGCGGTTGATTCCTGAACATCATACTGTCGATCACCTCATATTAATCTCTATCTGAAGTAGTAAGACTCTACATTTTCTTGTTGACTGCTACACTCGGTTGCTAAGCTATGGGCTTGCTAATCTTTTTTTTCTCAAATGACACTATTTGATTTACCGTTTTGTTTACATTTCTCCTTGAATCTCAACAAATTTCAGTTTCCATATTGTTTAGTATATATAACACAGGTCATGAGAAGCTGCAAATGTGACACAATAAATGTCATTATTTCTGAGATTTAATCTTCCATCAGGACGTTTGTTTTCACTGTTGTTACTGTTTTCCAGTTTGTATGGATAAAGATTCTCTCATCGCCCTCCATTTTCTCTCTCTCCCTGTTTTCATTTTTCATCGTTGTCCCCATATTACTAAAGTAGTGTAGTCCTTCAGTAACTGTTACAAGTTTAGCATTCTGATGTTTAAGTGTACCATGGCATCGATAAGCAAAGGTATAAAACCTAGCATCATACTGTCAAGAAATATATAACTTTTATGAGAAGTCCTCTTTTTTTTTTCGAGATTAGAAACACACATAATGTTGTCTACATCATGTCCAATAAGAAAGTACTGTTTTTGTCTAAGTTATGTTTTTTCCTCTGTTAACTGCTTACAGTGACTCTTGTAAATATAGAAATATAAATATGTAGAAATAAATTTTAAAATATTTTTAAAATATTTATTGAGTATGTCTACTTAACAGAAAAAAAAGAAGCAAAACTTTTTATTCATTTTTCTCTTTCTTAGCTACTCCTTAAGAAGTGCATATGGAAAATATGCTACTGAAATAGTCTAAGATTTAATTAGTCTTTAAAAAGCTGGAAATCGAGGGAACTCTTGGAATTGATACTCTTCTTTATTTTAAAAATAATTTTGGCTTTTGCTGCTATAAACTTGATTTTACTCTCTCTCTCTGTTTCTTAGTCTGTATTTCCAAATCCAAAGATTCAATTGCCAATTCTGATTCACTTTTAATTTCTTTTTATAGATAACTGAAGAGTATCTTTAAAATGAGAACACAGTTTTAGACAAAAGACACTTATTGAAAAATTGTAGTGAAAACGTTCATATTTAGTTTCACTGCTTGACCTAAATGAATGTATTAGCAACTAGTGGGGAAATAATATTTCAAAGTATGCGTTTTAATTTCCTGTTGTGAATATGTGGGCATATACTAACTCTAAATAGATAATACTTGTTGATCCTCCTTAAATTACATCCCAAAATCCATAAGTCAGATATATACTAAGCAGCAAAAACAAGAAGTGATTGTCTTTATCTTTTTAAAATGAAATTTGTAGTATGCATTTCCAGAACAAGTGAGATGTGCTATACTTGGATGAATGTATACTAATGCATATGCAAAATGTGTTTCCACTGCTTTATTTAAAACTAGATAATTTGAATAAGACTGTCAAAATCTTTGAAATGAAATTACTGCTGGTCTGACAAACAGCCTTCAAAATTCTGAAAAAAAATATAGGATGAAACAAATCTATTTCAGTTAGAACGATTGTTTTTCAGAATATTTAAGCAGAATCTTTGGAAATAAAAATGATGAAATTGAAGGAATATCTTGGACCAAGTATTTAAATAAAGAAAAGTATCATTTGTGTGAAACCTCTAAGTTACACACTATTCCAAACTCAACACTGGGTGGCAATGTCGACCTGTTTTTTCCATTTATTTTAGACTTCAATTTTTCATCAATTCAAAACTAAAATAAGAGAAAATGAGCTTTCCTGCCTTCAAGGTTATTTGTGGGTACTAGGACACTAACAAGAATTTCTCTTTTAAAACTACTCTTCTGTCTTTGTTTTGCATACATCATAGAGTGTATCCCTAAAACACTACTCAATCCAATAATAATCCTAGCATTGAGAAATAGCAACAAAGAATTCAGGGAATCCAGAGAACAATAGATAAGAATCTTCCAAGATTCTTCTAAGAATCTTCCAAGATCTCAAGAAAGCATAATATATAGCAACGTGAAAACACTGGAATACTTTTTCTTAAAAATGGGGTGTTACAGGGTGGCAAAATACCATTACTTCGTGAATCAACATCATTGTGCTGATCTCTTTTTAGCTTCAGTGAAGGTTCAGAACTATACAGTGGAACAAGTCACATCAAAAATTAAAAACATATTGACCCAAGCTGTCAATAACAAATGAGGTTTTTTACTTTATTCTAATTAGACTTCACTGACCAATACCGACATTCAGATGTAAGACTGACCTTGGGCCAAAGTTTTGAGAGAAATTGGAATTTAGCCATCCTTTTTCATTTCAAGTGTTGCTTCCAACTTTAAATAGGAACCTGAAAGTACTCAGTGGCTTTGCAGGAGACTACTTGAATACATTAGACTCATTATTTTGGATTTCTGCTGAGTAATTCTCATTGTTTATAACAAAAGAATTAAATAGCAATGATACAAGTACTTTCTGAGAGCATTTCAAAGAATGACTAAGGCTGTCCAGTGAGACTTTCAGTATTTCTCCATGGGGACTCTGGTTAGAAGGATTCCAACTGCCTATCACCCATAGCATTTGTGTTTCATAATAGTGTAGGTTTAGTTAGAAAGCAAACAAACAGACAAGCAAAAACCAAAAAAACACTGGGTTCAATGTCATTTCTATATTTTGTCCTCTAAATGGCTTTAATAATATTTTGGCTTGACAGGGTTTTCTGTCATTTTTAACTATTATTATGTGAGATACAGACGCAGAAGAGAGACAGTTTCCCTTCCCTGATTGACATAAAATCTTCCACTGTGGCCAGGGATGGACTGGGACACAATTCATGACTGAAAGTCTTAATTCAGTTCTTTCCTGTCAATGGCAGAAGTCCAATGGCTTGAACCATTACAGCTGTCTCCTGGGCCATTTTTTAAGAGTTATAAATTTATTTATTTAATGGGAAGAGTGACAGAAGAGAGAGAGAAAAAGAGAGAGAGAGGAGAAAGAGAGAGAAAGAAATGTTTCATCTGTTGATTTGCTACTTAAGTGGTTAAAATATCCAGGTCTGAGTTAGACAGAAGCCAGAAGACAGGGGGTCTATGTCGGTCTCTAATAAGTAGGAAGAACCCTAAGTATTTCAATTACCTTCCATAGGAAGCCGAAATGGAAGCAGAGCAGCTGGGGATCAGACCAACACAGATTTAAGGGATGCACATGTTGCAAGTAGTTGTTTAACCTGCCATAAAATAGACCCTGACTCTGAGAGATTAAAACAGGAAGCTGGCGTCAGGAGCCAGACTAGAAATTGTATCTAGTGCTCCATTTTGAATTTGGGGTATCCAAATCAGTGAGCTACATACCTATTCCTGCATTTAATTTTTTAGTGTAATATTTAACATACTACAGTAGTTAATTTCATTCCTTGAACTGGGGGTGGGATGGAGATAACCACTTGAAAAGGAGATGCTTTCAAGCCTGTCTGCCAGAAGCTTAGTAATATGCTGTTGGTAAAAAGTCAAGCAAAAGGTTTTCAGGTGGGTGGATGGAAGGGAATCTATGACTACAATAAATCTGCCATTCAGTGAACATATTGCATCTCATTAGAAACACAATAGAGTGAAATTTCCTACACTGAGTAAAAATATATCCTAAGTAGACAGAAAGCGAGGAAAGAAGGACAGAAGGAAGGAAGAAAGGAGACAAAAGAAGAGAGAACATTCACTTAATCCAAATCAAAATTTAATGCTTTATAGATATTGCAAGCGTGATTTTTAAGATATACAAATCTATGAAAATATTTATATGAAATATATATGAAATACATATACTCATAATAACTAATAACTTTTTTATTGCATTATGTGACACAGTTTTACATTGCATTATGTCACACAGTTTTATAGGTACTGGGATTCCCCCCACCCATACCTAAACCCTTCCCCCATGGTGGATTCCTCCAACTTGTTGCATTACCACTGGTTACTCAATACTATGTCATTTAATTCCACAACGTTATAAATTGTTGCTAATGTTATGTTGGGACTTTTAATCAATCGGGATGATACTCTGCCGGCTCTACCTTCAAAAGAGTTAATAACTTTTTACATCAAGGCCTTTTGAAAATTTCTCTAGCACCCTTAATTCCTAACAAATGTTGTTATTGGATGTTCAAAAAAAAAAATAAACACAATCAGTCTGTCAGGAAGTAAATGTTTCAGTGTTTTTTTTAAGGTTTGGGAAACAGACTGGCCCCATGAAGCAAATTCCTGCTCCTAAAACCTTCAACATCTTTGTAACAGGTAATGGATCCATTGGTACAGGAAATTAAGAATGAGCAAGAACAGGCCAGCTTCTTTTGGGAGAAACAACAAAATACAGCCTTAACCCAGGTAAGAGTTGCCATGGATGAGCCCTCTTTGCTCCCGTTGCTAAACCCCATCTTTCAAAGCAGACCAACGATAGACATGCAGACAGCTGCCTAAACTGCCTATGATTCAAGAATGATGTTGAGTCATTCAAACGGGATATGCACAAAACCATAATAAGTTTCTCAGAAGAGGGCACACAACCGCAGGAAATCTTGGCCATGGTCTAGCCTTGCCCCATATCTCCCATACTCTTCCCACTGTAATTTTGTCTCTAACAGAGTAAACACAATCAAGCCCCTGTGTGTTATGAGTCCAGACTTTAACACATTCAGCTGGTCATAATGACTAGACCTCTGAAGTGCACAAAATAGTTTTTTTCAAGGCCAACCTCAAATATCATAGGATCAAAAACAAGAGAATACCTATAATAAGTTCTATACTCATATGCAAGCTCAAAGAAAATAAGAAGATGGAACTTTACCCATTCTAGTACCAGAAGATTGTTTTTTCTTGTTTGTTTTGTTTTGTTTTCTCTTGATGGGGGAGTGTTAAAGTGCCCACATGGACATTCGCCTGTATCTTTAAGAAGGACTGAAGGAAATGAGAGTGTGCACTGGAATAAAGAAGCAAACCTTGAGAGCAGCATTTATTTATAGATCAAGTTTTTCTCTTGTTCGGTAACTTGGTGGCATTGAACCTAACTGCCTCTCAGAGAACAGTTTATGGGAAACATTCCACCCTACACCAAGGAGGCCATTAGATCCATTTTATTTGTAATTGTTCAACTTGATTCTCCCCTCTCCCATGTGAATTGCCATTTTTCTGAATTCTTGAATGCCTGAAAATTCTTGAAAATGTGTCATATATTAATTTAAATATGGAATACGTGGTTTTCCTTTTTTGAGTACATTTGACTTTGTTTAGACACCCAGTTGGTTGATACTGATATCTGATTTTCTGAATCTTACTCAGCATCCTCTAGGGTAGGCATACACAATTTTGAGAGTAATTTAACTCTTGGGATAGAACTCATCAGTGACTCTTCTCAATGTCTCACGTGTTTTAGATGTTTCCCTGTGGACTTATGGGGGAAGGAGCTTCTCTGGGCTTTGCCTGAACAAAGGGAAATGTTTCAGCTACTGCTTTTTGATGGTTACTTCATGATCTGGGATAAATATCCTCTCATGCATGAACAGATTAGAATGCAGCTAAAGGCTCAGGGAAAACTCCCAGAAGAGTTCTGGAGCTGTATTTTTTGTATGGTTCAGTACTCTAACCCACATATTCTAACTTTGTTCTCCTCCCTGAACTCTGATCTTTGTCTCCATAATGTGACGTGAAAGTGGGTTCTGTTGGAATAACTTTACTCGGTGTGTTGACCTGGAAACTGCCTGTAGGCAGGAAAAGTTAATGCAACTTTAGAGGTTACTGCATTTGATTCGCTACTCTCCATGTTCACAGGAGTTCATTGTCTGTTTATAAAGTGAAAACTTTGTCTCATAGGCATTTTTTTTTTACTTATTTTCCTAACTGCTTAAAGTATGAAGGTAAATGTAGTCCCTGTTGTTTGATTGCAACAGAAAACAATCAGAAAGGTTGCACTTGTCTCTTCCTTTGTACTTAATATTCATGTTTATATACAGGAAGATTTCAGTTCATTCCAGTATCTGTAACTCAGTAAATTAAAAACATGTATATTATTAACTACAACCCAAAGTAAAGTTGTGACTATGGCAATACAGAAAACATGTGACATCAGTATTTCTGGATAGCGGTGATATTCAAAATACGCAGAAACTGGATACATATTTTCCTTTCTTTATGTATAGTCTAAAATGCCAAGAGATAAATAAAGAGGAAGACACACACTGAGAAATGGAGGGGGGTGGGATTCTTATGCTCTGATTCAGTCCCAAATACCTGCAACAAACAATTGGGACAAGCTGGAATTGAGGACTAGAAATTCAGATCAAATAAGATAGGTTACAATGTTTACTGTTCTATGTTAGCATAATTCTGACAATGTATGTCATTTTTAGTTACACATAACAAAATGCTGATATAGAACAGTTAACTTATTCATTGCATGATGTTAATTTATTTGCTCTTTAGTCACTACACATGGTGTTAGTTGTGTATTTTCATATTATGCCTTTTTATATTGTACTATTAAAAGTTATAAGATCTGAGATCATCAGTGATCTTGCTACCCTATATTTCACTAATTTTGGAATTGTTATGATTTTCTTTTTTTTAAAGATTTATTTTATTTTTATTACAAAGTCAGATATACAGAGAGGAGGAGAGATAGAAAGGAAGTAGAGCTGCCGGGATTAGAACCAGAGACCATATGGAATCCCGGAGCATTCTAGGCGAGGACCTTAGCCACTAGGCCATGCCACCAGGCCCGAATTGTTATGATTTTCAAGAGGAAAATAATGTGACTCTAACAAGTCAGCAAACAAAGTATATTTTTACACTGAAAAATTCAGTCTTATGAAATAAGTTATTTTAGAATATAATTTCTGTGACAAGCAGCATTCATAATTCTGAATAATTTCTTAGAGAAAGATGGACTATTATGAAATTATTGAATTACAGTGTGCAACTTTCTAAGAATTATCTCAGCCTTGTGGAACAGTACATATGAAAATGCAATCCCAAATAATGGAAGAAATACATAATCCTGACTTCATTAAGCCTTGTCTCATGCTAAAATATATGATTGATTGACATATAATATAAAAGATTTTGAGCCCTGTGTGGTGGCCTAGCAGCTAAATCCTTGCCTTGAATGCCCCAGGATCCCATATGGGCACCAGTTCTAATCCTGGCAGCTCTGCTTCCCATCCAGTTCCCAGCTTGTGGCTTGGGAAAGCAGTTGAGGATGGTCCAAAGCCTTGGGACCCTGCACCTACGTGGGAGACCCTGGCTCCTGGCTTCGGATATGCTCAATTGTGGCCGTTGTGGTCACTTGTGGAGTGAATCAGCGGACAGAAGATCTTCCTCTCTGTCTCTCCTCCTCTCTGTATATCTGATGTTGCAATACAAGTAAATAAGTCTTTTAAAAAAAGATTATTGGTTAGAAAATTAAATTTGATTCTTATCTATTACTTTAAAGAATCTTGTTTATGTATTTTTATATTTAGTCAAATATAAAGTTGCAGAGTAAAACAGAGACAGAGAGAGGACACACTGACAGATGGAGATCTTCTCAGTCAATGGCCAGCTCCCCAAATTCCCACAACAGGCAGGTCTAGGTCAGGCCAAAAGCAGTAGCAAGAAACCTCACCCTGATCTCCCATATCATCAGTAGTGATCCAACCATTTGACATTTTCTCTTGCCTTTTAAGAACAATAGCTGAAAGCTAAATAAGTAACAGAGCAGCTTGGGCTTGAATGGACACTCCATCAAATCATGCTGGTATCACACATTGTGGATTAACCCTTGTGCCAGAATGTCAATCACCTTTCTCCTACTGGGAAACTTTTCCTTTAACAAAGTAAGTTTGTTTCTATATCAATGTATTATGCTTTATCTGCTTGAAAGGCAAAGATCGAAGTGATTATCTTCCATCTACTGATTCACTCTCCAGATGACTAAAAATTCTGGATTATGTCAGGCTGAAGGTTAGATCACAACATTCTGTCCATTTCTACTGCATGGTGGTAGTTGCTCAAGCACTAGAGCTGTCATCCAGCATCCCAGGATGCATTAGCAGTCAGCTGGAATGGAAGTGAAGCAGCCAGGACTCACTTAACTTACTGTACCTTGGTGCTCCTATTATGGATATTAATAAAGATCTACATCTCCATGAAAGATGTTTCCCACAGTACACTAATGCTCTTTTAAGTATATTTCAAATTGTGGTATGTGTTTCCTGTAACAACAAGATCTTGATATAACATCATATGCAAAAAACCCCTAATAGTTTGTCACAACAGAGGCAAAACTGAAAGTTCTTACCAACAGTCACTTCTTTAAAAAATAAACATTAACATATCATATCATTTCTAACACAAAGATTAAAAGTCTTATTGACAGATTATTGATGTTGCAACAGATTTATTTGGTAAACTATAGATAAAATAATCATTTTCATTATTATGCTTCTTAACTATGTTAGTGCATACAAGTCAATATGGGAAAAGGGATGGGAGTAAACATGAAAGCCAGAAAGACACTTGCTGAACTTAAGATTGAATATTAGTTCATCAATCTTCGTTTACCTATAGTTTGTCTTTTACTCTTTTGCCAACTCCTTTGTGTTTTGCACATTAATTTTCAGAAAATGAAAATACATCAGTGCACCACTTCAGGAATAGCTGCTTCTCACTTACATAGAGAATGTACATCTATTATAGTAAGATCAAAAGAAGCCAGATCTATAAACAGTATTTTGTAGTCAGTAAATAAAAACCATTGGTCAATATAAATAAATATGGCATTTATTATTTTTTACTGGTTTCTTTAAGACCCATTTTATGTTCTTAAATTCCAGTTATTTTGCAAATGAATGTTAAAACTTTGTGCTAAGGAAGTGTATTATCAGCAGATTTATTGGCTCAATTTCAAAGGATCAACAGGATATCACTTTCTGGCTTATTTGAACTATAATTAAGGAAGTACATCTAAACCTAGGGTACTGAAACAAAATTTCATGATATATATATATTCTTCCAAAGTAAATTTAATTTAATTTAATTACATTCTGAATACAAATACTTGAAATTTGTATGTTTTTAATCAATATTTCCACTTGAAATATAACTGTAAGTTTGCAAAGCACTAAAAAAACTATACGTTTGTTCTATGGGAACTAACTTGCACTGGCTGAACATGTAATTCATCATGGGTAAATTCTGCCAAGATGAATATTTTAAATTCATGAAAATAATAGGGCAGAGACTTTTAGATTTATGTCACTACTAAGTCCCACCACCAATGGATTAGCGTGCTCTGTCCCATATCCTGTCAACGTTGATTGCTTTCTGACTTCTGTATGATTGTCATTCTAAATGAAGTTATGTGAAAGCTCACTAATTCTTTGCATTTTTCCTGGTGGCAAGTGATGCTAAGAATTGTTTCATATGTCTCTTGGCAATTTCTATTTCATCCTTTGAAAATCTTTCATTCATGTCCTTTGCCCATTTCTTAACTTGATTGTTTTGTTAATTTGTTAATGTCTTGAGATCTTTATAGATTTTGGAAATTAATTCTTTATTAGTTTCATAATTTGCCCACATTTTTTCTTTCATTCTGTCAGTTGTATCTTCACTTTGTTAAAGGTTTTGTTTGCAGTACAGAAGCAAGTTAGCTGGATATAATTTTAAGTGTTCATTTTTATTTTTATTGACTTTCTGAGGCAGGCCTGCATTCCTGCCTGTCTTTCTTCTTTCCTTCCTCCCTTCATTATTTGAAAGCCAGAGTGACAAAGCTTATGATTAGAGACCTGGTCCATCTACTGTTTCACTCCCCAAATGATCACTAGAGTCAGGTCTGTGCTGGACCAAAGCCAGGAGCCTGAGATCTCACCCTGGTCTCCACAGATGACAAGGGCACTGGAGTTCAGTTAACATCTGTCTCCTTTCCCGACACATTACTATCAGAAAGTTGCAGTTTAACCCACCACATCAGGACACAAACCTCTTACTTGCTCTTATTTGTTGATTTTTATTGCTCAGATCATTTTCTTTTATTTTAAAGATTTATTTATTTTTACCTGAAAAGCAGATTTATGGAGAGGAGATGCAGAGAGAAAGATCTTCTGCCTGCTAATTCACTCCCGTAGTGTCTCCAGCAGCTGGAATGGAGCCAACTGGAAGCCAGAAGCCAGGAGCTACCTCTGGGTCTCCCACATAATTGCAGAGTCCCTAAAACTACTGCTTTCCCAGGCCTCAGGCATGGATCTGGATGGGAAATGAAGCAGCCAGGATACGAACCAGTGTCTATATGGGATCCCAGGGGATTCACGGTGAGTACTTATTCACTATCACACCACGCCTGCTCAGATGGGAGATGTAGAAGAGCTCCAGACATCAGATCAGCTTAGTTCTGCCCATTGTGGAAACCTGGAGAATGAACCAGTGGACAGATCTTTTTCTCTGTATCTCCTCTCTGTATATGTATCTTTCCATTAAAAATTATTTTAAAAAGAACAGTAAACTATTCAAAAATATTTTCAAATTTCCTTGTATTTTCTTGGTAATTGAAAGATTTTTGAAGTACAACAGATTTCATAAAGACTTGTAATGTTTGTTTGCGGGAAGTCAGATCTTTCTTAACAGTTACGTGTAAGTCTATAGTATAAAATAGACATTTACTTTCTTCAAAACTTGTACTGTTGCTTATTACTTTCTTTTTTACGCATCATTTTTTGCAAAAGTTAAACTCTGCCATTTCTACCTACTGAAATCTGTTTTATCTGTCAAGCTTCAGCTAACACGTCAGGTGCATTTTGCAGTCTCCATCCATCAACAGTTAGTATAAATGCTTCTTACTCCCAACTTACATAATCTTCACAAACATGTATTATATTGCATGTCCCATATGGAATAGATTTTCATGTATCATAATCACTTGCAAAGTATAAAAGCTATATGCTTTCTAAGGAGAAATATTATTCATTTTTTCACCTCCAAGAACTTAACACAACATTATATAGCCAGTATATATTATGTATATACCAAGAATAGCATAAAGCTTTGCCCGTCTCCAAAGCAATAAAACAAAGAATGTATTTTTACAATGCATTTACTTAAAAAAAGATAGTTTGTCATGTTAAATATATTCAAGCATGCAATTCTCATTGTGATAGATTGATTACACTTACAATATTTCACCCATGGCTGCAACCTCAAACTGTATCTTCCTCATGCCTTGGATCACCTAACATCAATAGAATGGGTGATGGAGCTACACACCACTCGTTTGTTATCTCCAGTCAGGCCTGATATTATAGCAAGTCAAGAGAAGCTAAAGATCATGTGATCTATTCTCTGGCATGTAAGAAGTCCAGTCCAGTTCAACAAATCCATTTAACAGCCATCCCATAATTGGTAGCAGTGGCTGTCTCATACACAATAGTACTACTCTATTCTAATACCTCTTTAAAAGTTCCTGAAGTCAATCATAAGCATCTTTTTAAGAACCAAGAGCTATCTTGATGTCTCTAGAAAACGAGGTAACCAGGAAATGTCAGATGCAAGTTTCTACTCATTATCTATAATCAAGACATTACATAATAACGTGCAGACTATTCTAATGTCACTGAGGATTTCAGAATATTAAGTATGAAGTTAAACTTTATAATATTTCTTAATATATCTGTAAATTGTAAAAAATAGTAGCTTGCAGTATTACAAACAAATTAAATATTTGGCAACCATATCTTTTACTGTGTGCCTAACTTGCTCAGGATTTTGTAAATGTTATATATCCTTACATAGTTTCAAAATTGATCCTCATATATTTAAAACATTAGACCAACAATCAAATATTTACCTGGACTGTTATGTTTGAAATTGCAATTGTTTAATTAGATACAGCTTGATGATTTTTAGCTACAAAGTTAGCTCCATGCAGTTAATGCATGCAAAGCTCTATTGGTAACACTATCCAAGGACATGATCTAGACTGTCCATAGATTTAGCATTCTCAGATTTAGAGATGAATAAGGAAAGCCACTTCTTTTTCAGTTCAGGAAAGTTAAGATAATTTGAAGATCACAACATGGAAGGACGTTGCCCAGGTGTATTAGTAACAGTGAAATCTATGAAGAGAACGCAGGTGGCTTCTAAAAATCCAACATGTGATTCTTCAGCTACATTTCTTTCTTTTCATTTTCTCTCTCTGATTCCTTATGGGCTCACAGTGCATTCAAGGCAAGGACTTTTGCTGCTGTGCCACCACGCCAGTCCCTCGATTACCTTTCTAACACAGCAAACTGAAAATGGTCAGTTATCATTATTACTAATCATACATAAACTACAATATCAACAATAATAGAGTAGAACTTATTTTTTTTGTCAAGAATTGTATTTTTACCAAAAATTCATTGACCTGTACATTCATATATGTTTTCTTAATATATACTTATACCATAATTCAATTAAACATTAAAAAATATTTTTCTTTGAAACGTCAGAAAACAGAAACAAAAATAATTACTACATCATCTCTCTTATGTGAGAGTGTCAAACATATAGAAAAAAGTATGGTCTCAGCTATAAATGGTAAGGAGCAGGAGGGAATAAAGAAAAAATAAAAGTGTAAGAAATAAATGTAGTTTTGTAGGAAGTATTCTAGAGTCTAGAGATCTATTATTCAAGATGAGAACTGTGATTAGTACTCCTATTCTCTTCTATTCTACTCTACTCTATTCTGTATTATACACCAAAATTTTCCATGGAAGTTGATGCAATTTGATTAGCTGTAGTAACCAGTTGCTTATACATGTATGTTGATGCGTCATGCTGTAAAATTTAAGTATATAATAGAACAAATTTTAAAAATAATAAGATGCTGTTAACTTAAATTTTTGAAAGTCAGTGTGGATTTTTTTTAAGACTTTAACTTAGTTATCTGTCATTTAGGGGAGAAAAGAGAAGAAAGCCTAAGCAAGGACTCAGACACTCAATAAAGGCCTCCATTGTGGTTGACAGGAACCCAATCAACTGATTGATCATTTCTGCCTCCCAAGGTCTGCATTAGCCACCAGCTATAGACAGTAGTGCCAGGCATCACACCCAAATATTAAGATATGGAACATTTTAAGTGGTAGGCCAAATGCCCACCCCTATAGCTAGAAATGTAATTTTTCAATTGAAAGCTAGGCATCCTGTAAAATACCTCCTGGGTAATGAGAGCTTCAGATAAGAAGCTTGGTGTTTGACATGATCTTTTTACCTTGCTGCAACTGCCATTCCTTACCTACATTCATTTCTTCCCGTTTCCTTCAATATATAGCTACTTTTTAATTCAATTTTTGAAGACTCAATCCTACTCCCCTGACTGTCACCACAAAGAACTAGCATCCAACTACGCAGATCGCTGGTACTGTACCTGGAGGTTGTCCTCTCTGGCAGTAATCTGATGAAGACTAAATAGCGAAAGTGCAGTGGCTTAGACATGAATCTTGTGAGTTTAGGACCCTGATGGACAAGCTTGGGCAAGAGTACTTCCTGAAGAAGAGTCAGGACAGGTAAAAGAATCTTGAAAATTTTTGAATAATGCATGTCATTATGCAAAACAGAATTAATCAGTTAGGGTATTAAACATATGATAAGAAAGACAGGTTTTGATACATTGCTATGACTTTTTTCAGATTTAGGATAGTCTCTTTTAAATGTCTGCTGACTTTCAATACGCGATGGAATTTTTCAATAATTTTGGGAGTAACTTTTTAAATATGCCTTTTTTAACCTTATATTTCCCTTCAGCTCAAAAACCTTGTGCTTGAGAACAAGAGTTCAAAATAAATAATTGCTTCAGTATGGCAGTTCATATTATCATGGGCAGATTGCCTCACAGGTTGAAGTAATAAACTTCTGATCCAGCACGCTGACTTTAGATTGCAATGTTCAGTGATTGCCTAACTATGGTGACTTGGCATTTTTCTTAAATGGGAGTTTGATTTCAGACCTCAGTTTAATATTTCCCTATTGCCAGAGTAAACTTACCAACAGCTTTTCCATGCAAAATATGGTAGATTTTTCTAAGTTTGACTATACAATGCAGTCAAATAAGAAAGAACTGAAAATTCTCCAATGGGAAATTTAGGTGATTTGTGTAATTTGATAGGAATATCTATATCTAAATTTGCATATGTGCATAGATATCTATGTCTATGTTAAGTACAGTTAGCTATTGGAATCTAAGTAGGCCATATTAAAAGGGTAATTAATTTAAAATTTGTAAATGTGATCATAATTTACACATGATAGAATGCTGATGTAAAGCATATCTATCATGTAGAGATTAATGTCTTGTTTTCTGATTGATAAATTTTAACCATTAATCCTGTTAGAAGAAAATTTCTAAGACAACTTTCTAAATTTCTCCCTGAAAAGGAGAAATTACATTGAAAATAATTTGAGAAGTATTTTACTGGAGAAAACCCAGAATTTTTAAAACAATTTTTAAAAATTTACTTCTTCATTTGAAAGGGGCATCAATAGAGAGAAAAATAGAAAGAGAACTAAAGAGGGATTTCCTACATGCTGGCTTTAAACAACCAGAACCGCTTGGACTGTGATTGATGGAAGCCAGTAGCTAAAACTTGCACCTGATATCCACACAGTGGAGAATGGCCAAGGCCCAGTCTCTGCGGATATTTGCAAGTGAGCCAGTACATGTGAGCTTTCTTTCTGTCCATCCACTTTTTCTGCCTCTCAGCTAGATAACTTTATTCACACATATGTTCTTCACATTAATTCTGACTTAAGTATTCTAATAAAAATTCTGAATACATGAACATGTATAGCTGATGGTAACGATATTGTAATATCGCACATTATATCTGTCAAATCAGAAATGATGATGGCAAATTGTGCTTTAGAGAGTACCAAATGTATTGTGTTGTTTGATTTAAAAGTGCACGTTTTTGAAAATTTCTCAAGTAGACTATTCAGAATATATATTCATGTATATCAATCAGGTAAGAGAAAAGTGGTTGCCTAGTTTTTTATGTACAGAATACTGTCTAGATAGATTTTCACATTTATCAAGCACAAAAATTTATAGTTACACATTTATCAGTACAACTTAAAAATGCCGAAATTTTCAGCCTTGTCTATATGACACAAATACAGCAGTTCTGGGAATACCTGGTCAATTGACACAATAAATCTATGGATATGGTCTTTTCTGAAGAAAAATAATAGCTTTCAAGCAAAAAAAAAAAGGGAAACAAAAACAGAAAAAAGTCTTGAGGGATGAATGCACTGTCAGCATACAGGCTAGACTGTAAAGGGAAAAGTAATTGCAAGCCTCTGTTGCTACTCGATTGTGCAAACTCCATACTCACCAAGGATTCTTTTTTACATTCCTTATCAATAAATTCACATATGTGTTTTATTATTTATTTAACTTATTTGAATAACAGAAGTTGAGCCACAAATAGAGGCAAAGACAGAACTTTTCCATCACTGATTGAGTCCATGAGTACCTGTAGCAGCTATGGCTGGCCTGGCTGAGGCAGGGCACTGGGAACTCCCCAGGACCTTCTGACCTAGTGAAAGATTTGAGTACCTGTACCAGCTAGCCAAGGCTGAGGCTGGGCACTGGGAATTCCCTCAGGAACTCCCAACTTGGTGAAGGAGGTGATAACACATAAACCATTTTCTGCTGTAGCCTATGGCTGTGCATCCAACTGAATTAATACTGAAGCGAGGACTCAAACCCAGACACTCCAATACAGATACAGGCTTTCCAATCAAGATTTATATTGAACATGGAATATACATTTTAAGTTGAAAATATAGCAAAAGGATAAAGCATATTAATTAATACTTTCACAATTCTTGTTCCATTCAATATCAATTTTGTGATACTTTAAAATAATGCATATTTCAATGTATAAATTATTAAGAGATATATAATTGTAATGAAATAAAATGTAGTAATACTATAAATAAAATTAATTACAAAGTGAATAAAAAGAAAACTCAATCATACATATGTATATATATTTGAGCTTTAATTAAAAACATACACTGTAAACAACAATAAAGAAAAGAAAAAATAATGTTTACCATTGCTAAATAAAGTACACATACTTATGGAAGCAGAAATTTTTTCTCATCATAGTCAATGAAACAGGAATAGTTTGAAACACAAAAGCACAAAAACAAGTCACCAATATTCTATTAACATTTTAATATACTTTTTTCTCACCAAAACACTTCCAGTTTCCCAAGGACCACAACAATTTTATGTCTTACACAATCTCCTCAATTAATGTTATGTCTAGGTTAGGCTCCTTGACCAGATTTTCTTTACGATAGCTCCTTAATTATAGTTTCCCATAATATGTTACATTTCATAAGTTATTTTACTATCACACTCACCTAAATACAACATGAGGTGTGTATAGGCAATCAATTACAGACATTAATATTCAAAATCAGGCCCCTCGCGGTGGCCTAGCAGCTAAAGTCCTCACCTTGAAAGTACTAGGATCCCATATGGGATAATCCTGGCAGCTCCGCTTCCCATCCAGCTCCCTGCTTATGGCATGGGAGAGCAGTCGAGGATGGCCCAAAGCCTTGGGACCCTGCAGCTGCATGGGAGACCCAGAGGAGCACCTGGATCCTGGCTTCAGCTCAGCTAAGCTCCAGACATTGCAATCACTTGGGGAGTGAATCAGTGGATGGAAGATCTTCCTCTCTGTCTCTCCTCCTGTCTGTATATCTGAATTGCAATAAATTTTTTTTAAAAATCTTTAAAATTTTTGAAATGGAGGAAATTGACAGATACTAAGTAGAATCTCATCTACATCGATTTTGTATTTCATACAGGTAAGTTTTAGAAGTTCCTTTATATGCCGTGCAGTAAAGAACTATGACTCTTAGCCCTTCCATTTGTGTTTTTACTTGTATCTCCTTAATCATCCTTCCTGTGAATAATTTGCATCATGCAATCTGTTTTACCAAAACTCACAGTGGATTGTGGAATGCAGAAACCTCTCTAAAAGTTCAAGATGAAAAAGAAGTTGAGTATTGAACATCTCTATTTGATCATTCTGTCAGCCCTTTTGTTTCACTAGGAACTCTACCATGATAATTGTCAAAAATTATAAGAAACCTTATGCATATTCTGCAAATATTGCCACTAATTCAACCAAAATCACGGCAGCAGATCCATTTAAGGAAATATAGTCTTAAATTTCCATGCACCCATGTATATTTTAATAGAGTCTTGTCTTTTAATAGAGTCTTAAAATTTGAGAAGATATATGAACCACATACGTGATGTTTGAGTGGGCAGGTGAAGCACAAACTTTTGCCATTAGTATCTGCTTAACACACCAATGTTTATGTTTGTGGAATTTGAACAAAATATTTTGTATTTACATTTGTAATGACATAACTTTCTCCTTTTGTGTTCTGCTTTGATTTTTCCTGAGAAGGTAATCATTGCTTAGTTCTATTTGAACTTTCAAATGCAGCAACCATTTGCTCTTTATTCTCATTTGATTTTTTTCCTTTGGTTTATCTGTGTTTCATACATTTTACCACAGGAACATGAATGAGTTAAGTAATTCTATGAGTGATCTGTTTAGAAATTTCTTTAACTTTCATATGTACTTTACCAGATAGTTTTTTAACTTTTCCATGCCACATAATGACACCCTTTCTTAATTTTCTGACACTACATTGCCTGCATCTTCAAAGTACTTCTGGACATCTTCACTACTTGCTGCCCTATTCAAAGGCTGTTGCGTTGTGATAATACCATATTCTCAGCTACCCAAATATTTATCAGTTATATGTATTGTCATGTTCCATGCTAAAATCTTGTAGCTTAAAGCATATCAATACTAATTAGTTTCCAAAGCTTGCTAAGATATAAAAATATAATATATAAATAATACACTTTTTTCAATCCATTACCTTGAAATGTAGCATAGAATGGGAATATACAAGTATATAGATGGTAGGAATTGAGGAGGGTGTATCATTCTTTTTGGTACCATAGAAAGAAAAGAAAACTGAATGGGATATGTAGATCGTCTTAAAGAAATTTCCTAAAGGAAAATTGCTAAAAATGATTATCACATTAACAAATCCATATAAAGTTTGTCTTATGATTAAATGCAATTGATTTTGAACAAAATGATAAGGACACAGTACTTTCAATAATAATGACATTAATTGATGCTCATCAAAGTCCACTTGTTATATTGGATCAATTACGTCTGCCTCAAATGTTAGTTAAATATACCCAGGAATAGATAAGGGACAATATAACAAAATATTTACGACATGATATAAATAATACTAAGACAAGCATGAATATAATTGAAGTAAAATTTTCAAAGCTTTTTCAGTATGATATATTGAAGCAAAACCATGGCAAAAATGTTTATTATGAACACAAAAATTAACACTAACAGTACAGTTACAGTTCATGAGTTTTTCTGAAGATAAAATGATAAAAAGAATTACTAATTCCAAACAGAAAAAAAGAGAAAAAGAAACAATAAATAAGATAAATAAATATAAAAATAATAAGTTCATAGATTTAAATCTATCCATATCGACACTGTTTAAAAATATTTATTTATTTTAAATTTTAAGACAGGTTTGATTGGAGAAGGAAAGACAGAGAGTAATCTTCTATGTGCTGGGATTACTCACATAATTGCAATGGCTAGAGCAGAGCCACTCTGAAGCCAGGAGGTTCTTACAGGTCTACATGTGGGTGTAGGAGCCCAAAGACTTGAGTCATCCTCCATTGCTTTCCCAGGCCATAAGCAAAGATGAATGGTAAGTGGAACAGCCTGGATTAGAAGTGGCAACCCTATGGGACACCAGACTGTAGCAGGAGGATTAGCTTATTGCAAGAGTGTGTGACTCCTAAGCACACTAATGTGGATATATCCACATTATTTTTATTTTATAAATACAATTTATATTATTTTATATATATAATTTTATATATATCCACACATATATTTATTTTATTTGAAATTTAGGGTTACACAGAGAGAGATAGACAGAGAGAGGGCATTCATTCATTGGTTCTCTCCCCAAATGATTGCAATGTAGGCAGAAGGATTAGCCTGTTGCACCACAGTGCCATACCCAAGCACATTATATATATATACATATGTTATATGATTTTTATTTTAGAGTTATGGTTACAGAGAGATAGAATCAAAGAGAGAGAGAGAGAGGAGAGAGAGAGAGAAGGCATCCATTTATTGTTTCTCTCCCCTAGAGGCTGCAATGGCCGTGGCTGAGCAGGTATAAAGCCAGTTGCAAGAAACTTTTAAATATCCCACTTAGGGGCAGGGACCCAAGGTCTTGGGTCATCAAGTGCTTCTTTACCAGGCCTTTATTTGGGGAATGGATTTGGAAGTAGAGCACGTGGAGCTCAAGCTGGTAGCCATATGAGACAATTGATCTGTTGACCAAATATAAACTTACTATGTCACTTCACTGGGATAAGTAAGCATATTTCAAGTGAATCCAGCATTGTGATTAAAAATTTAAGTCAAATGTCAAAGTATGCATTGTTTTTAGTTCTCAAAAATTGAGATTGTTGCTATGTGAATTCTTTCTCGAGTTACCTGTATGCGCAAACATATTCACTGAAATCCCAGCAGATTTTTTTTTTTTGAGGAACGTCAAAAACTGATTCAAAATTCTATGTTGGAAAAGATTCTAGAAAATCCAAATTGCATTTAGAAATCAGAAAAAAGTTCCAGGATTAATGTCAGCAATGAGGTATGTTCTTAAAAAGTTCATAAATTTATTCATCACATGAGCATTTAGAATATATATTTATATTCAACTGTATAAAATTCATTTCAGCCACTTTTTAGGGCTCGGAATCCAATTTGCCAAATGCCTAAAATCAGTATTCTCCTCAAACAGCAAACACCCTGTATTTCCTGTCTTCTAACACAATTTTTGTTGTCTTTGCTTTTTTTAAGCATTCGATTATTTTCAAACTGATACATTACACTAAAGTGTTTAAAACACACTCTAGAAATCAAGTTAGTGAGATTTAACACAGAATATATAGCATTTGGTGAAAAGCTTTATCTTTGTGTGGCTAATGTACATTCCTTAAAAGCACTGCCATTTATCTTTCTGAAACATACACAAATCCATTAAAAAAAAAGCATTAACTCTCACGGTGTAAATTTTAGAAAAATAGAACCAATAAAAGTTAATATTTTCCCAGGGGATAACACAACGATGGGGAAAAAAATCAAGATGGTGAAATAGAGTGAGAACACATTTAAATAGAGGATCATTGGCCATGGTGAAGCGGAGAGGGCACATTCCAGGATATAGGACAGGACAGGCCTACAGCAGAGGGTCACTTGGAGATTGGTGGACACAGGGAAGCAGTGAAGACAAAGGAGTGGTTTGCAGGGAGCAGATATCCCAGAGTCAGTCATTGAGTAGTGATCTGAGCTCCACCAGCAGCCAGAGCTCCACCAGTATCCAGGTGGGAATGGGAGTTTGCCAGAAGTGCAAGAGGGGAATCAGACATGAAAATGTCCAAGCTGCTAACTTACTTGATTCCACCATGAGCAGAAGCAGAGTGGCAGAGCCCAAGCAGGCAGGTGCAAGAACAGGGTGTATTTCACAGCTCAGATCTCCACCAATGCCACATTGGAGCCATTTTGTGTACTGAGGAGAATGCTGTGGGGCTGAGGAGACAACAGTGAGCTGTGCATGCACTAAGCCAGAAGCGAGCTCATTCTAGTTCAGTACATTTCACTGGTCCCTCAGAGAAAAGAATAGCGAATTGGCATTCTACAGGTTCCACCAAAAATAGTTCTGGGTGGCCTCCAGATCTAATGACCAGCACAACCAAAGCCTCACCAGTGCCACATCAGGGACCGTTTTGTATACAGATGAAAAGGTGTGGGAAGGAGGGACTTAAAAAACTAAAAGTGAGGTCCAAATGTTGTGAGAGAGAACCAATGTTTGGCTTAAAGCATTGGATCGGTTCCACAAGAAAAGCTACTGACTTGGCATCATACAGGTTCCACTAAAAATATTATGGGTGGCCTCCAGACCTAACGACCAGCAGGCCCAGATCTCCACCAGTTCTACAACAGTTGCCACATTATATACTGAAAAAAGGCTGTGGGTCTGAAGCAACAAGGTCAAACTGCTCATGAGCGGAGCCAGGAAAGAATTCACATTCAGGTCTATGCATTGCACTAACTTTACAAGGAAAATAATACCGACTTGGCATCCTATGATTTCACCCAAAATAAGTTTGGATGACCTGAAGAAATAACAACAAACAGGTTTTAGCAAGACCAACATTGCTGAAAACTCAGTGATTTAGGAGAAACTGAGGTAAGCTAAGAAAAGTGCTCAAGAATTAAAGGACACTATTAAAAAGTCATGTATGGGACTCGGCAGCATGGCCTAGTGGCTGAGGTCCTCGCCTTGATCCCATATGGCTGCTGGTTCTAATCCTGGCAGCTCCACTTCCTCTCTATCTCTCCTCCTCTCAGTATATCTGACTTTGTAATAAAAATAAAATAAATCTTAAAAAAAAGTCATGTATATAATTTATGAGAGTAGCAGAAGGTAGAGAAAGAGAAGCTAGGTTTAGAAATGTGCTCAATGAAGTAATAAAGGAAAGCATCCCTTATCTGGAGAAAGAATTGGGAAACAAAATAAAGAAGCGGCTCAGAATTTCCGAAAGGTTTGATGAAAAGTGAACTGTGCCATGACATATGAGAATTAAGCTGTATTCAGTTGAACACAGAGAAAAGATCCTTAAATATGCATGTGAAAAATTTAACATATAGGGGAACCCCAAACAAACTCATGGCTGATCTTTCACTGGAAGTTCTACAGCCCAGAAGAGAATAGAGTGACATATTCCTGTTTAAAAAGCAAAAAAAAAAAAAAAAAAAGTCCAGAATAACTTACTCACCAAAACTTTCTCTTGTCTTTGAAAATGAAAGGAAATCCTTCAACAGTAAAATAAATAGATAAATAAATACATAAATAAGTAAATAAATAAAAACTCAAAAATTCACCTCTTCCAATCCTTCCCTACAAATATTGCTTGAAGATATTTTATTGACAGAAAAAAAGGACAATGTAAACTAAAGGTGAATGTGGAGAATGTCCCAATAAAACAATGAAAGATGACTAAATCAAACATTGAACAATCCACAGCTAAAACGACTGGACTATTTGTAGGGCAGGTTTAGATGAGACAAAAATCTTGAAGTTTTTCTTTATTGTGGAAGAATTTTATTTCATTTTCAAAGACAAAGGAAAGCTTAGCAGGGTAAATTATTCTGGGCTGAATTTTTTTTCTCTTTTAGAATCTGGAATATGTCATTCCATTGTCTTCTGGCCTGTAGTATTTCCTGTTTCCTCTGAAAGGTCAGCTGTGAGTTTGTTTGGGATTCCTCTATATGTCACTTGATTTTTTTCACATGCACATTTAAGGATTTTTTTCTTTTTGTTTAACTGAAGAGAACTTGATTATCACGTGTCGTGGTAAAATTCACTTTTGGTCAATTCTGTTGGGAGTTTTCTGTAGCCCTTCTGTGTATTATTTTCCAATTCTTTGCTCAGATTAGGGAGGTTTTCCTTTATTATTTCATTGAATACAGCTTAAATCCCAACTTCTCTCTGCGCCTTCTGGAACTCACATGACCCAGGGACAGCAAAAACCAAACCAAACAAAACAAAACATAAAAAAAAAAAAAAACCTGTAACAAAATGGGCAAAAGAAAGAACAGCCATTTCTCAAATGAACAGGTTGAAATCGCTAACAGACATATGAAAAGATGCTCAGGCTCCCTAGCCTTAACAGAGATGCAAATGAAAACCACATTGAGGTACCACCTAACTCCAGTGAGACTGGCCTACATTCAGAACTCAACTAACAACACCTGCTGGCCTGGATGTGGGGAGAAAGGCGTCCTCCTTGACTGTTGGTGGGAGTGTAGGCTAGTACAACCATTGTGGAAATCAGTATGGAGAGTGCTTGGAAAATTGCAAATAAACCTGCCATATGACCCAGCTATCCTGCTCCTAGGAATATACCCAAAAGAATTGAAATCAGCATGTGAGAAGGGGATCTGTAAACCTATGTTTACAGCAGCACAATCTACAATAGCAAAGACATGGAAACAATCCAGATTTGTGTCCAAGAAAGAGTGGTTAAGAAACTGTGGTACACCTACTCCATGGAATATTATTCAGGTATTAAGAAGAATGAAATTATTCTATTTACAACCAGGTGGTCCCAACTAGAGATCATCATGGTCAGTGAAATGGGTCAATCACAAAAGAACAAATACCATATATTCTTTCTTATATAAGGAAGCTAACATGGAAAGTGTAACTCTAATTGTCCAATCCATACTGTTTTTTGATTGTTTGTTTGCTTTTTTGGCTATATTCCATGTGTTTTGATGTTTTTATTTCAGTTTGGTTCCTTCCAAATAATCTCTTTTCTCTAGGCAAATTCATCACATGCTCATGAATTATGTGATGGCATCATTTTTCTCAAGAGACTTCTGTGTGTCCTTTTTGTCACTCATGTGTTGGTTACTCAGTGGCACGTTATTTTTTCAAGGTGCTATATTTTATTGTTGATATGGTTGTTGTTATTGATGTGGCTTTTCTAATTCATACCAGTTGTTGACCTTGTTTCATGGCTTCTCATTTATGGGAATGTATAGTGATGCAGTACTGGGGTCTGTCATGTACAGACATGGGAGTGCAATGGAACATGCATCCCTGCATCCTGACGAAAGATGGAGTCCCAATGAAACTGTTGGACATGTGTAGACAATGGGATGCTGGACTGTCTAACATTGTCTATACCAACAGTGTCGGGGTACACTTAAATAAGAGACTGATAGAATTATGATTCCTTATGAAGAACTACACTATTATAACAAAATGGGAAAATATGACAGGGGGTAGGAGTTTGGGGTGAATCCCAGGCTATACAAAAATGTACCACATAAATCAAAATTCAAAACAAAAATATTAAAAAATATTTAAAAAAGAAAAATGTGGAAATGATAGTCTTTCCCACCTTCCTGTAGCCCTAGAACCTTTGTGCCCTAATTACTATGTAAAGATTGTCAAAAAGAAAATTTAAAAAAATGGAAGAAAATGACGGGACTAAATCACTACCTATTGATATCAACTCTGAATGTAAATGGCTTAAACTCATCAATCAAGTATGAGATTAGCTGGCTGTGTCAGTAAACAAACCCCATCCATTTGTTGTCTACAGGAGACATATCTTGCCAACAAAGATATGTGGAAATTGAAAGTGAAAGGACAGAAAAAGCTATCCCAAGCTAAAGGAAAAGAAAAATGAACTGGTGTAGCCATTCTTATATCAGATAATATAGACTTTGACATGAAAAACATCAAAAGCGATGAAGAAGGACACCACAAAGTGATGAAAGGCGATATTCAGCAAAAAGAGATCACTTTACTAGTTTCTTATAATGTTTTCTTTTTCATCTCTAACTTTACATGGCTTTTCTCTTGTGATTCTCTTTGATAGTGTGGCTCAAAGTTTGTATTGGCCACTTCTTAAAAGTGGCTTTCTTTATGCAATTTGTGGTTTTTAGTTTTAATTCCATGTGTTTTTGCTGTGATATTTTTAAATTTCTTGCTTCCTATTCTTTTTTTTCTTTTTCTAAATAAATTCTTGAGATGAATTATTAGCTCATTTCTTTGAGATATTTCAGGTATTTTTGTAGGGACCTGATGTCATAAATATCCCTCTCAACAATGTTTTTACTGTATCTCATGGGGTTTGATGTTTATGTATTTATTTGCATTTCTTCAAAAAAGTTTTAAATCATTAATTTCTTCAGTGACACATAGGTCATATAGTAGCATCATTCTCTTTAAAAGATTTTTAATTTTCTTTTTCATTTCTTCAACAATGCATTTGTCATTCAGTGGCATGTTTTTTAATTTCATGTTATAAATATTCTATTTTTTCTTGTAGATTTTTCTTTTGTAGATTTTCATTTAAAGTGAACTACAGTAACTGTATAATAGATATTATCATATCCAGATGTGAAGAAACAATGCAGCATGCATCTCTACTTCCAAATCTTAATTGGAGCTGCAATGAAAATGCTAAATATATCTTGACAATAGGATGCTGGAAACTGCCATTGTTCATTCTGAAAATCTGACGATACACTTAAATAGCAGAATGAGAGTTATGAGTGTTATGAAGGACTATGCTGTTGTAATATATGGGAACTTGATGTGGAGGAGTGGCTTTTGAGGTGGAGAAAAGTCCCAGAGCCTATGGGAATGTGTCATAAACTAATAAAGCATAAAAACAAACAAATAAAAAATAAACTAAAAATAAATCTAAATGAACTTAATTATGCTGCCATGAGTATCCAGGAAATCACAGGATATTTCAAGAAATTTTACAGGCAAGTTATAATCTAAAGTAAATACGTAGACACATGGAAAAGAATAGAAACTCCAAAAATCAATTAATCTATCTACAACCAAATCACTTTTTCACAAAATGAACTAAAACACTTTCTGAAGAAAGGACATTTCATTCAATAATTTAGGCAAAATTGAATCTATTTTGGCAGAAGTGTGAAAAAGCTTCAACTTTCAATAAATCGAACATTGAAGTATATGACCTGATGCTATCAAGTTCTACAGAAAGCCAATGGGAAAACTCTGCTAGGAAATGTCCTTGGGAAAGACTTCTTGAAAAAGACCGCAGAAGCAGAGGAAATAAAAGCAAAAGTAGTAACTATAATTACATCAAGCTAAGAAATTTCTGTGCTTTAAAGGATACACTCAAGACAGTGAAGTGGCAATAGAATGTCAGGGGATATATGAAAACCAGGCAATTGATAAAGAACTGATATTCAGTATCTATAAAGTACTCAGGAAATTAAACACCAAAACAAACAGTACATTTCAGAAAAGGGAAAAGAATATGTACTAGTATATGGCAAACAAAATGTGAACAATTACTTGTGATCACAAGCCATCAGAAAAATGCAAATGAAAACCACAATGAAGTTTCACTTCACCTCAGAATGATTATCATCCAATAATCAAAAAGCTGATGTAACCATTATAGAACATATTAAGGAGCTTACTCGGAAATCTGAAAATATATATGCCACTTGACTCAGCCATTCTACTACTGACTATGTACCCAAAAGAAATGAAATTAGCATGTGAAAGCGAATCATGCCCCCATGTCTATTGCAGCTCAATTCACAATAGCTAAGATATGTAACCAATGTAATCATCTATGGGCTATTGAATAGATGAAGAAAATGTGATATAAATAGGCAATGGAAAAACTATTCAGTAACACAAGCACACACACACAAGAAAATTCTGTATTTTCCAACAAAATTTATGCAAATAGGAGACTTTTTTTATTATTAAATAAGCCAGTCCTCAAAAGACACATACCACATGTTTTCTCTGTTATGTGGTGGCTCAGATATAATAGAGAAAAAGTAAAGGAATGAAATGGATATCTTATGATTTGACTGATGGTTTTATTCCTTGTTTATTTTTTGTGGATATATGTTTTTTATACTTCTTTCATTGGGTATTGCAGCTACTAGTGCTTTAAACGTGATTATAAAGTGAACTGAAATTGCATTTTTTTGAAAAAAAAAACAGGAGGCATTAAGATTGAAAGAGCTAAGGATAGGGGAAAGGAAGTATAATTATCTAGTAAAAGTTGTGTGTGTATGGTTCTATAATGTGGGCCACGCTCCACTGGCTTTTGAGGCTCACTAACAAGGCACTGGAACAGACGTGGAGTAATGCAGACTTGAACTGGTATCCCCTATCCGATGCCAGATTCTCATGTTGAAGTGGAATATCTGTTACTTGATCTGGTGCTGCAAAGTGGCACTGACATCAAAAGCAGAAGACCTAAACTGGTGCATCACAACTCATAATCCATTCATTAGAATTTCCATATTTGGAGGAAAGATTTGAAAATCACACTGTATCATATATGGATGTCAAGTTATTTTAAAGGTGTATGCAGATATCAAGCTTACTAAGAATGAATTCTTTGACATAGTCATATATGTATAATAATTGATCAAATTAACCTTGATGTTCTGAATCTGATGATTTCAAAGCGTTTCCAACCTTTTGTTGAACTATGTGACCTTCTAGTGGTTAAATGACTGTCCAGAAAATTAGACAAATTTTACCTAAGCAAATTAGAAATAGATTTAATCTTATACATATAAAATTTTAAAATAATTATTAATTAATCAGAGTATTTCCATTGAACAAGTGTCTATGAAGACGTTGAACTTGACTGGACAATAAGATGCTGGACTCTATGTTTGGTGTATGCTTGCAATGGGGGAATCTCAACTGAACTTGAGCTGTGGTTATGCAACAAGGTGGAGGAATCCACCATGGTGGGAGGGTTTGGGGAGGGGTGGGAGAACCCAAGTATCTATGTAACTGTGTCACATAATACAATGTAATTAATGAAGTTAAATAATAATAATAAAAAAAAAAGAAAAAAAAAAGAATAAGATTACTACTAATATTAAAAAAGGTAATATTAGTTTTTATTGGTCAGTGTCAATTTCACAATATATCAATTCCTTGGTAAAACATACTTTTCTCTGCGGTTTGAATTGAATGCTATTATCTAATGTTATTATTATGAATGTCCATAAAATTTAATAACTTGCTTTTACTGTAGTGTTTGCTTTTCTAGATTCTGATCCCCATGATTATGCTTTTTTTCTGTAAAGATAATAATCTCTTCCTTCACAATTTACATAGTCTTCAAACTGACTTTTCGTAGAAACTTCCAACTTTCTTGAATTTGGGTTTGTTGCCTTTTCTGCTTGATTCAGGGAGGCTACAATTGATCCTCATCTAAATCTCTATTTACTTGTTTATCTTGATTTTTAGACTGAAGTTCCTCACAGTGTAATTCACGGGTCACTACATCGACTTTGTGAGGAAAGCAATTTAAAATGTGTGTATTTTTCAAACTAGACTTATTACATTGGAAGCTCTAGTTTCTCTGAATTAGCCCTGGTGGTTTTTACGAACAGTAATATTTGCAAAAACACTTGCCTCTACAATAGCTGAAGTACTAAGTTATTGAAAACAAACTGCATTAACAGTATAGGACTTCAAACTTCCTGACAAAATAACTTTTGTATTGGACTAGATTTATCCAGCATGACTAATTTACTCTTTGCAAGAGAAAAAAAAAAAGAAACTCATGTGATGTTGAGTCACTTCTTTACAGGCATGGAATCTAAAAATACAACATAACAAATTGAAACAAAACAAAACAGAATAAAACAAAAACTATTAAAAACAAAAATAGGAAACTATTAAAAAAAACACACAGTCCAAGACCAAATGCTGCTGTGGCCCTGCTTTTAAAACTATTTCCAAACTACCTACTTGTTTCATCAAAAGAAACCTTAGATGAGATTGGCATCATGACATTCTGAGTAAAGACACTGCCTATGAAACCGCATCCCACAAGGGCCTTGGTTCAAGTTCCATCTGTTCCATCTGCTCCACTGTTGAACCTGCTCTTTGCTAATATTCCTGGCAAGGCAGTGGAAGATGGCTCAGTGTTTGGGCCCTTGTAGCCACGTAGGAGACCCAGAAGAAACTCCTGGCTCCTGACTTTGGAGCAGCCCAGCTCTGGACATTACAGCAGTTTGGGTAATGAATCAGAGACAGAAGTTCTCTCTCTTTCTCCTTCTGCTTCTCCCTGCACCTCTCTTTCTCTCTGTTACTGTCTTTCATGAAAACAAATAAATAAATTTAAAAACAAAGAAAATCCAGATTATTACAATCTGTAAAATATACAATGCTCAAGAATATAAAATTTGAAATCAATAAAAATATATAGGACCATACAATTAGAAAAAATATTATCCATAATAAGGGGGATAGTAAACCAAAAGAAAGAGACTCAAAGATGACAGCAATAAACCATAAGCTAAATACAACCCCTGTATACATAGCTTTACGTTGAGGCCAATGATTATGATTTCATATTTCATTTTTATGATTGTAATAATGACATTTAGAATACTTTAAAAGGCTACAAAACCAATAACACTTTAATTCTAAAACCAAGACAGAACTATGTATATGTTTATATATATATGTATATCCTGCATTATATAATTCTTCCATTCTATACTATTAGAGTTCCATTATCTTATCTTCCATTATGGTTACACAATTACTCTAAGAAACTATCAATATCATCATATACAACACCATAGAAAAGTAGGAAGCCAGAGAATTTACTGAAATTGGAAAACAAATGTAAGCAGGTAGTATATAAGTTAATAATACAATAATAATCTGTATTATATAGACTTCTAATATTCTAACTTTAAAATGTTAACAGCTCAAGTAAAATATTCATTCTTGAAAGTTTAAATCCTGAAATTTTCAAGTACTTGCTTATTTTTAAGCTCTCAGATCAAAATTAGTTTGATGCCAACTAAACCCACAGGAGATTGATAAATAAATCAGTTTTCCAATATATTAATTTACTCCAGTGATCACATTTTCCTACTGGGACTTCCCCCTTCCTGGTATTTGAACTATATGGGAAAATTAATTATTGATCAAAAGGTTGTCTCATGACCATGGAATGAAAGAAGCAAGAAGCAGCTGATCTCAAGAGATGCTCCATCTATTTCAGTATAAAACCTAGTGAATTATTCTTTTTCACCTTGTAAGTGAATAACACCCAGGGACCAACTTTTCCATAATTCCCCAAATTATTTCTTCTTTCTGAACAAAAATGAGTGGGTATAACTGAATTTTTCTTCTTTTAAATATATTTTCTCTTTCTGTCCATTCCTCTATTGAGTTTCATTTTTGATATGCTAATGTCATTGGATATTTTGCAAGTTAAATTGCTTAAATCAATTAGATACATTGCATCTTTATACAGCTTGATTAATGATTGTTAGAGGCTTGCCAAAATTTCATATTACTGAAGATAATCCTATTCCATAATTAGATTATCCAGATTCTAACTGTAGTTTTAACTTTCTTTAACATCAAATCTTTCATTTCATGACACATGGTAAAAATCAGAAATAACATTAACATAAATTTTCTGTTATTCCTAGAATAGTTGTACCACTATCCTCCTGACAAAAAAGGCCAAAATGAAAGATAATCTGGACAATAGTTGGTGTTCATTCTTTTCTATTTTGTTCTGGTTACCTTAGTTCAGAAACTCTAAATTTCTCCTAGCTAGTATGCATGGATTCATCATGAGTTTGTATTTTTGATGTAATTATTCTGAACATATTTCTAAAGTTTTTTTATGCTCCAATCACTAGCACAAGTGTTGTGGATAAAGTAATAGACAGATTCAAAGGAGTTTGCCTTATCAAGTTGTATTCTACAAACACATTAAAATATAGCTGGCACCTGATTTTATACATATATATATATATATATATATATATTCTTGTATCATCAATATTAATGAAAATAAGCATGCAAGAATATGGTCAGAAATAAGGATCCTGATTAAGAAAAAAAACTTTTCTTTATGTAAAAAGCAAGGAAACAGAAAGAGTATGGGACAGAAAAAAACAAACCAAAACACCGAGATCCGTTAGCTGCTGTTTCACCACCCAATTGTTCACATCGAGCAGGCTAGGCCTGGTCTTAGAAGTTCAGAACTTGATCCAGTATTCTGCATGAGTGGTAGGGATCCAAATACTTGAACCATCACATGTTGCCTTGGAGAGAACACATTGACAGGAAAATTGAATGCCAAACAGAATGGGAATTCTCACCGAGATTCTGAATTGGAATTCAGTATCTAAAATGGCAGAGTTTCACTGGACCAAATTCCCAGCCCTGTGACATTTCACATCTACAATCAGGTAAAGCTTTTCTGAGTATGTGAAATGTGACCAAAAATGTAAAAGGCATGGAGAACGATAATGTAAAGATATGACAAAATGAAAAATTTGGGGGTTTGAGAACTGGAAATAAAATAGAGCAGCCCTGAAATAGACTGCAAGATGTAGATTTTGAAATGAGGTTGACAGTATAGGCAGGGGCCAGATCCATCACTGGAGAAACACTGATGTTGTGTGCATATTCATAAATACAACTGATTTATCTTTCAGATGGCACGTCCTTCTACTTACAGATTACATATATGATTTATTTTTGGGACAGACACTGTGGACAGATGATCATTTGTCTCATGAGGTTTCATTGTTCTGTACCCAAGTGCTAGTTTAAGTCAAGGCTGTTTAATTTGCAAGCTAATTCCCTGGTAATTCTCCTGAGTAAGTGTTAGGGCCCTGCCACTTAGGTGGTTGACCAAGATCGAACCCTGGCTCCTCCATTAGACAGGCTCAGCCCAGAATCTTACGGTCATTTCCATAGCAAATGAATGGATAGAAGATTCTCTCTCTCACTTTCCTTGTTTCCCTGTTACACATTCAAATAAATATATATAAAGATAAAATTTCAAAGTCATACTTTACTGTAAAAATTCTATACTTGACTAGCTCTAATAATTTTATTACTTTTTTATTACTTTTATTACTTTCATCTTTATAACTGTAAATCTGTATGCAAAGTGTATATCTCCTAGGCATATATATATTTTGATATATATATATATATCTCCTAGGCTTCTGAATAATCTATGCATTTACAAGTGTAGGAGATAATAATGATCATCTTTAGTGAAATCTTTATATAAAAAAATTCTCCATGTTAATTAACCCTAAAATCTGAAAGATAATAAAATGCAGACATTATTTTATCTAAACATATTTTTGTATATTGAAGCTATAGAGTAGCTGAACTATAGGATCTAAAAATCTGTTGTAGAGGCCTTGTTCATTTTGGCTGTTATTCTCAGAATGACCCAGAATGTTCACTGAAATGGAAGAGCAGGAAAATACCAGACAAGCCTTCAGTAAGGCAGATTCCATCTCTAGGTGGCTATGCATACTTGACCAAACGGAAGGGCTTAGGATGCTGAAATTATCAGGTGATTTTAAGGTCAACAAATGGTACCATTATTAATGTAGTGAACATTTGATGTTTTAAAATACAGATATGTTCTTTCGTTCAGCACAATTATCATTTCAAGAATCTTTATTAATCCAAATAGAGAAAAATTCTTATTTTAATATAAAACTCACCTATTATGCATTGAAATAATCATCTACTGTTAATTTTACTTTAGATTTTTTAGGATATTTAAGTATCCTTTCAATCAGCAATTGAAAAGAGCAGTTTTTAAAAGTAATAATTGAATGTATTTAAGAAATTTTAGCAGCAAGGCCTTTGTAAAGAAAAAATTATTCAAAAGATGATTTTATCAAGAGAATATCTTTATCACTTCCAAACTATCAACTTCCTTGTAAAACAAATTCGGAAGAAACAATTTTTACCATGGTGACAACATTTCAATGCAGATTACTTCATCAGAAAAAGACAATTTTCCGTAATCAATTCTGCTCAAAAGAGCCAAGAGTGTTTCAATGAATTTCTTACAAAAAAAAAATACTTGCAGATATTTGAGTCTAGTTGTTTTCCTATTCAAATTCTAAGAATTACAAGAACTAACTGAACTGATGAATTGCTTTTTGACAATGCAACTCTAAATTTCATAACAAACACTTTATCCCTTGGCTTTAGAACTTTGTGAATTAAGACTACTTATGAAAGTTGCAGAAGCTTAGACAAAAATGAATATTAAAATGGTAAAATGCAAATAGAGTTGCTTTGGGTGATTTGTGTGGCTTTCTTTCACGGCTGTGCTCTAGTGACACAATGTAAACCAAATGAATGGGCCCTTCAATTTCTTATGCTCCTTATTGCAACAAAAGGGCTAGGTAGAGTGACACAATGGACTGTCTCCATTTGAGAAGTGTCATGCCAGGTTAGGATGCTGATTCAGGCTCAGTTCTGCTTCCCACCTGGTTCCCTGATTGAGTGCCCGGAAAACAGTGGATCATGGCCCAATCTTGTTTTCCTGTCATCTGCTTGGGAGACAATGATGGACTTCCTAGCAACTTCTGGGCCCAGCCTTGTCTGTTGCAGGCAGTTGAGGAGCGAAAGGAGAGATGGAAATCCCTGTTTCCCTTTCTTCCTCTGTGTGACAACTGATTAAAAAAAAAAAAAAAGTTTTGCTAGTGCAAATAGATTCCCAAAAGTGTGATATGAGGATTCCAAGCTCCCAATCTAAATGCGAAATTCATTGAATATTTTCCCTGGAACTAACTAACTAGCTTGCTTCCTTCATTCCTTCATTCTTTCATTCCTTTCTTCCTTCTTTCCTGCCGTCCTTTCAGCTATATTTACTTATTTCACTTAAAGTCAGAGTTAGAGAAAGAGAGGCAGAGAGAGAGAGAGAGTAAGCTTCCATCCTCTGGTTAACTTCTGAAATGGCCACAGGCTGAAATATGGAGGGGTCCAAAGCTGCAGCCAGGAGTTTGTTGTAGGTCTAATGCTTGGGTACAGTTGTCCAAGCCCTTATGTCATCCTCTGCTTCGTTCCCAGGCTAGTGTGGAGTTGGGGTGCAAGGCTGGGTGGCGGGGATTTACTCTTAACTACAGTAGCGATAAGGGAGTTTCTTAGCATAACCGCTGTATTTGGCTTTTGTAATCGTTGCTAGGCTTTGCTGCGTAAAGAACAGGACTGACGCCGTGATGGGCCTAAGGTCGGGGCCTAAGGTCTCACTTCACTTCAAAATTTCATTTTCCTCAGAGTGAAAGAGTGGGCAGGGGGGAACGACCTTGGAGATGGACCAATCAGGGGGCATCTGCACTTCTGCAAATGGAATGTGGCCTAAACTGGTACGAGTTATACGTGACCAAGACAAGGACTGCATGGCTTGCTAGAGACGTGATGTACGTGACTAAGAGGTGATAAAAACGGTTCTCAGGAGACAATCGGGTTCCTTGTCAAGACTCCACTGCAAAGATGAGACATGGACCCTAGCTCGAGCTAGTAATAAAGTTTGCTTTTGCATTGTTGCATGTGGAACCTGTCTGTCCGTGGTTCGGGGAGCTGTCGGACCTAACACTGTAGCAAGGAGCTGGGTCAGAAGTGGAACATCTGTGCTCCCAATTGGTGCTGATTTGTGATGTTGGTGCTGTAGCATCAGTCCCTGCTGCAACCTGACACCGGACTCTGGAGCTTCATTTCCACCTCATATGTTCCTTTGAATATTTTTTCAACACAGAAACACCTCCAAGAAATAATTGAGTGTGCATGTCTATGCTTATATCTACTTTTGTGTATTTCTGTCTTCTCTAATCATTGGAAGAATTATGTAGAATTTTAATTAATACCCACATTTAAAACATGTAGGTTTTCTGAACTTAAAGATGACTAAATTTATTTTTAACTTTTTTTTAATAGGAAGGAGCTCATTTTGTGGAATGATATGGTCTAAATCACTATCTGTGTAAGTTTTTAACTTTGTGTGTTTCAAGAAAATGTTTTATTCATGAATTAACGTTCCAAGAAAGTCCGTTTGTTCTATTCACCAACAAATACATTAAACCACTGACGAAATTATTTTTAGGAAATTACAACTCAAAAATTAATAAGACCGAAAAGATACTTTTTTGGGGCCCGGCGGCGTGGCCTAGCGGCTAAAGTCCTCGCCTTGAACACCCCGGGATCCCATATGGGCTCCGGTTCTAATCCCGGCAGCTCCACTTCCCATCCAGCTCCCTGCTTGTGGCCTGGGAAAGCAGTTGAGGACGGCCCAATGCATTGGGACCCTGCACCCGCGTGGGAGACCTGGAAGAGGTTCCTGGTTCCCGGCTTCGGATCGGCGCGCACCGGCCCGTTGCGGCTCACTTGGGGAGTGAAACATCGGATGGAAGATCTTCCTCTCTGTCTCTCCTCCTCTCTGTATATCCGGCTTTCCAATAATAATAAAATCTTTAAAAAAAAAAAAAAAAAAAAAGATACTTTTTTGTCATGAAGATTACATTCTAGTAAGGGAAAAAGAGAACAAATTAAAAAGTCAGTAATGCAAGAGTAATGGAATTTTAAGATGAACTAATATAAAGAACATTAAAAGGGTTAGAGAATAACTAGTATTTTTTTTTAAGATTTAATTATTTTTATTGCAAGGTCATACAAACAGAGAGGAAGATCCTCCATTCAATGATTCACTCAATCCCCAAGTGACTACAGTGGCTGGTGAGGCACTGAGATGAAGCCAGGAGCCAAGAATTTCTTCCTGGTCTCCCACGCAGGTGCAGGGTCCCAAGGCTTTGGGCCGTCCTCGACTGCTTTCCCAGGCCACAAGCACGAAGCTGGATGGGAAGTGAAGGTGCCAGGATTAGAACTGGTGTCCATATGGGATCCCGGTACGTTCAAGGCAAGGACTTCAGCCATTAGGCCAACACGCTGGGCCCAATACTTAGTATTTTTAAAATGGGTGTATGTAGGGAAAGAACATTTGGACAAATACATAAGAAGTTTGAGAAATCATACTAGGAAAATGTTTCAACTATAGAAAAAACAGCATACAAAAATCCCTTTCTGGCATACTTAAGAAAAAGGATTGAGGCTGAATATCAACAACAAGGCTGAATTTGGTGTCTCCACTTTATATAGAATGTGCGCTTTCGTATCAGTGCCCTGAAATTTCTGTGGAACCATGAAAGTGATTGCAGTTCTTGCCTCACTTTGGACAAGAATTTCCACTTGCAGAGCGACAGTGAGAAAGCCAGTCTCCTCGCAAGCACTTCAGCAACAGAAATCCAAGGCAAGCATTCTCAGGGTAATATTGCAAATGCTGACTTTTTCCTAACAAGATGACTCCCCCTTTCTCAATGGTCTCTTTCAGAGAAGTGATTATAAACTTAACCAAAGTGGAGGTAAGGGTAGCAATCATCCTGAAAGCTAGGGGTTATAGCTGCTTCCAGCCCGCTTTCATTCACTGGGCCAGTCATGCCAGGCGAGCCACCACGGTGTGCCCTGGGAAGTTCCAGAGGCTGTGCAGCAGGCACAGCCCACAAGGAGGCTGCAGGTGCACAGGTCTGTGTCTTAGCTCAGAGTGATGTGACAGATTGTACTTCTTGCCATATTCTTCAGGAACAACACAGCTCTTACAGGTTTCCTTTATTTACATTTTTGTTTTGTTTGTAAAGATTTATGCATTGTAAAAGAACTGCAAAAAAGAGCTGGGGGAGGTGGGAAAGTGAGAGAGAGAGAGACAGAGACAGAGAGAGAGAGAGAGAGAGAGAGAGAGAGAGAGAGAGACTTCCACCCTTTCAGTCACTCTCTCCTATGGCTATAGTGATTAGCCGCAGCAAGGATCCAGAAGATTCATCTCGGTTTTTTTACCTGGGTGGCAGGAGCCCAAACACCGGGTCCATCTTTCACTGTTTCCCAGACCATTATCAAGGAACTGGGTTGCAAGCAGAGTAGGCAGGGCATGAGCCACTGTCCAAAAGGGAAGCTGGTGTTCCATGGTGCATCACACCACTGCCCCCGTTACAGTTTTTCATGTTAGAGCTCTATGCAGTTACAGGTCTCTCCTCTCTGCAGTCAGGTTCTTTGACTATCGCCACTTTAAAACCGAGGCTTCTCTGTTAAACTTGCTGGGCTCTCTGTACAGTGTCAGCAAAGCTCTTTAGCAGCTGAGTGAGCTTGCCCTGATAGGACCCCCTGCCCCAGCAGGGTTGAGTGCCCCATGCCCAGAGCTTAGGACTGTCTGGCTTTCAATTTCACGCGCTTATAAAGAAGGAAGTTCTGCGTGATTGGCCAATGCATGTTAATGAGGCTCACTACATGAACCAAGGGAATTGATACAGGAATGACCTGTTTTGCACAGAAGTGCTCAGAGTGTTCACGTAGGTTCAGTTGGCAAACTGCACAACATCGGAAGATGACACTGCGTGTGTCCTCCCCTCACCCCCTCCCTTGAAGCTCCGGTCACAGCATGTCTTTTTCTTTCTGGTGTCCTGAAACTTTTATCAACACAATATTTTCTCACATTAGTAAATTAAGATGATGCAAACTTTATTCACAAGTTATTACTTCTAGAATGCATGGGAGTTCCATGTAGGGTACTGTGTTTGTTAATTATGTAAGCATAAACTAATAACTCTTTTTGTACATTTAAAATTCAGACATAGAGAGAAAAACAAAGGCAATCTTATGCTTTTTTCAATACTACTCCAAAAATCAATGTTTACAAGATCAATATCTATCTGCTATCTATCTATCTATCTACAATGCATTTTTAATTTTGATTTTCTAGTCTTAATTTGTGGTGCTATTAAGTTATTTGATTGTGTTTGGTTCAAAAGATGCAAAATTTGTCATAGAAGATGTACATTTTCTCACAATGAGCAGTACACATTAGATGCAATGATTTAAGAAAAAAAAACTTTAACTGTATATTTTAACAGAAAAAAAAGTTCGATTTTTACATCTACTTGAACTATTTCATAATTTTAGTAATGCTTTGAGATGCCAGAACAATTACAATTAATACAATTTATTTCTGCCAGTTCTTGAGGATGGAAATTCTAGAATAAATTAGTATCTGTTGAGAACTGCCTTCTGCTTCCAAGGCTATGCCTATTGCAGCATTATCCAGAGGGAATAGAACTTGTGTTCACATGTGAAGGAAGGTACAGGATGGTGAAATCATCCTCCCTGATCTATTACATAGTCTAATCCATTCCCTAGATGGAGCCCACTTTACTTTATCACTTCCTAAAGGCTTTTGCCTCTTCACGTTGCTGCACTGGCCGTTAAGCGTCAATATACATTTTGAAAGGTACATGGACGTCCAAACATCATCCATTGAGTGGTGTTTTCCTTTGTCTTCTCTGCAATTAACAGTGTTTTATTTTGTTTACTTCTAAGGCACAGAGAAAGTAAAACGAAGACACACGGAGGTCTCCCATATACTGATTCACTGCCCTTATGGCTACAGCCAGGGCTGAGTCAAAGTAAAGCCAAGACAAGAACTGAGGTGAGGAAATTGGAATCTCGCCTGCTGCCTGGCTTGGGGCATGTGAGAGGGAAGCCGGAATTCAGAGGGAAGCCAGGAAATTCAACGCAGTGCTTGAGTACAAGTGGGCGTCTCAAGTGGCATCTTTTGTGCAAACGCTCACCGCCCATTTTTTTAATATACTGTTTCAGAAGCTAATATCTTTGCTTTATTTTTATAAGATTTCAGATTTAATGTTGTATCTTTCACTTAGACCTGATGTGTTGTTCCAACTCAGCTATTCAACTTGATTAAACCAACAAACAGTCCAGAGGGACCACTCTATTCTCCACCTCCCCGTTCTTTCTAGCTTTTTATTTTTAATGTTTTTAGCTGCCTCCTCTGGCTAATATTTTTCATTCTTTTCATGCTAATTTTGTGTTTAAAAATGTTTGTTTTCAGCATAAAATTTACATAGCATTGCTAAAGATAAAAGTTTATTTTCCTTCTTTGAACTATCAAAGTTTTGTTTTTAGCATCTATGAAATGTAATCTTTGCCTTGAGGCTCTACAGAAAACCTCCCTTACATAAGTGTTAATGGTAATTGAATTTACTTACAATTGTTAATAGAAGTTCAATTTTTTTTGGAACATTTGTTGTAGGCAATTTAATTAATTACCAAAGTTTCAATAAAGAATCTAGTATATTGTGATAATTAACTTACTACTTAAGTCTTCATTGTTTATGTAGTAGTCAATTCTCACGCCCAAGTTCATGTTTTAAACAGTTTGAGAAACTTTAGGTTGACTTTTTCTCTACATGCTTATGTAACAGATTAAAACTTATGACTAATTTCTACCCCAAGGAAGACTAGTTTTAATGCATGCAATCCTTAAAAGTTACTTTCTTTAAAAATTTTATCAAAAAGGTGTTGTTTACCTGATTTAATTTTCTAAATATAGATATATATTTTAAATCCAAAAGGCAGTTACTAAGAGAAAAAGAGAGATATAATTTGTCCATTACCAGGTTGCCCCCCACCCCAACTGATCACAACGTCTGGGAGTGGGCCAATCTGCAGCAAGGAGTCAGGAGCTTTTTCTGTATCTTTCACATGAATGGCAAAGGCCCAGTGACTTGGGTCATCTTCTGTTACTTTCTCAGGAACACTGTAGGAAACTGGAGATCAAAATTGGGGCAGCTAGCATTTGAACTGGTGCCCCTTTTGGCAAGTAGTGTTTTAACCAACTGGGTTAAAATGTTGACATCCAGTTTTATTACTACTGCTACTACTACTACTACCACTATGACTACTACTACTACTATTTAATGCTTTGATGCTGAAGTTATCAGGACTGGTAGTATGGTTTATTTGGTCTTTGTGATGTTGGATTTTGTATGTCAAGTAAATGTTATTTGTGGGTGTGTCTGTCAGGATGTTTCTAAATGAAATTAGCATTTGAACCAATGAAATTAAATAATTGGTCTCCAGAATAGGGGTAGATGGCTCCCCAGTACAGGCAGGCCTTAATATATGGATGGTCAGGATAAAACACAAAGGCTGTTGAAGAGAGAATGTACCCACTGCTATTATTGCCTTCCTTCAGGAGTCAGATCATCAGCTACCTTCTGCCCTCTGACTGGACTGCATGGCTAGCTTCTCTGCTCTTCAACCTTTTGCAGTTGGGTTTGAATGATCCTTCCAGCATTCCTGAATCTCCATTTTGAACGTGAAAACTGGTGGGAATTTCTAACCTGACTAATTATATGAATCAATTCTTCATAATTACTCTCTCTGTCTCTGTTTTCAGGTGCACACAGACACAGAGGTTACACAAAAATTTCAGAGAAATGTAAATCATTTAAATAATTTTAATAGTATATATGATATATGATATATAGGTAGATAGATGATAGAATATATATATATATATATATATATATATATATATATATCATCCTGAGCATAGACAGATAGCTAGAGCTATTTGAGTGTGTATGTGTACTTATACAGGTGTGTGTTTGTGTGTATGTGTAAAACTCCCTATAGGTTCAAAGATGAACCTTTTAATGAACTCTCCAGTAACTTCAACAACTTTATTTCTGGTGTTTTGATCTTTAAAGTTAATCTTTTTAAATGGTTATAAGTAATTGTGGTGTAAAATGTGAAATACCACTTTCAGGAGTATCCCTACTTGGAGTCATGACCAGGATCTGATTAATCTCCCATCTTCAAATATTTAAAATAATAATAATTTTAAAGGAAATGAATGAAGATGTGAATGAAAATGAATTGTGATTGTAAATGAAAATGAATGCTAATCCATTCATTCTGTGTTTAGGTTTCCTTCTTTTTACTATCACATCACTTGCATTTCAAAGTAATTTCTGTTAACTCCACCTCTCAAGGATATAATGATTTCACTGCCACCTAAATGATGCATTCATTCAAATTCAAGCCTTCATTATTTCTCACTGGAAAGACATCAATGAATATTAAGTGCTTGCTTTGTTTTGACACTTTGCTGCAACCCACTACCTTTTATTTCCCTTTGTTAATTTTTAAATTATTTGTTGTTAAATCAATGTTTATAAAAATTAGGAAGGCATTATGATTTGCTCTGATTAAAACATTCTGGTGATTTTATAAATAGAGTAAAACCTGACTTCACCATTCACGTTAAGGCTGTTCATCAGCCCACTTCCAGCTGTTTTTGATCTTCTGTAAAGCATTCCCCAGATCTTTTAAGCCAAAGACATTTTTTTTTCATTGCATATTTATTATCAATACATAGGAAGCAAAATTTGAAGAGCTAAACCCAATTGTCATCAGATCTTCATCGAAGAACTTAAAATGACTCAGGCTGTAGCATATCCTCTGAAAGGATGTTCCATACCAGAATCAAAAAACATGCTCCCCATTTCTCCCACACACCTCACTATCATATTGCTCACCTAGTTTTCTTCCTGGAAGTCATTAATGTCTTAATGTAACTGAACATTAAACAAACAATAAAGTTTATGGGTTCCCCAAAAATATATGCAATAATTCATATTTAATCCTATTAATTTTTGAATTAAAAAAGGAAACTGCTTTGACTTACACTGAAGCAAAACCCTCATTTGGACAACTTACGCAATTTTAATTACCATGGCCTATGGAATTCTATTACTGAGAGTAAAACGTGATCACAGTCAATCAGAAAGGATAAGTGGGAGAGTGAGTATTTGGTTATAAATGTGTGCTATAATTTAGGAAATATTTTCTTTCTTTTTTTTAAGATTTTTTAATTTTTATTACAAAGTGAGATATACAGAGAGGAGGAGAGACAGAGAGGAAGATCTTCCATCTGATGATTCACTCCCCAAGTGACCACAGTGGCCAGTGCTGAGCCGATCCGAAGCCAGGATCCAGGAGCTCTTCTGGGTCTCCCACACGAGTGCAGGGTCCCAAGGCTTTGGGCCGTCCTCGACTGCTTTCCCAGGCCACAAGCAGGGAGCTGGATGGTAAATGGAGCCACCGGGACCAGAACCGGCACCCATATGGGATCCCGGTGCACTCAAGGCGAGGACATTAGCCGCTAGTCCATGCCACCGGGCCCGAAAATATTTTCAAAACTAAAAATGACTTATTCACGCATTTGTGAGTTTTATATATGTGTGTGTGTATATATATATATTAATATCCACGTCTACTTTTATATGTGTCTACTGAGAAACTCTATTATGTTTTTACCTCAGAGACATAAAAGGCAATTTGGCCTTTACTACAGGGATTTATAATAGTTGTTTGCAATAAAGCAATTCAACCATAAAACATCCCCTGCTAAAAGGATGGTTAAATGACTATTGTATAAGATCTCTGACTTCTCTTAAAGTTATCATAACGTTTTCGACTTTAACAACACAATCACCATTAGGTAATTGCACAGTTTCTCGTCTTCAGTTGCTATTCTTAAGAAAGCTAGACTTTCTCTGCTCAGCCATGAGAGAGAAGCTATTCCAGTGATACAATGACATAATATAGATTGTAACAACAGTGTGTAAAAAGTAAACTTCAAAATACAGTATAAAATGTTGTGAAAATAAAGCAAAGAACACAAATAGCACATTTTCCAACTGAAGAAATATGCTTGTCTCTGTAGTCAGTCATAAACATCGTAAATGATTCTTTCTAAGGTATGCACATGCCATTCTTACGTGATCGGTAGGTAGGTAGGTAGACAAAGGGTAGATATTATGCCAAACTATTAGGCAGAAAGAAGCAAAGGATATTTATAAAATAAACTGTTAATAAAGTAGTTGATTTTCTATTTAATCAAAACTACAGTCAAACACCTCACAATAAAGTTATAGCTGATCAGCAGGATTTGTGTACTTTCTTTATTATATATGTCATAGGTGCAATTCTGGTAAAATAACCACACTTTCCTCTCTCTGCATCTTTCCTTAATTCCCCCTCCCCTTTTTTCTTCCTTTGCACCTCCCTTGCATTTTATTTTTGTTACTAAAATATAACTTCATTCCTCTCTGTGATCACAAGTTTAATACACCAATTACTATATAATATACATCAACCAAAAAAAAAGGCCACAGTGCCGTAAGAGTACAAATAAGGACAAGAAAAATCATAAGATGTCCATTTTGTTTCTAGACATTTTTGTATTATGTAAATTGGTGTGCTTATTTTTCTTTGCAATGGAACACATAATTAGCTATGCCTTTATACATGTTCTAGACAAACATTCTATAACATTTTAAACATTCATTTTTTTAAATTATGGTTTTAGAGATTGATAGCAGAAGCAGTGTTTCAGCAAACCACAAACCCCAGAGTTAGCTTTATAGTGTGACTCTAAGTCTGCTTTCTAAATACTGAGAAACTACAGCCCTAACCACTGTGGCAGCGGAAGTCATCTGTGATGGACTAGGAAAATGGTCTGACTGCATTTGGAGGAATAGAAAAGCACAAAATTCCTATAAGTTGTTTCTTTCAGTTCTTTGATAACTATGATGAAAACTAAGAAGCAGTACTTGGATGATTAGTAAGGACTCTTAAAAGCCGTAATTAAAAATGTCATTTAATTTGGCAAATAAAAGCTGGAATAATCAGTAGTCACAGAATATTCCTGCAGTAGTCTTTACTGATACTAGTGTAAGTACTTTTAATAAATGAATAATTTTTTAAATATTCTATATGCAGTAACACTAAAAATGGCATCAACCATTATTAGAACTTACTTTTTTCAATAGATCTGAGATGGAAAATTATTTTTTATTGAAGGAATAGGTAGCAGCAAATTATAATAGCCTACAATTCTACAAAATTCATACTGAAATTCCCATAAGGGTAAATTCTATATATACATATATAAATATTTATTTTCCTTATAGTATGCAAATGAATAACAACTTTTAACTGGTACATGTGCAAATTTTATTAGTGGATTTCTGCACCCACATGTAATTTAAGCATAATCTGATGATAAAGTGCCTTAGGTTAAAATTAAGGATGAAGTTTATATGAATAGTATTCCTTCACTAGTTTGTGGAATTTAGCCCATAAATGTCATCAGATGGTCAATACAGGAAATTTGTATCATTCCAATTTATAATTTTTTTGTCATTGAAACAAATAATAGTTCAAGGAATTAAAGCCTACTCCAATGCTCATTTCGAAAATAATATTCTAATATTTTATATAGTCTCTATGTATACTTCTGTAATAAATAGAACAAGTGATGCTGATAGATCATAAACATAGTGCCTATGTAGTCTTTGAAAGTTACACACAGATGAGGGAGAATGACTAGAAAGCAGTGAGAGAAAGGAAGATGAAAACCCATGCTGTTCAAAGAGATTCTGTTACTCTGTAGAATGAAAATGCAAGAGAAAATGAAACAGGTTGATATTTAATAAAGCTTTCAGAAATGATCAGGATAGCTTTCAGTGTAGATTGAATCCTCACAGCCAATACACTTACATATGCCTTCTACCAATTGTATTTATTTATTTCCAAATACATTTTAATTCACTTTTTCTTTTAGTTGCGATGATGTTTATACAGATGATCAGGGTGGGAAGGATTGAAGGTTAAGGGAAAGTGGATGAGACTGTTGTTTCCAAATTTACTTTTTCTTCCTCCTGTATCTGGTGGAGAAGCGGAGACAAATGGAAAAGTCGTACCCAGCTTCTCATCTGGCGCAGTACGGGGGGCTGCAGAATGACCACCAGTACCAATCCAGGTTCCCTGATGTGGAGCATGTCCCATAGGTTCTGCTTATGCGATTTTTCTATGACTGACATGCTATTTATCTTGTTGATCCAAGGAGGAGGAAATCCTTCCAAGGTCCACTGACTGATATAGTCCAACTTACAGTCTCCATTTGCCCAGATATTTGCTGTCACTGTTTAGCTGGGGTAGTTATTCAATCTGTTCTGCCCTTGTTCCTCTTACATGGTACCAGATATCCTCTGCAGGTCTCAATGGATAGACATAGCCTTCATGTGTATCTGGGCATGATGTCTACTGACCTATCTTTTCCGCTGAGGAGGACCAGTTCTGACACATGCACTCTACAATCAGTTCACCAATTCTAGACATGAGCCCTCAGGTCACTGCATGTCCCCAGCTGTGCCATCCTCCAAACACTCTGCAAGCTCAGAGCTCTAAGGCCCAGCAAGTGTAACTTTATAATAATAATTCAAACATGATTTGAATAAAAATATTTCTTAGAATATTTAAAACTGGGTAAGGTCTTTACCAAGTTAAGTTCTATAGTTTCTTGATAAAATAAATTATCACATTATATCAAGGTTTTTTGTGCATATTATATTTATAAATTCTTGATGAATTTTATAACACGTGCCCTCATATATTTTTCTTTCATATTGAACCTCAATATGCAGGTGTAGTTAAAGGATTATCTTTATTGTTTTGAAACTTAAAATACAATAAAAGTGAGAATAAAAATAATTGGTGTGTGTAAATATGTTTGTATTCATTTGAAAGAGAAAGTTGATGTAAATTAAAAGTACATAAAGTAATACATATGTGAATATTCAATATCATCTCCTACTCATTCAAATAAAAATAATAATTTGCCAATTGAAACTAACAGATAAGAATACAATGTCGTAACATTTAAAACTAGGAACCAAACAGGTTACCAACATCATGTTGCATATCTGAGCTGGTACATGCTTTTCAAATTAGATTTCATCTCTGCTTTTTCAATGGCAATTCAATCAAAAATTTCAGGAAATTGGGCCCGGTGCAATAGTGTAGTTGTTAAGGTCCTCCCCTTGAATACGCCAGGATCCCATATGGGACTCTAATCCCGGAGGCCCTGCTTCCCATCCAGCTCCCTGCTTATGGCCTGGGAAAGTGGTCCAATGCTGCCCAAAGCCTTGGGAACCTGCACCCACATGGGAGACCTGGAAGAGCTCCTGGCTCCTGGCTTCGGATTGGCTCAGCACCAGCCGTTGCAGCCGCTTGGGGAGTAAACCATCGGTTGGAAGATCTTCCTCTCTGTCTCTCCTCCTCTCTGTATATCCGCCTTTCCAATAAAAATAAATAAATCTTTAAAAAAATTTTTTAGGAAATTTTAAAATTTAGGGAAAATGGTACTACATTTGCATAAGACAAGCCATTCCAGCTTAAAATTTCCTGCCTTGGCTGAGGTTACACCTAAGTGCATTGCTCCCAAATCTGCCAGGTATGTTTCAAGAATATAAACAACTAAAATAAGCAAAACATCACAGAAAAATAACACACTGGATCTTAGGATATACAGCTTAAATCTTAAGGCATTCAGTGAATTTACCTGTAGCACATTAGCGTTTAGATGTACTTATCAAACAGCTTAATTGTAGCAGAGTCTTTAATCTTTAGCATTTAATTCATTTTACAGGGATAATCTTCTTATGAAAAGGAAGACTCAAACTGAAAATCCTGGTTTTTTTTTGATTTTGCAATTGAGTCATTTAGAAATCTTGTCCCATGAGAAGAGAAACTGATTGATCTAAACTGTAACTCGAATGATATCAGAGGTTACCCTGTTGATAAGCATCACTTTTCCAACGTAAGGAACAGCCCTGCTTCTGAACGACAACTGATTGGCTTTTCTATCATAAGTTTATTTCAACATTGAAGGTCATGCTAAAGCTGTCCTTAAATCTGTATGTTTGAAACTGCTACCGAAGACTCTTCAGAAGTTACTTTTAGTTCATCTAAGATAAGTTAGAAAGTAATCATACATATTTGTAGTGAAGTTATGTTAGTGATTCTTTTCCCCAGTATCAAATTTTGTAATTAGCACCAAAAGAATAATGCAAACCAGAACCCAATAATCAGATGTTTTGCATTCACAGGCTACAGTGTAGAGATTAATCATATTATACATTGTGCTACTCTAAGAATTATGCTATTTAAATGTTACGATTATTCAAAAGTATGATAAGCCTGTTATGTCAAATTATTTTGAAATACTATGATGAATGCAATTGTATTTTGATAAATTATCATTGAAACAGACAGAAGGAAAAAAATAAGCATGGGAGGAGGATAGGAATAAAATTTGGAGAGGACACTCTACGACCCAGACACTCAGATTACTGCTGCAGCCTAGCTGTGTTTCCTTCCCAGAGAAGGGAAAGATATTTTTATCTGTGTGTCTTCAATAGCATAATGTTTGCAGATAATTTGACCAAGAATATGATTTGAAAATCCCTTGGTTGTGAAGTGAAATGGGCTTAACATCCATATCCAAATGAGAAAAGCAAAGAAGGGTATCTTATGCCTTAAATAATGCGACCTTTCTTCCATATAAATCAGATATGAACTTTTGATACAAGTATTTTAATTAGAAGTTGGACATCTAGAAAGATAAACACAATATTCATAGTATACAATCAAGTTTTTCTAGAGGTAACACAAAATTTAAAAAGATAAACTCTTGATATATGGTAGATGTACGGTCAAAAAGCAAAATTATCAATGTGTTTGTTTTTTTTATCAAATAATATTTTGTAAGCAAATGTTTGGAAAAGACTGATCCCAAAGAAAATTTCATACATCTAGAACTAACAAAATTATTATTAAATTTGAAAAGAAAATCACAGGATGTTGATTTGATAAGAACTTCTGGCCTCAAAAGCAACGATACTGCCATACAATACAGGCTTATGAATCTCATAATATGTCCCACTCAATATGACCTTATTCTTAGGTGGGAATTCAGTTCAGAAATGCCTAGGCAAACAGAATATCTTGAGTTAACAGCATGCTTTGTAATATCACAGAAAATAAAATAAGCACTAACCTAGTTGTATAACCAAAAATTTATTGAATATTTAACTCCACTGTCAAACAAAATAAGCCTAATACCAAAGAGTTTAACAAAACCATCAACATTTATTTTCAATGAAACAGTTGTGTCCCCATCATAAACAAGATGACCTTAAGCGGGTTTGATGCAAAAGATCTTACTTGGTAATTGAGAACAAATTATACTAGCAAGCTTCTCCATCAAATCACAGTAAAATCTCTAGTAACAAAAAATCAACCATACGATCTAGGACAAACATAGTGACATTTAAGTAAAGTTTAGGAAGAATGCACATCTAATGAAATAAACCATGCTTTTTTCAAAAAGAAAGAGTTGAGTGGAAACTCAATAACCTTAATCCAAGATATAGAAAGAGGAAACAGAATTGTGGTGGCACAGATAAAGCAACCTTTATGATACCCAGATCCCTTATGAGCATTGCTTTGAGTCAAATTCTGATCCAGTTCCCTGCTAATGTGTACAGAGAAACAGTGGACATTGTCCCAAGTATTCGGACCATTGTTCTCTACCTGGGAGGTCCAGGTAGAGTTCCAAGTTCCTAACTTCATCCTGGTTCAGGCCAGATATAGGAGGGCAATTGGGTAGTGATTCAGAGGACAGAAAATGTATCTTTCTCTTGCTGTCTTTTTTTATGTCTTTCTGTCAATCTGCCTCTCAGATAAATTATCATGAAAAGAAAGTGGTAGAAGCAAATTGCAATAAGATCAGCATTGTGGACAGTTGGCAAAACCTTCATTTGAGATGCCAGTATGCCCAGAGAGGAGTGCCAGTATAAGTTCTGTCTGTTCTGCGTGGGATCCAACTTTCTGCTATTGCACCTGGGAAGGCAAGGAAAGTTGGCTCAAGTGCCTGAGTCCATTTGGGATGACCCCATCAGGGGTCTTTCTCTCTGTCTCACTCTCTTCTTTCTGGAGTACATGCGACCTTCACTGTTATGCTGCTGGACTTCTTAGTTGGAAACTCAAGTCTCCAAATATTGGTGCTCTAAAAGAGGAGCTTGTACATACTTGCAGTTCCAGTCAAGGGGGTGTTCCATTCATTTGATTACAAGATCTCACATATTAAGATGCGATTATGATCAGGTTTAATACCAAAACTAATGCGTCATATACAAATAAACATGAAAAATAATGTGCAAGAGATTGGTCTCTATACTAACAATTGAATAACATATAAAAAATTAGAAAATAATTTCCAGCTATGGCAATGACACCTGTGAAATAGTCTAGAATACATAGTAACTGTTTCTTCTCAAACTAGTAAAGCAAGTTTTTATTTTGTTTTATTTCATTTTCGGAAGAGCATATAATAAAACTTCAAAATCTCATAGACTAAGGATATGACTCAAAACTAATTATTCTGCCAGAGAAAAGGAAAATAGCTTCAGAGCTGTTTTTATTTTCACTGATAGAAAACTATTATTTGCTTTCATATTTTCAGTGATAAAATTTTCAGTTATGACTTAAGGTTAATTCTTTCAATTACATTTAATTTTTAATGAGAATGCATGTGGCCCAGTGTTCTTTCACATTTGAATTTCAAAATAGTCTCACAAAATCATTGTCTGGTTAAATTAATATGATAATGATTAACCCTATAACTATTTCAACTCTATTATTTTAGGACTAGCATAAATTCCAAAATAAAACTAGTTTATTTTAGGGAATTTATAATTGCTATCTACAGTATTTCTTTTTTATCAATTTTGTCAGCTCAATCACCCTTCCTTACGCCTGCAAGGGGAGTGCTTTATGTTCTCCTCAGCTAATGAAGCATGTCCCAGTGCTCTTCAACTCAATCCCTGTAGTCACCAGGAAAAGCAGATCTAGCATATTATTTCTCAAGTGTATATATATATTTTAAAAAGAATAATCATGTCTTAGCATAAGCACCATTGTGTTGAAGCTGTGAAATAACTTTCAGAAAACTGGCATCTCATCCATGTTTCAGTGATGTTTGAACCCTTCCAGAGTGTGAGTGTTTTTTAAAATCATTGTTCCATGTCTAAATCACTAGAGTTTTCAGCTTCCTCTGACCTGTTTATAAATAAGGAAGACTGGGACCCAGCAGTTTGCTCTACTTCTTTATCAGCATTTAATGGAAAGAAGGGAAAGGAAAAGAGAATGCATGCTGTTAGCTATTATCTTTACAAATGACTTGTTAGCCTTTTATTTGTCTGTTCACACTTCAAACACTCAAAGGACATTTTCAGATTCTCAGTAGATAAAGGCTCAATACTGAAGTGACGTGACAAGCTGTATCTTCCTTAAGAGATTTTGACATGATATTAAGGCATAGTTACAAACCAATACTTCAATGGGAAGCCCTGGGGAAATCTTTCAGAGCTGGAACACAGCATTTACAGCAGGAGGCAGGTGTCTGCACCAGCGAAGCAAACAACAGTATGATATATTTAGTACCAAAAAACGCGAGAAAAGCTAGTGATTCTTTACTACTGGGGACAATGGAAAAATTTGAACGAGAAAAAAAATCATCTTTGGGGGCCTCTGAAAATGTTAATTTACTGACAACATGAAAAATATCCTCATCCCAGCAGGTGCACTCAGAACCAGGTGCTGTTCTGATTATTGTCTTTGAATTTATGTGATTGCATTGCAGCCATAGGATGTGAAACAGGTAAATGGACATGCGGAAGGAATGCAAAGGGCTTTTAATTAACAATAAGAGTGCTATTCATTTTGGGACAGATTGTCTGTTGTTCTCATCTCTTTGTAATCTTCCCAGGTTTTTACTAGTACTTTCTATTTGTTTCCCAAAGTACCAACAACAGTAGTGAGGAAGCTCTGAAACCTTTGTGGAAAAAAGAACTAAAATATTGCATATATTTGTGCCAAACTTTTTGAAATACATCATGTGTTGGGTCTGCAAAAACTTCACAAAAAACTTGTTATCCAAACTGTATGTGTACAATTGAAAAGTGTTTGTGACAGATTAAACTTACATTTGCCATCCACTATCTAAAACATTTCTGGAGTACCCATATATTTGGTTATGTTTAGGGCGCAATTTGTAAAGTACTTCTGAGTACATAATTTTAGCCTACACTTTTGATTTTCATGTAAGTGTTGCATACATTTCAGATATTAGTTCATAGTCATTAATAATTAAACATTATACCAATATGGTAATGATAATAAAATCACCTTCACTTTTTAACCTGTGGAACTTTAATACATAAAAGTGTGGTAAAATTGATTCTTGTCATTTGAAAGTCATGCACTGACTTATCTTCTAAATAACATTTTTTCTAGTGCTTGAATTTTATGATTATAAAAATATTTTAATATTATAGTCCCGTTAGAGTGTGAATCATTCTTTCATTTCTAATATATATAAATCTGCTTCCTTGTGATGTCTTCCCAAAGGCAAATGTTCCTTTTTACTTATGGCATAAATGTATCCTAAATTTGCACTGCAAATCAGCATCAACTGTAAGAAAGTGGACCGTTACTTCTATGTCCTCACTTCACCTCTGCTTCACAGTGCATATGTGTGTTACTTCAGGGGACAGTAGGGAAAGGAGGAGTAAAAATGCAATTTTCGTTTTATATTGGTGGATGTGACAGGTGACACAGCCTCCACATGATGTCTTAAAAGTCCCCTCTCAATTCCCGCTACTTGAACTTCAATTATAGCTTCTTTCCCAGGGCTTGTTGCACATCCCAGCTGGTTGGCAACTTCAGTGCATTCCTTTGAACGTAACTTAGTGCAGTTACCTTCCTTATAGCCAATTTCATTGCCAATAGCAATAAAATGTTCTCTTGTCCTTACTAAATACTGAAAATACAGCTTGGCAAACGCTCCTGCCTCCATGGCATCATACTGTCTTTGCTAGATTCCTGTCTTCAGATTTTGACAGTGAAGGAAGGAGAACCACTGGTACAGTTCCACATGCAGTGGATAAGTATCTAGATAACTACAGTTCTGAACCTATCGGGGAAGAATATGAGATTATGTCTTTCACATGGAAACCCCAGTGAAAGACTTCCAAGGACTATGTTATTTAGTTTGAGAAAAAGTATACAGTAGAGGAAATGCACAGTCCTACATTTTAAAATGCAAGATCATTCTATTCATTTATGATTTCTTTCAAGAATCTACTAAAAAAATATGATCTTCCCTTATACTGGATAGTAGTTATGTGATACAAGCTAATAGAATAATTTCCATATTATTGTCTTACCAAATGATATTTTCTTTAATGCGGTCATAGCTATTGTGCATAAAATAAAATTTTGAACTAATAGGAAAGATACGATGCATCCTGATACATATATAAAATATTTAGGGCTTGGCACAGTAGCTTAGTGGCTATAGCCCTTGACTTCCATCCACCAGGATCCCATATAGGCGCTGGTTCATGTTCCAGGAGCTGGTATGTATTCTGGACACTTCACTACTCTTCCAACTCCCTAATTGTAGCTTGGGAAAATAGCCAAAGATGGTCCATAACCTGGGGACTCTTTAGCCATGTGGGAGACTTTGAGGAAGCTTCTGGCTCCTGGGTTCAGTCTAGCTCAGTCCTGGCTGTTGGGACCAATTGGGAAGTGAACCGATGGATGAATCTTTCTGCTTTTCCTTCCCTTTCTGCAGATCTGACTTCCAAATAAAAAAGATCTACAAAAAAATTAGAGAAGCTTTCTCTTAAAATTGAAAAACATTTTTCTAATATGAAAAAGGCATTCATACCTTAATGAAAATGACTTTTTTCTATTTATTTCAGTAACAAATAAAGAAAATCTAAATTTGTAATCATGATATACTCCTTTTGTAAGACGGACACGAGGATATTGGCTTATGGTCATGTTATTAATTTTTAATCATCAAAAAGTATTGAAAATGTCAAATAATCTTTCATATTTTGCAAATGTTATTCATAATTCATTTCCTATTACAGATTCTAATTTTTGCATATGCTTTTGCTTACTTTCACTCAGAGCAAAAAAATATATAGCAACCATGTTATTATTGTCTTATTATTTCTGTATACATATACCAGATGGCATGTTAGTGCATTTTTCATAATCTTAGTTAAAATGATGATGTTTAAATATGACAAAATTACATCAATATTTCAAAGGTTGTGAATATACAAATGTAAACCACTTTAAAAAGTTTTAGATACTTAGGGCCGAAAGAAATCTAAGCCTTATCTAGTGCACATGCATAGTTTGGCAAAAACAGCTGATGTATAATTGTGATAAGTAATAAATATGACGTTAGTAAACAAATCACAACTTATTGATTCCCGTAATACTTTCATTAAGCCACTAAGCCTCAATTTTTTTTCTGTAGAAGTTATATTACTTTTTTTTTCATTTTAATTTTTTTTTTTTATTACCAAGTCAGATATACAGAGAGGAGGAGAGACAGAAAGATCTTCCATCCGATGATTCACTCCCCAAGTGACCGCAACCGCCGGTGCTGAGCCCATTTGAAGCCGGGAACCAGGGACCTCTTCCAGGTCTCCCACGCGGGTGCAGGGTTCCAAAGCTTTGGGCTGTCCTCAACTGCTTTCCCAGGCCATAAGCAGGGAGCTGGATGGGAAGTGGAGCTGCCGGAATTAGAACCAGAGCCCATATGGGATCGTGGCATGTTCAAGGTGAGAACTTTAGCTGCTAGGCCACACCACCAAGCCTTATATTACCTTTTAATCAACAATTTCATGGACAGCATGTAGACTATATGGGCTAGTAACTACTTAAATGGAAATCCTTGGTTACATGCTATTTTCATACTCTGATTTTCTAATCTAAAGCAAAAGTTTGAACTTTGCTGTGACACTTGTTTCCAATATTTGTGAGGAAGTACTTTTATCAATACAATATACTTCATGATTTTCTGCTAGTTTAGAAAATAGAAGCATAAAATGTATCAAGAGGTGCTTCATTAACTAAAATTTCTTGGTGAAATTTGGCTATAAAAATTTATAAAATATTCCTGGCAGGATATATGCTAAAATATACATATACAAAATAAAAGCTTGTAAGAAATAGATTTTTGAAAATCTAAGTTTACATATGTATTTATAACTCTCTATTTTCCATTATTTCTTTATGCATTCCTCAGGAAGATTCTTTCACAATATCATCACATAGGAGCATTGCCTCACTCAAGGTACTTAGGCATGGTAGCATTCTGTTGTTTTACGCATGGAATCTATAGTGAAAAATAGCTTTACATAGATATGCAGTGCATGTACAGTTTTATTAGGAGCTTTTCACATGGTGTTCTTTGTATTAAAAAATCCATTTAAGCAGCTATTGCCATCCATGCTTCCTAGAAATGGATCTAAGATTTAGATAGTGTAAAACACTTATATTCTAAAATATGATGAGGATGGCCCAATACCTTGGGATTTTACATTTGTAGGGTAGATCTAGAAATTCCTGGCTTCTGGCTTCAGACTAACTCAGCTCTGGCAATTGTGGACATTTGGGGTGTGAAGCAGAAGATAGATCCTTCTGTCTTTGCTTCTCTCTTGAAAACTGCCCTCCCAATAAACAAATAAGCAAATCTTAAAAGTGTTACCTTTAAAGTAAATCGTTTGTTTATTTATTTATCTATCTATTTATTTAAAGGTTTACTTGTTTTTATTGGAAAGTCAGATATACAGAGAGGAGGAAAGACAGAGAGGAAGATCTTCTATTCCCAAGCAACCCCAACGACCAGAACTGAGCTGATCTTAAGCCAGGAGCTAGGAACTCCATCCAGGTCTCCCACTCAGGTGCAGGGTCCCAAGGCTTTGGTCTGTCCTCGACTGCTTTCCCAGGACACAAGCAGGGAGCTGGATGGGAAGTGCGGCTTCTGGGATTAGACCAGAGTCCATAGGGGATCCTGGCACGTTCAACGTGAGGACTTTAGCTGATAAACCACCCACCGTGCCGAGGCCCGTAAATCGTTATTTTCTATATAAAGACCTCTGTTGGACTTTATTTTTTTCATGTTTCATGATATTAGTTATGATAAATAAGTGAACTTTTAGTTCTAATTTTATTGCAGACATTTTGATATGCATTTTCCTTCCATTATGACATGTGCTTCCAAGAATGTTATATTAGGTCCTCTGTGTTATATGTGACATGATAAAATAATATGTGTATTGATACCAAATTGCAAAAGTATAGAATGTTGCTTTCTATTTGCATTTTTGTTTGTTCTACTGTCTTAGAAACACATTTCCTTCAAAATCTTTAGAAACATTTCAGTTCGGCACAATGACCCTATTCTTGGTAAGCGTGGCTACAGCTTACGAATCTTCTTGCAGAAGGAGCAGACAGAGCCAGGCCTATGGGGTACATCCGATGTGTGCTGTCAGATGTTTATAGGAATATGATAAAGGATGGGTTTGGGAAAACAACCATAACTGAAAGTAAGACTGAAAACTGGAAAAAAGAGAAAATTATGGTCTAGGACTTGGCGAATTTGTTGTTCCAGCTGTTACACTGTCCTTCCTAGAATTTGATTATGTAACACAATAAATTACCCTCACTTCCTGTTTTACATATCATAAACTATTTACAACTGAGCATCAGCAAAGGTCATATTTCCTTGCACTATTAAACTGAGAGAGAGAATGTGGATGTATCCATATCTTCCAAGGAAATTGAAGCTGATATGCTGCTTACATTGTTCTAGTCTTCTGGTATTTTTTATCTTCAAATTGTGCTATTGTGTCCTGCTAAAAACCTTTTACAAGGTCATGTAGCCCATTCATCATCATATAATAACTGGCAATATTCCTACCTACTACATAATTGTAAAATTGTTTTTTTTTTACAGTGAAAACAGCTAATCATGTCCTCCCAACACAAAGTTGATAATTTAATATTCACCTCAAATTATATGCTATTTCCTACTTTGTTTATTATTACCACTCAATTATACATAAAACTAACAGTTCAAAACATAAGAATGATTTTCCTGGCATCCATTTTAACTGCAGAATGCATGGGTAAAATTCATTTAAAAATAAAGACTCATTTAGTAATAGAGACATTGAAAATCAAACAATGAAAGCTAATTTAACAATCCAGGTTGAGACATTCAACGTGATGACACAGAGCTGCCCCACATGAAATTCCTCCTTAACAGCCATGAGAAATAACAAATAAAGAATTGCATTATGAATTGAGTGTCTGAGGATGAAGACTGGAACTCAGTAAGGGAATAACAAAAATCATGCAGGGGATGGAGATTTGGGATGGCATCATAGAAATTCATGAAAGGCCAATCAGTAACCAAAAGCCCTATTTAAAAGCTATGAGGGCTTCACATCGGAAAGCTGACTAAAAGTAGGAGAGACTGCATGATCAATTTAGCAGAGAAATTCACCTATAGGACGAAATAAAATTATTCCTGTTTCTAGTTAACATGACTGGATATCTAGAGAGAACTATGACCCCAACAAGAGATGGCTGGAACTTACAAGCACGTTCAGCACAACTGAAACATAGGATATCGACAAACAAAATCAATAGCATTTTTACATAAAAATAATGAAATAAAAAGTATACCATTCACAACAACTATAAAAATATATCTTGGAAATCAATTAATAAAGGATGTAAATGACTTTTGTAAAAAAAAAAACCTACAAACTGGTTGTATAAATTTACAAAAACTTTCAAAACGTAAGATCTTGCATCAGTTAAAATGGCTGTCATCAAAAACACGTAAGGATTTGGAGATGATTAAGCAGTTTTAAAATACATGTAAATCTAGACATTAAGGACAGAATGGACATTTCCTAGAAACCTAAAAATAGATCTTTGATATGATCCAGATATCCCTCTTCTGAATATGAAATCAGTATATGAATGAGAATTTAACCATCCTCAAATACAATGTAGCAAATCCTTAGGTTTACATAAATGGAAAAATAGAGAAATGAAAGTTGATATGCATATACACCTAAATCAATATTACTGAGACCTAAAAATAATGAAATTCTGACATATGTAGGATGATAGACGATAAGGGAGATTATTGTGTTAAGCAAAATAAATTGAACACAAAGGAAATTGTAAAATGTCTGCATTTTGCATAGTATTCAAAATATTGCTTGGAATGCTTGCTCTGACATCAGAATTCCTAGATTCAGGTTCTTCCTCCATTTCCTGCCCAGCTTCCCACTGATGTACATCCTAGGAACCAGAGGTGACTGTGCAAGAGGTGGATTCACGTGACACACAATGGGAGTCCTGGATTGAGTTCCTGGCTGGTGAATTTGGCCTGGCACAATCCTTCTTGATGCAGGCATTTTGGGAATAGATGATATGTCTCTCTTTCCTTTTTCTACCTCTCTGTCACTGATCCATTTACTCATGGAAAGATACCTTGGAATGAGTCTTTTACTGAAGATGCATGCAAATAGCAACACTCAAAATGAACCACTACATCAAAATATCACTCACATATAAAGATCACAAGTTTTATATAAATATATGTATGTATATTTTCAATTACTTTGCAACCAAATCATCCTTGTTGATTGATTGTCATGCAAAATAAAAATTAACATCAAAGCATTTTTTGTTTGCATAAATAATGGCAAAAATTTCACTATTCCTTTAGTAAAAATATTCAAGTTTCCTTAAAGATTTTTTTCGTTAAAGCATAAAATATTGTTTCTTTATCTGTACAGATCTTGCTAAGATACAAAGATAGAGGACTTTCATAACAAAATCAATCTCAGGTATAATCAAAGACATATTAGTCCAGAAGAAATAATCCCTTCACTGTGCTTCTTCGATCTGACAGTGGCTTACACAGTTTCTAATACCACATTCAGTCTTTAGACCATTACCTTTAGGGCAATTCTTAGTTCTTAAAATATGGATTGAACTCATATCTAAAAGCATTTGTTCAGTAAATATCGAATGTACTTTTCTATTTTCAGATACTCAGCCTGCATATCTAAAAACGTACCTCTTTGTGACCTAGCAAATATTTCTAGTTTATTACAGCTTTTTGCATATAGGAATGAGCAAAAATGAGTGCCAGATATTTCTAATTGGTTCGGTCTTCAGCGAAGCATTAACTCTAAGTCTATATACGATAATATAGATGTTTGCTTTTTTCTCTTTTGTCTTTAGCAATTTGCACATATTTTGAAAAGCAATTTCAGAGCAATTTGAACACTTTAGCATGAACAGGACTTTTTGACAATCTTTCTCTTGACATTTCTATTATAAGTGAGTGAATGAGTTATTTTTGCCAATATTCGGGAAATGTCTCAGCTTGACGAAAAAGATGTATGTTTGCTAACTTGCATGCAAATCTTTTTACATGCCACGTGGTTACAATGATCACAGTTCTGTGCAGACAAAAAAAAAATGTTCCCAGCTTGAAGATGCAGGTTGGATTTTCACCCATTCTTGATCTCTGCGCTAGACTATTGATTTCATTAAGGATGCAATATAGCCCTGAGTCTTTAAGCAAACACACTTTCTCCCTAAAAATCAAATAGAGAAATAGGCAAAGAATTCTCTTTCATCTATAAATTATAAAGCCAAGTTCAAGACATTCAAACTACTCGAAAAGAAGTATTTGATTTCTTACGTAATGAAATAATTTAAAAAGTGAAAACTCAATTCTGAGCTGCTTGAATGATGAGAACCTTGCCATTTTTAATTCAGACGCAGGATTCCACATGCAGCTGCTTTTAATTGGAAACTGATTATAGAAGCAGTCAGCAGCAGAATCAACCACAGAATAAATTTCATTGGCTAGACTTCTTTGGGAAAAATATTTTTAAATATTATGCACACACATAATTTCCTTAAGAGGTCATTAGTTTCATTTTCTATTCATTAACAGCAAATGTAATAATGTTGGCTCTTTAAATGTGGAAGCCAGTTTTTAAAGTTATTGATATAAAGAGAATATATTTCAATTTATTTCATCTATTTCCCATACAATTTTCCAAAGATAAATGCACTTCTCTCCCCATGCTTTCTTTAATCCCACCTCTTTCATATCTTTCTGTTCTCTTTAATATGTACAACAGCTAACTTTCCATTTAGTTCATATTTCCAGAATTCATACCACACTAATTATAAGGTTTAAAAAGTGAAAAGAATGACCACTGGTTCACAAGAATACAGATTAAGCCATAAATGATACTCCAATCATAAGACACCAGTTGCATTCTTTATATATCCTTTCGTTTTGTATTATAGATATACTATCATGTATCAGAGAAAACATTTATTTTCTTTCTGAAACTGGCTTATTTCACTGAGGATAATGGTCTCCAGTTGCATCCATTTTGTTGCAAATGACAGGATGTCATTTTTTTTTTCTGGTGAGTAGCATGCTACAATATATACAGACTGCATTTTCTTTATCCATTCATCAGTTGATGGACATCGATTGATTCCATATATTTGCTGTTGTGGATTGAGTTACTGTGAAAATTTATGAAGGGGAATGGTGTCCACAAATAGCTTTTCTGTGATTATTGTTTTATCTTGAGCAAATTCCCAGAATGGGACAGGAGGATGACATGGTAGATTATTTTAGTATTTCTGAGGAATCTCCACACTGTCTTCCAGGGTTATTTACCAGTTTACATTCGCACCAACTTTGTATTAGGGTAGTTTTATTTTTTAAATTTATATCCTATTTATTATTTTAGTGGGTAAATGGCAAAAGCATAGTAATATGTCTATGAAAGAGTTAACAATTGCAGTGAACTGTATTCCTGACAGTATTCATCTGATGAATAATATAAATGTATTATTTTAAGGCATTCAAAAATATTTCATTCTTCTTTCCCCCGGCATTGCAATGGGAAATTAATATGAGAGTATTTTAAAATTTAATGCAAAATTGAATGAAGTACAGTTTTAGCTTGTTTCAAAGTTATACTTTGCAGTTTAGTACCAAAAATTTTAATTCTTATATACAGGGCAGCTTTTTTAAAATAAAGTTCAGGAGAAATCTGCATTAAAGAAAAAATGTGATTTTCCAAGCTTAGGGCACTAAAATTCTATTTTCTATGTATTTTTGAAATTTCCCCAATGCATTTAATTTTTCAGATTCTGTACTAACTGTGCAAAGAGGTATAGGTGAAAAAGAAACGGTAAAAGTGCATTCCTAGGGGATTATTAAATATAAAAACAGCAGTGGCAAGACAGATTTTGTTTTTAGAAATTGTCCTTTTACTTTCCTGGAATTCAGAGAAAGATGGAGTTACAGCATCCATGTTCTGCTGGTAATTGGAGAGTCTCAAGTCACCATATTGAAAAAAAGAGTGGTGGCTTTAAGTGCTAGCCCACAGTGCTGGTCACATATTTTTGTTAAAACCATGAATCATTAAAACTGTAAGTTCTATGTCTTTATTAAATACAATATTTTGTTCAATTTGTTACATATAATAGTAATTTTACATAAGCTATATCATATCAAATAGTATAGCTTTTAAAATTTCTAACATTTTCTTGAACAAGACACCAATCCACTTTATTCTAAAAGTGTTGTAATGAAGTGTGTAACAAACAATACTGAAGAGACTACATTGTGTTTTGATTCTTCTACATCATTAAAAAAAAATTGGGTTAGATTTATGTATTTTTTTTCAATTAGAAGACTTAAGCCGTCTGTCCTGACTAGCTAGCAAGGATAATCTCATGAAGGTGCCAAAGGACGATTTAGGTTTAACAAGTCCTGTTTCAGTAACTAACATTTCCTGGCTTCTCATTTGTGGATAATTTAAAGATGTATTCTGCGGACTTTTCTTATGCTGCCTGTCAAATCCATGCTTATGTCTCCATACCGATGACTCAAGAGAAGCAATGCTCTCAGACCACATCCCACCTGGTTGTTGATGCTACACACCGATTCATCTGACATTCAGGAAAGTCAGCTCTCCATGCCTTTGGTGAAGTAGTCAGAAGTGAGAAATTGACAAAGGGATTAAAAGCATAGTTGTACTTTATTTTGTGAAGGTAAATATGTATGATAATGCAATATATTCTGATACCCTATAAAAGACCTAATTACAAATTGTCTACTTCAGTTTTGAACTCTAAATCAATTTTACCATAAAATACAGGCTTCAATGTTTCCTGCATAATTTTCTCTGTTCTTCAACTCTTTATTTTTTCAAAAAATAGATTGAATTATATGTGATAAACACTTAGGTACATAAAACACTGAAAATAAATTAAGCACATTGTAAAAATATGTTCTTATGTCAAATCATATAAAAATCTAACTCCATAGAATTTCCTTCCACAAAGAATAACTAGACAAAACATTAAAAAATAAAAATCTGAAAACTAGTACATAAGTTAATTTTGTTTTCACTCAAGAGAAGTTTTGAAACAGTAAGATGAAAGTGCATAGAATGTAATAGAAAGAGTGAAAGCCATAATTCAAGGAATTTACTTTTCTGATTTCTTCATATCACCAAAATACAGAAACTGAAGTGCTTTTTCATTTTTTAAATAAATATTTATTTACCTGAAAGGTAAAGAGAGTCTTCTATCTGCTAGTTCCCTCCCCTAATGGTAGCAACAGAAGAACTGTGAGGGTCTTGAGCCAGGAACCAGGAACCTTTGGGTCTGCCCTGCGGGTACAGGGGCCCAAGTACCCAGGCCACCCTCCAGCCCTTTCCCAGGCTCTTAAGCAGGGAACCAGCTGAGACCTGGAGCAGTTGGGGTCCCAGTTGATATCACACTGGGCCATTATAACATGGTGTTAAACCTGAAGTAGAATTTCTTAGAGATTTAATAAAATATTTAGGGTTTTTTTGCACTAATCGTCATACTATCTGAAAACTCTTATGTTTACTCAGTTCTAGAGCTTAAAATTGACTAGTACTGACCTCTCATAGTGGAAGGGACATTTCACAGAGTATCATTAGAAGGAAGTTGTATGGTCTCGTCTTGAGTCATACCTAAAATTCTCTAGGTGAATCCATTTCTTAAAACAATAGTTTCACTGGAGTGGACTAGCCTTTTCCATGAGAAATTTATATGTTGATAAAAATTGATTCAAATCAGTAGCATGTTTTGAATTTACTTTCAATATACTCATGTTCATGTAACTTAAGAAAAACACTTAAGCTTTTGATGCATGGTACAATTTTAAAGTTGATATTTTTCCAAAAAACATTTTGAATCCTATATTGTGGGCTGGATTCTTTATCCTCCTTTTCTGAGATAAACTCCAACCCTCTAGACATTTTAAACCAAAACCATGTTTAAAATAAAAGGATTATGATTAAAATGAGCAGTTTTCCAGATTTAGTGTTTAAGATACTTGCTTAGAATATGTGTTTTTTTTTTTTTATTTCACCCCTCCCCAGACCCTCCCACCATGGTGGATTCCTCCACCTTGTTGCATAACCACAGTTCAAGTTCAGTTGAGATTCCCCCATTGCAAGCGTATACCAAACATAGAGTCCAGCATCTTATTGCCCAGTCAAGTTCACGGCTTCTTAGGTATACCTAAGAATATGTGTTTTTTCAATCACAGTTGCACATTCATATGCTTTTCTTTCTTTAAAAAAAAATAAAAGATTTATTTATTTTTATTGGAAAGTCAGCAGTACAGAGAGGAGGAGAGACAGAAGAAAATCTTCTGTCCCTGATTTCACTTCCCAAGAGGCCGCAACGGCCAGAGCTGCGTCGATCCAAAGCCAGGAGCCTCTCCTGGGTCTCTCTTGCAATGCAGGGTCCCAAGGCCTTGGGCTGTCCTCAACTGCTTTCCCGGGCCACAAGCAAGGAGCTGGATGGGAAGTGGAGTTGCCGGGATTAGAACCGGTGGCCATATGGGATCCTGGTGCAGGCAAGGTAAGGGTGATGGCTTTGGCCCCTAGGGTACCGCGCCGGGCCCTGTATGCTTTTCTTTTTTACTGTTTATTTTAAGAAGAATTTTAGGCCTTTGTATAGTTGTTCTTCATAAATACATTCAACATAGTGAATATTATAGATTTTCCTATTCAGATAAATTTATACTTTGGTTGGATGACTTATAATATTATAATTTATAATATTATGATAATTTTTATATACCTTGACTTCTGGTGACACTGATCATTTAAATGTGTGTGTATTATCAATTTTACATGACATTTGAATGTTATACATCTCTTGGCTTGAGAATAAGGTTTCTAATTTTCCATAACATTTTTTGCTGTATTTTAATTAATTAAATTGTGCTTTGTAGCACATTTTTTGTCTTTGAAATTTTGTTTTGAGGAAATCAAAAATTCTTTGACTGATTCCATGATACAACTCTAAAGCAGTCAATAGCTAATAAAACTTGTCAATACTAAGTTACCTGTTATGACTGGAAAAGAATAAATGGCAGCATCTGCAATAGCAGGCTAAGCTTCTGCCTTGGATGCCAGCAATGCTAATGGGTGCCAGCCAGAGTGCTGGTTGTCCAAAATTTTCACAGTGACCAGAGTGAGCCCATCAAAAGCAAGGAGACAGGAACTTTCACATGGATACCAGGGTGCAAGGAACTGGCCCATTCTCTGAAGCGTTCTTAAGTCATAAGTCAAAAGTTGGGAGCTGGATTGGAAGTGGAAGAGCTGAGACCAGAACTGGCATTTGTGATGGATGCTGGCAATGCTTGGTGAGACTCAGGCTGCTACGCCACCATGTCAGTCCTGGAGTCCAGAGTTTTATCTATGTTTCATCTGATTGCAGTGGCCCAAGAATTTGTGTCAGCTTCTGCTGCTTTTCCCAGAACACAAACCGACACACCAAAGGGATGTTGAAGGTGACCTCTCTCTCCCTGTTCTGTCACTCATTCTGCCTTTTAATAAATGTATGGGCCCAGCACAGTAGCCTAGTGGTTAAATCGTCATTTTATATGAGCCAGGGTCCCATATGGGTGCCAGTTAGTGTCATCGCTGTTCATTTCCCTTCCAGCTCTCTGCTTGTGGCCTGCAAAAGCAGTAGGGGATGGTCCAATCTTTGAGACCCTGCACCCGTATGAGAGACCCATAGGAAGCTCCTGGCTCCTGGCTTCGGATTGGCTCAGCTCCGCCATTTGGAGAATAAACCAGCGGGTGGAAGATCTTTTTTTCTGTCTCCTCTGTCTGTAAATCTGACTTTCCATTATAGTAACTAAATCTTAAAAAAATTAAATACATGTATTTATACTATTTTCATATTATTTGCACTATATATTTAATTATGTTAAAGCCAACATAGACAGTTGCCTTTATTTTTTGTAATTTTGTTTCTTAATATTAAGAGTGAATTCTTTCATTTTTCTTTCTTTCTTCATGTAAGTATCTCTTACTTCCTTCCTTTTTAATTATTTATAAACATCTATGTGTACACATATATATATTTAATTTACATCATATTTGAACCATTCATGTTCCACCAAAGAAAGAGTTCAAGAAGCAAGACATTAAAATACCACAGTTCATCATGAATATAGGCAAAAGCCAGAAACAGTAAGATGGAAATATACCAACCTACATGTATACAAAACCATTAAACTATTTGCATATCATTAAAACCTGGTAGTTTATCATTCCTGATAATCTATTTGGCAGAGATGGAAAACAATGATTGTTCACATTATATTTTCAGCAATACTGATAAATACAAACATGTCTTTCTTTTCCTGAAATATTAGCTTCCACATACAAAAGAGAAGATTTGATGTTTGTCTGCTGGTGTCTGAACTGTTTTATGAATGTGATGTCCTGCCTCTGCAACCATTCATACGTACCTAGATCACCCAGGGTGGGGAACAAGTGTTTGAGGTAGTGGTGGCTCCCTGTCAGAAGCTGAAGGATGAGGAACAGCACTCCAGCTGCAAGTGAGTGTGATCCCTCCAAAGAATGCACTGTTGATATCAACAGATTCAGGCAAAGATGGAACTGTCTTCAGTTTTCAGGTTACAATAGCTAAAAAATTCAATGGCCACATGCCTTGGTTCAGTCTGGTGTTTTGGTGGTCTGCTTTAGAGATTTAATTGATACAACTGTGTCCCCAAAGTAAAATAACATGTCATAGTGGGAAAAAAGTAATATTTAGTAAATAAAAACATAGGAAATTAGAGAAGTAAAAAAAATGAAAAGGGTTTCAACTAAATGAGTCTACATTCTACACAGAATAAAGAAGTAGGAAATGATTGAGAGTGTATTGGCATTATGGCATATGCTCCATTGAGTGAATTCATTAGCCATTTCACTTCTTGTCCTGTCCACTTGAATGTCCTGGGACCTGAAATTTGATGCTAGTCAATGGAGCACGCAATGATGATGGGATACTCAGTTTCATAATTAGGTTACATCTCATTTTATATTGGAACACTGACTCAGAATGCTAGTCTTTAAAAACTAAGCTCTGATATTTAAGAAGTTATTTGACATTGACTCATAATGGGTGACTGTTGGTGGCTGGTAGGACCTTTAAGAAGCTTCCTAGGAAAGCTATGCAGAAGCTGTGTTCTCAGTCACTCAACAGGAAATGACTTGGTATAGTCTCAATAAGCCCAGATATATTTAACCTGATTCAGCTTTCAAGAAAAAAATGAGGCTTCAATAACACTTGATGTCACCTTGTGAGACTCTCAAAGTTAAAGCTTACAAAGCCACACCTGGACTTCCAACCCATGGATATGGAGATAACAACTACGGTTATTTGTTTTTTGTTTTTTTTTTAAAGATTTATTTATTATTATTGGAAAGCCAGATATACAGAGAGGAGGAGAGACAGAGAGGAAGATCTTCTGTTCGATGATTCACTCCCCAAGTGAGCCACAATGGCTGGTGCTGCGCCGATCCAAAGCCTGGAACCAGGAACCTCTTTCGGGTCTCCCATACAGGTGCAGGTTCCCAAAGCATTGGGCCCTTCTCGACTGCTTTCCCGGGCCACAAGCAGGGAGCTGGATGGGAAGTGGAGCTGTCGGGATTAGAACCAGCACCCATTTGGGATCCCGGTGTGTTCAAGGCGAGGAGTTTTATCCGCTAGGTCACGCCGCTGGGCCCAACAACTACGGTTATTAAAACATCAGATTTGGGGTAATCAGCTACATAGCAATAGAAAAATGTCGTAACATTTATGTGACTGGCACACAGCCTGGCTTTTTTCCACTGCGATTTACAATCCAACTTAGTTAAGTTAAAATTCTTTTCTTCTGACTACTTAGAAAATAGCAACCTCTTTGGCAGGTAAAACTGAAGTACAGCAATAAGATATTAAACATATTTGAAGCACATGCATAGCTTGCTATTGCACTTGCTTTGTTTTTATGTAGTATAGCAAGTGTAACTGTCTGATGCCCATTAGCCATAATGAGAATTGTGAAACTAAACCACAGCGCACTACTCTGAAACTTGACTCCTTGGGGTTCTTACTGACTTCATTGTTTTGTTGAAGGGTATATAACCTCTATTTAAGGTTTCTCTTTTTTTATTTGAGGAATATTAGTGGCAGTTATTGAAATTCACATCAAACTCTGACATTTACTAAATTTAATTTAAAAAGTTGTTTCATACTGACTGATAAAATCATATATTATTACTATAAATTAATCCATTTCCCCTAGATATGTTCAACTGCATGAACAATGAAAAATGAGCATATAAAGCTAATTAACGTGTACATTAACACACATAGCTGACATTGTGGGAAGCACATGGTACATTTATGATTCTATTATTTTTGTGAGTATATTGTATTTTATCTAAAGATTCCAGTGATCTTTTGTATAACCTACTGGCTATAGTTAACTAAGTTCATTTTTTATAGCTATTTCCTGGAGAGAAGCTAAATCCTACTTTTTATTTATAATGCTTACATTTGATTTAACACAAAATGTCAGAAGCATTCTAAATAGATTCTCTTTATTTCTTTATAGTTACAGGGATTGGTGAATGTTTTAACTTTTTTAAGTGGTCCATCACATAAATTCCTTAAATAAGCATAATACAGAATTGACATAGAGTTTGATAATTTAAACTATTAGTAGGTAGGAGTTCTTCACAGACACTTGCTTACAAACAAATTGATGTAAGAATCCCAGAAAGATGAACGAGTTCTCTCATGTATTATTTTACATAATGAAACAAGTCTTTATTATTAAACATAAAATAGAAAATTCATTTAGAAGGACCACACATGCAAATTAATACATGTCACACATACACACTACCAATGTTCCAGAGAACTTACACAATTTTATTCTGAAACCTGAAGGCATTTTGACTCCCAATGCTGCACAATGTGAAATGTCTGTTTCAAGTTTCAAGTGAAAACATTCAAAATTTCCTTCATCAAATTCAACCTAGATTGGGTCAGAAACTATTCTTAGCACCTTAATTAATTGGATTTAATCCTTGTAACAACTCTAATGAATTAGTTAGGAATTATTTTCAACACAATATGTATTTGTTGATTTTCAGCCATCTACCCATGTTTCTCAATGAACAGAATGTGGAGTGCGCTAGGCTTGAAACCACCCTTTCTAGCTTTATTTAACATTATATGTCATTTTCAGAGGTACAATAATACCTGCCTTTCTTTATACAATATTGAATCCTGGACATTCTTTTCATTAAGACTAAAAAGTTATGAATCCACTTGTGAGCATAAAGAAATATTTTGAAGTAAAAACTATAGTATGGATAAGAATTTTTATTTTAAGTATGTTGAGATCTAGGGAACATGTTATGCCCATTATAAAAATTAATACTAATTTTACTATATGCTCAGGATTCGGAGGGATATAAGCCCTACATAACTCCCTAAGATATATTTAAAGGCACACTACCTTTTTAAAAAGTTCAGTTTCTGTGATTGAGATAGTCACTTTGTATATAAGATTTTGCTGAAAACAGGATTACAGAGCACTATTTTGAATCTCATAACTGGAACTAGTTACAGTTAAAGGACCCTAAAATGATCTACTGCACCTAAGATTCTCACACCCATACTCTTCTGCCGCGCTTGTATCCTAGATCCTTATTGTTTGCTTATGTGTTCCAAAACATTGTACATTGATCTTCAAGGTTACAGTTAATAAATTCTTGTATAACCTTGAGCTATAATATTCACCTATTTGATGCAATCTCTAAATATAACTGGATATTCACGTTCATATACTGCTGTTGAGTTTTAGTTGCTGATATTTTAATAATATTTAATGAACACATAATTTGTATTTAATATGTATAATATGTATTAGTTATTAATACTTTTTAGAACTTTGACAACACAAGTGTCATCTCCTTTACCTTCAGGACTTAGTCTTTGAGAAGCATGTTGAGTTCCATATATAATTTTTTAAACATTTATAGGAATTTTATTCATAATTGTCAATAAGCTGGGAGCAACCAAGTTCTCCTTTAGTGGGTGAAAACATAAACGAATTGACATAATCAGATATTAAAATATTATTAGTTGATTAAAAATAGCTATAGGAAGCATCTGAGCCTTTTACCATCTGAACAGTCCTTAGGAAAATGCAACATATAGCATGATTCCAACTATTTAGCATTCTTAAATAAGCAAAACTAAGGAAAGGGTAAAATAAATCACAGAGTTATCTAGAGGTTTAGGGGTAGGTTGTGGATGAAGGGGCTCAGGAAAAATGACAGGGATATCACGATTTTTTGTTGGCTAGACTATTTTGCAAGATAAACATGTCCTAATACATGCATCAAAACTGATAGGACAGAAACTGGCATTGGGCACACAGCAGGATCAGGGTGCTGCGGGCTACCTGCGACATCATGAGTTGCCTGCATCGTCATGTGGCAGCGTGCTAGTTCTAGTCCCAGCCACTCAGCTTCTGGTGCAGCTTTTGGGAGCTCCATAAATAATTTTGCATGTGCCTGGATCTGGATCATGGAAGAGAAACATGGAATTAGATTTGCTATCTGGTTATACACATGGCATAAATATTCTCTGCAAAGAAAGGAAGAAAAGCATTTTCCAAAGGAGGAATCCTATGTTCTTCTGTTTTGCAAGAATAAATATTATCTCCATGGTAAAGGTAAGTCTCAGCTCTCTGGCCTCCTGCCCATGGAAATAAAAACTGCATCACTGAGCGGTAAATCTCCAGTCACTTTCTGCTTAATCAGTTGTAAATCAGCTGTGCCAAGACAGAAAAATGTACCCAGAAGAATGTATGAAAATACATACATATACCTCACACAACACATACTTCATAACTCCGTAACTACTTCATATTCAGGCTTTGTAAGTGGAATTTTTTTTCAGCCACTATTTCATGATTTTCTATTATAATTTCTAGTTCATCACCTAGTCAGCTACAAATAGATTTCTTTCAAGTTCTTGCAAATTATATTTGTAGCTATTTTTTCTCAAAATATTTACTATATGGTTACCCTTTCTTACCTCTATTGTAACTTGACACAATTTATGTTGAAAAAAAAAAAAGAAAAAATGTTGCCAGTCAGGGTTTGGGGATAATCTTTAATTATTTGAATATGTATAAACAATAGTGAAACAACAACCACTCTTACAACTTTGTAGCTCATCTTGTGGCCTCGAATACTTATTGACATGCTCCAGTATTCTTCAGTTCATGTATCCAACTGGAGAGATTATTTTACCTAAATGAGAATACTATAATGTTTTGACCATGTTACTAACCTCTTTGTCCCTTGTGTTTATTAGTTTTTCCAGCAGATGATGTCATGGCAAATTTTATCTGTCTACTCTACAAGTAAGGAGTTTACACGTGTGTATATAATAGCCTCATAACTTTTTTTTTAATAAAAACTCAACTCCTGTTCAGTGGAAAAATACTTGTCTTTCCTCTAATTGTCTGTAACTTAGGTACACTAATCCTTATGAAGAAACTATTTATATTAGTGTAATGACATAATTAATTTTTGTAATCACAAACGAATTTCAGATCTTCATGGAAAAGTTTACAGTCTTTACCCATTTGGTGTAATGATGGCACTGGGTATTTTGTATATTGCCTTGATTGTGTTGTATAGTTTTCTTTCTATGCCTATCTTGCTTAGGGTTGTTAGCATGAAGTGGTGTTGGATTTTATCAAATGCCTTCTCTGCATCTATTGAGATGATCCTGTAATTTTTATTCTTCATTTTGCTATTGTGGCGTACCACATTTGCTGACTTGCATATGGAAAGCTCCTCCTGCATGGGACATAAATCACACCTGGTCCAGGTGAATGATCTGTCTAATGTATTGTTAAATTCTGTTGGCTACTATTTTGTTGAGGGATTTCATATATATATTCATCAGGGTTATTGATCTGTAGTTCTCTTTCTCTGTTGTGTCTATCTGGTTCTGGTATTAAGATGGTGTTGGCTTCCTAGAAACAGTTTGGAAGGATTGCCTCCCTTTCTATTGTTGGGAGTAGTTCATGGAGGATTGGAATACATTCTTGAAACAGTTGGTAGAATCCTGCACTGAATTCATCTGGTACTGTGCTTTTCTTTGGGAATGATTTAATGGTTGATTCAATCTGAAACCTAGTTATAAGTTTATCTAAGTTTTAAATGATCTCATTATTCAATTTTGGTAAATTGGGACAGAGTAGAGAAGGCATTCAACTGAGAAGATTCCCGATTGCATGTATTCTGCATTTATTGCTTTTAGAGAAAAAATCTATATATTTTATGGATTTATGTGGGATAAAATGTTTAAAAAATAGTTTACTATTCCCAAAAGATTTCCATGGTAAATTTTTAAAAATATTAACATTTTGATTCTATAATTTTGGTTTATGTGCATGAATAATACTCAAATAGGAAGAGTTTTAGTATTTGAACATTGACTAAACCAGTACAGAGAAATTATTAGTATCTAGGATAGGAAATTATATACTTTTACATGACTTCTACACGTATCACACAGAAGGAGTCTAACAGTTCCTGCTGATATCCTGCAGTCAGTTTTTAAATGTTTCATAACAGATCATCACTAAGGAATTTTGTTCATTGTCTTGCTCATCAAGGGCATTTTGACATGAAAATCTTGAAGTTCTATCCACATGTGCTGAAACTAAAGGAGTTTAAAAAGAAGTTAGAATTACTTCTCAATACAGGAAATGGTAAGGCATTATGAACTATTCAATCAAAACGCTTGTTCAGAGTAATTCTGATATTTTAAGAAGATTTATCTGAAAATAAAGCTGCTTGATTGAAGGTCAAAAGTTCTAATCCATTAGAGGATTTTTCTTTAAAGACTCATACTATGCAAAAGCAGTTTACAGATCTAGAAGGAAGGGAAAAACAAGTTTTGAATTAAAATATTAGGAAAGGAGAAGGTCACTTCTGTTCTTCACTTCCTCTGCAGAAATAGAAGTATATTTCAACCAATGAGTCCATTGTAAGAATGGGTACATTATATGCAAGTCACATGCTAATTAAGATGAAGTAGATGATTCAACGATTTGGGAAATCTTTGAACTTAGGTCCAGAAGTAGGTTATTTATGCTGGGATTCTAGGCTATGATGAACACAAATGCTACTTTTTAGTTTTTACATTAATTATTAAAAATGTTCAGTCTGGGCTGAGTTGAAATAGCCTGTTTCTCCTCCTCCTCCTCCTCCTCTTCTTCTTCTTCTTGTTTGTAATTTGAGAATCAAACAGGAGAGAGAGAGAAAGAGAGATATTGAGAGAGAGAGAGAGAGAGAGAGAGAGAGAGAGAGAGATCTTCTGTCAGCAGATTCACTCACCAAAAGTTGACCAAAGCTGAGCTAGTCTGAGGCTCGTTGCTGGGAAACCAATCGTGGTTCTCCTGCATGTGTGGCAGGAACCCAAACACTCGATGCATCACAGCAACCTTTTAGGAGACACAGAGCAGTGACCCAAATATAGATACACCAACATGGGATGTGTATATTCCAAAGAGTGTTTTAAACTATGTGCCAAATGTTTGTCGTTAGTAAAACCTTTTGCACTGCTTTCTTCAAGTCCGGTGCTTTGTTAGGACACGCTCCATTTACGCTGCTTGTTTCTTCAGGTGTCATTTGATGACTATACTTCCCGTCCATGCTTACACTCCCTCATCAGAAATACATCGTGAATCAAGTGGGGCATTGTGGCACAGAAGATACGCTGCTTAAAAAAACTGTATCCCATCTATGTTGCCAGGGTGCCAGTACCCTTTTTGCTTCAGTTTCATATTCTTCCTAATAAGCAAAAGGGAGGCAAAAGTTTGACTCAAGTACCCGAGAACCTGAAACACACATGGCGTAGTTGGATGGAGTGACAGATTCGCTGCTTTGACTGGAAATAGCTTGACTGGTGTGGGCATTTGAGGACCAAAAAGCAAGGAGGAAGATTCCCCTCCTCTCTCACACAGAATTATTAAAAATCAAAACAAGACATTGAGACCTAAATTCGTTTTTCAAAAATTGTACTGTAATTTTAATCAACTGTCAGAATCTGGTGACATCTATTTTATCTTTTTCCTCGAGGGTTAATTTTTGGTAAACAAGGATATTTCCAGTTGGCTTGATATTTACAAAGACCAATTCTATAATAAAACTTATTGTATCTTGTTGCAAGGAAACAAAGTCTGAATTTATACATATTTTATTAAGTAGAAATTTGTACCAGTAATAAAATAGCAGCAACCACTTTTACCACTAGTTAATATCTACAAACTGCTTTAGTGTAAAGAGCACGAATAGTGTTTTAATAGTTTCTTTTCAAATTATTATAGATTTCAGCATATACTGAGCATATACTGAGCAATATAGGCTTACAAATACTTCTTATAAAATACATTATTTCATTGGAAAAATAACAGGAGTAAAAATAAAAATGGGGGCTAGTATTGTGTGTAGCAGATAAGGCTAGAGACTGCAAAGGAACTACCATCTTACAAGATGCTAGTTCAAGCTCTGCCTGCTTCACTTATTTTTAAAGACACACACATCTATGTCTTTAAAAACATATATATATATATAAAGTATGTGTGTGTATATATGTGTGTATATATGTGTCTCAATATATGTATCTCACTCTCTCTCTCTGGAGAGAGAGAGAGAGAGAGAGTAAGGAAGAAGGGGGAGGGGAGAGAGGAGGGGTAAGTGCCAGAAACATCATCAGATTGTTTTTGTATTGGTTCACTCCTAAAATACTGCAATGGCCTGAGCTGAGTTGATCCAAAAGCAGGAGCCAAGTCCTTCTTCTGGGTCTGTCATACGGGTGCAGGGTTCCAGTGTATCCTTGTTAACTTACATAAAATGATTTTTCTTTATCCTAAAGGAAATGGATACAGCAGAAATATTTCAAACATAATGTCAAATTGATCTCAATTATTCTGAAGAGCTGGATGCTAACATTTCTATTGAAATGTACAAATGAAAAGGCACGATTTAATATTTGACTTGTGTTGAATTTTCCCACCTAATTCTTTTAAACATATGAAATGCAGTTTATGTGAATTACAGATGGGGTTTTCATCCCACTGTGTAGGTATCTACAAGTCCCTCCACTTACTTTACAATGATGCTGTATACTACATAGCTTAGATTTGAAAAAAAAAAAAGGTTCAGGAAAGAGTTGAGTGGCATTTAGCACAACAATTACGAATGTATGGCATCTGGAAATCATAGTGTTGGAAATCAGAATGCAGAATCTTCGATTTTTCAAGGAAAATTCAAGTTTATTACAGAGCATGACAGCAGCTACCACACAGCATAGCACCACAAGAGGATGGCAAAACAGGGTTCTTCTAGTTTAACATGAATACACAAGTCATGATAAGTGCAGAACAGCAGGATGGTCTCTGGTAACAATCTGTTACTTCTAAGAACAATACATCCCAGGTTGACAAAGCAAAAGTTAACAACATCATCATGCCCTTAAACCGGCATGAATATTAACAAACCAGAGGCTCTCAGCTTTCCAAGAGCCTCACCTGAACTTGGATTTTTGCAGTTCATAGTTGGTCTTGTCTGTTTTAACTGATTCATATCATACAAAGTTACACTAAGGAAGTTACGTTATTCCATGTTATAGTGAGTGGAACATTAGAACTACCAAGAGAAGTAGAGATGAAGAGAAAGATGTTCCATTTATTGCATGTAGTCCCCAAGTAGCCGCAACAGCCAAAGCCGAGCCAATCTGAAGCCAGGAGCCAATCCGAAGCTAGGAGCTTTTTCTGAGTTTCCATTGTGGGTGCAGGGTCCTAAGGCTTTGGGTCATCCTCTGCAGCTTTCCCAGGCCACAATCAGGGATCTGGAAGAGAAGTGGATTAGCTGGGACAGGTACCAGCGTCCTTATGGAATCCAAATGCTTGAAAGGTGAGGATTTAGCTACTGAGCCATCATGTTCCATCCAGTGCCAGGTTTAAAAGATGTCAAAAGCCCTGTATTTTTATTTAGCCTTGTTGTGGATTTCAGCTAATGAATAACATTAAATATATTAGTCATGTTATAAATATATTCACCTTCGAAAGTTTATAACTATAGAAGGAAATAAAAGAAAATAAAGGAAAATTAAAATGCATTCATTGACACTACCATTGATAATAATTCAAAAGAACAATTATGTCTGACAAATATGCAGTATTAAATAGTAATAGAAACAAACACATATCTTGCAGAATTTTTTCAAGTGATAATTGGTTTAAAATGCCAATATTAGCCATTAGTGGCATTCGCTTACGTACTCATAAATTTATGTAGAAAACCTGAACATAGACACCTGTACAGCTTTGTTCATACTTACAAAAAATTCAAAACAACTCAGCACACTTGTATAAGTGAATGGTTATATAAACTAGATGCTCTATATATGCAACAGCAAAAAATTTTCCTTCCACAAAGGAGCCACTGGCTATTTCTTAACCTCCTCTGCTATTCATGACCCATGATGCTGTAATATTCTTCCCCTAATCATCACTTAACAAAGTTGCATTTTCCTGTGTCTATGATCACTGCCCCCTACAAAGCAATTTCAAACAGGAACTTCACAGTTTCATTTAAAATTTGTATTAATTAATAATGAATTTCTGTCTACTCCTTTGCTTTTAGTAAGATTTTATCTTATTTACTAGAAACTTAGTTTTTTTTTAATGCTTATGTTGTTATCTATCTGATGTTTTTTGTCTAATTTGTTAGGGAATAATTCAAAGAACAATAACTCTATGTCTTTTCAACAAGTATTTAATTCTTAGGTTTTAGCAAATGGATTGTGCCATAGCAGTGCTCAATCAATTGAATGAAATGGTACACTTTTATGTGCAATAGATTTCCTGAGTTTTTTAATCATAATTTTTTAATAATACTATATTTTTGGAAGAATGGGTGTTTAGTCAGGTTGCTAAGGTGCCTGCTTCTCATGTTGAGTGCCTGGATTCAAATCCCTGATTCAGCTCTGGACTCCGTGTTCCTGATAATAAAATCCCCGGATGGTAGTAAGGATGACCTAAAGCAGTTTGACTCCTTCCACCAATAGGTGAGATCTGAATAGCAATCCCTGACCCTGGCTTTGGACTTTAATAGCATGGTCTTTGTGACATCATCACAGTACACTAGAAGACGAAAATGGCTGCATCCCCAAGGACAACCCAGGTGTGTGAATACCAACTAGCCGTGTGGAAGGTCTTGCTGGCACTGAGAAGTGAACCAGCAGGTGACAGGATCTCTCTCTCCCAAAATTAATGGAACTAAAAACATAATTTTGAATGAAGAACACCAGACACAAATAGGCAAATGCCACATGTTCTTATTCATACTTGGAAGTTTAAAGTTTAATTGGGAAGGACTAAAGTAAACGGACTGGAGGATGATTGGAGAAGGGGCACCAAAACACAATTGTCATGGAAGAAATTAGTTTTGGCGTTCCGTAGGAGTAGTGACTTCAGTTCATAGTAACTTGTATTATATTTTGCAGAACTAGGAAAAGAGTACAGACTCTGAACAAACAAATAATAAGGAAATAGAAATACTAACTACCACATTTTGATGATTACATAGTTCATACATTTTTTAAGTTATCACAGAATGTCTATTAAATATATATAATTATTAGATGATAATGAAAATTACATGAAACCATTTCAGCAAATAAAGCAGTTAAACTATATGAGAAAATAAGATTATTTGATTAAAAATTTCAGTATGACCGTAAGTAGACACTTTTTATAGGAACATGAAGACATATACCATGTTTTCACTAGGATGCATGTATTTCAAGCACAAAAGGCAAGTCTCTATTATCAGTACTTTCCTTTTCAGATCATCAAATGTCAGGGTCACTATGCATAGCACTAACAGTCCCAAGATCATGCGCAAGACAATTAGTGCCACTTGCAGGCTGTGATTTTTCCCAACCAACGATTTAGCTGCTGTCTTGAGAATAGCTCAACTCTGGTCATTGTGACCATTAGGGGAGTAAATTAGTGGATGGAAGATATTACTGTCTTGACTTCTTTTGGTAAATCTGCCTTTATAGTTAAAATATGTATTTCAGAAAAGATTTATTTAGAAATAATATATGTAGGGCCCAGCCCAGTAGCCTAGAGACTAATGTCCTTGCCTTGCGCCTGTCAGGATCCCATTTGGGTGCCGGTTCTAATACAGGTGTCTCTGCTTCTGATCGAGCTGCTTGCCTTTGGCTGTGGCCTGGGAAAGCCACTGAGGATGTCTCAAAGCCTTGGGACCCTGCATCCACTTGAGAGACCCAGAGGAGGCTCCAGGCTCCTGGCTTCAGATTGGCTCAGTTCTGGCTGTTGTGACCACTTGAGCAGTGAATCAGTGGATGAAATATCTTCCTCTCTGTCTCTCTTCTTCTCTTTATTTCTGACTTTCCAATACAAATAAAAAAATCTTTTAAAAGAATATAGGTAAAGATAAGGTTCATATGTTGATAACACACACTATTAATCTGCAGCTTTGGATGAATTGCCCTAAACAATTTCATAAGATGAAAATATGGTGGGAAATAGACAGAATGTTGGTCTTAAATTACTTCAAGCTAACCCACAAAATCTATTTTGCAATATACTTGGGGAATATATCCATATTGAATTTGTCAATTTTATTTTGCATTTATGTTACTTTTCTAATACATTCACAAAATTTGTTTGGGGTTGTACTGCACCCAGACAATTTTTCTTGGAGCTTCTCATTCAAATCACTATGGGAATTATATTTAACCTGCCAAAATATTATTTCAGCCTGGGAAAATTACATTTGCACATTTCAATTACTTTTTCTTTGGAATTCATTTTTTTTTAGTGAATTAGATCACTGGAAAAAGGAACAAAAATGTAACTTTAAACTATCTTTATATAATTGTGCAAAATGTCTGTAATAATATTCATGCAATCACCTTTTAGTAGTCCCCAAACTTGGGTATATGATTGGATCATTTCCCTGTGATCTACAAACTATCCAACTATTCTATTTTCCCTGTTATCCCAGTAGATTCGGGGCAGCCGTTGCACAGTAATTTCTATAACTGTTAAAAGCCCTGTATAAGCAGAAAAGAAATAGTAACTTTGAAAATACACTGCTGATTTTCTTATGTGTTCTGTTTTAAAGATCTCTGTTAATATATCTGTTAATATGTTTTTGGTTTGCTTGGCTATTGTTTATGTTGTGTTACTTTCTTTGCTTAGTGTGCTGACTGTCCTCACTAGGGAAACACAAAACATTGCACATAGCTTGGAATTTCTTGTATTATGCTGACTATACGGGCAGCTAGTATGAGTTTATCCTTGGAAACATCATGAAAAGTTTTGGGGCATAATCATTATCTTAATGGCCACATGAGAAAATAAAGTCTTTTCAAATTTTGCTGGCAAAAGTGACATTGCTTAAATTTAATATGTGGCAGGAAATCACTGGCTAAAATTCTGAAAGAGTATCAATATTGGATACATCTGTGGGACATGTGTTTGACAATACCATTCATATTTGAAGGTATCTTGTTCATGTCTTATCAAATATTACATTTCTATAGGAATGGCATTTTCTTTTAAACAACCGTCTACGTTCTCTATGAAATGTACGTATTTTAAAACAGATTGATAGATTTCTAAGGAAACTTTTCTTAAATTAATATCTTAAGTGACTGTTCAAGAAGTGGATCATATTTGGCATTTTGCCACTATATAATCAACATTTAATGAGAAAATAGGTCAACACCAGAAGCATTTTAACTGGTTATCTAATGAAATATTAAAAAAGCAATATGACAAGTGATTCTGACTGTTTTTGCAAAGTCAGATATGCAGAGAGGAGGAGAGACAGAGAGGAAGATCTTCCGTCTGATGATTCACTCCTCAAGTGGCAACAACGGCTGATGCTGTGCTGGTCCAAAAACCAGGAGCCAGGAGCTTCCTCTGGGTCTCCCACGCGAGTGCAGGGTCCCAATGCTCTGGACTTTCCTTGACTGCTTTCCCAGGCCACAAGCAGGGAGCTGGATGGGAAGTGGGAATGCCGGAATTAGAACCAGTGCCCATTTGGGACCCCGGGGCGTTCAAGGTGAAGACTTTAGTCATTAGACCACGGCACCAGGCCCTGCTTTTTATTCTTTAAACCTTCTTTATGCTGCTATTCAATATATTCAGCTAAACAAATGAATTTCGAAGAATATCATATTTTAGAAAAAAAAAATCCTCTCCACAGTGTTTATTCATTCTTTGGCTCATTTTTATCAACTTAATTCCAGTATCACCACGTGTGATCTTCAATATGTTTGCTAACTGTAGCAGGCTGTTTTTCTCTAGTCTTCAAAAGATTAAAGATTTTGTAGGTAGACAGCAC